>NC_047036.1:158446476-159080044 GCF_011762595.2 Tursiops truncatus
TCTATAAAGCTGAAAATATTTACTATCTGGCACTTTACAGAAATAGTTCACCAACCCCTGGGGTTTAGACTTAAGAAAATGTTGATTATGCAGATTAAACTTAAAAGTGTGTCATGCCTGTAGCTGTTACCTTAGGAATAGCACAAACGATGAGGAAATATTCTTCCAGTAATTGAGAACTCTCTTCTGATTCGCTAAGACATTACTTGACTCATTAACATAAAAATTATCAGTCAACATTCATGTCAGGACTACACTCATATGCTGATTATAGATACAAAAAGTTCAGCAAAAAACAAGGAAAGCAGTCTGTGAGAATCAACTGACTACATCAAATTGACAATAAAGTGTTGTGTTTCATTATTATTTGTAAATTGTCTGCTACCTATCCTTTCTCTATCTATAATTTATAAATTATGTGTGTATAGGCATACTTTTTTTTTCCTGGAGAGCCAGCTGTCAAACATTTATGGGCACACCACTAGAGTAAATTAGAGTTCTTCATTACTTCGAAGTGCTTGAAATAAAGTTTGAATGAAACTAAAATCCATTTGCCTTACTGTAATTCAACATTACATATAAGTGAAAAGAGGAAAGAACCTGGATTCTTTAGATACCAACTATTATAAATTACGGTTTACTAAAAAAATGGTTCTAAGTTTTATCATCTCTGCATGCAAACTGAATTTCTCCATGGTGATTATTAACGTCAAGCAAAAACAAACAAAAAAGCCCACCTAACATAAAAAAGTTATGTTCATGGACACAGTGCTCCCTTTTATGAAAATCAATAATGTTACTTGGAAAGTAAACAGAAGTTCAATATTTAATACATTCCCTAACACTTTACTTTTCTCATAACTATACTGAAGAAATGTACTGCTCCTCCCCCCACTCCCACTTCTAGTTTCCCAGTGCCCTGCCTGGACGCCCTATTTCCTATGTGTGCCATGAACACATGTAGTCTGGAGGCAGGCAGTGTGACAGCAGGGAGGGGATGGGGCTCTTTACAGAAGTCTGAAGGAATCTGAGGTCACAGATCTGGGGAGCAGACGTGCACAGTCATGAATGAGGGAGACGGAAGTATAAACTGAGATGAGAAAGGAAAGAAGGGTCCAAGTCACATAGCACCTGTAGATCATGACAATGAGGAGAGGGGATGTCTATTCTAATCACATGGGATCTTAAGTGAATGATGTGATCTGATATTGGTTTGGAAGGGGCAAGAGGGAAGTGTTGCAAGAGGGTGATGGCCAGGCTTGGACAAGAGATGGAGAAAAGATGATGAAGGGAGAATATACATTTTGGTAGTAGAGCCACCAGGACTTACAGATAGACTGGACATACTAAGGTGGAGAAAAGCAGGGAGCACGGATGATGCTGGGGCTTTAACAGGGCCACAGTTATGGCCGCACTGACTGCAATAAAAACTCAAGAGTCCTGCACAGGACTTCCCTGGTGGTGCAGTGGTTAAGAATCTGCCTGCCAATGCAGGGAACACGGGTTCGAGCCCTGGTCTGGGAAGATGTCACATGACGTGGAGCAACTAAGCTTGTGCACCCCAACTACTGAGCCTGTGCTCTAGACAGGCGAGCCACAACTACTGAGCCCACGTGCCATAACTACTGAAGCCCACGCACCTAGAGACTGTGCTCCGCAACAGGAGAAGCCACCGCGATGAGAAGCCCGAGCACCACAACGAAGAGTAGCCCCTGCTTGCTGCAACTAGAGAAAGCCGCGTGCAGCAACAAAGACCCAACGCAGCCATTAATTAATTAATTAGAATAAAATAAATAAATGAAATTTTAAAAAGAGTCCTGCACATCTTCTCTGTCCTGGGAGGCTGGACCCCAGTGCTCTGAGAGCATGAAAAATACGACTGGGGGACTTGACTGGGGTAAAGAGTTGCACACCCCTGCTCTGAATCTCCCAGAAAGGCATGAGAGAGGAAATAATCCTCTCCTCTCCACTGGCTGCAGTACACAGTGGCCCCACGATCCACTCCACATCTGATTGCTCTCAATAGTTCGAGTGCTCTTCAGGCTAAATCAATCTACTTTTATTTTCATTTTTTTACTGTTTAATTGAAAAAACAATGGAGCACAGGAAAAACAAAAACCGTTCCTATTGCCCCAATACAAATGCTTCCCATTTTACCCCAAGTTCTAGTTTTTGTGCCTTTTCCAGTTGTGCAAGGCTGACAAAAAATGCTCCTTTTCTTCATCATGGCAAGGCTTGTCCATTTTTCTTCAGAGCCTGCAGGATCATTCTTCACAGTTCTACTCCATTTGACTCTGTAGATACACCATGTTTCCTAAGCCTCTCCCACGCCATTTAATTAATGGTATTAAAAATTATTATTACATAAATATATTCATTAACATTGTTACTAAAAATGACCATGTATCTGTAAATAAATTTCCAAGAGTAAAATGACCTGATCAAAGGACGTGACCATGGCTATGCCTCCTGCCACGTAAATATTTTCCAAAAGGGTGAAGTATGAAGTTGCTCCTGGGTCCTGGAGCAAGGTGCTGTGGGATGAGGTGGGTAGAGTGGCAGATGCTCTAGGAGATATAAAATAGCAACAGGACAGTTTAACGCCGTCTTGATTACCTGCCAACAACATTTTTCCCCCACATATTTGAATATGAGGTATATTTTCTGATTATTAATCACATCAACATTTCTCTGTCTGGTGACGTCTCTGGGAGCTTGTGATTGTTAGTTCTGAGTAAGTTCTCCATACCAAAAGAACACTGCTTCCTAAAGGCGATTTCGCACACACACACAAATCTGTATTTTGATCCCTCCCCTCCCCAGTCTGCAACCACAATACAGAGGGATTCGGAGAAGTTCAGGCAGGCTGTAAACCTGGTTGCGAGTTCCAACCCAAGCACCTCTTCCGAAGTGTGCCTTTCCTTCTACAACTGTGGGATTTTGTTCTACAACCAATTTCTTCCTGCTTCCCCCTAGGGAGCTTTCAGAAATGTGCAAAATTATGCAATGTTGTCTGGTAATTGCTCACACTAAAAGGAAGACTATCTTTGGCAAAAAATACCATCTGTGAAAACCACAGTTAAATATCTACAAACTCATCCAGGGGAGTAACTGCCTCCGCCCCCAACCCCCAAGAAAAGCATGGAGGGGACTTATATGTGTTCAGTGTCTACGATGAACCCAGCAACTTCCCTTCAGGCATTATTTAACCCTTCAGTAGGGTAGAGCTTGTCTTCGCTTTATAGAGGACAGCAAGTCTGACAGATTGTCAGCAATATTTGATGTGATTTGTCCAAGGACAAACATCTCAGAAACAGAGCTATATAGATTTGAACTCCAAAACCCTTGCATATGAAATACTTTTCTTCCTCCCTCCCTCCTTTCTTTCCTTCCTTCCTTCCTTCCTCCCTCCCTTTCTTTCTGGCCATGCGTTTGTCTTTTTCATTTGGGGGGAGGCCCAGAGGATTTCGCATTCACCAACCTGTACTTAAGAAATGAGAAGAAGGGCTTCCCTGGTGGCGCAGTAGTTGAGAGTCCACCTGCCGATGCAGGGGACATGGGTTCGTGCCCCGGTCCGGGAGGATCCCGCGTGCCGCGGGGCGGCTGGGCCCGTGGGCCATGGCCGCTGAGCCTGCGTGTCCGGAGCCTGTGCTCCGCAACGGGAGAGGCCGCAGCAGTGAGAGGCCCACGTACCGCAAAAAAATAAAAATTAAAAAAAAAAAGAAATGAGAAGAAGCGTTTCTTCTCCATGAGACAAGACCTCGTGAATGGAGCTGACATGGCTCAGGGGGCCCAGAGATATCAGAGAAACCAGGCTGTGTGACAGGGGAGGGGTCAAGACTTGAGGGTCGCTGGGAGGGGACAGGGGCCGTACTCTGTACCCCCATGCTACCCAACTCCCCATGTGGAAAAACACAGCACAGGCCCCAGCTCTTACCCAAAGCACAAGCGATGAGGCCCTGGAAGCACGCTGTCCAATTCAGGTAGGCATTAAAATTAAATAGAAATTTTAAAGTGAATTCCTTGGTGTACCACCCACGCATTAGGTGCTCACTAGCCACATGTGGCTGTGGCTACCATACAGAACAGTGCAGACAGAGACCATCTCCATCAGCAGCAGTGCTCAGCCAGGAAGGAAAGAGCTCAGCAGGGATTTTCGCAGTCCCCTCTCCTCCCTGCACTGGGCACAGTGTTGCCTCCTAAGAAAAGTAAAGGCTCTGAGGTCAGCTGTGCGGTGGCCAGCTACTTACCCTGGCTAAACCTTAGACTCATCTATTAAATGGTATAATACCTGGCACAGAATGAGCATATGATGAGTTGCTCCTGTCCCCCTGCTTCTGTTATGGTCCAAAGATAAAGTCCTTACAAAGAGATAATCCTTATAAAGATGATGCCAAAAGACACTGAACACTTGATTTGTTAAGTAGGGTTGCTCATTAGATTGAATGAGATCCAGTCCCTCCATGCTGAACTCCACCTTCAGGTCTATTACCCACTAATAGGATTAAAATCCACTCTCTGCTCCTTCCAGCTGCAAGGCCTCAGGTAAGGACAACCCCCCTCACTCTTTTCCTCATCTTTAACAGAGAAACAGTATCAGCTCCCTCACCTAGGTGACTAAACCAAGCCAGACACTGCACCAGGCACCTAACATGCTCAGCCCCTTAGGATGACACCACTAGGTGATGGCACCAAGAGCCACATATCACAGATAAAGACACTGAGGCCCGGAGACACTAAGTGATTCACCCCGAGGCCACTCAGGTGGAAGCAACCAAGTAGGACCTGGAGCTGCTGCTCTCACAGAACAGCTGGGGTTCAGAGTTCAGAACCTTCTTTTAGGGGGACTCCAGGCCTGGGGGACTCTTTTAGGGGGAGTCCAGGTCTGGCCCGAAGGAGGGAGGAGGCATGTGCACACCAGAGAGGGGGGCTAGGCAAGTGCTGCAAAACCTGTAGCTGCCCACCTCCCCCGCTTCCTGAGTCCTGTCTCCAGCCCCTAGAATCTCGACTCCCTAAAACTGAGTGACACACACAGGACAGGCTCAATGCCTGAGTGCTGACCATGCCACTATGACTCCAAGGGAACTGACGCACCACAGGAGGACTCCAAAGACCTGAGGTCTGGAGAGGGCCAAGCAGTCATCACAGGAGGGGGGCATCCTCCAGGGAACCAGCCATCCCAACCCCAATACTAGAAAGCCAAGCAGCTGCCCTGCCCAGTCCCCACCAAACTTGAACTCTTTCTTACCCCAAACCCAGCTTGGTCCTCCCAGGTTAGGCACTGCTTGCGCTTACCCACAGCTTGAAATCAGAGATGGATCCACAATAAACTGGTCATTGGCCCTAACAGAATGAACTATGCATCAGCAAAAGAATGGGGTGGGGCGGACACAGGCATGTCACACAAGTTAAAGGTGGGCAAGATCAGACCAGGATGCCAGAACAGTCAGAAGACAGTGCTCCTGGGACAGCTGGCACTGGGCTTGTTGGGAAAGGCATGCTGGACCTGGAGCCCAGAGAGGCAGGTAGGAAGGGAAGGAAGGAGGGAGAATAGAGGGAGGGCAGGCCACCCCGGTTGGGGTGTAACAGTGGGTCAGGAGCTGATGAGCAGCTGAGTGCGGCTGCAGCAGGGGAGGGGAGAGGATGCCTGAGCCAGAGGTTATAGGGCATAATGGGCTCAGCTGACTCTCCTGGTTGCAAGTGACAGAAAAGCCAGTTCAAATGGGCTTCATCAAGAAAAGAAGCCATTGACTCACCTAGGGCCAGCTGGGCCCAGGCAACTTATTCCTCCCCATCCCTCTGGGCCAGTCTCACTCCTGAGCAGGCTGTCCCTAGGCAGCAGACCCTAGCAGCAACCTGCTCACATCCTTCCCCATTCAAGTCTCCTCCAACTATCCCAGCAGAGCACTAAAACTTTCAGATGGCCACAGGTCCATCCCTGAACCAATCACTGTCCAGGAAGACGCAGCCCCATGATTGGCTAGACCCCAATCATTAAGCATCCCATGGGCATGGACCAGAGGGAGGGAGGAGGAAGTAGGGGATGGGAGCTGGGTGAGCTGCCCACCACCAAGTTTGTTTGCTACCATGCACACATCAACATCCAAGATGCTTCAGGCCAGGGACCACATCCTACTCTCAACAGCTTTCCTAAGCAGTGTATGTACATCCTCCTGAGAAAATTAAGGCTACAAACCTAACCTCTTCCAAAGCTACATGGTGAACAGCAGTCAAGATTCCAACTCAGTTCTGCTCAGCTCTAAAGCCCAAGTTTTCCACCCAGAGAAAGACTGTCTTCTTCACTATGTCACCTACAGAGCTCACATGTTACCCAGTCAGCCACATGGCCCCAACAGAGGGGGTGAAACATCCCAGTCTGTTTTTGGACACTCACTCTGGGGCCGGCACAGAGGCAAGACCAGGACACAGGAGACTGGCTGGGAAGCAGCTACATCTCCCTAGTGATCCTGCTTGTAGGAATGGGGCAACCAAGGGAGGTGGCCAGCTGAGCAGTGGGTTGTGGCACCACCAACCAAAAGCACAGCATGCCGAGGGCAGCAGGCAGCTGGACTGCAAGGGCCCATGCACTGCTGGAAGCCATGGTGAGAATACCTGGGGAAAGTCTTAAAGGCCAGACAGGGGTCCCCAAAGCAAAGCCAAAATACTCAAGGGGAAGGAGGCACCGTGGGCATGAGGTTTGAAGAGAGCAGAAAGGCCAATGCAGTAAGGTACAGGGAGCCAGGGGACAATGGGAACCGCTCAGTGTTAGGCCTCAGGCTTGCTTCGTTCCCAAGGAGATGCATTCAGCACTGACCCTGAGGCAGGCCACTGAGGACAGCATGATGACCCAGAGAGACAGCCTGGAGTGACAAGCATAAGGGCATCCTCATGCACAACGTTGTTGGCTCATCTTACAAAGCAGATGATGCCACTTCCTATTTCCCCAACTTGAGGGAGCCCACCACCAACAGTACAGAAAACCATGCCCACTGTATGGTTGACACAGGAGCATCATCCCCAGGGCAACACGCAGGTTCCTGCTCCCCTAACTCTGAGTGGGGCTGATAAGCAGGTTCACCAGAAACCCTGACAGTCCCCACCTACCCGCCCCAGACCTCACTGTTTTTGTCCTGCCACATGGGAGGGCTACAGCAGTCTAGGGACACCTACAGCTTCTGTCTGCACAACAGACCCTGCTCCTTCTGCAAGCTCCTCCCTGACTTCTTGAGGGCACTGCCATTTTCTTACAAAGCCCCCTTCACCCCACCCCCAAGCCAAGCTGGAGTGATTCTCCAGGAGTTTTCAAACTGGAAGCAAGTCAGTGAATCCATTTTTGATTATGTCCTAGCTTTCAAGAGTTCAAATCCCAGAGCTGCTACATTTCCCGCCATGTGGAAGAAGTCTGTCCACAAGCCATACAGACACACACAATGCTGAGGACAAAAAAAAAGAACAGTTTCCCTCTCAGTTCTCCCACTCCAATTTCAATCCCAAACAGTATTTTGACTCAGTGGTGAGAGGAGAAAGGTTACAAGCGAATGCAGGATGAGCTCACAACACCTGGGAGGGTGATACTTTTGCCCTTTGGTGAGAAGTGAGGCTCCTGCACTCAGTGGAAGCTTTGGCCTGTTGACCAACCTTCAAAGGGAGAACTTTAAATGCTTAAGAATAAGAAGCTCCTTTAAAATAGAAGTGAAAGTGAAATAACCATTCACAAACCTCCTCGCTCCCAGACACGCCTAAAATGTAACATGTGGCCCACATCTGCCACTGCCAGGCTGCCAGCATCCAGCAAAGGGGGAGCAGACATCACCAATTTCGGGTGCTTGCCTAGAGCCCCTCAGATTGGAAGGGAAAAATGGAGGGACACGAAAGATCACCTGGCCCAATGCATTTCAGTTAACCTAAGGGAAAGAAATGCAGGTACCAGTTTCTGGTAAGCGGGGGGGTGGGGGGGGTTGGGGGGTGCGGGGGGAGGACAACAATGACGACGACGGGATGGGGGGTACAGACAAGAGGAAATGGGCAAGACAATCAGCTCGGACCAGACCTCCGAGTAATCAGCCATACCTCTGAGCCCGAGAGAACAGAAGTCTGGAGAACTCGGCTCCTGCCTGGGTCACAGGCACGGTCTCCTTCTACCCAGGCTCATCCAGGCAGTTACTGCAACATCAGGAAAGGTGATGGGGACAGGAGAATCAGCAGTGCTATGGTGAGGCTCTCCTGGACTCCTAAAGGGCTCCTTAGCCCAGGACAGGGTCAGAAGCTGCAACCTAGCACCTGCACTAAGACAAGGTACCCAAGTGAGACTACAGGCAAATCAGAGTCTGCAGTTCAATCAGGAGTGGGTACTTAGAACCCTGGCTGTGATCTGACGCCATCCAAACAATCCCGTTGCTTACGCCAGACCTCATATTTCAGTTACATCCATTCTGTCATCTGGACCCAAGTCTCCCAGGCCTAGCATGACACCCACCTATTTGAAGGCGCCCAACTATTTGAAGGCGCTATCATATCAAAGAGGTGACTAAACCAGCACTCACTCAGGGATCACCGCCAGCCCACTCCCCATCCCATTCTCCCATTAACAGGACCTAATGTTTCTTGGGGGCACCCCCTCCACTCTGGGTCAGTCTGGATGGAACTAACACCATGCCAAGATTCAGGGGTGAACCAACGAACACAGCCTATTTCAATCAAAGTCCAGAGAAGGCACCGGGAAATGTCTGCTGGGCCTTCTGGGTAAGACGTGACTTCTCTTTCTGCCCCTGGATAATGGTCAGTGAGGGTGAATCCCAAAGCTGCAGGGGCTGGGGAGAAGACATCCACTATGCAAAGGCAACACAACAAAAAGCAAAACAGAGAGAGGGAGTAAAGCCAGGTCGTCACCTGAGAAGAGACCCATTTCTGGGCCTTTAAGTAACACAAGCCAATGAGCCCCTCTGCGTTTAAGCTCCTGTCATGAGTGCAGTGCCACGCTCCCTCTGGAGAAAAGGGGTTAAAAGAATTAGTAAAGGTGCTCTGCCTGCAACTATCTAACTGAACACTTGAAGGAAACAATGTGAAACAATGAGCAGAAAGGGTAAACTCTTCCTAGTTTATATACCTACATGTCAGTGTCATTCACCCCCCCCCCCACCCTCGCAGCTCTAAAAAGCTAGCTTGCCAACTATTTGCCTGGCACAGATGCAAGGTGCACCAAGGGGTAAAAAAAAGTTGGGAAGTGTTTACTGGAAGTGGCTTTCAGGAGAACTGGCTTCAAGAAGGAGGACACAGGTAGCTATCTTGGGGATCACCCAGGGGAAAGCGGACGTGGCCACCACCCCACGATCCAACCCAAGCTAGGCCAGGGACCTGATGGAAAGAGGGGTCAAGAGAGCTAAGGTGGAATAGGGGAGGCGGGAATATCCAAGTAAGGCATCGAGGGGACAAGGAGAACCAGCCCCCAGGTGTGTGCAAGCAGAGCTGCAGCCAGCTTGGGGGGCCAGGTGCCATGCGGAGCCAAATCTGACCGGATTGTGGGTAAGGGAAGGAGCTGAAGGTACAAGCAGGACAGCGGGGCCACCGGCACCTGGAGGAGGGCTGCCAGGCCACCAATGGCCTCTCAGTGTGAGCCACGGTCACGTGCAGCTGAGTTCTCCGTCAGTAACTCACCTGACTGCTGACGTTTGCACCACAGAACCCCCCATCACAGAGCCAAGGCCAGCCACCTACAAAATCACTTTGTGCACACAGTGGACAAGTGACTAGAGTCTCCACAGCAGCCATGAGGCTCACCCACCACAGGGTGTGGCCTGGAGAAAGCATCATCCATTTTTTGGCCCTTGACGAATGAAACTCGGGAGAGGGGGGTGTCCAGGAAGGGTTTGATTTGTCACATGACCAAAAAAGGACACAGGATCCCAAGGTAGCATTTGAACAGTGTCTCCAGGGATCACAGACAGCCAGGGAATCTAAGATCAAGAGCCACCTTCTCTGTCAGGGGTGAAAAATGCCAGCCAAGAAACAAAAAGGAAAAAACACTTCACACCTTATCCTCAGCCAGTTCAAGAGAAAGCAGAAAGTATTTCAGGTACAACTTTCCTCTGGGACAAGCATAAAAACGTTGCACAGATGAATCCAGCATAAGGATCCAAATCCAGGCAGGAGAGTGGAATGTCTGCCTTGTAATCCACTGCCCTCTCTCGAGTGACATGGGAGGCAGCAGCAGGTGGCTAAGGACTGGGTGGGTAGGTTCCAACCCTAGTGTCATCCCTTCTAGCTGTGTGTCCACTGAGCCTCAGTTTCTGCACTGGTACCTGCCTCCCAGGGTTGCTGTACAGATTAAAGGTGAAAAGTGCTGGCACCTCATACCTGCTCAGTAAGCGCTGACAGCCAATTCTGAAGACCAGCCCTTTTCACGGAAGATCAACAAGCATCTGAGCACCCACTTGCTGAAGAAGTTCTGGATACCTGGGGAGTAACTCATGCTCTGCCAGCAAGGAGCTTGCAATCCCATAGAAAACGTGTTCAACAAGACCTATACTCAGCAGGAATGTAGGATTTTTAAGTTATGTACAGTGCCAGAAGGAGACTGTCTTTGATTAAAGCAGGAAAGGTTTCTGGAAAAGGGAGAGCAGTAGGGACAACAGGAGGCCCCAACCAGAGGCAGTACAAAGGGTTCGATCCTAGGTGTCACACACATACAAGTAAAGTCGGCTTCCAGGTTTAAGTAGATGCTGTTCTGACAACAAGCTATAACTTCATTTCAAAACATTACTGGATTAGGAGTAGCTTCTGTCCTTGAGTTTTCTCCAAAAACAAAAACAAGAAAACAGCTACTCAAAGTACACCTGCCATTATGTGGAAGTTCCTGAATGTTTCTGATCATAAAAATGGACCCTAACACCCAAAAAGGTTAGGACCCACTAGGCTAGAAGATTTTAAGGGGGGAAAGGTGGTAGGATGTGGGAAGGAAATAGAAATGCAAAACTTAACGTTTAAAAACACTTCACATTTAAGGTTAACCTCAGAAGATGCACTGGAGTTCAACTTTCATGCTGGGCACTGCTTCTGCAGGAGGTGGGACACTGTTGTTAAGCCCATCGGCTTCTGAGCCAACCAGCACTGGGTTTGGGCCCAGAGCTTTCCCATATCCACCTCTGTGACACTGGACAGATCACTTAACCTCTGCTCTCCCCTAAAATGAAGATGGAGCATCCACTTGCAAGAGTGGTTCAGAGAACCACCAAGGATGCAAAGCACTCTACACAATACCTGGCATATAGTAAGTGCTCAGTAAACAGCAGCTCTTCATTTTACAGCCTCCAATAGATGAATCCAGGAAACTCTGTTGCAGTCCCAGGAGCACTGGAAGGCTTTTAACCCCACCTGCCTGGAAGTGGCACATCACCTGACACGACTCTTCTTTTTAGCAGCCTCCATATACAATCACAGAACCTCCAGGAACTCACAGGTCAAGAATCTGAGGGCCCAGATAGAGGGCCCAGTCCTGTCTGCATGCCCACCTGGCATGGTGGCCCTGGACTCTTGAGCCAGCTCTGACGATAATCAAGAGCTCCCCTGAGTGCAACAGCACCTACCTCCCAGGAACTCCTGCCTTCCAAGTCCTAGGTTTGCCTCCGGAAGCCACACAGAGCCTACCTAACTCCAGTACTGGAAACGAGCCCCAGGCCCTTCACAGAGCCTGACACCTGCCCCCTTCCCATCCCATTGCTGAGAGGGCAAACTGTTCAAGGATTTGCTACCAACTCCTCCAAACTCTCCATTCCCCTCAGGTCAGAGACAAACCAAGAACTGACTTCCTTTTCCTTCTGAAAACTCAAATGATGGAAAAAAATGATGATTCTAGAAAGCCATTTCATGCTCTTAAGAATTCTGAACTATCTTCGAATAAGACACATGAACTGTTCCACTTGGATCTAAGAGCTGTAGCCCTGTAAGGCTGCCGCACCCCAGACTATCCGTGTGCACGCTCTATGCCTGCTCCAGGTCCCTGGAGGGTTGCAGCTGGGCACCCCCAGGTCTGCACTCTCCATATCCAGCACCTGCCATAAATGCTTGCTAGAAATGTTTATTCAACTGCTGAGCCACCTTTTCCAGTTTTACCATATTTCTCCATAAACAGTGTGCATCAGTTGGTGATTGAAATGTAAGTGTAGGGCTTCCCTGTAGGCGCAGTGGTTGAGAGCCCGCCTGATGATGCAGGGGACACGGGTTCGTGCCCCGGTCCGGGAAGATTCCACATGCCGCGGAGCAGCTAGGCCCGTGAGCCATGGCCGCTGAGCCTGCGCGTCCGGAGCCTGTGCTCCGCAACGGGAGAGGCCACAACAGTGAGAGGCCCGCGTACCACAAAAAAAAAAAAAAAAAAAAAAAAGAAAGAAAGAAAGAAATGTAAGCGTACTGCCTCCCAAGACCTGGAATTCATTCAGGGAGTACTTTTAAACACAGTATGCGGAATATTGGTAGGCCCTCCTTATTCAGGAAATGCTCTCCAGTTCATGGAATCCCTGTGTCAATACTTGTTCAGCGCTACTCATGTGCCTGGAGAGTGAAAAGGAGCAGTTTGAGAAGGGGCTCTGAGCATGGGCACTCACAAGGCTGGACTGAAAATGCGCTGCCTACGCAGCCGGCCACTGAGCCACAAACTCAGTCACCCAATCTGACAACCAGCTAGTGGGCCCCACAGGGACCAGGCAGACTCAGGCCAGAGCCACCACCAGGAATAAAAAGGAAAAGCACAACTTCTACTGAGAGACACAGCCCCCAGCTTCCAGAAGGTGGTTTACAGTGGGGGGGGGGGGGGGGGGGGCAGGAGACCCCCTGAGGCAGTCACCTAGAGGTTGGGCTGGGTTAAATCAGTTCTGGATGAACCAGAACTCCGTCTGAGAAGACACTCACATGGACACCAAAACTGAGGCAAAGTAAATACAGCTCTCCTCCTTCACCTAACTCCACGCTTGGCACCCCTGAGGGCATGTCCTACCACACGAAGCTGCATCATGAACCCGGGTGACCATGGTGCCTGTTTATATCTGTATCAGGACAAAAACCCCTTCCCATAAGCTGATCTTGGACTGTCCTCCTAGGCCTCTGTGACCTCCAGCCAGGACAACATACCCTGACAAGAGCCTCCTCTGAGGACCTCCATGAAGACCGAATGTAAAGTCCACCTTCTTCTGAGGGACAGAGTGAATCACAACAAGGTCTTACACCTGCTTCACAACCAACACTGTTACCTGCCTACTTCCCAAAGTCATAAAATGCCACACTGCTGTCCTCACACGTCCTGGCCACGACGTAAAAGAGCAAAGACAGGAAGGTTACTGAATGTGGGCAACCAGTGTGATCAGGAAGAGTCCACATGCTTAGATTTCATATCTTCTAATATACTAATGAGAATCAGAACTAATAGTCTTCCATTTTAGAACTTATAAGATTCCTCTTTTCTGCAGGATCAATGGCATTTTAAATTAACATCAAAAGTGCTGTAATCTTGAAGCAGAAAAGGAAGCTGGAACACAAGACTCATGAAAAGTTCCACATCAGCTAGCAGTTGCCACACCACAGTGTGGTCTGGCCCAGGATTCTGTGTCCCTGACAGAAACCTTAAGATGTTTCCGGGACAGGCTGTCTAATGTCATCAACCTGTAAGATCTATCACAGGTAAATCGAACCCAAGTTGTCATCTCATATAAACTTGTGTGGGAGAGAAGAGACTCCCACATCTTTTCTTACCAGCTCAAGGACGCTGCCTTCTTGGCCTCTTCTGAAGCTGCCTCTCCATGTTTGAGAGCAGTATGGTGGCGTTTAACGTTGGAAGCACTATCGCTTAATGACTTCGGCTAAGTCCCTCCCTAACTTTAGGGCAGTCACCTCACATTAAGTCAGTAGGAAACAAAGGCGTCTTGTCCTCTCCTGGCCATGGGAGACACTCACTAAACAGTACTGTCATGATGTCTGCTTCTGCACCTGCAGAAAGGGGAGACTGGCTACTCACTCCACCTCCCTTTATAGGCTGTTGGGAGAAAGCAGGATACTCTGCTGCACAAAGTCAGGTAAAGCATACATCTCTGTAGAAGTGTGTTGGTGTCTGTTATTCAGAAAATTCACACAATGTACCGTGCATTAAAAGAAGAAACTTCTAGAACAACAATTCATGTTAGCCTCTGCTGCACCTTCCAGAATCTGAACCTGGATCTGGAAGGAGCTTTTGGGGCAAATACACCAGTTCCCAATCCCACTTTGCAGATGAGGAACCTGCAGTCCAGTGAAGCTAAGTGGTATCTTAACCTTCAAATTCCTAGGTGGGAAAATTATCCTTCCCGTGTCTCTCTCTGCAGAGGCCCCTTGTTCACCTCCCCTTGGCACCTGAAGTCTGCAGAACAGTGAAGAAGAAAAGTAGTTCCTGAGGTTTCCTGCTGGACAGCCCAAGAAGGAGTCTAGGGTTCAGTCAGTTTAACCAGCACTTAGAAAGTACACCTAAGGCTTCTGCTCTAGACAGAGAAGACAAAGCCCGAACTCTGGAGAAACAATGAGTGTCCGATACAAACGGGAAACTAATCATTTGCTGATGAGATTATGCTTGGGTGGACTGACTCTGATTTCTGGGCAGGAGTAAGACAGTCCTCAACTTTATCCATAACAAAACAAGATTAAGATGGAACAAAGGCAGAGTGCACTTAAGAAAGATTTTCAACGCTCTGGGCTGCCATACACAAGAAGAGTAAGGCTTCGACTGTTCTGAAAAACCGTTAGTTGCTTTTTGAAAAGGAATGTACAGAATTTACTTTATTACTGAGTTGAGAGAAATTACTAACGCAGAGCCTGATGCTATAGATATTCAAATACTCCAGAGGCTAGAATATAGAGCAAAGAAACAACTTTCCTCTTAAGAACTCCTTTGTCAGGGAGATGGTCAGAAAGTGTTACTTTGTTATTTCCCTAAGTTTTCAGATACCTGTGGATATTAGGTCAGCTGCCTGACATTGAGTTTTCAAGCAAAAGCTAAGTTTGTTAGCATACTTGCATGCCCATAAAGGTAAGCATTACATGACACAATTCTCTGTCGCTTCTCTCAGAAGAGGTTTAATTTTAGTGTTGGCTCTTCAACACTGTCCCCATTTTTATTTTCCAGGAGCACCTTAAATATGTGTCAACTAACTATACAGAAGTGGAGTTCCTACTTGAGCAAGCCAGAAGAGAAGAACAGCTGTGTGCTGGCACCGCCTGGTTGGAGCCACCTAGCTCTCACCTGAGCCCAGGTCAATCAAGAGAAACTGCAGAAATAAGGTCACACCATCTCTGCCAGCAACCTATCCCTCCACAGCTCTGAGTTTCTATATGGGGTTTGCTCCAAGCCACACGCCTGTCAAACGGCTTATAACAATACTCAGGGATGTCACTGACAATAGCAGCATTTAAAGGTGGCACTTTCTCCCCACTCATATTCAGAGACAATTTCCCAATTTCATCCACCACACTTATATTAGTAGGACTCTACACACACCTATCACAAGAGTCCACCCAAATAAGCCACGTGAAATGTGCATTCCATGACACGTAACACAACCGTGGGCTTGGCCTCTCTTCCTCCTGTACTCCTAGGAACCCTTTAGATTAGGGCCTTACACAACACTGGAACCCCTGAGGTCACTGCCCCACCTAATCTACAACATGGTGACTGCCCGTTAAAGCGCCTCCTGATCCCAAAGCTTTCCTAGGTGGCGTTAAGGATCAGTGCTAATATCTCAGCAACCTTTCAGACTCTCCGGAAGGCAAACAAGCACATGGAATTCAAGAAATTACACTCTGACTGATGCAAAAGTCACCAAGGCTATATATTTCAAGTCACTTGTTTTATCCTCTAATATTTCAGTCTTGGGAATTGCTGCAGCACCCGTTTCTGCAAAAATTCTGCAAGGTTTTTATATAGCTTGTGCCTACTCCACCCCCAAAGTCATAACAAAAATGTATACAATATTTCTTAAAGACAATTACCACCAAATCTATCTTAATGGGGTCTGAAGACCAGGAATGACAGAATTACTTATGATACAGAAATCAGAGTCTTACAAAAATAACTATTTCTGCCAGAATTGTACAATCCAACATGAATTATTCCCAAAATGCTAGGCTAAAGCCTACTGCTAAAAGTAATCAGCCAAACTCATGTAAAGGAAAAGCAAAAGCCCCCATAGTGACAGAAACCTAAGTTACCTAGCCAAGCCCAAGATGGTTTATTTCTTCCATCCCCAGCACATTAAAAAGTGGTTTCAATGGCCACTTCTTGGTCTCCCAGGAAATGCAGGGGCTCACTTCATACCTGGATGCTACTACATCTTCCCATTGCTCCACTGCTCCTGCCACAGGGGGAAATGACCCCTATGGCCGTAAACCACTCATAAAAAATATGAGAACACGATGAGTCTTTCCCTACACACACGGAGGGGGGCAGGGGAGATCCCTCCACAAACAGTAGCCTCCGTGGAGGAGCACCTGAGAAAGCGACACCCTGGGGTTAACCCTGATGGCCTAGGTCACAAACCAACAGGCTAGGACCCCAGGTAGGGCGTAGACAGCCGACGGAGGGCTCTGGGTGGAATGGGAGAGCAAACAATCACCTTTAATTCACTACCAAAAAGCAGGGCTCTGGCTTGGTCTGAGACGTAATGAGCACTTAGGCCCAGAAAGGTAACAGAAAGAATCCCACTCTCCACAAGATCATCTTCCGTCGGCAGGGACCCCAAGAGAGACCCGGCAAAGGCATGTCCACTCTCAGAACCAAAAGGGACTCTCCGAGTGCCCTGGGCAGCTGGCTAGGTGCAAAGCAGGCCAGGGGGGTTCCCTCCGAAGCCAGGAAGGTGCTTCCAGACGGGAGGAAAGAGAAAGAGGACTTCCCTGATCACCCAGAAGACCAAGACACCGCCGGCACCGGCTTCCCCGAGTCATACCCCGGACACCAGTTGCTCCACAGCCTTCCCCCCTCCCCTCCCCCGCGCCGGGAGGGCTTCCCGGGGGTCGCGGGTCCCCCGGGAAGGGCGAGGCGGGGGAGCTCCGTCAGGAGCAGCAAGGGTCGTAGAGCTGGAGCGGGAGAGGAGAAAAAGCTCTGATCTCAGCTCCCATCTGCTCCCTCCGCCCAGGCCGCACGAAAGCCTCGGCCTCACGTACCGAGCGCCGCCGGGCTGCCCGACCAGCCCCCGGCCCGGGCCTGGGGGGCGAGAGGCCGGGATGGCAGCGGCCCTCGGGGGCAGGTGGGTGGCCGGTGGGTCCCCCGGAGCCCTGCGGGGGAGGGGCACTATGGAGGGGGAGGGTCCCGGGCCCACGCGGCCTCCACCTCAGCCCGTGCGGTGAACACTTACGTTGCTCTGGGGGTCGATGGCCTGCAGCAGCCGGTCCCTGATCTGCTGCGGAGACGGCGGAGCCGCTGTCATTGCCTGGGCGAGGCGGGGGGGAGCGGCCGGGCCAGCGGGCGGGCGGGCTGAGGCGGCGGACGGGGGTCACTCACTCGCCGGCCTCCGGGAGCGGAGCCTCATGTTCCCCGCGGCACCGGGGGAAGTGGGGGCGCGCGGGGTGGCGGAGAGGGGAGCCGGGGCCGGGGCTCAGGCCCGGGGCGCCGCCGCCACCAGAGGAGGAGGAGGAGCCGCCGGAGCCGTCGCCGCTGCTGCCGCCGCTTCGAGAACCAAACTCCAGTGAGCAGCCCCCGCGCGGAGCACTCTGGGTAACCCGCGCCGCACGCAGCGTCGGCACCACACTGAGGAGGTTGGGAGATGGGGCGGTCTGAGACGCCAAACTTGGGCGGGGCCACACGCGGGTCACGCCCCTCGTTTCTTACGCATGCGCGCGCAGGCGCATTGTTCCCTCCCGGTCAAAGGTGACGTTGGGAGGCGGTTGGGCAGGGCAACGGCCACCGCCTGGAGGCCCCGCCCCCACCCAAGCTGGGCGGGGGCCGAGGTTTCCGACGGAAACGGTCGATACGCGCCGAGTCCTTGAACCCGGGCGCTGTGGGTGGCCGCCTGAGGGCAGCGGGGCGGAGAGGACAGCGGAAGGACCCCTCCTAGGGCAGAAAAGCTTTCCCCATTCTGACGGAGGTGACGGGAGTCGCAGGTGGGAGGAGCTGCCAAGTTTTCTGAGCCCGGGGGTCCTCCTCAGCCTCTCTTATCTGCGTTCCTGGGGGTCAGTAGGCAGACGTCCACGTTGTAATTCCGTGCGCGGGTCAACTGAGGAGCCGAGGAACGCTGCCGCCCCCGCCCCTCCAGAGGTCGTGGATGCGAACCCGGGGTCGGCAGCGCCGAGGGCCAGGATCCCCAAAGCATGAGACTGCAAAGTGCCTCACGGAGGAGCCGCTACCCCAAGCTGGGAAAGCCCCAAACCATGAGCTGACACCAACGTTGCAAACCTGTGTCCACGCCAGGGTTTCTCACCCTGGGCACCAGTAACATTTGGGGCCGGATCACTGTTGTTGCAGGGCCTGTCCTGTGCATTGCAGGATGTTCAGCAGCATCCCTGGTTTCTACCCACTAGATGCCAGTAGCACCCTTTCCCCGCTGGGGACGACCAAAAATGTCTCTTGTCACTGCCAGAGGTCCCCTGGTTGGCAGAACCGACCCCTGTTGAGAATCACTCGTTTAAAAGACCCTTCTACCCTGCTTTGCGTGGAGATGCTGGAAAATTGAAGCCCTCATTCTCTGAACCTCCTTTATAAAGGAGGAAACCGAGGCCCAAGGTCACCCAGAGTTATAGGTCAAACCCAGAATTGTTAAATGTGAAGTCTAAGGGCTTCCCCCCCCCCCGCCCCCTCACTGCCTTCTTTCATTGCTGTCTCCTCTCTCTCTGGAAGCTCTGTTAAATATACGGTTATGCGAAGGGGTAGAAAGGCAGGCTGAGTGGATTATTAGCCGCAGCCTCGGAAGAAATAACTTTTTTCGTTGTTACAGGAAGGCCTAGATTTAAAACAGAGGCAGCTGATGAGAACCACATGTGCGCCTTGGATCTGTGCTACACCTGTTAGTCTTGCATTTGTCATGCTTCTGGGAAGCATTTTTATTTGCAAAAACGGCGGCTTCCGCACGTGGTTGTGGTTGCCTGCTTCTGCACGTGTGAAGTTTTACATCACACTTGTAGGAGGCAATAAATACCGGCAAAAGACTTCTCTTATTTACTCACTCTCCCTCCTAGAATGAGGTGCTTTGTGTACACGGTCCCGGTTGGAAACCAGCCCACTTGGAGATATTCTTTATCTCACTTCAGACAAGGAAAATAAACAATCACTCCCCCAAGGATATTCCTGTCCTGCCTCCCTTTTTAATTTCTGACTCAGATATACAATATATTATTTTTTAAATCAAGGGTTACTTAGAAACAAGCAATTTGTTTCCCATGGGTCAGGTTACTTAAGAAAGATCTGGAAAGCACTCCATTTACCTACTCTTTTTAAACTAAGAAGAAACATTAAGATGACTGTGAGCTCCACAAGGGCACTGATTCCGTGTCCCCAGTAGATAGAGGAGTGCTTATTAAATATATGTGAAATAAGTGAATGAATGTCTCATCCAAACACATGGCAGCTGTATACACACACCCAGACGTACTTATGCAGTTCAGTTCCACAGATCTGGCACACAGTGGGGGCTCAATAAATATTTAATAAATGAAGTACTTCATTAGATATAAATACACATGAGGATGCACATGGGCACACACAGATTCTGTATATAGTATATGTAGTATTATTCCACATTTAACGTATATACAAAGGGTGCTTATAAAGATTAAATCAGATAGCCACTAAATGGGAGTCTTGAAAATGTTAGCAGTTCTCTTAGGTCCAGGGTAGATAATGCAGTTCACCTAGCAGACTTTTTGCTTTGAGGAAGAGATACTTGAAATGGCAAAGTTGGGGCTCGAAGTAAATCCTCTTGCTATAATGGTTCTTCCCTGGAAATATGTCCCTAAAATTATTTAGATAGCACCAGCCCCACTGTCCTGAGAGGACAAGATCTTTTGTGCTTGGAATGCCTCACCTCTTAGCAAGGTGGCCCCCAAAGAGGAAGGGAGAGGAAGTGGCTCTGACCCCTGACTTGCTCTTGCCACGGGAAGTGCCCAGCATCCTCAGCCAAGCTTGGCAGGTTGGGAGCGGACTCCTCCTCCTATCCGGACAAGCAACAGCATCACAATAGGAGGCCATGAGCAGGCCAGCTCCCACACCTGCAGCGGACCAGTGTTCAACAGTGACAGCAGGTGGTGGCGAGGAGCAACAGCAGGCATACCTGGGCAGACACACCTGAAGTGAAAAGCAGCTGTGCCCCTTTAGACACATAAACCCCTGGAGTTGGGCAACTTAAAGGAGAAGTTGTTACTGGACTTATCCCAATAAGGTATGTGAAGACTCCAATGATTAATAGGAAAATGTGTGCAAACCCACCACCCGACTTGGACCCATATGTTTGCTCTGAGTTTAACGGTCTGGTGGGAATTTTTAAAAAACACTCTTGCATATTAACTCCTTCAGCCACATCAATGATCTCAGAAGCACCTAGAGATGGGTTTCAGAGTTCTGCGTGGCTTTGCAGCAAGTCCTGTTCCAAAGTGAAGCCAGTTTCAACTGGTTCTGAATAGCCCCTGATATGTCACTGCTTTTAGGAAGGGTTTCAAAGATAGGTGAGAGAACTCAATTTTTATCATGTCTCCAAGTGTGGGGATACAAACATGCACAAAGCCTGCTCCTGGGGAGCTAGTTTTGAAGCCAAGACCTGAAAACAAGTTAGGGGCTCATTAATACAATACCATAGTTGTACTGTCCAAGCAAAGTGTTGCAGAAGCACAAAGAGGGGAATTCTGGAGTACAGAGAAAAATGACTGACATGGAGGCAGCGTTTCAACGGAGAGCGTTTCCATACATTGACACCCTCTGACTCGGCATTTCACAATTTCTAGAAATGTATCTGGAGGAAGCAATCAGATGCAGACAAATGTGTCTGTACAAGGAAGATCACAGCAGCATCATTTCTAAGGGCAAAAGACTGGAAGCTACCTATGTGTCCAGTAATCGGGGGGTATATAAATAAACTGGGAGTCAGTTCATGAAAATGAGATGGTTACGGACTAGGAGGAACCATAGGATTCTGCAATTCCATTTGGGTGGTGGTCTTGTCTTATGTAGGCAACATATAGAAATTCACCAAGCTGTATGTCACTATAGATTAAACTTCAAAAATAAATAAAAGAATATAGAGCTGGCTAGCTAGATAACCTAGCCATTATAAACCAGCATTGAATAATACAGGAAAATGCTCCCAATATTAAATGCTAAAATGCAACATATAAACTATATATCTTACAATCTTAATTTTAGTTGCATTAAAATATATATACTTATGCACATAATTCATAGAAAAAAATAGTGGAAGAAACCAAAACATTTATCTCTGACAGGTGATTTTTATTCTGACACTTTTGCCTGAAGTTCCACATTTTCTACAACGAGTATGTGATGCCTCCTGATGATCTCGTCCAGTGCTGGTGTTATTCTGACCTCTAGTAGCCTCTAATTCTCACCTTCTGACTGAGGTACTGCTAATTTGAAGTATAATCATAATCTCCAAAATCCTGAAGATGGGTTTGCTATCAGGCTGACTGATGGTTGTCAATCTAAGTCCTAACAGTTTGTGTTTTCCCTACAGCCCCACTTTTGTATAATTTTTAGTAATCAAGAGAATAACGACTGGGAGTAATATTGAGTACCTATTATGTGTCAAGTTCCACTGAGGGCTTCACATGAGGGCCCTGATGAAGCCCTCTGGACAGTCAGACGCTTGCATCAGCTCCTCCCCTTGACTCTGTGTGGGGTCTGCAACTCACTTTGGCCTAGAGGATGCGGTAGAAGCCACACTCTGCCGGATCCAGAGTGAACCCCTAAGAAGGCCTGGCAGTTACCACACAGCTCAGCAATTCCACTCCTGCGAATCACCCCAAGAAAACTGAAAACATACACTGACACAGACTTGTACAGGTAAATGTCCATAGCAGCTCTATCCTTCATAGGTGCAACGTGCAAAGGCCAAAAACCCATCAACTGGTGATTGGATAAACGAAGTGTACATCTATACACTGGAATATTACTCAACCATAAAAGGGAGTGAAGTGCCAACACATGCCACAATGTGGATGAACCTTGAAAACATCATGCTGAATGAAGGAAGGCAGACACAAAAGACCACATCTTGTATGCTCCCATTTATATGAAATGTCCAGAATAGGCAAATCCATAGAGACAGAAAGTAGATTGATGGTTGCCAGGGCTGGGAGAGAATTTGCAGTGGTTGCTAATGGGTGCGGGGTTTCTTTTTGGAGTCATAAAAATGTTCTGGAATTAGACTGTAGTGATGGTTGCCTCTATAAATATACCAAAAACCACTGAATCATCCAATTTCAATAGGTGACCTGTATGTGAATTACATCTCAATAAAACTGTTAAAAACAAGAGGAGGCAGTAGCCTGGCAGTGTCCATCTGCCTTCGCAGTCCTGAGAGCACCAAGCTACCATGTCAGAATCTGGTGACCGTACTGGAGGGGCACGTGGCAAGAGGGAGTGGCCTGGGGCCTCCATGGAGAATAAGGAACCAGGAGACACAGAATGCTGTGCCCCACATGTCTAACCCCATCAGCTGGGCCACCCGGGCTGAGGCGCCAAGATACATGAGTCGACAAGCCTCCTTGGAGCTCAGAGACAGCCTCACCGGGCTGGTCCAATTTCCTGCCCACTGAACTGTAACTAAATATAGATGTTTTAAGCCACTTAGTATTGGGGTCACTTGTTACACAGTGCTAGCGGACACATAGTTGCTACTGCAATCCTCAAATGACACACAGGGAGGAGCCTGAGGCTGAAGAATGAGGAGACTTGCCCACAGCCACTTAGCCCACAACGATGCAGCTGGGATTCCAGGCTGGATCTTTCTGATTCCAAACCTTGCTCTCTGGTCTTTACCACTGCTCAGCTCTGGCACCCCTGTGTCTCTTGTGTTCCCTCCTCCGCCCCAATCTTCTTGCCTGCTGACCATTTCTCTCTCTCATCTACTGAACGCACACATCCAGGCAGCTCTTTTTTTTTTTAAGCTTTAATTATCTTCTTTATTATGCTAACCTTCAGTACAGCGTAAAGGATAATCATATATAAAAACAACACAGTACACATAATTTTAACACACACACAGACACACACACGAAGGAAATAAAAGATTAATCTCTATTTTTTTTTTTTTGCAGTACGTGGGCCTCTCACTGTCACGGCCTCTCCTGTTGTGGAGCACAGCCTCCGGACGCGCAGGCTCAGCAGCCATGGCTCACGGGCCCAGCCGCTCCACGGCATGTGGGATCTTCCCGGACCGGGGCACGAACCCGTGTCCCCTGCATCGGCAGGTGGACTCTCAACCACTGCGCCAGCAGGGAAGCCCTAATCTCTCTTTTATTTCCACTTTTCTACTGCCATCTAGTCTTTTTCTAGGAGCTTTAGGTATGCTTGTATCAATCTCTTTTCAATTTATATTTAATTCTTCAGAAGACAGACCAGGTAACATACTTTGGAAATTATAAAATCAATTTTGTCTGTCTTTTTGGTTTGTAGTCATAAAATTATTCTTTTTGCTTTATTTCTTTTTAAAAAGAAGACCTCAAAAATCTTGCTAAGACTCACAGATATAGAGAACAAACTAGTGGTTAGCAGTGGGGGTGTGGGCAATATAGGGGTGAGGGAGTGGGTGGTACAAACTACTGGGTGTGAGATAGGCTACAAGGATGTATTGTACAACACAGGGAATATAGCTAATAATTTTGTAAATGGAAGTAACCTTTAAAAATTGTATAAAAATTTTTTAAAATCTTGCTAAAATAGTGTGTAATGTATTTGAAGTGCTCAAATAACCTAATCACGATTGGAATGATCTAATCATTTGTTAGACTGGATCAGAAGCTATTCTTCTGTTTACTGCAGTTTTATGTTCTCTCAATTACTCTCATGAAGCAAAGAAACAGTCACTCTACTAATTCTCTAGTTAATTTTTTATTTTATTTTAGTTTAGTTTAGTTTATTTGTCTATAGAAGTAAAATAAGAAGTTCAGTGAAGGAACTGCAGGATAAATGATAAATTTATCATAGCTTTTATCCGTGATTGGCTCTTTCTGATACAGGGTTTGAATCTTCTTGTCCCCTGCTCTAAAAATTTAGTAGTCTCCTAGTTCATCTTGCCTAAGTCCTTGGCCTTTCGAGGTCCTCTTGTCACACACCACACATGTCACACATTGATACACGCCATACACATGCGTTGCCCATGTTCCTGCTCAGCCTTATTTCTCACCATCCCTAAGTGGGTTTTCTCCACTTCTGTCTGTCACACTGGTCACCTAATTCTCCAACTGGGTGACTTGGATCCTCAGAGGACCTGGCCAAAGTCATGTGGCTGGATTGGGGGCAGGATGATGACTATGGTCCAGAGCTTGGGGTTCCCAGACTCACAGGGAAACACATGAACCAAATCAGGTACAAGCCATTTCCCTAAAGAGCAGACGAAGGCCAAGGGGTTGATGTCGAAAACCAAATGAGGAGACTGTGATGAGGGTGGAGCAGATGGAGGCAGACAGAAGCCACGATGAAAGACACCAAACTGGCCAATGGAACTTCTCAGAAACACACACACAAACACACATGCACAAGATCAAGCCATTTATCAAAATTCCTTCTGGCCTTTCCTGAACCTTCCATGTGCTCTCCAGGGTCACTGAGGCCCACAGACTCCCAAGTGAGAGTACAATTTTGATGCAAAGTGGTCAGACATGGGAACCACCCATCTCCCATCCAGGCAACTAGAGTTTACTTGCCTTAAAGCAGAGCTGGATTATTGTATCAAATGGCTTGGACAAGATTCTCTTATCTTAGTGCAGTTTCAGGAGGAGAGGTCAGGAGACGTGAGCAAGCAGATTCTATTCAAAGGGCCTGACCCATGCAAGCCTATCCAATTTGAGAGCCCACTTACCCTGAGAACATCCTGAGCTCTGCCTACCTCCCAGGCTCAGGGAGATGCAGAAAAGGGTGGAGGTTCTAGAAGCTCTGTTTGCATCTTTTTCCTTTTTAGCCTCAAAATGCAGTGTTGGTTTCCCTCAGGTTTCCTGGATGCTCGGATGTTTACTTCTTTGTGTTTTTTTTTTTCTTTCCTGATTACACGAGTAGTAGATATTTGCAAAGTGTAGACAATTAGTCAAGTAGAGCAAAGTATGAAAAAAGATTGAAAAACTGCTCCCTGATGGAAATCTCTGCACTGGTCTACTTTTGTGTGTGTGTGAAATTTTCCATGAGAAGGTTAAAGACAAAAAAAGGAAAAGAAACCACTCAGCCAGGCCTGTGCGTTTGCTTGGTTTTGTGTGTGGCAAATGCGAGTCATGTAGTTTGGAGATGGTGTTGTCTGCAAAGCCAAAAATATTTACTGTCTGGCAGAATAACACCCCCTGCCCCAGCCCCCAAAGATAGCCCCGTCCTAATCCTCAGAACCTGTAAATAAACTGTGTTAGATGGCAAGGGAGAATTAAGGTTGCAGATGGAAGGAAGGTTGCTACTCTGCTGACCTTAAGATGGAGAGATGTTCCTGAATTATCCTGGTGGGTCCAGTGTAACCACAGGGGTCTTAAATGGGGAAGAGGGAAGGAGAAGTGTCAGAATCAGAGAGACTGCATCATGAGAGAGAGTCGACCAGCCATTGCTGGCTTGGACGATGGAGGAAGGGGACCACAAACCAAGGATGTGGGCAGCCTCTAAAAGCTGGAAAAGGCAGGGAAACGGATTCTCCCCTACAGCCTCTAGAAGGAGCCAGCTCTGCCGACACCTTGATTTTAGCCCATTGAGACCCATTTTGGACTTCTGACCTCCAGAACTGTAAGATAATAAATGTATTGTTTTAAGCCATGAAGTCTAGGGCCATTTGTCACAGCAGCCACAGGAAACTCATATAGGCCCCTGACTAAAAAAGCTTACCACCCTCTCTTTCAGATGCAGAGCTGCCCAATTAGAGCTTTCTGCCATGAAATACATGTGACATGTAGCTACTTGTGACTGGGGGACTGGGTTTTTCATTTTAACTCATTGAGATGGAAACTGAAATAGCCACAGGTGGCTAGTGGCTACTGAACAGATAGCAGAGGCCCTTGCTACTCAGAGTGTGGTCCAGAGACCAGCTACACAGGCTTCCCCTGGGAGCTGGTTAGAAACACAGAATCACAGTCTGAGCCCCCAGCCTGCTAAGTCGAATCCACACTTCGCCACAAGCCCCAGGGGATTCATGGGGACATCAGAGTCTGAGACACTGTGGTGGAAGCCACCATTCACTTCCACGCAAATAACTGACCATGGAACAACGGGAGGCAAGGCCCATTCTTAGCAGTTCTCAGGGTCGGATTTCCTAGACCACACGGAGTTTTTTGTTTTTTTAATTTTTAATGCTTCAAAGCATACTATTAGCCAAGTAGATAAACTAACAGCTATTGAATATCTACTACAGCCCAGACCCTTGACCATCTATTATGGACTGAACTGTGCCCTCCTCCAAATTCATACGTTGAAGCTGCAACTCCCAATTCAACTGTATGTGGAGACAGAACCTTTAAAGAGGTAACTAAGTTTAAATGAGGTCATAAGGGTGGGCTCCTGATCCAATATGGCTGGTGTCCTTATGAGAAGAGAGACCCCTGGACTTCCCTGGTGGCACAGTGATTGAGAATCTGCCTGCCAATGCACGGGACACGGGTTCAATCCCTGGTCCAGGAAGATCCCACATGCCGTGGATCAACTAAGCCCGTGTGCCACAACTACTGAGCCTGCACTCTAGAGCCCACGAGCCACAACTACTGAGCCCGCGTGCCACAACTACTGAAGCCCACATGCCTAGAGCCTGTGGTCCACAACAAGAGAAGCCACCACAATGACAAGCCTGTGCACCACAACGAAGAGTAGCTGTCACTCGACGCAACTAGAAAAAGCCCGTGTGCAGCAACGAAGACCCAACGCAGCCAAAAATAAATAAATAAAACAAAATTTTAAAAATTAAAAAAAAAAAAAAAGGAAGTGATCCCAGGGATGCACACAGAGGAAAGGCCATGTGAGGACACAGCAAGAAGGTGGTAATCTGCAAGCTGAGGAAAGAAGCCTCACCAGGAACCAACCCTACTGACACCCTGATTTTGGACTTGCAGCCTCCAGAAACCATGAGAAAAGAAATGTCTTTTGTTTAAGTCACCCAGTCTGTGACATTTTGTTATGGCAGCCCGAGCAGACTAAAACACCATCTCATTTAAGCCTCACAAAACCCTGTTGAGAATGTCTTTTAATAAATGTACTGACCCTGATGAAAAGACCACCACTTTTTGAGTACCTGCCCCACATCAGGCAGGTTATAGACACATGTCAAGGCTGTCTCTGTATCATAGACAAGGATATGGAGGCACAAACAAGCCAAGATGCTGCCCCATGTCACACTCTGTAAGTGACAGATACCAGGTCTGAGGCAGACCTCCATCTTGCTTTCCGCCACAACCCTCTTTTCCACTTTTTTCCCTGATTCACATAATAAACTCTAATTAGATGCACCCAAGCTTTACTCCCCCTAAAATAACTTCTACAAACTCCCCAAGCACAGTCTCTCTCTCTATGTATGTGTGTGTGTGTGTGTGTGTGTGTGTATACACACACACATATATCCTTGTGGCCCATATGTACCACTAACAGCCACAGTAATGCAAACTAAACACAGATGAATATAATCCACCCATAAGATGTCTTTTTTTTTTAATCGTCTAGTCCAGGGGTTGGCAATCTTTCCACGAAAAGTCAGCCAGTCAACACGTTCACAGTTTTGTGGGTGAGATGGTCTCTGTCCCAAGGACTCAAGTCTGTCCTTGCAGCTTGAAAGCAGCCACTGACGATACACAAACAAATGGGTGTGACAGAGTTCCCATAAAACTGTATGGACAAAGAAACGTGAATTTCCTTCCATTTTCATCTTGATTTGTTTTTCAACCATTTAAAAACATACCATTCTGCCTTCTGGGCCATGAAGAGACAGGTGGTGGGCAGTAAAAAGACAGGCGGGGAGCCAGATGTGGGCAGCAGCTTGCTAATCCCTGGTCTAATCCAAAACCACCCAACTGGCCAAAAAGAAAGCCACAGAGCCAGACGATGATGAGCCCTTGCCATTTTCTTACTGAAAAATGTGGACTTTGAATCTCCAAATTCAATTCAATGCTACAGATCCCTTTGCCCACTTTCTTATCCAGGCACACCTGTTATTACCAAACTCATTTCTAGGAACTCTCAAGTGCCAGAAAGGGCCTTGAATGGGATAAAGTGCCTTCCTCTGCATAATGAAAATCAAGGGAATGGTGAAAACAAACCCCCCCAAAAAAAGAAACACCTTTTTTTTTTAATAGCATGCCTTTTTTTTTTTTTTTTTTTGCGGTACGCGGGCCTCTCACTGTTGTGGCCTCTCCCGTTGTGGAGCACAGGCTCCAGACGTGCAGGCTCAGCGGCCATGGTTCACGGGCCTAGCCGCTCCGCGGCGTGTGGGATCTTCCGGGACCAGGGCACGAACCTGTGTCCCCTGCATCGGCAGGCGGACTCTCAACCACTGCGCCACCAGGGAAGCCCAATAGCATGCCTTTTGCTTTATACACAAACAGCACTTGTCTTTCATCAATGCGGGAAAACATCAGGTTTTCCTGATGGTTTGTCAAATATTTCATAATCTCAAATTTGGTTAAGAAGGAGATAATAAAAATGGTTGACACGAAAAGGAAATGCCTCGTTGACTTTTCTAATCTAACCACTTCAGAGGAGAGCCAATCTCATTATCACATCTCTCACTGCTACTTAAGAGGAATCCCAGGGAGCCCGGAGAGATTTCTCCCCTAACTATCCAAAGAAGTAAAATTGGGTTTGCTCTGTTAACCACATCACTTGAAAATGGCCAGCTCCATTTTCAGCAAGTTTGTACATGTCTTTATTAAAATCCAGACCACAAGGCATGCAGACTATTTCACCTGAGTGGCTTTGGGAGGAAGGGGCACCTTGAGACCCTCCATCATCCCTTCGCTCAGGGGTCGGCGAATTTGTTCTGTAAATGGGCCAGACTGCCAGTATTTTCAGCTATGTGGGCCAGTCTCTGTCGCGACTCTACCACCGTAGCAGGAAAGCAGCCAAAGCAACCGTACAGAGCACATACCCAAAGGGGTGTGGCTGGGTACCGATAAAACAAGCAGTGGGCCAGACCTGGCTGGCAGGCCATAGTTTCCGAGTTCTGCTCTAGAGCATCTGGAACTGAAGTGCAACAAGAAACCTAGAGAAAGGAGATGGGGTTCACTCCTCAACACGGCAAGCGTGGACTAAGCAAAAGGGGGTATATCCAATATGAACCCCAAAGTTTGCATCCAGGGCTTGTGCTGCAAATTTCTATTTTCTTTTTGTTCTCCACGTGTGGCTTCTCACCTTGGCAGCAACTCTATGTAACATTCTCCAGGATGAGCAATAGTGGGCATTTATTTATTACTTAGATGGTGGTTAAGATCCTTAACTACCAAGGCCAAGGTGGAAAGCCAGCTGGTGTGATGTTAACTGCTGTTGCTTGCATAAAGAAACAGTTATCTGGGTGGAGCTGAAAACCTCATCCTTACTCACAGATTAAGCAAAGTTAATCTACTTAAGTGGCTGGGACATCGCTCCTAGTCAAAGATGATAGGGACTTAGAACCAAGGTCTTTGAGATGTATGTACGTATGTATGTATGCATAAACATACATACATAGGAACGAATGAACATTAAGTAAATAAAGACAAAGAAGTAAGTTGTCAAAGATGTGTTTTTGGGGGCTGGGGGTTCTTAGCCTAAAGCTGTCAACGTGGATTTCTCTTTTTTTTTTTAAATGCAAGTTTCTTTAATAAGTTTAGTCATTTTACCATCCTTTCTTTTTTTTAAGGTGGACTGTTTTTTTATATCAGTTTTTTTGAAATATAATTTACAATGTTGTGTTAGTTTCAAGTGTACCACAAAGTGATTCAGTAATACATAAATATATACTATATATAGATTTTTCAGATTCCTTTCCATTATAGGTTATTACAAGATATTGAGTATGACTCTCTTTTTTTAAAGTGACCCCCAAAAGCCATTAGGGATGATACACTGAGGTGTTCATTGCTGTGTTATTTATAATAGACAAACACTAGAGATAACTCAAGTCTCCATCAGCTGGGGACTAGTTAAATTAATTATGGTATGTCCTTACAATGGCTTATTTGCAATTATTAAGAATGGTAAAAATACAGAAGTGTGCTCATATTATCAGGTGAGAAGAGCAGGCCAGAAGATACAAAGATACCATCTGGATAGAGAAAAGGTATCTACCATATCCAGTGCACATGCATAGAGAAAGAGCCAGAGGAATGTGTATCCAGAGTGATGCTCTCTGGGGAAGAGTGATTACGGGTGACTTTTTCCCTTACAGCAAAGCTGGACTTCATAATTTTTCTACAATGAACATGCATTGGTAGTAAGAAACTTTAAAACAAAATAAACAAAAGCCACTAAAGCTACAGTGGTAGTACATGACGATGTAGCCTTCCCGGGTACTCTAGGAAGTACCAGTGAGGGAAGCCAGCAAAGGTCACAACAATGGTGACCGCAGTGGCATTTATAACAGCGGATAAAGTACAAGTTCAAAGTACATATGAGAGGGCCAAGGTTAAAATGAGATTTATTGATGCTGCACGATAGTTAAAAATGAGACCCATGAAGCCTCTCTGGCAGCCCAGAAAATATGAAGGAAATGATGTCAAAATGAAAACAGCAGAGCCTCACAGACATGGAAAAAAAAATTATGGTTACCAAAGGGGAAAGGAATAAATTAGGAGTTTGGGATTAACAGATACACACTACTATACATAAAATAGATAAACAACAAGGATCTACTGTATAGCACAGGGAACTACATTCAATACCTTGTAATAACCTATAATGGAAAAGAATAGGAAAAAGAATATATATATATATGTATAACAGAATCACTTTGCTGTACACCTGAAACATTGTAAATCAACTATATTTTAACTTAAAAAAAAAAAAAAGAAAACAGCAGAACCCAAACTGCCTTACCACTGTTGGAACTATGTCGAATATACCAATATGTATAAGAAAAATGCTAGAAAAGGAATGGGAAGACAGGAAAAGGTTTTCCATGCTGGAAATTGTTTCCAATTTTTTAAAATGATGTGATTGCTCCTTTAACTGTCTGTGTGTGGACTGCTTGAATGAATGTAGGCAAGAAGAGAGAAAATTCGGGCAGTGAGGACACCCATAGGTACTGAGTGCTTACTGGGCGCCACCCAGTCAAGCACCTGGCTCACCTTCAAGTTCACTGAACCTTTTAATAACACCAGTAGGTTTGACTTTCAGGCCCATTTTAAAGATGTGGAAACTGAGGCTTAGAGAGGAGAAATAACCAGCCAAGGCCCCATGAGCAAGAAGCAGAGATGGGATTTGAACCCACATCTAACTGACCCAGAACATGAGCACTTACAAGCTGTGGGACCCTAGGTACTCAAAATTCAAACTTGGGTAACCTTTGGTGCCAGTGTGGGTTCTTGAAAAGCCTCCTAAAGATGCACACCCATGAGTTGCCACTTTAAAAATGTACAACAGCCTTTGATGTGCATCCCCCACAGCTCCACTGCTTATAAGAACTGAACAATGAGAAAATAGTTCTCTGGTGAAAAATACAACTATTGAAACAAAATCTCAATGACAGCATTCTCTCCTCCGAGCTCGATTCATCCCCACGACACACAAATGCCTCACCTCATTGAAACCTCAGCGCCGGTCTGAATAAGGCAGGGAGGTTTCCTCACATCATTCATATGGCTTGAGGACTGACCAGCCAAGATCTTGGCACGTCCATTCCTGCTGACAAGAACACCGACCTGCGAGAAGCTCGATTCAGCAGCCCTGTTCCCTGCTACTTACAAACCACGGGGTGATACTCGGCCCAGATTTGACAAGGGAATAAATTACAGAAGCTATGAAGTAGAATGAATTAGCTGAGCAGCAAGACAAGTGGACTTGACCCTGGCCTAGCAAAATCCCACCATTATCACTAACTCGTTCGATTCTTCCAGGTGCAGCCCAAAATCGTATTTGCCCAATTCCTGCCCAACATTTATTGAACAAAAACTGAAAAGGAGTATCTAACATTGCCTCTTTTCTGACTTTTTGACAGCCTCCACAATAAATGAATCCTAGGTGTTTCCCAAAGTGTAATTTGAAACAACTCAAATTGACAGTTAACTTCTACAGTAGAAATTAATACAACATTTTAAATCAACTATATTCAATAATTAAAAAAAAAACCTGATGAAAGTATCAAAAATAAAAAAAATTTACAAAGGACTTCTTGGTTAAAAAATGTATAAACAAAAGGTCCTTTTTAGAAATGAGCTTTATTTTCAATGCTCTTTAGTTCTAAGAGCCTGCATATTTATTCTTTCCTCCTACCAGGTTACCTGCAAGTTAGGATTTCAAAAACCACAACAAACAAATCAAACACCTGTAGGATCCAGGCACTGACCACCCAAGTGGTCATGTTGGCGATTAAACCAGGAATCCCTTTCAAAGAAGCTTCTATGCAAAATGCTGTATTTCCTCCATTGAGGCTTGTTTTTCAACCTTGAAATCATCCACTTGAAAAGCAGACCCCAAAACCCAAGCTTTCAGAACTGGGTCCCAATATCACCACATAAATCACTCTCATTCTAAAAACTATACAATTAATGGCCCCAAAAGTTACTTTAATAGAGGGCTTCAAGGCAAGGCAAAGTTTCTCATAAAACCGCCATCCGCCCTGCCAACTGCTCTGCACCTCTCTTCCACAGGAACCCATAACACTTCACCCTTCAAGTCCTGGGGACAACCTCAGCAGCATGGAGTGGCCAAGCAGAGCCCATTGGGATGGGGAAGGAATTTGGACACAGACCCAGCAACAATGAACTTGTTCATTCCTCACAAATGCAGTCCAATAAGAGGCTACATCAAACTTAAAAGCCAACCTTTCTGCTTCAGATCCCTGGATACAAAAGATTTTTAAAAATCTGTATAATTTGAACCGGAAAAGGATGGTTATTAAAAATAAACCAATAAATACCCAGATGGGTGAAAGTTTGGTAGAAGAGGGATTCTGATCTGATTAAACAATCTAGATACCACAGCCCCTCACATAAACACTCTTCAAACTCTTTTAAGTAGACAGCATTTCAAGGCAGAGATCAAATGAAAATATCTTTGAAAAGAAAACAGTGACGTGGCTGGGAAACTGTTCATCTTGGTGAACATTTTTTCCACCCACCACAAGCTTGGACTTTCTGGGAAGGTCACCGGTTTTCTGGTCAGAAACATTCTTGAAGTCGTCAGGAATGGAGGAAGAGACACTCTGAGAAGCTGTGTTTCCGGTTCTGTACCTGGAGCTCAGGAGCCAAAGAGCCTGGAAAAGTCAGAGGGCAGAAACATCCATGAGGATGGGAAGCGGTTGCCTTGAAAACACTTTCAGGAAATATTTTCTGGTTACTATCACTAAGATCATTTTACATCATTTTCTGATTTTGTAAGTAACTCTGTCACACAACAATGTGAACACACTTACCGCTGCCAAACTGTACACTTAAAAAAAAAGTAACTCTTTTAAAAAGTATCTACTTGGTATGAATCTGTAACATTTTATTTTAGCCCATTCTCTATCACTGCAAATCAGTGGTGACTTTCATAAATAAAAAGACCTTTGAGTAAACAAACGATTATTAGAGATAACTCTGTTAACTGAAGAAAATCTGGAATAGAAAAGGCCTAGAAACTGTATAAATGTTCATGAAGTTTGGGAATAGGTTATGATACAGGCCTACAGGGGAAAACCACAGAATTGTTAAAAAGATACACAGTTGGCCCTTGAACAACACAGGTTTAAACAGCGCCAGCCCACTTATACGTGGATTTTTTTCAATAGTAAATACTGCGGTACTACACAATCCAAGGTTGGTTGAATCGATGGAAGCAGGACTGCAGATACGGATGGCCAACTGTAAAGTTATACTCAGATTTTCGACTGTGAGGTGGGTCGGCACCCCTAACTCCTGTGTTGTTCAAGGCTCAATTGTATATGGGAACTCTCTGTGTTACCTTTGCAACGTTTCTATACATCTACACTCTTTCCAAAATAAAAAGGTTATTTGAAAAAATAACAACAGATGGGGCAGGAACAACTGGGTCACCACATGCAAGAGAATGAAGTTGGATCCCTACCTCACACCATATACGAAAATTAACTCAAAGTGGATCACAGACCTACTATTAAAACTATAAAACTTTTAGAAGAAAACTTAGGTGTAAATCCTTATAATCTTGGGTTAGGCAATGACTTCTTAGCTATAACACAAAAAGAACAAGCAACAGAAGAAACAGATACATTGGACTTAATCAAAATTGTAGGATTTTGCACTTCAAATGACACCATCAAAAAACTGAAAAGATGGGCTTCCCTGGTGGCGCAGTGGTTGAGGGTCCGCCTGCCGATGCAGGGGACGCGGGTTTGTGCCCTGGTTCGGGAGGATCCCGCATGTCGCGGAGCGGCTGGGCCCGTGAGCCATGGCTGCTGAGCCTGCGCGTCCGGAGCCTGTGCTCCGCGACGGGAGAGGCCACAGCAGTGAGAAGCCCGTGTACCAGAAAAAAAACAAAAAAAACAACAAAAAAAACAAAACTGAAAAGACAATCCACCGAATGGGAGGAAATACTTGCAAATCATATATCCGATAAGGGACTGGTATCCAAAACATAAAAAGAACTACAATTCAGTAATAACCTAACTAAAAAATGGGCAAAGGATCTGAAGACATTTCACCAAAGAAGATATACAAATGGCCAATGAACACATGAAAGCTCAATGTCATTAACCATTGGGGAAATGCAAATCAACCTTCACATCCACTAGGATGGCTATAATCAAAAAAACTGACAATAGCAAGTATTGGCAAGGATGTGGGGAAACTGGACCCCTCATACCCTGCTGATGGGAATGAAAATTACTGCAGCTACTTTGGAAAATAGTCTGGCAGTTCCAAGAAAGGATAAATATAGTTACCATATGACCCAGCAATTCCACTCCTGGTTATATACCAGAGAACTGAAAACTTAAGTCTGCACAAAAACTTGTACACAGATGTTTATATCAGCATTATTCAAAATGGAAACACTGCAAATATCCATCAACTGATGAGCAGATAAACAAACTGTGGCATATCCATAGAATGGACTATTATTCAGCCACAGAAAGGAATGAAATACTGATAAACACTACAACATGGAAGAGTCTAGAAGACATTATGCTGAATGCAGGAGGCCAGACACAAAAAGCCATATACTGTATGATTCCATCAACATGAAATACCCAGAACAGGCAAATCCATAGAGACAGAAAGGAGATCAATGGTTGCCCAAGGCTGCGTGAAGGAGGAATGGGAAGGAAATGCTTAATGGGTACTGGGTTTCCCTTTGAGGGGGATGAAAATAGTCTAGAATTAGAGAGTAGTGACGGTTGCACAACCATAGGAAAATACTACAAAATACTGAATTGTGAAGACTGACTTCCACTTTTTACTTATTAAAACCCTTTTCCATGGTTTGACACTCTCATTTTCTCCCTATCTTCTCCCCGCCCATACTTTTTTAATGAAGATTTCAACATATATAGAAGAGTTATAACAGTTCAGCAAACACCTACATACGCACCACCTGCAATTAATGCTTTGCTTTACTGTGTATCTATCCATTGATCCATCTACTTTATTTTTCATGTTTCAAAGTTGCAGATATCAGTGCCCTTGGTCTCTAAATGTTCAGACACCTTTCTCCCTATATTTCAAGTTTTTTATGACTTTTTAAAATTTCCAATTGAGCTCAGCTCCAACAATACAGAAATGAGTACATGGAATAGTAAACTATCCCTTGAGCCCACTAACTTCCTCAGCAGTCACAGCACAGTCACCTCCGTGGACAGTCTGGAGTAGATCCTTCCAACTCTCTCACTGGAAGTTATTTCCCTCACACACCCACTCAGCACTTATTCAATGTTTACTACGTGCAAGTCACAACTGACACCAGAGTGTGCATACAGGTGACACCCGACCTTCTTTACTTTCAAACCATTCTCCTGTGTAGACAGAACCTTCAGGCACGTTATCAATGATGGTGTTTTGTCAGTTGGTCGTATGGGTGTCCTTCGAGTTACCTGACTCTTCTCCTATTCTTGGAGACTTAGGTGATTTCCAGTTTTTGATATCCTGAAAAAGCCAGTCACTGCCTCCCTGACAGAGCCCTTTCTAGAGAAAAGCTTCCCTTACTCACGGCATGTGCTGAAAGAGCTGGCCTAGGTCAGGGATCTGTAAAAAGCCACACAGTAAGTAGTTCAGGCTTTGTAAGCCTGTCAAAATGGTCCAACCTTGCCATTGTAGTGCAAAAGCAGTGACAGACATGGGCTCCATTCATGAAAACTTCATTCATGAAAATAGGCAGAGGCCCATGCCCATGGGCTGTGGTTTGCTGACCCCTGACCTAAGTGGCTGGAAGCAGGAACCCCCAATCCAAGTAGATCTGGGTGACACCTGCATACTCCCAGAAATCAAAATCAGGACACTGGGCTACTGGCTAAGCTAGCCTTGGGCTGAGCTGGGAGGTCACAAAGCCTGAGGCTACCATCCTGGTCACAGGCCAGCAGGTAGAGCAGTAGAAGTAGCTAGTCAGGTAAGAGAGGACGATGAAGCCAACGGACAGAAAAGAACAAAATGATGATACCACACCGAGTTCTTCTCTGCCCCAGGACCTTTGCCAATGCTGCTTCTGGTGCTACTGTGCCTCTCTCCAGCTCTGCAAATGGCAGGCTTTCCTCTCGTTCTGTAGGTCTTGATTTGAATGGCATCTTCTCAGAGGACCTCTCCCTGACCCTCCTAAACTGGGAGCCCCCTTCCAATTCTCCATCTCACAACCGATTTTTCCCCCTATTTGTTTATTTTACATCCCTGTTATTCTGTGCATTCGCTGAAGGCAGGGACTATGGCTGTTTCGGTCTCAACTGTAATCTCAGAGCACAGCCCTCAAAAGACAGTTTTGAATAAATAAATGAATGAATGGATAGGTGGGAATCTAGAGAGACAAAGGCTGGAGGAGCCCCCCAACACTTCTACTTCCTGTGACAGCTAGTTATACTTCGTACACTCTTCTGCAAATTCCTTGATCTCTTCATGAGCCCTCTCTGTACCTAGGCAGGCCTCATCTGAGCTCCCAAAGAGGGTCTCTCTGGGCATACACTACAGCCCTCATTCTGGGCTCTAAAATACTCTCCAGCAGCACAGAAACCCCTCCTCCCCCGATCTCCTAAGTCCTGGAATCATCCCCTCAAACAGCCACTGGGCTGGCAGAAGGACCACACAGCAACCCCACATTCAGCATCTCAATGACTCAAGACAGCCAACTTTTCACTCTCTTCCTCTTTAGGGGAAGCACATGGAGATGGGCACAGCCTGGCCCAGAACCCCAGGTTCTCCTTGTTTTTTTCCCCTGAGTCTGTTTACTGTGAGTCTCATAATTCACTAACAGCATGGTCTTGACACTGAAAGGAAAACCAATCCAATTGGATATTTTTAGTCTAATGAGAAAATAAAATAGGCATAAAAAGCAGAAATAAAGCCTGAATGCACTCCTGCTGGCTTCCAGCAGGCTGGGAGCAAGACCCAGCAGCACGCTGGCCTTTCAAGACGTATTTTCCACTTTGGCCAACGCCAAGTATAGGCTAAGCACAATCAACAGAGTCGGCAAGAGGTGATGGAGCCATGGGCTCAGGGGAAGGCATCTCTTGGCAGCCTCTGCTGAGGCACCAGGCACAGCCAGGACTTGAAGAACACCATGTTCCAATCGAAGCTCCAGTCTGGACTGCGGTGACATAGTTTAATTCCTTCAGACCCCAGTTTCCTCTCTAGTGTGGAGAGTTCTTACTTTGAAAGCAGAAAGCATGACACAAAAGTGCAGACTGGGAGGACAGAAAACGACCATCAGAGGTTCATTCTGGAGAGCGACCCTGAGGATAATGACAATGAAGGAGAGAGGCAGGCTGGACTTACACGATCATGCAGAACATCATGAAGACATTCCATAGGGCGATGAAGATTCGAAAATATCTGAGGCTCAGCAAGAACTCCCGGATGTTGTCACCTGGAAGGTCAGAAAGCATTTTCACAAGCAGTGCTAACATTTCTGTTGTCACGGCTGCAGTGTGCTTCTGCCCACCCCACACCCACTGCCCCCATGTTCCAATGGCAGCATGGCTTTTCATTTGGGCCACCTCTGTTCCCCAGCCCTGAGCACTCAGGCTATAGCTGCCACTGACCAACCCCCTGAGAGGACCAAGCACTCAGCCTCTGATTGGCTCAGGGAAGGGCACGTGACCCCAGTCTGTCCAATGAGAGCCAGCCCTGGCACTTTTGCCCGAACTACCAGGAAAGAGGCACTTGCTTTCTGCCAGGCTAGCTGGACTGCAAAGATGTAAGCCCAGTCCTCTAAGGCAGGGTGCAAACCATGGCCTGTAGGCCAAAGCTGGCCTCTGCCACCTATTTCTGTATAGCCCATGAATGAAGAATGTTTTTTATACTTTTTAATGGTTAAAAAAAAAAGCCAACAAATTATTTTGTGAGCCACAAAAATTACATGAAACTCAAATTTCAACAGCCATAAAGTTTTATTAAAATACAGCTATGCCCACTCATTTACATATTATCCATGACTACTTTCAACTTACAGAGGTGAACTGTTGCACCGGAGACTCTATGGCCCACAAAGCCTAAACTATTTATCATCTGGCCTTCTACAGAAAAATGTGCCAAGCCCTGCTCTAGGGTCATCTTTGTCAACACAAGCCAGCCTGATAGTAAAACCAATCAGGAGGAAAAGAGAGTTGGGGAGGGTCACAAGCTGGAGAGCCAGTTTAAGCCCTGAATCCACGTGTGCCCGAGGACCATTCTACGCTTCGATGTTTCAATTTGCTTTAACCACTTTGAGCTGGTTTTCAGAGTTTACAACTGAAAAAGCATACTAATTCAGGCAAGCAAAATGGGAGTTCTGCTTTGGTGACGACCAGCTCTAGTCCCCTCTGATGCCAAGGAACAGAAACCACTCCAAGAAGAGGGAATTTGGTACATTAAGACTCCAGAGGGACTTCCCTGGTGGCACAGTGGTTAAGAATCTGCCTGCCAATGCAGGGGACACGGGTTCGTGCCCTGGTCGGGGAAGATCCCACATGCCGTGGAGCAACTGAGCCCGTGTGCCACAAATACTGAGCCTGCACTCTAGAGCCCACAAACCACAACTACTGAGCCCATGCACCTACAGCCCGTGTTCTGCAACAAGAGAAGCCACCACAATGAGAAGCCCACACACTGCAACGAAGAGTACCCACCCCCGCCGCAACTAGAGAAAGCCTGGGTGCAGTAACGAAGACCCAACGCAGCAATTAATTAATTAATTAAAAACAAAAAAAGACTCTAGAGACTCGGGTTCCAGGACCTTCCTCTGGGGTTTTGAATTGATTGCCCAGCCTCTTGAGGCCTCCAGAATGAAATGAATGGATCCAGATTACATGATCTACAAGGGTGTTACCCAAAGTGTCATCCACAGACCAGAGCTGGAACACTGGGAAGCTCAGAAACTTCCACAGCAACCCAACATGACCGCCACCTGGCACTGCTGCACCATCCAAGCGCATGAAGAGCACAAGTTGCTCTACATGGTTTAGACAAGTCCAGTGTTGTCCAAGCCACGGGGTTAGCAACACGTAGCATAGCCTATATAAGTGTTGGCCCAGCACAGACTGCAAATGTCAGACAGATCCGTTCCCAGAATGTCTGCAAGGCACTGCTTGGCAAGGCCCTTCTCTGAGCCCAGGATCACAAAAATGGCCTCTCTTACCATGAACAAACGCTGACTAAAGGCTACTCATCCCACGGAGTAGCTGAGTGCAGGGGATACAGGAAGGAATGAGACACGTGCCCCTGCCTTAAGGAGCTCACAGGGAGGACAAATACCAATATAAAAGCAAGTAACCACACACCTGATTATTCACTAGGACAAGTGCCATGGGAGCTGTAATGGGGGAACCCAACCTGGCATGCATCGGGAGGCAGGTGGGGTCAGAAGAAGACTCACTGGGAAAGTGTGTGAACTCCAACCTTAAACGTGAGCTGGGGACTTCCCTGGTGGTGCAGTGATTAAGAATCTGCCTGCCAATGCAGGGGACACGGGTTTGATCCCTGGTCCAGGAAGATCCCACATGCCGTGGAGCAACTAAGCCCATGCGCCATGACTACTGAGGCTGTGCTCTAGAGCCCACACGCCTAGAGCCCATGCTCCACAACAAGAGAAGCCACCGCATTGAGAAGCCCACACACTGCAACGAAGAGTAGTCCCGGCTTCCCGTAACTAGAGAAAGCCAGCGCACAGCAACGAAGACCCAATGCAGCCAAAAAAAACGTGGGCTGGGGTTTACTGACCTTCCACACAAGTGACCTGGGCCTACATATGCCCCAGTTTCCTCCTGTGTAAATGGGGATGATGGGGGACTGGGAAGGCTGCAGTACGGTGCCTGATATATAGGACACTCTCAATAAATGAAGCCACTGTGATATTAGGGGTCAGCCAGGCAGAGGATGGAGGGAGAGGAGCATGATCTACAGGGGCAACTGCCAACACAGAGTCCTAGTTTGAAGGAGCCTAGCAGGGAGCCCCCGATCAGAGGGAAGCCACCGTTCTGACTATCCTTGTCACCAATGCTCCCGCCACTTTCGAGCCCACGTGGCTAATTTCCCACCTACCATAGCTCCAACTCAGATCTATAGATCACATCCCCAGGGGCTGGAATAGTGCCTTCCACGTAGTGGGTAAGCAACGTATACAGCTGCTGAATGAATGCATGAATGAACAGAAGGACAGTCTAGTGATTGAGAGGACAACCTCTGAGGTCAGAAAAACCCAGGCTCAAATCCCAATGCTGTCGCTGATTTGCTGTGTGGCCACAAACAAGTTGAGCCACATCTCTGAGCCTGAGTTTCCTCATCTGTAAAATGGGAAAATGCTCCTTACCTTTTAGGAATGGAGGTGGAGTGAAACACCCATAGGAAGTACCTAACAAGGCAGCCACCACCTGGCAGGCCCCCAGTAAAGGGGAGCTGTCAGACTGCCTTCAGATTCGCTGCCCCTTAGGGTTCCTATAGTCCTCATGCAATGCTCCATCATAGCACCCACCACCTTGGCTGCAATGCCACCTCCTCAGAGGGCCTTCCCTCCACACAGCCCAGCCAGAGCAGCAACCCCATTGCTATCCTCCCGACATCTTCTTCACTGTGTGTTCCTTGTTTAGGGACTGTTTGTCCCACCCCATAGGAGTACAACCCAAAGGCAGGAATTACTTCTGTCTTGTTCCCTGCTGTGTCCCCAGCATCTAGCACAGTGGCTGGTACATAATAGGTATTCAATAAATGTTTGGTGAATGAATGAATGAATGGATACAATAGTCACGTACAGGTCCCATTAGACTCCAAATAGTCACATGTGTCAATTTAGCAGGAAGTATATATTCTAGGGCCTCCAGGGGCCAGTCATGTGAAATGATACAAAGAAAAGGGGGCAGGGGCTGGGATGAGGTAGAGGCCACAGGCCCGGTTTCAGTGGGGTCCTGCTTCTCAACTCCTATTCAACAGGTGTCAAAAGGTCGCTTGAACCCCAAGTTGTAGAATGTTCCAATTTTTCTTGAAAAATCATACATCTGAATCTTTATATGACATCTCCTGATTTATCTGAAAGCTAATCTAATTGAAAATTAAACAAACAGGTCTACAGCATTCTGGAAACAATAGGCTGTTCATTCATTCGCTCATTCATTCATTCATGCTGGAATGCTGGAACTGCAAGGACACAGATGAGCCAAAACAAGCTGGAGCCTCTTCTCTGTAGCTTAAGGTCGAGTGTGAGAGCTAGATATTAGCCAGATGACAGCATACATAAAAGAAAATTATAACTGTAAGAAGTGATATGAGTGCTGACCTATGCAGGGAGGTCTGGTAGGAGAAAGCAGTGGATGACAGAGGTGGGTAGAAGGAACAGCACAAACTCAGGCACGCGCGCGCGCGCGCGCGCGCGCGCGCACACACACACACACACACACACACACCCCTAAAAGAAAACTGGTGAAAAAGAACTGTACTCTCTGAAATGTACCAATTCCAGAGTACAGAAAGGAGACCTTACCTGTGCTGGGCTCCCTCGACTCCTCCCCAAAGCCTTGCGTGTCCTTCTTTTTCCTACAAACAGAAGCAGACAGCGACCACTTTCAATAGGACAAACAGACCACTTAGTCCCCGGGCCCTGATCCCCAGCTCAGAGGGGAGCTCTAGCCCTACCATTGGTTTGCTGTGTGACCTCTTTTGCGCGGTTCAGTGATGTTCCCTGGGCCACCCCTTGCCCAGCCAATCACAGCCATGCCTGCAGCCACCGACGGGGTGGAGAGAGTGGTTCGAGGCAGCCAGCTGCGGGGCTGCGGGTACAGATTAGGGCTAAGAGATTCTCGGGGGATGGGTCTGAGGCTCTCATGGGTGCGAGCAGAGGGATCCCGGGGGAACTGAGAGTCCGGAGTTCAAATCTCGGCGGCGCGGAGAGTCACAAAAGGATGGACCCGGTTGGAGGCGGAACTTGGGGCTGGGACCTGGGGGCGGGGCCGGCGGCGTAGGCCGGGCTCACGCTCGCGAAGGCGGGGCTACGGGTCCCCCGGATGGAGCCACGGTCCAACGCGGCCTACTCACAGCTTAAAGTTGAGCACCGCCCCGGCGTTCATCAACAGCGTCCTGCAGAGGGAGAATGCGGTTACCTGGACCGCCCCCACCCTGTCGGGCCCTCACGTCCCATCCTCTGGTCCCCCTAATTACCCAAACAGCAGGATGTCCCCGATCATTGTTACTGCCGGAGCGTCCGTCCGAACAGGAAGCGGAAGCCTCGGGAAGGGAGGGGAGAGGAACACGAGCCGACCAATCTCGAAGCAGCTCTAGAGAGGGCTGGACCAATCAAAGACCAAGGCAGGCAGGGTCCCGCCTTCTGCAGGCCAAGCCCCCTAAAGAAAGAGCGAGCGCCGCTCCTTGCTAGGAAGGCCTGGGGAGGGTAACCAAGAAAGGGCGGGGCGGCATCATGACGTCACCCAGGGGCGGAGCCATCTGGGGGCAGGGTTGGGTAACGGATTGGAAGCCTTTCGCGCATGCGTGAGAGACCAGCCAGCCAGAGCACTAGCCTTCTGCTGGGCTGGGCTCTCGGATGCGGCTTCTAGAGAAACGGTGCGCCCTGATCACTGAAATGCATAGGGGAATGAGTCCTGATGCAGTGGGCTCTACCGGGCATGGACGCCCCGACTGTTGCATTCCAAAAGGGCCTCCTCCTGGGCCCCACGGAAGGCGGGATCCCCACTAGGCAGGCACTACCCGGGGCGGGGGTCCCGACTGAGCGGTTCCCTAGGAGGACGGGATTCCTTGCGCGGCACAGAAGTCATGATTTACAGAGGGCTGGGATCATGACAGCTCGATAGAGGACGGGGGTCCTGACCGAATGGACCCTATGGGGCACGGGAGTATGTGGTTCACAACTGATCTGGTCCCACGGGGGATGGAGGTCCGGATCCAAGGGCTCCACAGAGGACTTGGGTCCTGATCAGCCCCACAGGAACGCGGTCCTAATTGGTCCGTCCCGCCTGGGTGGGCTCCGTGGGGAACGGATCCCGCCCCCCTCCAAGGACAGATCCCCTGTCCAACTCACACTCCACGGGGACCCCGCACCCCGCCTGGCTGGGCTGAATGGGGTCGTGATGGCCCGAGGGACAGTGTGGGACATTGGACCGACCGGCCTCCATGGGACTGGAGGGTCCCACCACCCGCCCCAAGGCCAGCCAGCGGTCGCCCCTCCTCTCCCGCGGGGGCAGGGTTGGGGGCGGCGCCTGGCGGGCGGGGGCGGGTCCAGCGGCGGGGGGGCGCAGTTGCAGGCGACTGGACTCACCGGGCCGGGGGCTGGGGTGGGACCCGGCGGGCGCCATGGAGCTGCTCTCGGCGCTGAGCCTGGGCGAGCTTGCGCTCAGCTTCTCGCGGGTGCCCCTCTTTCCTGTCTTCGACCTTAGCTACTTCATCGTCTCCATTCTCTACCTCAAGTATGAGCCAGGTGAGCCAGGGCCGGAGGCTGGAGAGGACTGGCATTCCGGGGCGAGGGACGGCGGTTTACCCAGGGGTCTGGAGAAGGGGAAAGGCCTGAATCGTGGGGGAACAGTCCCAGGGACCGGTTTGGGGAAACAGGCAGGTGCTGGGATCATGGGGTTCTCCCATACGGGGCCGGACAGAGGGGAGAGACAAGAGAGAGGGCAAGGAGAGAAGCTCCTGAGATTGTGGCGCTGGGGGAGGGGAAGCAGATGCAGGCTGGAGGAAAGGAAAGGAATGTGATTGCTCAGAGGAGAGGGAACAGGTGCTGGGGAGGATGCAGGGAGAGAAGGTCAGGGGTCCGAGCAGGGTACGGTCGCAGGAACTTGGGCGAGGGGCGTAGGTCGTGGTGAGGGCGCAGGCGGGTCGGCTCTGCTGGCCTGGCCAGACGTCCTAGCTGCCCGCAGCCGTGACCTCCCTCCTTGCCCTTGGAGCGGGGAGCCAGAACGGCAGCTGAGTGTCTATATAAGGGCCGGCAGTGCTGGGAGCTGTGATCAGGTTCAGAGAAAGTGACACCGGTGCCCCTTCCCCGCTGTGGCCCTGGGGCAACCTCCTCTCCCTTTCCCTGGGCCAAGGCTCTGCTGGATCTCGGAGCCCAGAGGGAATTCTTCCAGGTCTGGCCGGGATCCTTTTCACTTACTGAGCAGTACTGGCCCTAGGGCAGGATGATTTGGGGTCAGCCTCCTCCCACCAGCTCCAGACCCTCATGGAGAATCGCTGGGGGGAAAACCCAGCTTCTTGGATTTTTTTTTTTTTTTTGAACGATTTTTTTAAATGATGGTAAATGGCTTCCTTAGAATGCATTCTATTTTTATACAAGGTTCTGGGAGTGTTTCTTGTTCGTCTCCTAGTATTTTAATAATTCTAGCACACCAGCAAACTAAATGGACAGTAGAATTTAGCTTTAGAAAAGACCAATCACCCGAAACTTTGTGATCTTTTCTCGCACTTAGATGTAAATTATCACTATATTCTCTGGAAGTAGCTTTTTAAAAGATGATAAAAATAGGTGTTTGTGTATATTTAAAAAAGAAAGAAAAACGAACTGAAAAGCCCAAAGGAAAAAGGGGATAGTTACAGTTGACATGGTGGCCACCATTCCAGACCTCACTTCTCTGCATTTATACCCCTGTAGTTACGGATGTAAATGCACAGTCTTATGCAAATAAGATCAAACTCTGCCTGGCAAGTGTTTTTGTTCCATTTTATTTTAGCTCGTCCACATGCCAGAGTCTATTTCTTTAAAGGCTCTTCTGAAAAGCAGTTACTTTGCAAAGCAAAATAAGCTTTGTATTATCTTAGCCTGAACATGGGGCTGTATTTCCTGTCTGCAGATGAATTCCTGGTGGCTCAGGCCAGTCCCGTGGGCAAGTACAGAACCTAGCACACATTGGGAAATCGAAAATTGTGAAGGGCAGCAGCCCAGTAGGGATGTAGGACACAAGTCTCGGAAGGAAAGAGGTCTCTGGGCTGGCTGGGAGCATGCAGAGGGGTTGGGATATTTCTGCTGGAGTCACAGAGTAAATCACCTGAACTTGAAGGACTGCAGCCTGAAGGTTCCTGAAGGCTGAAAGGGTTCAGTGGTTCTGAACCCCAGCAGCACATTAGAGGCTCCTGGGGGTTCTTAAACCCCCATCTCATCTCCACTCCAGACCAATAGAATCAGAATATCTGGGATAGGGCCCTGGCATGCTCGTGTTTCAAGCTCCCCTCCCCCAAGGATGCTATATGCTGTCAAGGTTGAGAACCCCCTGGTCTGATCAACATTCAGCTCCCTCCTTTCATAACTGGGGAAATAGGAAATAGAGGCTAAGCTAATTTACATACACAATGAGCCTGTGGTCCCAGGGCTGGTAGATGACAGCCTTGGAATTCGAACCCCGGTCTGCTTGATCCCAAGAATCACTGCGATTGCTCTGGGGTACTTGCCTACCCTTAGAAAAGGGAAGCATTGGACTTAGCTGTTAGTCCCCCAGTTTGGTATTCCTGCTAAGCCTCTCTAAAAGTTTCTTCTCAGAATCTGTGTGCTGATTGCAGGACCAGTTACAGAATATGTGTGACCCCTTGTACAGAAATTAAGAATTTTGTGAACCTGAGAGCCAAGCTGGCTTTAAGGAATAATCTTCAAATTGGGAGTCAGTTCTGCTTCTCACAGTGAGTAAACACCAGGCTGGTTGCTTTGCTTACATGAGCTTCAGTTTGCTCATCTGTGAAATGGGTTCATTGGTAAAATAATCCTGGACTCCCTTTCCTGGCTATTGTGAAGATCTGTTGAGAACTTTGTCAGTAGTCAGATCTAAGGCACTTGTGAGAGGTAGTAGAATTATTTGTAAGGCATGGGGCAATGTGTTTTCCAGGATGCAGGCATTTTCTGGGTCAGGCTTTTGTGAGAATCCTGAATGAGGATGAAGCACAAAGTGTGGTCCTCAGGTGAACAGCATCTGTGGCCCCTGGTTAAGAAATGCAGAATGCCAGGCTCCCCACCAAGACCTGCTAAAACAGACTCTGCATTTGAACAAGATCCCTGTAAGCATACTAATGTTTGAGAAATGATGGGCTAAAAGAGGCTGGAGCTCCTTAATAGGAAAGGGAGGGCCAGGTCTGGCTCACCTCTAGGACCCTTAGCTCTATGCAAGAAGAAATAAAGAAGTAGTGGATGCTGGCGGCATGATTGAAGGAATGAGTGAATGAATGATTAAATGACAATCCTGGCTACCTTAAGCCCTGACCCATGCAAAGAGCCTTCCAGACCAGTGGTTCTCAAGTATGGCTACACATTAGAGTCACCTGGGGAGCTTTTAAGACTCTTGTTGTCCAGGTAGCACCCCTTTATCATTAGAATCAGAATCGCAGGGCGTGGTACCATCATCAGTATTTTTTAAAGTTCCCCAGATGAGAACCAGCTCTGCACCAGTGTTTCCCAACCTCAACACTAATGACAGAGACAGATCATTATTCTCTGTGGCAGGGGCCGTCCTGTGAATTTCAGGATGTTTTGCAGCATCCCTGGCCTCAACCCACTAGATGCCATGAGCATACCCCAGCTGTGACAAACAAAAATGTCCCCAGGGAATTTCCTGGCAGTCCAGTTGTTGGGACTCCGCGCTCTCACTGCTGAGGGCCTGGGTTCAATCCCTGGTCGGGGAACTAAGGTCCCACAAGCCATGTGGTGGGGCCATAAAAAAAAGAAAAAAGTGAAAAAAAAATGTCCTCAGGCATTGCTGGTGTCCCTGCGGGGGGACACACTTACCCCCACTTAAGACTCACTGATCTAGACTGAGTCTCAAGCCCTAATGCTTCCAAGGGCCAGGCAGGTCATATATGGAAAACAATAAGACAGCCAGGTGAGGACCGTCCCCAGGTGAGATCCAGCCATGTGCATCTCTCCCTGATTGGGGCTAGAACCAGCAGAACTAATTTTTCAAGGGAAGCTAGAAATGTGATTTGTAGCTCCCTATGTTTATATGTTAGCTATTTGAACATGTCTTTTCTTTTTTAAAATTAATAGACAGTTTTTTAGAGCAGTTTAGATCCACAGCAAAGTTAAACTGAAAGTAGTTTCCATATACTTTGACTACCCACCCACACCAACCTCCCACACAGCCTCCACCACCATCAACATTCTGCACCAGAGTGGAAACATTTGCTATGGTCCATGAACAAACATTATTGTCAACACCATTATTGTCCTATTACCATTATTATCAGGTATTATCAACATCATTATCAACTAAACTCTGCAGTTGACATAAGGGTTCCTTTGTGTTGTACGTTTTATGGATTTTAACAAGCGTATAATGACATGTATCCATCATTGTAGTATCATGCAGAATAGTTTCACTACCCTGAAGCTCTGCCTATTCATGCCACCCCCCCCTTTTCCCTCCCCAAACCCCTGACAACTTCTGATCTTTTCACTGTCTTCATAGTTCTGCCTTTTCCAGAATGTCATAGAGTTGGAATCATACAGTATGTAGCCTTTTCAGACTGGCTTCTTTCACTTAGCAAGATACATTTAAAGCTCCCCTATGTCTTTTCGTGGCTTGGTAGCTCATTTCTTTTTAGTGCTGAATAATACTGCACGATACAGGTGTTCCATGGTTTAATTATTCACCTATTGAAAGACATGTTGGTTGCAGTTTGAACATTTAAAAACTACGGTGGGAGCCAAAGAGAACTGTTCCTTGATCTCTGGTTTGAACTATAAGCTTTTTGAGGGTTGGGGACTGCTCACCCTCCAGCCTTTTGAGGAGGGGCTACTATTCCATTTTACAGTGGGGGAAACTGAGGAAGAGAGCTGAGCACAGAGGCTTGGGAGAGGGTGACTTTCTTAGAGAAACTCTGTGAACACACTTCCTATGTTTGGACCTCACACTAAATAGCGCAGAATGGCAGCAGTGCTAAAGGTGCCCTGGGAAACCTTCTAGCACTTCCTGGCCATCCACAGACAGGACACCGACCCCCAGAGAGGGAATGTTGTGGAGCCCATCACAGGTCAGAAGGAGGGTCCTGATAGGGGTTTCTTCCTTCCTCCTTAGGCAGACCTGATTTTTATAAGTCCATCCACTAAAATTTCCACCCACAGGTACTTTCCATTTCAGTTCAGTTCCAGAAATAACTCTCATATAATTGTTAAACACTAAGCAATTTCTTTTCATCTTCGCAGATGCCCTCTGAAATGAATGATAGTGCCGGGTGACCAACTCGCCCACATTCGCCCAAGACAAGCACCCAAAGTCCCAGAAACCCCTCAGCCCCAAGCAAACCAGGACAGTTGGTCACTCTAGACAGCATCCTCATTCTACACATGACTAAACTGAGGCCCAGGTAGGGGAGTGAGCAACCAAACTCACCCAGTGAGAGGGGAGTGCTTTGGTGGCAAACCTGGAATTGAAACCCACATTCTGCTGCTTCTGGGTGCTGCCCCAAGTACTCAGCAAGAGAAACCAAAAAGAAGCATGGCAAAGGGAAAGAGCCAGGGGGCAGTTTCTTGACCACTGCCTTGCTGTGGATCCTTGGGGCAGGACATCCCCACCAGCCTCAGTCTTCTCATCTGTAGCAATGGGTAGACTCATCCCGTCCTTCTAGGGTTGCTGGGAGGGTATTGATAATGAAAAGAAGTTCACAGACGTAGAAAACAAAATTGTGGTTGCCCAAGGGGAAGGGGGGCAGGTATAAATTAAGAGTATGGGAGTAACAGATACACACTACGGTATATAAAATAAACAACAAGGGTTTACTGTATAGCACAGGGAACTATATTCAATATCTTGTAATAACCTATAATGGAAAAGACTGAAAAAGTATACACAGACAACGTATAACTGAATCACTTTGCTGTACACCTGAAATTAACACAATATTGTAAATCAACTAAACTTCAATTTTTTATTTTATTTATTTATATGGCCACACCACGCAGCTTGTGGGATCTTAGTTCCCCAACCAGGGATCGAACCCAGGCCCTTGGCAGTGAAAACACGGAGTCCTAACCACTGGACCACCAGGGAATTCCCTTCAATTAAAAAAAAATGCATAATGATGATAATACGCAGAGCATTGAATCGTCAATATAACTTGGTGGAGGGAGTGCTTTCATTCTCCCTTTGACAACAGAGGAAACAGGCTTGCGGGGGAGAGGGGGCGAGGGGCGGTTATTTGCCCAAAGCCATGCCAGAGTGAACAGCAGAGCCAAAACCCAGGCGTGTGACTTTTCTACCAGGCCTCACTCATAGTGAGGAGCCTACTTTGTTCCCGCAAAACCCAGGCTCCCATCCCCACCCCCACCCTCCCTGGCCTTATGGTCCCAGAGGGCACAAGAAAGACCCTGGAAAGAATTCAACCCCTGGGGGTTATTTTTAGTTGCAGAGGTATCCATTTCTGCAAAACATGGGTGCCTCACCTGACCCGGCCCCTGTAGGACCCACCAGCTGCTCTAAAGGATTAACTCTCAGCTGGCGGCGTTTTAAATAGATGCCCCAGAGGAGAAAAGAGAGCATTCGGCTTCATAATGGAGGAACTTGGTAGATGTTGAGACTCAGGATAACCTCGAGGGCGGGGAGAAGATGCGCTTTGGGCTTGTGACTCCAGGGTGAGACTGAGGGGGGAAAATTTGATTCCAACCTCTACTAGGAGTTGGGCAAAGAAGGGATTAGGGTTCCCACCTGACAGAAGGAAAGAGCTGGAGAAAGAAAACAATGATTTGTCCAAGAACACGTGGTTAGTCAATGGGGGTGGTAAAGAGAAAGGGAAGAATGTTGCTGACTTACTCTGAAACAACTTTTATGAGACGTGTTTCCTGATTATAAAATGTATATGCAAGAAAGTGGATAAATAACTTGCAATCTGTTCCTATGATGGAATACTATACAGCAGTGAAAATGAATATTACCCTTGAAAATATTGTGCTCAGTGAAAGAAGCTAGATGCCAACGGCCATGTCTTATGATCCCACCTATATGTAATGTATAAGTTCAAGAACATTTTTATCACTTCCAAAGGAAGCCCTCTCCCTATTAGCAGTCACTCCCCATTCCCCCCTCCCCCAGTCCCTGGCAACCATTAATCTGCTTTCTGTCTCTATGGATTTGCCTGTCCTGGACATTTCATAAAAATGGGATCATACGTTATGTGGCCTTTTGTCTTTGGCGCCTTTCACTTAGCATGTTTTTGAGGTTCATCATGTTGTAGCGTGTATCAGAACTTCATTCCTCTTTAAGGCTGACTTGTATTCCATTGTGTGGATGGACCACATTTAGTTTATCCATTCATCTGTTGATGGACATTTGGGTTATTTCCACCTTTTGGCAACTGTGACTAGTGCTGCTGTGAACATGAGCATGAGTCTTCCAGAACCTAGTGATGGGTTCTTGTGCATAGGGCAGCACGGTACCATGCTGCCTACCCTAGGCTATGAGACCTCCTGTTCCTGGACCCCCATCCACAGCCATCAGAGAGGGGGCAGGCAGTGAGGGGCCCATGAGGGGGCTTGGTACAGACTGTGGAGCCTAGTGTGATGAGGCGGGAGAGTACCCCAAGTCCTTCTTGCTTATCAGCTTTAAGGGCACCCTTGTTTTTTTGCAGTTACGGTGATTAAATATTTCAAACATACAGAATAACTATCCCCACTGACACCTCCGTACTCTCGCCGTACACAGACTTACCAGATGTGAACGTAGATTTGCTTCAGATATGGGTTTTTTTGTTGTTGTTTTTTTAAAGAAATAGTGGCAGGCAGAGCTAACCCCATCTGTTCCTCTCCCTCCCTCTCTAGATGTGACCACTGCCCTAAAGGCAGCCTATATTCTTCCCATGCCTCTATGTATACCTTTACCACCGTTTATGTATCTATGAACTGCATGGAGCATTTTGTGTTGTTTTACATATATACATAAAATATACATAAACATAATCATTTTGCAATCTAACCTTTTGACTCAGCAATAACGTTATGGGATTTTATCCATGTTGATACATCTAGAGCAGGGGTTCTCAGCCAGAAGGGAATTTGTTCTCAGGGGATACTTGGTAATATCTGGAGACATTTTTGGTTGTCACAACCAGGGTGGGGGTGGGCTACTAGCCTCCAATGAGTGGAGGCCAGGGATGTTGCTTGACATGCTGCAGTGCACAGGATGGCCCCCACTGCAGCAGAGAATGATTCTGCCCCATACATCAGCAGTGCTGAGGGTGAGGAGCCCGGATCTAATTCATTTTTATATATCTCCTCTGCGATATTCCATTTTGCGTGACTCTACTCCCTCACTAAGAAACAGTAGACTCCACTTTTCTCCTGTTGTCACAGTATGGCAGTGAAATCCCCCTCCCCGTGTCTCTTTGCCCACATGCACTAGTTTCTTTTGAGCAAACAGTGAGGAGCAGAATTGCTGGAGCACAGGCGACTCACAGCTTCTGGCTTCCTCAGTATTGTCAGATTGCCTCCAAGCTGGTTATGCCTGTTGACCCTCCCAACTGTGTGTGTACAAGGGAAACCTGGGCTTTTTCCCTCTGGAGGAGGGGCAGATAGTCCCCTCCCCACTTCTCTGTGAGGTTGACAGATTTGAGAAGAAGGCAGCTCCCTCTATGGAGTACAGTAGACTTCATGTTTCTTTCCCCAACACGGGCTTAGAACATTGGACATCAAACCCAGGAAAGAGGCTTGGATGCCATGTTGAAAGGTGTGGGGTCTGTGTGGCCCTGGCTTGGTCACTTGCTTTGCTGGATATCCAGCCCATGCCGACCTGACCAGTATATCTGGCATTGAGTGCCCCTTAGCCCTTAGGTTTCCTCTCTCCTCCCCCTTCCACCTTCTCCCATGCTCTCCCTTTGCCTGGATCATCTTCACCCCTCCACCCCCGTCCTCTAGGAAATCCCTGCTCATTGTTCAGATCTCAGCTTAAGTGCCACTTCCTAAATGAAGTCTGACCTCCTCAGCTGGGACAGTTCCCCAATTAAACCCTTCAAAGCACCATGTGTCTCTCCCTTATGAGGTTTAACCTTCATTTGTGGGATTATTTAACCACGTTGCCTCTCTACCACACTGTGGGCCCCACAAAGGTAATGCCTGAACCAGCTCTTGCTTATAGCTGCATCCCCAGTGCCTAGCAAGAGCCCAGCACGTGGTCAGAGCTCAAAAACACTCACTGAATGCCTGGGTGATCTTGGGTAAGCCACTGACCTTGGGGAGACTCTGTTGCCTCATCTGTCTGATGCTATGTTAATTTCCTAGGGCTGCCATAACAAATGACCACAAACTAGAGGGCTTAGAACAACAGAAATTTATTCTCCACAGTTCTGAAGGCCAGAGTTCAAAGTCAAGGTGTCTGGTTCCTTCTGGAGGCTCTAGGGGAGGATGCTTCCATGCCTCTTTCCTGGTTTCTGGTGTCTTCCGGCAATCCTTGGCATTCCTTGGCTTCTACATACATTACTCCAGTCTTTGCTTCTGTCTTCATATCGCCATCTGTATGAATTTCCTTTGGCTGCCATAATGAAGTACCACAAACTGAGTGGCTTAAAACGGAAATTTATTGTCTCACCGTTCTGGAAGCTAGTAATGCAAAATCAAGGTGTCAGCAGGGCCATGTTCTCTCTGATGGTTCTAGGAAGGAATCTTTCTATGCCTCTTCCTAGCTTCTGGAGGTGGCTAGCATCCTTGGGTTCCATGGCTTGTAGATGCATCCCTATAGTCTCTACCTCCTTGTTTATTTGGCCTTCTTCCCTGTGATATGTCTCCTCTTATAAGGAACACCAGACATTGGATTAAGGCCCACCTAATGACCTCATCTTAACTTAATTACATCTGCAAAGACCCTATTTCCAAATAAGGTCACATTCACAGATACCAAGGGTTAGGACTTAAACATATCTTCTTGTGAGTTCAACTTACAACACCTTCTTCTTTGTGTCTGTGTCTCCTTTTTTTGTCTTTTATAAGAACACTCTCATTGGATTCAGGACATACCCAGATGCTCCAGGATGATCTCATCTCGAGAGCCTTACCTTATTTGCATCTGCAAAGACCCTATTCCAAATGAGGTTTTGAAGGACATGAATTGGGGGTGGGGGGTGTCCCTCCTATAACTCACTATAAGCAGGGACATTGATCCCTACATTACCTGTGGTTGAAAGCCTGGGCTCTGACGCTGAAGCCTTGAGGATGGTGTGAAGGTATGTAGTTGCCTGGGACACAATAGTAACTCAATTAAAAAAAAAAGAAGTAACTCAATAAATAAAGGGAGCAGGGGAAGTTGTTGTTATAATGTAACCAAAAGTGCCCAACACAACCTCAGTGCCTAGGAGTGTTCAGTCCACATTTGCTGGAATGTAACCTCCATGTGGATAGTTCTTTCACTAACAATTATTTATTGAGTAACTACCATGTATCAGGCACAGTGCCAAGCACACGGGGTCAGGGGAAGGGGGTGGTTCAGCAGCAGATAAGACTGATAAGGTCCCTGTACTCACGAAAGGATTAAGATCAAGTCAACTTGTTGAGTGTATCAATAGTATATCAGGTATTTATGTCAGTAGCTTCACACTTAGTACACAGCATAAAGAGGCCAAGCGTTCAGACTCGACACTTTAGAGACAAAAGGCATCCGATCTCTAGAAACAAAGAGAAACTTTCCCCCCAAACTCCCAAAACCTGAACTAATTATTTCTTTTGATTAGCCTTTTGACTAATAGATTACATATTGTAAGCTTGTCATCTCACATCCACACTGAGTAGAGTTTTCATTGGATTAAGTAAATTGTTTATTAAAGAGAGGCACTGGGGAATACTACTTGGCCATAAAAAAGAATGAAATAATGCCATTTTCAGCAACAGGGATGGACCTAGAGATTATCATACTAAGCAAAGTAAGTCAGAATGAGAAAGACAAATACCATATGATATCACTTACATGTAGAATCTAAAATATGACACAAATGAACTTATCTACAAAACAGAAAAAGACAGATGTAGAGAACAGACTTGTGGTTGGCGGGGCGGTGGTGGGGGGTGGGGGAAGGGAAGGTGTGGGAGTTTGGAATTAACAGACGCAAACTGTTATATATAGGATGATAAACAGCAAGGTCCTACTGTATAGCATATATAGCACAGGGAAGTATATTCAATATCCTGTGATAAGCCATAATGGGAAAGAATGTAAAAAATAATGTTTATATATGTATAACTGAATCACTTTGCTGTATAGCAGAAATTAACACAATATGGTAAATCAACTATATTTCAATAAAATAAAATTTAAAATAAAACTTAAAAAATAGAGTCATTGGTACCAGCTCTGGCTGTGAGAGCTAAGTAGCTGTGTCTTATGACTTAATTCTAAATTCATTCTCTGGAAGATGAAACTAGTGGGGGAGGGAAGGAATCAAATGATGAAATAAGTTGTCACACCAGGAGACACCCAGGTTCCAACTCAGGGGTGTGGCTCTAGAAGATTAGGACAATAGTAGCATAAAGATAGAACCTAACTATCTCAAAAGATTCAAAAGAATTTGTCCATTTCTTCCTTTTGAATCTTTTGAGATAGTTAGGTTCTATCTTTATGCTACTATTGTCTTAAGATGCAGATCTACTAGAGAATGGACTTGAGGATATGGGGAGGGGGAAGGGTAAGCTGGGACAAAGTGAGAGAGTGGCATGGACACATACACACTACCAAACGTAAAATAGATAGCTAGTGGGAAGCAGCCGCATAGCACAGGGAGATCAGCTCGTGCTTCTGACCACCCAGAGGGGTAGGATAGGGAGGGTGGGAGGGAGGGAGATGCAAGAGGGAAGAGATATGGGGACATATGTATATGTATAACTGATTCACTTTGTTATAAAGCAGAAACTGACACACCATTGTAAAGCAATTATACTCTAATAAAGATGTTTTAAAAAAAAACATACAAAAGACTTAAGTGTGTAGTATAAAGTGTATTTGACTAATAGACATTAATCCTGTACCTCTAGTGTTTTTTGTAAACGTGTTTTTAAAGAACTAGACCCCCTGCCTTCATTTTAATTTGGGATCTTAAAATACAGTTTATCTTGAAAGAGTTTAAGACTCATAAGAAATTGCAAAAATGGGTTCTTTTTTTTTTTTCCTGTGGCCATGCCACAGCTTGCAGGATCTTAATTCCCCAACCAGGGATTGAACCCCTGGCAGTGAAAGTGCTGAGTCCTAACCACTGGACCACCAGGGGAGTCCCAGAAGTTGCAAAAATGGAGCAAAGAGTTTTCAAGTCCCCTTCACCGAGCTTCCCCCAATGACAGCATCTTACCTAATGGTAGCTCATTATTTAAACATGAAAATTGGCGTCAGAATAATACCATTAACACCAACTACAGACTTTATTCAGCTGTTTTTACATGCACTTTAAAAAATACTGTCCTTTGAAATTTTATCACATGTGTAGATTGGAGTAACCACCACCACGATCAGGATTACAGAATGGTTCTGACACTCCAAAGAAACTCCCCTGTGATGCCCCTCTATAGTTAGATCTTCCTTTGAACCCTAACCCCTGGTAACCACTGATCTGCTCGCTGCCACTCATCACTATGGTTTTGTCACTTGGAGAATGTTATATAAATGGAATCATACGCAGTATGTAACCTTCTGAGATTGGCAGTTTTCGCTGAGCGTCACACCGTTGAGATCTGTCTGGGTTGTTTTGTGTATCCCTGGTTTATTCCTTTTTCGTTACTGAGTAGTATTCCATGGTACAGATGTACCATGGTTTGTTTATCCATTCACCCATTGAAGCCATTTGGGTTGTTTACAAATAAAGCTGCTATGAATATTTGCATGCACGCCTGTGTGAATACCAGATTCTCCTTTTCAAACAAAATCTTATGCCGAACTCTGAGATGAAGCAGTAAACGAAGTTGTGCTCTGGTTGAAACAGGGGAGGAAGACCCAGGACATACTTGCTCGGTTTCTCCTTTGCCCCTGCAAACCCTCACGGTTCCCAGGAACACAGTTTGAAAACCATTGCTCTTGGGAGCCCATCCTCTCAGACCATGGAGGTCTTGGGTTATCAAGGCTGCAGGATGTCAGGACGTGGGCCAGTTCATTCCCCTATCTCTGTGGTGCTCAACTTTGTTGCACAAAGGAATCACCTAGGAGCATTAAAAAAATCCACAAGCCCAGCCACATCCCACACCGACAAACCGAGACCCTCTGGGATGGGAAACAGGCATCAGGTGTTTGTAAAGTCCCCAGGTAACGGATGTACACCCAAGTTGGAAACCGATGCACTGAGCCATCTTCCTTAGGTGTGGGGTCCCTATTTCTGTTCGCTAAGTTAGTCCAGTGTTTTGCATTTTCTTGCCTTGGGTTTATAAGAAGACTCAATTTAGTATCATTTATGAATGTTTATCCTCAGTTGCAGAAACTGTGAACTGTTACATTTTTTTCTTTGTTATCCTTTTATTTTTTAACAGCTTTACGGAGATGTAATTCATACACCACCCAATTCACCCATTTAAATCATCCCATTCACTGGTTTTTAGTATATTCACAGAATTGTGCAACTATCTCCTCCAAGCTGGATCCTCTAGCTTTTACCCTCCCATCTCCCCCATCCCCTCCAGCCCTAAGCAACAATTAGTCTACTTTCTGTTTTTCTATGTGAAAAATTGAATAAAGTACTAAGACCAAAAATGGGGTGGAGTCCACATAGTGGTGAGAGCCCAGAGTCGGGAGTGAAGGGCTCAGTAGAGCAAGGAAGCCTTCCTGGAGGAAGTGGCATTTGTGCTTGGCCATTTTTTCTTGTGTCTTTGTTCCTTCCATGCTGCTAGCATGGGATGCCCTCTCTCCCTCCTCACCCTGTTAGTTTAATTCTGCCTTCAAGGACTCCATTATTCAGCTTTGCTCATTGCTCTTTCTACACCGTTCCTCACATGTGGGCATGCCCTGCACTGTCCCCTTCGGTACCAATACCTGGTGACTTCCCTCTGCACTGATGGCTCTCCCCCAGCAAGATAGGGCTCCGGAGCTCTTCAGCTCCACCTTTCAAATTTCTTCTGTGCCTTCCTATCTGGGGCCAACCAAAGCTCTTTACTCAGCAAATGAACATTCTCCATAAGAGCACAACTTAACAACAGAAGGACAACCCAATTTTTTAAAAAATACACAAAAGACTTGAATAGACATTTCCCCAAAAAAGATATAGGAATGACCAATAAGCACATGAAAAAGTACTGAATATCACTGATCACTAGGGAAATGCAAATCAAAACCACAATGAGATATCACCTCATACCCATCAGCATAGCTATTCCTAAAAAACAGAAAACAACAAGTATTGCTGAGGAGGTGGAAAGGTTGGAACCCTTGTGCATTACTGATGGGAATGTAAAATGGGGCAGTTGCTGTGGAAAACAGTATGGAAGTTTCTCAAAAAATTAAAAATGGAATTAACATTTGATCCAGCAATTCCACATCTGGAATATACCCAAAAGAATTGAAAGCAGGAACTCGTGCAGATATTTGTATGTTCATGTTCTTAGCAGCACTGTTCTCAATAACCAAAAGGTGTAAGCAACCCAAATGTCCACTGATGGCTGAATGGATATGTAGAATGTGGTAGATCCATCCAATGGAATATTATTTAGCCTTAAAAAGGAGAAAATTCGGACACATCTTATGACATGGATGAACTTTGAGGACATTATGCTAAGTGAAAGAATCCAGTCATAAAACAACAAATACTGTATGATGCCACTTACATGAGGTCTATAAAGTAGTCAGGTTCATAGAGACAGAAAGTAGAGTGGTAGGCGTCAGGGACTGGAATGAAGGAGGAATGGAGAGTTAGCGGTTTTTTTGGCTGCGTTGGGTCTTTGTTGCTGCACGTGGGCTACCTCTAGTTGCAGCGTGCGGGGACTACTCTTCGTTTCAGTGCACGGGCTTCTCACTGTGGTGGCTTCCCTTGTTGCTGAGCACCGGCTCTAGGTGCACGGGCTTCAGTAGTTGTGGTGCACGGGCTCTAGAGCGCAGGCTCAGTAGTTGTGGCACATGGGCTCTAGAGCGCAGGCTCAGTAGTTGTGGCACACGGGCTTATTTGCTCCATGGCATGTGGGATCTTCCCAGACCGGGGCTTGAACCTGTGTTCCCTGCATTGGCAGGCGGATTCTTAACCACTGCGCCACCAGGGAAGTCTGAGTCAGTGTTTAATGAGGACAGAGTTTCAGTTTTGCAAGGTGAAAAGCTCTGGAGATGGATGATGGGGATGGTTGCACAATAACATGAATGTGCTTAATGCCACCTTAGAGTGGTACATTTTATGTATATTTTACCATGCACACAAAAATTTTTTAAATAAGGAGAGACCAAAAGTACAGGTATAAGCTTATAGGGATCTTGGCATCAGCCCAAGGCAGGAGTAGCCGCGTCAAAGCTTTCCCGACTGCGTGTTGTCCTGTCTCTTCAAGCTTCAGTCTCCTCATGGGGATAATAAGAGTGATCACATGGCTGCAGTTATCAATGAAGATTTAATGTCCTTCCTATAAATGCTAAACCCAGTGTCTGAGACCTGGGAATGCTTGCTAATGAGCTGGTGTTATTGTTATTGCCACCTCTCTGAGCTTGGAGGAAAGAGCCCCAGCCTGGTTCTGCCTTCTCTCTGTGTGACCTCAGACATGTGTGCACCCTCTCTGAGCCTTGGTTCTTCCTCTGAAATGGGCAAACTGCAAGGCATTGGGTGGGCACTCTCTGAGGGCAGCTGAATTAGGATGGGCTGAACAGAGGGCATAACGGGTGAAGCATGTCCCAGATGCCCTGGTGATGGTGGGGGATGCCCCATGCCCCTCAGGAGCAGTCGAGCTGTCCCGGCGCCACCCCATGGCATCCTGGCTGTGTGCCATGCTGCATTGCTTCGGGAGTTACATCCTGGCTGATCTGCTCCTCGGGGAACCCCCGGTCGACTACTTCAGCAACAACTCCAGCATCCTGCTGGCCTCAGCAGTCTGGTAAGAATCACTGGTCTGGCGGGATGTGAGAGAGCAGAGCAGGCGGGCAGGGTGACCCTGCCACCTGGGATTGGGGAGGCGGGAGGCTGGAGGAACTAGAACCCACCAGCACAACCTCCACAGTGGTCCTGACCCACCACTTTCCACTGCCCAGCTGTCCTAAGCCCGGCAAGTGAGAGCGAGGGTCTGGACACAACCTCATCTCCAAGGGGCCCCAGGGTCTGTCTCCCCCTGAGGCTTGGCATTCTCTCCCCAAAGGTACTTGATTTTCTTCTGCCCCTTGGACCTCTTTTACAAGTGTGTCTGCTTCCTGCCGGTGAAACTCATCTTCGTGGCCATGAAGGAGGTGGTGAGAGTCCGCAAGATCGCCGTGGGCATCCATCACGCGCATCACCACTACCACCACGGGTGGTTCGTCATGATCGCCACTGGCTGGGTCAAAGGTAAACAGGACCATGATGAGAACAATGGAAAAGCACCCCAGTTGAGAACCCCTGTTCAGTGGGACATACCGGGCACCCCAGCTGGCACAGCCATTGCTCTGGGCTAAGGGATGTCAGGACAGCCTCCTCATCAGTAGACACCTTTAGGGTAAATGAGAAGATTCTTCCAGAAATTTAACTATCAAAGGTAAATAGGACAACGAAGCAATGACAGCTGATGTCTCTAGAGCAGGATTTCTCAACTGTGGCCCTACTGACGTTTGGGGCTGGACCATTCTCTGTGGTGGAGGCCATCCTGTGCATCGTAGGATGTTGAGCAGCGTCCCTGGCCTCCACCCACTAGACGCCTGTAGCACCTACCAGTGTGACAACCTAAATTGTCTCTAGACATTGCCAAATGCCTCCTAGAGAGGAAATCATACCCCTGTAACTACAGAGGTTCTTACGCTTTGTGGACTACAGCCCTTTTATCGGCCCAGTAAAGCCTACAGACCCTTTTCTGTTTTTTAAATGCATAAAGTAAACTATATAGGAGAATAAAGGAAGCCTATTATTTTAAAGTAGTTATAAATTTAAAAAAATATGCTGTAGTAGCTTTATCCATCTTTCCTAGTGATTAAATAGCAGACCTTACAGTGGCTCCTAGTAACTCTCAGACTTTTGAAGTGGTGTTGAGCACAAATGATATTTTGAAACCACCATCTGCAACAATGGGAATGTGAAAAGAAAAACATCCATGAATTCTGTTGGTGACAGAATCACAGACTTGCAAATCCTGCTGAGGTAACTGCCTCCCTTCATGATGGAAAGAAAGGCTGGATTTCAGTGAGGGATGTGACAACGAAGATGTAATTCTGTTTCCTGTCTGGGTTCATAGACTCCAGGTTAAGATCCCTGACCCGGGGCAAGTTTTGAGTTGAGGCCTTTGTGCATCTTTTCTCATTTGATCCTTAAGACTCTCCTTTAGGAGAAGGCTAACATCATCTCTTTTTACAGAGGAGGGAAATGAAATGACATGCCCAAGGTCACATGGCTATGGGGACACAGCTGGGTTTGACTCCAAGTCCTCTGAATTCAACATCCACTCTCCTAACAGCTTTGGAGCCCTCCTTTTTATCCTCCTCCATTTATGCTAAGAGGTAGACCAAGATAGACTTTGAGACAAAAAAATATTACTAAAAATATAGAGGGACAGTATATAATGTTGGGTCACTCCACTAAGAAGATATAACCATTATAAACATATACGCACCTAAAAACAGAGCACCCAAATACATAAAGCAAAAGTAGAGGGAAGTTAAAGGAGAAATAGATAATTCAACAGTAACAGTTGCAGTGGTGGACCAAGGAGTAAAAGGAAGGCAGGGAAAGAAGGCTTGAGCAGGTGCTAAACGCCACTGGGCACCGAATCTCTGCTTCCTGCTCACCAAAGTGGGTACCCCCCAAATGCCTGGGTCTAGAATCATCATCCATTGTGTCAGAGTGTCCTCAGTACCACTGACATTTAGGGCTGGATCATGCTCTTTGGTGGGGGCTGTCCTGTGCATCATAAGATGTTGAGGAGCATCCCTAGCTTCAACCCATTAGTTGCCAGTAGCAGCCCCCTCCCCAGTTGTGACAATCAAAAATGTCTACAGATACTGCCAAATGCTTCCTTGGGGGCAAAGTCATCCAAGATGCAAACCCCTGGTCCAGTGGTGCCTATCAGGCATCCCAGTTAGCACAACCACTCCTGGAGTGGGCGTCCAAGCCTCTTTAGCCAATACGTTTGGGGTAAATGGGAAGATTCTTCTAGAAATTTAACCAGAAATCTTGACATGGGTCTCATTCTCTCTCCAGGAAGCCTGTACTACAGAGCAAATTCCCCAGGGGTATGACATGCCTTCCAGAGGGCAAGTGGCTTGAAAAAGGTTGAAAGCTCAGAACCCAGAGAGAAGAGAGGCTGGGGGTGGGGAGCCCTCTGGAAGCCTCATGCACAGCTCAGGGTCCTGGATTGGGAGCATCAGGGCAGACAACCCAGATTTGTCCAAGACATACCTTGCAGGTGGGATATGACCTCGATTACTTCATGCTGGTTTTGCTCCAAATGTGCTGTGTGACCCTCAGCAAGACTGTCCCCTCTCTGGGCCTCAATTCCCCCACCTGCAACTGATGATCATACACCCCAGGCTCAGTATCCCTCTGGAGGAGACTCCAGAAGCAAAGAAGCTGCTTCCTTGGGAATTCAGCCAAGAACAGGGAGCTGGAGGTGGCGGGCTTGTTTAGAAGTACCCTGTCCCATAGGCTCTGGTGTCGCCCTCATGTCCAACTTTGAGCAGCTGCTCCGAGGGGTCTGGAAGCCAGAGACCAACGAGATTCTGCACATGTCCTTGTGAGTATCCCATCCTCCCTATTCCCTGGGCCTGACCCTGGGTTGGATACTTCTGGTAACTTGGAAGTCTCAGCCCCTGATTCTCCTTTCAGAAGCTTCCAGAGGCCATGGCTGGGGGACCCCGGAGGTAGAGCCCTAACACTACCTAGGGGACAGGGGCAGGCAACGTTGCAGGGTGATGAGACACTTGATTTGGGTTTTGAAGAGTGAATAAGAGTTTTCTGGCAAAGAGGGAGCTTCTGGACAGAGGCCAGCACCTCTGCCAACTCTCAAGTCAGAAAAAGAGCAACGATTCTGCCTGGTTCTGTGGGGTCAGGGTACAGATTGTGGGTGGGAAGTGAGGGATTCAGGATGTAGAACACAGAGCGTGGGTGAAGAGTGTGGCTGCGGCTAAGTGGGGAACATTGGGCAGGGCCAGATGGCAACATACAGGACTCCACCCAGGACCCCACAGGGCGTTTAGCCTAATACATTTTTAAAAGACCTAAAGGTTCAAGCTAGTTAAATTTTCTCCCAATCTACAATAACGCTGTTGCCATTAAAATATGACGACATTAAAAGGCTCACCCATATGCCAATGAAAACTAGCTTCCATTTCATATGTTGGAAAACATAACTTTATCTCACTTTATGCCCATGAGAGGTCTGTTCCCACACTCAGCTCATGGACAGGGAAATGGGGGCTCAGACCGTTGTGTCCCTTGCTACTAAGAGGGCAAGTGGCTTCCCCTCTCAGATTCTATTTCTGCCTCATCAGCTGAGTGTGAAGGCGCCCTCACACACATAACCCTCTGACCCTGGCTCCTGGTACGTGCTTTGGAAATATCAGGTCGAATTATCATCATGAAGTATGTGCAGTGAGCGACAGACTTCAGAAACAGAAGTCACTGGTCTGTCTTCTGCAACAAGTCAAAATATCGGAAGCCTATTCTTCAAGGAAGAAAAGGAAAATTAAGAAGAACTGTGTGTTGTAATCTCACCTTCTGGGGGAGTGCACTGTTCAGAAATCCCCAAGACCACCCTCAGGTCTGACAATTTGCTAGAAGGACCCATAGCGCTTGGCCAAGCCATTATACTTAGGATTATAGTTTATTACAGATGAAAATTGGCAAAGGTAAAGACGTGGGGCAGCATCCAGGGAGAGACCAGGCGCAAGCTTCAAACTGTCATTTCTCAGTGGAACTGTGTGGACAGCACCTGTTTCTCCCAGCATCCATGCGTGACCGTATGCGTTGAAGATTGCCAACCAGTAGTGCTCCCCTGAGCCTTGGTGTTCAGGGACTTTACTGGGGCTTGGTCACACAGACATAGCTGACTGCCTGCATGGCTGACCTCAGTCTCCAGTCCCTCCAGAGGTTCAGCGGATACCATGTGGCCCAAGACCCCACCCTAAATCACACCATTACCATCTGGTATGACCCCAAATCCCCAGGTAAACAAAGACACTCCTATCAGGCAGGACATTCCCAGGGCTTAATGGATACCTTCCAGGAGCAGGGAAAAGGAGAGACCTCTTTTGGGGCCAAGGTAGCTCTTTACTGTACAGGGAGATCCCCCGTCATCCATGTCACATGGGCACCTTCCCACCATGCACTCTGGAGAAGCTGGGATGGGTGCTGGGACCAGCAGGGGTGGGCAGAGAAGGGGGCCTGGGACAGTGGTACAGAGGCCTGAGCCATGCAGAACCTCCCAGTAACCACAGCTACCTCCTCCAGCCCCACCAAGGCCAGCCTGTACGGAGCCATCCTCTTTACCCTCCAGCAGACCCGCTGGCTCCCAGTGTCCAAAGCCAGCCTCATCTTCATCTTCACCATGTTCATGGTATCCTGTAAGGTAAGCCTTCCTGTCCTGACGCCGACCCAAACCTCCCAGGCTGAGGTTAGGGAGCTTAGACTCATGGCCTTGAGTGTCTGGGGAAAGGACAGCCCTAAGGTCAAGGGGTGGGGAGCTTGTCAGTAGGTTCATGCATGGGAGAAGGGTATGAGAAGATTAGTGTCCAGCAGGTGGGGATGGCGGTGAGCAGAACAAGGTCTTCCAGGCAAAGGGCCCAGCAGGGGCAAAGGCCAAGATGGGGGCAGGAGTGTACGGAGTCTGTTTGGAGTATCAGGGCCTTGTGCCTCGGGCATGGAGAGCGGGCTGGACCAGGAATGGTGCTGGTCTGACCCTCAGGCCTTGAGTTAGGGTCACCCCCTACCCAGGAAAGGTCTTCTGGGGCCCTGCACTCTTCCCTCCCCGTGGAGCTGAGGGACTTCGCTGCTGGCTCCCCGGGAAGGGACCACAGGCCATCGCATAGGGAAAGGGAGTGAGCGACCCCAAGCCAAACACAGCTCCTCTCTGAGCCCAGGTGTGTGTGTGGGATACTCCTGGGGAAAAGGTGACCAACTGTCTTGGTGTGCCTGGGTTTTTAGCACTAAAATCTCGCCTCCCAGAAAACCCAGGACACTTGGTCACCTTCTTAGGGGTGCATGCAGCCAGAAGGCTGGGTCTGGGCTACCTCTGCCCTTCACCTGGCTGACCTTCTCCCTTTTTCCCCCCCAACCCCCCACTTTGCTTCTGCCTCATCCTCCCTCTGGCTCTGCTGCCTCTCCTGTCCCTCTGCCACACCACCTCAGGTGTTCCTGATGGCCACTCACTCCCACAGTTCCCCTTTTGATGTTCTGGAAGGCTACATCTGCCCTGTGCTGTTTGGGTCGGCCTGGGGGAGCGACCATCACCATGACAACCACGGTGGATCCCAGGGCGGCAGTGGGCCCGGCCCCTCGCACTCAGCCCTGCCCACCAAGTCCAAGGAGGAGCTGAGTGAGGGCTCCAGGAAGAAAAAAACCAAGAAGGCAGATTAGAGGGCAGCCCTGGGGGCATTCAGGGCACCAAGGAGAGGACCCAGACCCAGGACCTGGGCTCAGTTCTCCCCTCTCCAGGCCTCTACTTCGCCATCTACAAATTGGAGCCATTAGCCCCCCCTCCAGGGCTGATGCGGGGGTTAAATGAGATATGGGGGTGAAGGGCATTTGTAGGAATGGGGGGGTCCCTTCCTCTTTCTGCCAGGTCCCCATAGAGTTACAGCTTTTGTGGGGGGGAGAGTTCACAGAATCCCAGCAGCAGCTCCAGCCGGAAACCCTGGCCGTTATGTTCTTGGTTCTATTATTTCCTCTAAAATTACACCTTGACTCCAAAAGAATTTCAAGCCATGTTGAGGCTCACTCATTTGACGGACGTTATACTAAGGGTCTGCTGTAAGGTAGCTGCTGTGATTTCCACGTCTCTTCTTGCCGACTTCTCCTGGGCATCCCTGGGCAAGTTGCCTCCTGCTCTGAGCCTCGCGTGCCCCATCTATATAGTGGCCCCTCACCCCATTCTGTATGCAGGGGCTGATGTGAGGCTGGACGTGAACCAGATTTCTAAGCTCAGAAGCACAATGTAGGAGGGGAGGCCTTGGTGGATGTTCATTGTGCGTAAAAATGGCTTTGCATTTTAGATCTTTTGTGTTTGTGGACTGGAGAACCCCACAAGTTACTTGGCACAAAGGAGGCCTTCAGGAGACATGTCTAAGCCAGACTTGAGAGCATGGAGGGTGGGGAAGGCTTGTTCTCATCCTTGGCTTCAGGTTGTTCCTAAACCAAAGAAATGCAGCTGGCTGGTCAGGGGTTCCAAGATCTGGCTCTGTCCAGGGGCTCCAAGAACTCACGGTTGGACCTGGGAAGCTCCATGAGACCTCCCTCATGCTGTCATCCTTCATTGCTGCTCACTGAGTCATTCAACAAACACATGCCTACTATGTGCCAAACCTTGTGCTGCTGCTAGACAGGCTGGGAACTTGATTCAGGGTGTGCGAGGGGGATGGGAGCTGAGCACCCCTCCTGGCCATCTTCATCTCAGCCTAGGTCACCAGGACATCTGAGAGGGTAGGTGGGTTGGGCATGGCCAGTCTCAGATGGGGTTGGGGCCCAGACCAGGCCAGCTTGGGGCTGCCCTTTGTACACGATGCTGAGAGCATGCTCAGGGCATCAGCCTGCAGCTGTGTCAGAGTGGTGTGGGATTGTTGGGGTTCCAGGTGTTGCCCAGCTATTGGGAAAGTGCCTTGATCTGGTGATGCCTTGGAGTTAGGTGGGTCCTGAGGCTGTAGGGCCCCCAAATTCCTCCTTTTGCATGTCCATCAAGGCTCAGCGTGAAGGGTCAGCAAATAAATTTGTTGTGAAAGAACCCTGATGGCTTGTCTGATTCATTCTTGCTCTTTTGGCCTCACGGCACAATGGGAGTCCTGCGAACTTAGAGACGCGTGGAGTCTCCAGGAGAATGAGGCTCATGGCAGCCCTTGCTCACCAGTGGGAGATAGAGGCAGTGGGTGAAGTCTGCGGGGCTTGGAGTTAAGCAGAAATGGGTTTGATCCTCACTCTGCCATTGACAGGTCATGGGGCTTCCCCTTCTCTAAGCCTGTTTGCTTCTTGGGAAAAAGAGGATGATGATTATCACTGCCCTTCAAAGACAGGTGGGAGGATTAATGGGAGTGGTTGGGATTTGCAGCTAAGAGTCTGTGCAAAACCCTGTTAAAGAATGAAAGTCAAGCCACAGACTGGGAGAAAAATCTTTGAAAATCACACATCTGATAAAGGGATTGTATCCTGCGTATGTAAGGAATTCTCAAGACTCAATAATAAGAAAACAGCTCAACTTAAAAGGATTTGAGTGGACACTTTGTCATAGAGAATATACAGATGGTATAGAAATAAGCACATGAAAGATGCTCAACATCCTTGGCCATTGGGGAAACGAGTGGGAAGACACCACTTCACGCCCACTAGGAGAGCTAAGAGTAAAGAGACTGACCATACTAAGTGCTGGTGAGGATGTGGAGCAAATGGAAATCTCATACATGGCATGTGGGAATGGAAAACAGTGCAACCACGTTGGAAGACAGTTCAGCAGTTTCTTAAAAAGTTAAACAAAAGTTAAGACAGTTTGGCAGTTTCTTAAAAAGTTTTGTATGACCCAGACATTCCACTCAGGTATTTATGTGCCCAAGAGAAATGAAAATATGTGTCCACACAAAGACATGGACACGGGGCTTCCCTGGTGGCACAGTGGTTGAGAGTCCGCCTGCCAATACAGGGGACGCGGGTTCGTGCCCTGGTCCGGGAAGATCCCGCATGCCGCGGAGCGGCTGGGCCCGTGAGCCATGGCCGCTGAGCCTGCGCGTCCGGAGCCTGTGCTCCACGGCGGGAGAGGCCACAACAGTGAGAGGCCCGCGTACCGCAAAAAGAAAAATAAAAAAAAAGGTGAATGGGAACTTCCCTGGTGGTGCAGTGGTTAAGACTCCATGCTGCCAATGCAGGGGGCTGGGATTTGATCCCTGGTCAGGGAACTAATATCCTGCATGCTGTGTGGTGCGGCCAAAAAAAAAAAAAAATTGAATGAATAGTACTCAGCAATAAGAAGGAACAAACTATAACATGAATGAGCCTCAAATGCATCATGATGGTGAAAAGAGCCATACAAAAGAGTATGCATGTGGGATGATGCCATTCATATAAAATTCTAGAAAAGGCAAATTCACCTGTAATAACATCTGATCAGTGGGTGTTCGGGGAGAGAGACGAGACAGGTGCTGGGGTAGAAGGGATGGCAAAGAAGCAGAAGAAAACTTTGGGTGATGGATGTCTTCACCCTCCTGATTGTGGTGATGGTTTCACGGGTCTATATACATGTCACAACTTATCAAATTGTATAGTTTAAATCTGTGCAGTTTATTGTATGTCAATAGTATTTCAATAAAGCTGTAAAAAAAAACTTAAGAAAAAAAACTCGATAAAAATTGGGCAAAAGATTTGAACAGACAGTTCACCAAAGAGAATAGATGTATGACAAGTAATCACATGAGATACACATTAAATCCATGATAAAATGCCACTGCAGTATCTGTTATAGGCCGAATTGTGACACCCCCCCGACCCCCATTTTGGGAGTTGGAGTCTTTAAAGAAGTGATTAAATTCAAATGAACTCTTTAAGGTGGACCCTAATCCAGTATGATTAGTGTCCTTATAAAAAAGGAGATTAGAACACAGACATACACAGAGAAAAGACCATGTGAGGACACACGGAGAAGATGGCCATCTACAGGCGATGGAGAGAGGTCTCAGAAGAAACCAGATGTGCTGCTGACACTTTGATCTCGGACTTCCAGCCACCAGAACTGTCAGAAAGTAAATTTCTGTTGTTGAAGCCACCCAGTCTGTAGTGTTTTGTTACGGCAGCCCTAGCAAACGAATACTATACCAGTTAGAGTGAGTAAAATAAAAATAACTAAAAATGCCAGGTGCTGGTAAGGATTTGGAGCAACTGGAATGCTCATGCACTGCTAGTGGAAAAGAATTGGGTCGTTTCATATAAAATTTAACATCACTGACCATATCACGCAGCAATCCCATTTCTAAGTAAAGCACAAACTCATGTTCGCACAAGAAATGTTTATAGTGGCTGGTTTTGGTAATCACCCAAAACCAGAAATATCCCAAATGCCCATCAGCTGGTGAGTGGATGAACATCATACAATGATCCCATCACACCATGGAATACTACTCAGAGAAGGAATGGAACGAATTTTTGACACACACAGCAATGTGAATGAATTTCAAAAGAAGCCGGACTCTGGTTACATCCCGTGTGCTCCCTTTATAGGATGTTATAGGAAAGGCAAAAATGATGGAGATGGAACACAGATCAGTGGGTACCAGGGATTAGGAGTGGGAGGGGAGATTGTCTTCAAAGGGGCCAGGGGAACTTCAAGGGGAGAGGGCAGCAGAACCGTTCTGTATCTTGATCGTGGTCAAAACTTACAGAACCGTATGCTGAGAATTCTACCTTAATCAAAAGAAAAGGAAAACTAGAATAGGCTCTGAAGCTTCTCAGACCTGTTCCTATCCTGCCTTTTCACCTTCGAGGTGTGTGGCATTGGGCGAGTAACCCCCCTTCTCCGAGCCTCGCTTTCCTCCTCGGACGACCAGCAGGAGTGTCTGGAGTTGGATTACAAAGACAGCTCTGTAAGAGTGCACAGAATGCTTCTGCGTGGACTCATCTAGCACCTGGTGGGTGTTGGCAATAAGCTGGCTCCCTGCCTTCCAGCACAAATGTTCTGAGATCTCATTTTATGAGAGAACAGATTGTATCAAAATAGCCTCTCAGCCTATTTTGGGAAGGGGGTGGGCAAGCCACGGGCTGGTTGGGGAATGACTGGCAGGGCAGGCTGACGCTGCCATCCCACGTAGGTGTGAGAACTCTGATGGCCAGCTCTCAAGTCCGGCCTAATTTTAGATGCAGGTGTCGCGCTCAGTAGCTTCTTTGGTCTTGAGTTGAGAGGAAGGTTCTTTTATTGTTATTGTTTATTATTATCATAAAATACACAACATGGTTCTATTATTATTGTTATTATTGTAAAAGACACAACATAAAATTTTCCATCTTAACCATTACTAAGTGCACAATTCAGTGCCATTAAGTACCTTCACATTGTTGTGCAACCATCACCACCATTCATCTCCAGAACTCGTCCATCTTCTCAAACTGAAACTCTATCCTCATCCAACACAAACTTCCCATTTCCCCTCCCCCAACCCTTGGCACCCACCATTCTACTTTCTTTCTCTAAGACTTTGACTATTCTAGGGACCTCACATTACTGGGATCATACGGTAACTGTCCTTTTGTGACTGGACTATTTTACTCATCATAATGTCCTCAAGGTTCATCCATGTTGTAGCATGGGTCAGAATTTCCTTCCTTTTTAAGGGTAAATATTATTACTTTATATGGATATACCACATTTTATTTATGCATTCATCCATTGATGAAAACATGGGTTGCTTCTACCTTTTGGCTATTTTGCAAAATGCTGCTGGAACATGGGTGTACAAATACCTCTTTGAGACCCTGCTTTCAGTTAAGAGGAAGATTGTTGTAGTGAAAAGGATGGGGTGGATGCAGAGCCACTGGGTGCCAGGGTCTAGTCCTACAGAGAAAGAGAACAGTAACCACATGCCGAGGGCTTTCTTTCTTGGTGCCACACCCTTTGATGAGCACTGTACATGCCTTATTTTCCTTGGTCATTGCAACAATCCAAGGTGGGTGTATGAATTTCCTGTGGCTATGGTAATAAATTACCATGAACTTGGTCACTTAAAACAAGAGGAATTAGGGCTTCCCTGGTGGCGCAGTGGTTGAGAGTCCGCCTGCCGTTGCAGGGGACACGGGTTCGTGCCCCGATCCGGGAAGATCCCACATGCCGCGGAGCGGCTGGGCCCGTGAGCCATGGCCACTGAGCCTGCGCGTCCGGAGCCTGTGCTCCGCAGCGGGAGAGGCCACAACAGTGAGAGGCCCGCGAACCGCAAGAAAAAAAAAAAAGAAAAAAACAAGAGGAATTAATTCTCTCACAGTTCTGGGGGCCAGATGTCTGAAACCTAGGTGTGGGCAGGGCTGTGCTCTCTCTGAAGGCTCTAGGGGAGGATCCTTCTTTGTCTTTTCCAGCTCTGGTGGCTCCAAGCATTCCTTGATTTGTTGCTGCCATCACTCCAATCTCTGCCCCCATCTTCACATGGCCTTCTCTCTCTGTCTCTTTCCCTTTCTTTTATAAGGACACTTGTCATTGGATTTATAGCCCACTCTAAATCAAGGATGATCTTATCTCAAGATCCTTACTGCAAAGACTCTTATTCCAAATATGATCACATTCACAGGTTCTGGGTAGACATTTATTGGGGGGGTGGGGGTGGTTACAATTCAACCCATTACGGTGGGAAACTGTTATTCCCACTGGACTGATGGGGAAACTGAGGCTCAGAGAGGGGAAGGAACTGACACAAGATACTTCTGCTGTTCCAGCCCTAGAACCAACCATTTCTCCAAGGAGCCCTGGTTCTTTTGTTGGAGAATGGTATTTAGAAACCAAAACCTGTGCATGAGGTGTGCTCATTGCTACTGGGATATCATTGCTTCTAGTTCCAGCTCAGCAGTTGATGACCAACCACCCTAGGGTTTCCCAGAATGTGGGCATTTCAGTGTTGAAACTGGGATAGTCTCAGGCAAACTGAGACAGTTAGTCACCATGTCCAGAGGTCAGAGCTTTGAAATATGCATATGAATATGACACACACATCCATACAGGCACACCTAAGAAATATTGCAGGTTCAGTTCCAGACCACCACAAAGAAGTGAATATCACAATGAAGTGAGTCACATGAAATTTTTGATTTCCCAGTGTATATAAAAGTTACACTATACCGAGGTCTATTAAGTGTGCAATAGCATTATGTCTAAAAATTGTACACCCCAATTTAAAAATACATGTTTGCCAAAAAATGCAAACCATCGTCTAAGCCTTCAGTGAGCCATAATCCTTTTGCTGGTGGAGGGTCTTGCCTCAGAGTTGATGGCTGTTGACTGATCAGGTTGAGCATTGCCAAAAGTTGGGGTGGCTGTGGCAATTTCTTAAGACAACAATGAAGTTTGCCATATTTATTGACTCTTTCTTTCATGACCAATTTCTCTGTGGCATGTGATGCTTTTTGACAGCATTTTACCTACAGTAGAACTTCTTTCAGAATTGGAATCGATCCTCTCAAACCTTGCCACTGCTTTATCAACTAAGTTTATGTAACATTTTAAATCCTTTGTTGTCGTTTCAATAATCTTCACAGCATCTTCGCCAGGAGTAGATTCCATTTCAAGAAACAACTTTCTCTGCTCATCCACAGGAAGAAGTCCTCATTCATTAAAGTTCTATCATGATATTGCAGTAATTCAGTAACACCTCAGGCTCCACTTCTAATTCTAGTTCTCTTACTATTTCTGCCACACCTGCAATTACTTCCTCCACTTGAGTCTTGAACCCCTCAAGTCATCTATGAGGGTTGGAATCAACTTCTTCCAAACTCCTGTTAACGTTGATATGTTGACCTCTTCCTACCAATCACAAATGTTCTTAATGGCATCTAGAATGGTGGCGGGTCCTTTCTAGAAGATTTTAAATTTACTTCGCCCAGACCCATCAAAGGAATAACTATCTATGGTGGCCATAGCCTTACAAAATGTATTTTTGAACGTAAGACTTGAAAGTCAAAATTACTCCTTGATCCATGGGTTGCAGAATGGATGTTGTGTTAGCAGGCGTGAAAACAACATGAATCTCATTGTACATCTCCATCAGAGCTCATGGGTGACCAGGTGTATAGTCAATGAGCAGTAATAGTTTGAGAGGGACCTTTTTCTTCTGAGCAGTAGGTCTCAACAGTGGGCTTAAAGTATCCAGTAAACCATGTTGTAAACAGGTGTGTTATCATCCAGGCTTTGTTGTTCCATTTATAGAGCACAGGCAGAGTAGATTTAGCATGATTCTTAAGGACCCTAGGATTTTCAGAATGGTAAATGAGCACTGGCTTCAACTTAAAGTCACCAGCTGCATTAGCCTCTAATAAGAGTCAGACTGTGCTTTCAATCTTGGAAGTCAGGCATTGACTTCTGTTCTCTAGCTATGGGAAGTCCTAGATGGCATCTTCTTCCAATATAAGGACATTTGGTCTACACTGAAAATCTGCCGTGTAGTGTAGTCACCTTCGTTAATTATCTTGGCTAGATTTTCTGGATAACTTGTTGCTTCACCTTATACTTTTATGTTGTGGAGATGGCTTCTTTCCTTAAACCTCATGAACCAACCTCTGCTTGCTTCAAACTTCTCTTCTGCAACTTCCTCACCTCTCTCAGCCTTCATAGGATTTAAGAAAGTCAGTGTCTTGTCCTGAATTAGGCTTTGGCTTAAGGGAATATTGTGGCTGGTTTGATCTCCCCAGACCACTAAAATTTTCTCTGTATCAGCAATAAGGTTGTTTCGCTTTCTTATCATTCATGTGTTCACTGGAGTAGCACTGTTAACTTCCTTCAAGAACTTTTCCTTTGCATTTACATCTTGGCTGTTTGGCACAAGAGGCTTAGCTTTTGGCCCGTCTCAGCTTTTGACATGTCTGAGCTTAGTCATTTCTAGCTTTTGAGTTCAAGTGAGAGACACGTGACTCTTCCTTTCACTTCAACACTTAGAGGCCCTTGTAGGGTTATTAACCGGCCTAATTTCAATATTGTTGTGTCTCAGAGAATAGGGAGGCTGAGGAGAGGGAGAGAGATGGGGGAACGGCCAGTCAATGGAGCAGTCAGAACGTACACAACATTTATCAATGAAGTTCGCCATCTTACATGGGCATGCGGTTCATGGCACCCAAAACAATTACAACAGTACCATCAGAGATCACTGATCATAGATCACCGTGAAAAATATAATAATAATGAAAAAGTTTGAAATATTACAAGAATTACCAAAATGTGACAGAGACGTGAAGTGAGCAAATGCTGTTGTTAAAATGGTGCCGATAAACTTGCTCTACACAAGGTTGCCACAGATCTTCAATTTGTAAAAAATACTCAGCAGCACAGGGTATGTTGTAGTCTTCTCCAGTAGGGAGAAATCTGCAACGTCTTTTCTTTTAACCATTAAGTGATGCCTCTTCCTACTCTCCACCTAAGAAAGGGAAGGAGGAAGCAAAAGAATATTTATCAAGCAAACTACTGTACATTAGGTATTTGCATCTCTCACAGATGTTAGCCATAGGAGGCCACAGAGCTGGTGACATGAGCAGGGGCTCAGTGTCAGGGTAAACTTATTAAAAATAAGCAGGTGACTTTACCTCTTGAAATTCAAGCATCTTGCCTCTACAATGGGCTATTTCAAGGATTAACTAAGAGCCGTGAGGCTGTGGTCTCATCTTGAGGCTTGACTGGGGAAGAATCAGCTTTCCAAGTTCACATGGTTGTTGGCAAGAGTTTTGATTCCTGTGGCCTGTTGAACTGAGGACTCAGTTTTTCACGGGCTGTTGACAGGAAGTTGCCCTCAATTTCTTGCCATGGGGGCTTCTTCAACCCGGCAAGTTCATCAAAGCCAGCAAGAAATATCTTTCCTGTTAGGAAAATGGAAGTCACAGTTGTTGTTTTTTTCTAAATTGAGGTGAAATTCACATAATATAAAACTAAGCTTTTTAAAGTGAGCAATTCGGTGGCACTTAGTACATTCATAATGTTGTATAACTATCACTTCTCTTTAGTTGCAAGACATTTTCATCACCCCGAAAGGAAACCCCATGCCCAGTAGCAGTCATTCCTCATACCCGCTTCTGCAGCTCCCGGCAACCACCAATCTGTTTTCTGTATCAATGGATTTGCCTATTCTAGACATTTCATACAAATGGAATCAGAGAGTACGTGACCTTTTGTGTCTGGCTTCCTTCACTTAGCATAATTTTTTATAATGGTTTTGAGCTTCATCCACTTTGTAACATATATTGAAACTTTATTCCTTTTTATGGCTGCATAATATTCCACGTGTTGTTTCTCATTCATTCATTGATGGACATTTGGGTTGTTTCCACCCTTTGGCTATTGTAGATAGTGCTGCTCTAAACATTTGTTTGAATACCTGTTTTCATATCTTTGGGTTATATACCTTAGAGTGGAATTTCTGGGTCATATATTTTTTACAACCTAATCTTGGAAGTGACATTTCATCGCTTCTCATCCCCATTTTGAGTATACAATTTAATCAGTTTTGCAAAATGAATATGCCCACATAATCACCACCATAATTAAGATATGGAACATTTTCATCACCTACAAAGTTTTCTTCTGTATTCTTTTGGATATATGCCAAGAAGCGGAATTTCTGGATCATATGGTAATTCTATATTTAATTTTTTGAGGAATCACATTCAATCAGTTGTTGATTTATGTTCATTCAAAGCAAATTCCAAGTACCCTACAATCAAGGGTAGGGATTATACAAAGCTGCGGGCACCAGGTGCAGGGACCCACAGAAGCCGCCCACTATTTATCGTAAGCAAATCCAGACCACAGTTGCAGCTAGAAATTTCTATTAAGCACTTGAAACATGCCAAGCACATAAGCAGGTATTTTCTAAACAGTATGTCTTTGAAGTGGGTTGTTACACTCTAAGGGAAAAAATTTAGGCTCAGTGGCCAAGTGACTTGACATCAATCACACAGAGCTGACAGTGGGGCAGAACTGAAATCCATACCTATCTCATTCCAAGAGATAGGCTTCTTCCTTTACACTTCACTTCTCTGGTTTTCTTTAAGGAAGCATAAGATACACACGTGGGAAGAGTTTGGCAGAGTCTCTGATGCTGAGCTGGTGTTTAGCAAAGGTAAGACCATCATCCAAAGGTTACCACAGACGTGGGCGGTTATAACTGTGTTTATTTTGCACCTTCTGATTGGTACCTGCCTGGAGGCATCTGGGAAAAGTCATAGCTTAAGCAGCGGAGGATACAAGCATCTGAGCTCATAGAAGCCAGCTGAGAGGTCAAAGTGAAGGCACCAAGACAGGATGTTGGCAAGCCTGAGAGTGAGTTCTGAGAGTGAGTGCTTCTCACCTGCTGCATGATCCCGGGCGAATTCCTCCTTATTAAATGAAAATGTTGGACCAGGTCAAGGGTAGGTAAACCATAGCGCAAAGGCCAAATCCGGCCCACTGCCTGTGTTTGTCAATAAACTTTTATTGGCACAGAGCCACGCTCATTTGCTTACACACTGTTATGGCCCCTCTCAAGCTATAACAGCAGAGTGGAGTCATTTCAACAGAGACTGGCCTGTGCAGCTGAAAATATTGACTGTCTAGCCTTTTGAAGGAAAAGTTTGCCAGCCCTGGACTGGAAGATTTTTAAGACTCTAACTCTAAAAATCTGATAATTAATGGAAGAAATGAACAGTACAATTAACTAGGTAAAACCAAGGCGGTCGTATCAAACTCTGTGCCACCCCACAAATGGGCATCTCGCCATCCCTCAAGTATACACGTTTCCTCATAAAAACCTACCATAATTAGGTATCTTAGGTCAGGCTGCTATAACAAATTACCACAGACTGGCCTCCTTAAACAACATTTATTTCTCACAGTTCTGGAAGCTGGGAAGTCCAAGATCAAGTTGTCAGCGGATCCAGTGTCTGGTGAGGGCTCTCTTCCTGGTTTGTGAATAGCTGTCTTCTCCTCATATCTTCACATGGCAGAGAGCAGAGAGAGATCCACCCACCATGTCCTCTGCCTGCCTCTTGTTTGTAGAAAAACCTTAGCCTCCTAGGCCTTCCCCAAGTTCCAAAGAATAAATTTAGAGAAGTGAGAAAGTGAAGAAGCAAAGAAAAACAGTCAAGCAAGACAAAATAATAATAGTTTAGCCATTAAACAAAATCAAAGACCTTTAGTTCCTCCTCAAGGGCTATAGATAATATTCTGAGCCATATTCTTGAGCTATTTTGCAGATACTGAAAACCCAATTCAGGTAGAAGAAGTTAACTCTATGCTGACCACAAACACATAGACCCCAGACTCGTTGGAACCAGAAGGTTGATGATGTTGACTCCTGATTACCTCACCACCAGCCAATCAGAAGAATGAACTGATCATGCACCTTGCAAGCCTCTCCCTCATCCTGTCCTTAAAAACCTTTCCCTGAAAGCCATCAGGGAGTTCAGGTCTTTTGAGTGTTAGTTGCCTGGACTCCTCGTTTGGTGCCTGCAATAATTGCTGTACTTTCCTTTAACACAACCTGTTGTCAGTAGATTGACTTTACTGTGTGCTGGTGAGCATACTTAAGCTTGGTTTGGTAACAAAACCGTCACACAAATGAAGAGAATGATGAACACGAGATGCAAGATCATGGCTGGGAACATGACTGGGTGAGGTGCAGGGAACTTTCAAGTATTGGAAATGTTCTATTTTTTAAGCTAGGTCAGGGTTGCCTGATTTTGTACAACCCTAGAGCTAAGAATGGATTTTACATTTGTTTAATGATTGGGGGGAAAAGAGAGGACAATTGTGTCATGACATGTGAAAATTATATGAAATTCGAATCACGTGTGTCCAGAAATAAAGTCTTGTGTGTGTGTGTGTGTGTATTCATTATTTATTTATTTAACATCTTTATTGGAGTATAATTGCTTTACTATGGTGTCTTAGTTTCTGCTGTATAACAAAGTGAATCAGCTATACATATACATATATCCCCATATCTCCTCCTTGCGTCTCCCTCCCACCCTCCCTATCCCACCCCTCTAGGTGGTCACAAAGCACTGAGCTGCTCTCCCTGTGCTATGCGGCTGCTTCCCACTAGCTATCTATTTTTCGTAGTATATATAAGTCCATGCCACTCTCACACTTTGTCCCAGCTTACCCTTCCCCCTCGTGTCCTCAAGTCCATTCTCTACATCTGCGTCTTTATTCCTGTCCTGCCCCTAGGTTCTTCAGAACCATTTTTATTTTTAGATTCCATATATACGTGTTAGCATACGGTATTTGTTTTTCTCTTTCTGACCTACTACACTCTGTATGACAGACTCTAAGTCCATCCACCTCACTACAAATAACTCAATTTCGTTTCTTTATATGGCTGAGTAATATTCCACTGTATATATGTGCCACATCTTCTTTATCCATTCATCTGTCGATGGGCACTTAGGTTGCTTCCATGCAGAAATAAAGTCTTATCGGCACACATTCATGCCCATCTGTTTATGTATTGTTTATGGCTGCTTTCAAGCAACAATGATAGAGATGAATAGTTGAGCCATAGACCATCTAACCTGCAAAGCTGAAAATATTTACCATCTGGACTTTAATAGAAAAAGTGTCTATTTTGTTACTTCTCATGGCTTATATCTAAATTTGTTATATCTTATGTCTAATATTGAGCCTCTCCAAACTATGCAGTTCTTAGAACATGCCACGCTGTCTCTCACCCCAGGGCATTTGCATGTACCATCCTCAAGGGGAGAATCCTTCTTTGCTTATTCTAGCTTCTGGTGGCTCCAGGCATTCCTCAGCTGGGGCTGCCTCACTCCAATCCCTGTCTCTATTCACCACGTAGCCTTCTCCTCTGTGTCTATGTCTTCTCCTCTTCTGTCTTTTATAAAGACACTTGTCATTGGATTTAGGGCCCATCCGGGTAATCCAGGATGATCTCATCCTGAGATCCTTAACTTAATTACATCTGCAAAGACTCTTTTGCCAACTAAGGTCACATTCACGTGCTGGCAGTTAGAGCATGAATATGTTTTTGGCAGCCCCCATTCAACTCACTAGGCTTGGCTACATTAAAATCTATTGATCTGGGACTTCCCTGGTGGTGCAGTGGATAAGACTCCGTGTTCCCAATGCAGGGAGCCCAGGTTCGATCCCTGGTCAGGGAACTAGATCCCTCATGCATGCCGCAACTAAGAGTTTGCATGCCACAACTAAGGAGCCCGCCTGCTGCAGCTAAGACCTGGCACAACCAAATAAAATAAAATAAAATCTATTGATCTGTCTTGCGCTCTGAATACATCTCCTGTGATGATTGTAACATCGATCATTTGGAAAATATTGGTTCCCTGGGTTATGCAGAAGTTGTCACATTTTATTGTTCAACATCAGAAACCTACATTTGTTAATATCACCACCATTCTGTCTCATAAGAAAAGCCTTTTAAAAGTGTCAGAGGGCTTCCCTGGTGGCGCAGTGGTTAAGAATCCGCATGCCAATGCAGGGGACACGGATTCGAGCCCTGGTCCAGGAAGACCCCACGTGCCGCGGAGCAGCTAAGCCACAGCTACTGAAGCCCGTGCGCCTAGAGCCCATGCTCCGCAGCAAGAGAAGCCATTGCAATGAGAAGCCCGCGCACCGCAACGAAGAGTAGCCCTTGCTCGCCGCAACTAGAGAAAGCCCACGCACAGCAATGAAGACCCAATGCAGCCAAAAATAAATAAATAAAAAAATTTAAAAAGTGTCAGAAAGTGGTCAGACAGTGGCAGACATGGGATTTCCAAAATTTTGATTTTACCTTGAAAGCTTAAATCTTACGTTGGCAACAGAACTGTGTTGTTTTCCTTGAAGTAACAGGCTCCTTTTGTTTGTTTTTGAGAAACCTTCTGCCAAACAGCCAAGTCTGAATCATAGTTTGTCAGATATTTCAAATAAAAATGGTGTTCCCTGAAAAAAGATGCCAGCTGGACTCGAAAATTTGTTCTAGAGCCTTTTTTTAGAGCTGACCATTGAACTTAATGCTCATTAGGAGGACTTTATGTGTATTTCCCATTTTGTTACACAAAATATTAAAGAGACATGGACTCACCTATTGTGGGGTAAATTGTGTCCCCCAAAAGATGTACTGAAGTCCTAACCTTCAGTATCTAAAAATATGACCTTATCTAGAAATAGGTTCATTGCAGATGTCATTGAGTTAAAATGAGGCCACCAGGCTGGGCCCTAATCCAGTAAGACTGGTGTCCTTACAGGAAGAGGAAAAGTTGAACTCAGACATAAAGAGGAAAACGTCATGTAACAGCGGAGCCAGAAACTGGAGCGATGCATCTACAAGCTGATTATCGTCGCTAAGGACTGACAGCCGCCACCAGATGCTGGAAAAGGCAAGGAAGGATCCTCCCCTAGAGCCTTGGGAGGAAGTATGGCCCTGTTAATGCCTTGATTTTGAACTTCCGTCCTCCAGGACCCCGAGGGAATAAATCTGTGTTGTTCTAAGCCCCCCAGTTTATGGTGCTTTGTTATGGCAGCCCCAAGACACTATCCATCACCCAAATATCTTGAGTAGAGACTGATATATGCGTACAATGGAATACTGCCCAGCGATGAAAAAGAGAGGGCTTTTGATACGTGACAATATGTACGACTCTGAAACGCATTACGCTGAGTGAAAAGAAGCCTCAGAAAGTTACCTACCGTATGATTCCATTCATGTGACATTCTCCAGAAGAAGAACTTACCTTGACAGAGAAACGGGGAGGTACCAGGAGTTGGGGAGGGATGTCCAATGGGACAGCCTAATGATGTTTTGAGGGCTGATGAAGCTCTTCGGGTCAGCATCCTGATTGTGGCGGCGGTTACACGAATTGCGCGTGCGCTAAAATATGCTACCCCCCCCCCCCCATCAAAAAGAAGAGTCAATTTTATCGTATGTGAATTATAAAATAACATGAGAAAGTGAATGAGGAGGAAAAACATACTCAAGGGTTGAAATTTTTTAAAATTAGTAATTTTTACTGTTTCACCAAGCTTCAGTAATAACATCAAGAGACACTGGCTCCCCCGCCCCACCCCGCTTTTTGCTTTTTCTGCGCATGCGCTGTGGTGAGCAGCCGCGATTCCTTGTACACTTGGCGCTGCTGTCTTGATTCCTGCTAAGGCACCAGCAGGTTGCTAGTGTACCGTCAGGGCAGATGCCAACCCAGAGAAGAAGGCAAATGACGTAGTATTAATGTCATGGTCAGGGGTCTGACCTTGTAGATCCTGGAAAGGATTTCGGGGACCACATGGGTGCACTGAGCACATTTGGAGAAGCGGTTTCTAGCACGTGGGAGGCACGATGACCTTCCTATTTTGCATGTGAGGAACTAACATTCAGAGAACTGAATTCGCTTATCCGAGAAGGACAGGAAGAGGCATAAACACTGGACTGCCAGACACAGAGCAGGTGTATCTGTCCAGGGAGCTGAACCGTCCAGCACTTGCAAAACTCAGAAGGCATCGAATAACTTAGGATATCTAAATTATATTGAATATATAATTTTATATTTAATATCATTAGTATAACAGTATACTATGATATAGTATAAGTAAATTAATATATGTAATTTGATTTCATATGTACTATAAAATAGCACATAGTACGCTAATGTACTATATGTCATTTAATTTACTATGTACTGTAACAGCATAGAGTAAATTAATATACTACGTATAATTTGATTTATTATGTACTATAATAGCATATGATAAATTAATATAGTATCAATATATGTCATTTAATTTACTATGTGCTATCATATAGCATACAAAAATATATGTGATTTAATTTACTATATACTATAGCATAACATATAGTAATTTACATTAATGTGCTATATATAATTTACTATACTATTACATTGTCGTATATAATATGCTATATAGAGAGAACAATACATACATATATTTCTAAAAATAATGTAAACTCATTACAGAACATTTGGAGAAAGAAAAATAATCCCCATTTCCAGCTGTGGGTTGGGTTTTGGTTTATTTCTTGTCATTTTTCCCCCTTGTACTTCTAGCTGTTTTTTTTTTTTAACATAATATCCTCCAAATCCTACCTCCACTTCTGGACCTGGCTCTTTTCACCTCATATGTTATCCTAAGATGTTGTCCACGATGCTACACAGTGGCACTGTCCAATTTGGTAGCTGGTAGCCATTTAAATTTAAATGGATGACACTTACATAAAATTGACAATTCCCTTTCTCAGTGGAACTAACCCTATTTCAAGCACTTAATCGTCAGGTGTGGTTGGTGGCTGCCTGTATTGGGCAGCACAGACAGAGAACATTTCCATCATCATGGAAAGTGCTATGGGGGCAGCACTGCTCCAGCTTTCTAACCAGCATTTTAAAACAAAGGTGATCTCTGTGATACATGCACGTGATAAAAGATGTAAAGACTCCAAAACGTGAGTAGTGTTCCCAAGTCTCCTCCCCATCCCCAACTTCTGTCTCCCTCCCCCAGACACCACCATGCCCCCTTGCTCTCCCCACTTTAAAAATATTCTTTCCCGGGCTTCCCTGGTGGTGCAGTGGTTGAGAGTCTGCCTGCCAGTGCAGGGGAGGCGGGTTCGAGCCCTGGTCTGGGAGGATCCCACATGCCGCGGAACAACTGGGCCCGCGAGCCACAACTACTGAGCCTACGCGTCTGGAGCCTGTGCTCCGCAACAAGAGAGGCCGCGATAGTGAGAGGCCCGCGCACTGTGATGAAGAGTGGCCTCCGCTTGCCACAACTAGAGAAAGCCCTCGCACAGAAACGAAGACCCAACACAGCCATAAATAAATAAATTTAAAAATATTCTTTCCCTATGTGAGCATGTATACATATATGTGTCCCCATCTTCTCTTTTTAAAATACCTGCTGTTTTGCATCTTGTTTTTTCCACTATGTACATTGGAAATTGTTCCTTATTAGAACCACAGAGCTCCATCTGAAAGCTCTAGGGGAGGATGCTTCCTTGCCTCTTCCTGCAGGTGTTCCTTGGCTTGTGGCCACATCACTCCAATCTCTGCCTCTGTCTTCACATGGCCTTCTTCTCTTTCTTCCTCCCAAATCCCACTCTGCCTTTCTCTGATAAGAACACTTACTGGATTTAGAGCCCATCCTAATATCCGGGATGATCTCTTCTCAAGATTCTTAAGTTAGTTACATCTGCAAAGACCCTTTTACCAGTTAAGGTCACAGTCACAGGTTCCAGGGGTGAGGACATGGACATACACTTTGGGAGGGCCACCATTCAGCCCTCTACCATGGGTCTGTGGGACATACAGCAGTGATGAGGTTGAGGAGACAAATGGGGTCTTCTTTTAAGAAGACTGGATTTTGTTCTAAATGTCAGGGGAAGAGATTAGCCACCAGCTGGCTGAGAAGTGGAAAACAGACCTCAGGGGGTCAAGGTGGAGATGCGGAGATGAGTTGAGAGGTGACGGTGGAGCTTGGGCTGGGTGGATGGCTCCTGAGGTGACAGACTTGGGGTGACGGGGAGGAACTGAGAATGACTCTGGGTTTGGGGCCTGAACAACTGGGTGTATGGGTGACTGTTAATGAGATGCAGAAGGCTGGGAGACAATCAGATGGGCCAGGAGGGGCGTGTTGGTCATCACCATGCTTTAGCAGAGTCTCAGAGAGGGAAGAGCTTGACCAAAGTCACAGTACTAACTAAATTAACCCCCATGCCTGTCTCCTCCAAACCCATGTATGGTGGGTTGAATTGTGTCCCTTCAAAAAGATATTTGATTCAAGTCCTAATCCCTGGCACTTGTGACTATGACCTTATTTGGAAATAGGGTCTTTGCAGATGTTAATCAAGTTAAGAAGAGGTCATAACTGAATTAGGGTGGATGGTGTCCTTATAAGAAAAGGGAAATTGGGACACAGACACATAGGAAGAACATCATGTGACAATGAGGCAGAGGTTGGGTGATGCAGCCATGAGCCAAAGAATGCCTGGAGCCCCCAGGAGCTGGAAGAGACAAGGAAGGATCCTCCCCTAGAGCCTTCAAAAGGAGCTCGGTCCTGCTGACACCTTGATCTCAACTTCTGGCCTCTAGAATTGTAAAAGAATACATTTCTGTTGTTTTAAGCCACCTTGTTTGTTATAACATCCCCGGGAATCCGATCCACCTGACTGGCTCCACCATGATGTGACCTGGTATGCAGCAAGGTCTGTCTCAATCTGCTCATGCTGCTATAACAAAATACAACAGGCTGATATGATTTCAATATTCTTAAATTTTCTGAGGCTTGATTTGTGACCCAAGATATGATCTATCCTGGAGAATGTTCCATGCGCAGTTGAGAAGAAAGTGTATTCTGCCACCTTCGGGTGGAATGTTTTATAAATATAAATTAAATTTATCTGGTCATTGTGTCATTTAAAGCTTGTGTTTCCTTATTTATTTTCTGTTTGGATGATCTGTCCATTGGTGTAAGTGGGGTGTTAACGACCCCTACTATTATTGTGTAACTGTCGATTTCCCCTTTCATGGTTGTCAGCATTTATCTTATGTATTGAGGTGCTCCTACGTTGGGTGCATAAACATTTATAATTGTTATATCTTCTTCCTGGATTGATCCCTTGATGATTATATAGTGTCCTTCCTTATCTCTTGTAACAGTCTTTATTTTTTAATTTTTTTTAACATTTATTGGAGTATAATTGCTTTACAATGGTGTGTTAGTTTCTTCTGTATAACAAAGTGAATCAGCTATACATATACATGTATCCCCATATCTCCTCCCTCTTGCGTCTCCCTCCCATCCTCCCACCCCTCTAGGTGGTCACAAAGCACCGAGCTGATCTCCCTGTGCTATGTGGCTGCTTCCCACTAGCTATCTATTTTACATTTGGTAGTATATATATGACCATGCCACTCTCTCACTTCATCCCAGCTTACCCTTCCCCCTCTCTGTGTCCTCAAGTCCTTTCTCTACGTCTGTGACCGTCTTTATTTTAAAGTCTATTTTATCTGATATGAGTATTGCTACTCCAGCTTTCTTTTGATTTCGATTCGCATGGAATATCTTTTTCCATCCCTTCACCTTCAGTCTTTATGTGTCCTTAGGTCTGAAGTGGGTCTCTTGTAGACAGCACATATATGGGTCTTGTTTTTGTATCCATTCAGCACGTCTGTGTCTTTTGGTTGGGGCATTTAATCCATTTACATTCAAGGTTATTATCAATATGTATGTTCCTATTACCATTTTCTTAATTGTTTTGGGTTTGTTTTTGTGGGTCTTTTTCTTCTCTTGTGTTTCCCGCCTAGAGAAGTTTCTTTAACATTTGTTGTAAAGCTGGTTTTGTGGTGCTGAATTCTCTTAGCTTTTTCTTGTCTGAAAAGATTTTGATTTCTCTGTCGAATCTGAATGAGATCCTTGCTGGGTAGAGTAATCTTGGTTGTAGGTTTTTCTCTTTCAACACTTTAAGTATATCCTGCCACTCCCTTCTGACCTGCAGAGTTTCTGCTGAAAAATCATCTGATAACCTTATGGGGATTCCTTTGTATGTTATCTTTTTCCCTTGCTGCTTTTAATATTTTTTTCTTTGAAGTTAATTTTTGTTAGTTTGATTAATATGTGTCTTGGTGTGTTTCTCCTGGGGTTTATCCTGTATGGGACTCTCTGTGCTTCCTGGACTTGGGTGACTATTTCCTTTCCCATGTTAGGGTAGTTTTCCACTATAATCTCTTCAAATATTTTCTCAGACCGTTTCTTTTTCTCTTCTTCTTCTGGGACCCCTATAATTTGAATGTTGGTGCATTTAATGTTTTCCCAGAGGTCTCTGAGATTGTCTTCAATTCTTTTCATTCTTTTCTCTTTATTCAGCTCCTCAGCATTTATTTCCACCATTTTGTCTTCCACCTCACTTATTCGTTCTTCTGCCTCAGTTATTCTGTTATTGATTCCTTCTAGTATTTTTCATTTCAGTTATTGTTGTTCATCTCTGTTTGTTCTTTAGTTCTTCTAGATCTTTGTTAAACATTTGTATTCTCTCAATCTGTGCCTCCATTCTATTTCCAAGATTCTGGATCATCTTTACTATCATTACTCTGAATTCTTTTTCAGGTAGAGTAACTATTTCCTCTTCATTTATCTGGTCTGGTAGGTTTTTACCTTGCTCCTTCATCTGTGACATATTTTTTTGCTGTCTCATTTGTTTTTTCTTTGATGGGTGGGATTGTGTTCCTATCTTACTGGTTGTTTGACCTGAGGCTTCCAACACTGGAGTTTGTAGGCCGTTGGGTAGAGCTTTGTCTTGGTGCCAAGATGAGGACCTCCAGGAGACCTCACTCTGATGAATACTCCCTGGGGTCTGAGGTTCTCTATTAGTCCGGTGGTTTGGACTCAGAGCTCCCGCTGCAGGAGTTTCGGCCCGACCCCCCGGCTCATGAACTAAGATCCCACAAGCCACGTAAGCTGGCAAAAAAAAATAAAAAGGAGAACAATAACAAAGAGTAAAAAATAAAATTAGACTAGGAAACTAACAGATATGTTAGAAAGAATATAAGAATAAAAAAATAGCTGAAACAACAACTGGAAGGTAAAATAGAGCCACAATAGTAAAAAAGAGGAGAAGAAAAAAACAAAAAAGGTGGAAAAGGCCTTGGCTGTGGAGGGTGGGGCCTAAGCAGGGGCGGGGTTTGGGCGGTGGGCAGGGCCTATGCTTAGGACCCACAGGGCTGGAAAAGGCCCTTGGGGGTGTGTATGGCGGGCTTAGGCTCCATGGAACGGAAGGGGCCCAGGCCGAGCCTCTGGCCTCAGAGGGTGGGGCATGCCGCCTGGGAGCGCAGCAGGCTTCCAAAGCTGAGTGAGCAGGGCAAACGGCCCCCACTCCTCTACCGCGGCCCTGGAGGGCCCCTCCCGCCTGCCTCTCCTGTTCTCCCTCACCTCCCTCCTATGCCCCCAGGACCAACGCAGCCTGGAAGGGGCCTCTGAGGGCGTAGGACCCGGCCCGAGAGCCAGGCAGACTTCCCCTGCCAATTGGGCAGGAGAAACACTCCGCGCACTACCCACTGATCCGAGCCTCTGAGGGTCCCTCCTGGAGTGGGAACCCCCCTCGCCCTCAGGGGGCGCCGGTCCTGTCCTCCACTTTTCCTTCCCTCTCTCTCCCCACACGTCCTACGGATTCGCTTGGGGGTTCCTCCTGTCTCCTTGGGCATCGAGGTCCCCCACCAGGGCCTGCAGGCACCCTAGTTGTGGGGAGACTGGAACTCCACGTCTTCCCACGCTGCCATCTTGACTCTGCCCCTCAATATGTTTTTCTATTTAAAACTATTTTTTTAATTGAGGTAAACTTCACATATCAAAATTAATCATTTTGACACGTACAATTTTGTGCATTAAGTATCAATACATTCACAATGTTGTGCAACCATCACTTCTGTCTCGTTACAGAACATTTCCATCACCCCCAAAGGGAAATCCCCTGCCCATTATCGGTCACTCTCCATCCCCTCTCCCCCAGCTCCGCTAATCTTCTTTCTGTCTCTGTGGATTTGCCTGTTCCAGACATTTTATATAACCTGACTAGCACACTCTGTGACGTTTTGTGTCTGGCTTCTTTCACTCAGTGTAATGCTTCTGAGGTTCACCACTTTGTATCATGTATCAGTGCTTCATTCCTGTCTATGGCTGAATAATATTCTGTTGTATGAATTTACCATATTTCGTTTATTCACCAGTTGATGGACATTTGGGTTGTTTTCACCTTTTGGCTATTGTGACTAGTGCTGCTACGAATAAGTGTGTACAAGGATTCGTTTGAACATCTGTTTCAATTCTGTTGGGTGTATACCTAGGAGTGGAATTGCCAGATCATATGGTAATTCTGTGTTTAACTTTTTTAAAAATAATATTTATTTATTTATTTGGTTGCACCAGGTCTTAGTTGTGGCAGGCTGTATCCTTAGTTGCGGCATGTGGGATCTAGTTACCTGACCAGGGGTGGAACCCAGGCTCCCTGCATTGGGAGCACGCAGTCATCCACTGCACCACCAGGGAAGTCCTATGTATTTAACTTTTTAATGAAATCAAGCTGTTCTCCACAGCGGCTACATCATTTTACATTGTCGCTAAGCAGAGCTCATGAGGGCTCCAATTTTCCCACATCCTCACTAACACTTGTTATTTTCTTTTCTTTTTTTTTTTTTTTTTCCGATACGCGGGCCTCTCACTGCTGTGGTCTCTCCTGCCGCGGAGCACAGGCTCCGGACGTGCAGGCCCAGCGGCCATGGCTCACGGGCCCAGCCGCTCCGCGGCATGCGGGATCTTCCCGGACCGGGGCACGAACCCATGTCCCCTGCATCGGCAGGCGGACTCTCAACCACTGCGCCACCAGGGAAGCCCATTTTCTACTTTTTTGATGATATCTGTCCTAGTGGGTGTGAGGTGGTATCTCATTGTGGTTTTGATTTGCAAATAAATAATATTTCAAAGTAATTTTTAAAAAATTAAAATCAATGCAAACAAAAGTCCATGATAACCAAAATATCAAAATCTTAATAAAAACAGGATCCTACATTTGTATACTCATCTCACTCACCTCACTGTAGTTTTTTTTTTTTTTTTTTTTTTTTTTTTTTGGCCGTGCTCCTCAGCTTGTGGGATCTTAATTCCCCGACCAGGATCAAACCTGGGTGCAGGGCAGTGAAAGCGCCAAGTCTTAACCGCTGGACCACCAGGGAATTCCCACTTCACTGTATTTTAAATTGTGATATTTAATTGATGTGGATTTTTCTTCATTGATTTTGATTTTTTAAAAATATTGCATTGAAATATTATTTATCCTTCTACGACAATAAAAAATATTATTTATCTCTACTGCTGTGTTGTTTTGGCACCCCCCCCCCCCCCCCCCCCACCGCAAATATTGCACCTCAGGCCAGCCAGCACCTCTACTGCATCCCCCTCCTCCGCACGGGGTTCAAGCTCACGAGCCAGGCCCAGCGATGGCCTCCAGGCGGCGCTGCTTCCCCACTCATGCTCACTCCCGGAACCACCTTCCAGGCTAAGAGCTTGATTCAGGTTATTAACATCTCCTAGCCAAGATTCTTCTTCTGTAAGGTGGGAATGATAACATTAGGCTTACGGGATGGCAGAGGAGGTTTGGAAATCTGACTAGGGCTCAGGCCCTACTCAATACATAATGATAATCACGACTATTTCCTAAGAGCAAGACGTAAGAATATTTTACAGTTTTACTACAGAGAATTGGAAACACAAAAGTAGGCAGAGTGGTAAAATGAGCCTTCAGCCCCAGCCCTGGCCACCATTACCCCCTGGCCAACCGCACTCCATCTACCTCACCTTCTAATATTATTATTTCAAAGCAAACCCCAGTCATTCTATAAATCTTATCATTCTGTAAATATTTTGTTCTGAGTCCCTAAAAGATAAAGACTTGGAAAAACAAAAAAAATTAACCACAATACCATTATCATGCTTTAAAAACTTTGTCAAGAATTCTTTAATACCCACAGATTCCAATGTAGCCAACAAATGGGGTTTGCCTCTCAGCTCTGTCATTTCCTTTCCAAGAGAACTTGGGCAAATTCTTGAATTTCTCTGAAGTTTATTTTCCTCATCAGGAAACCAGGGTAGCAAACTGAAGTCCCCAGGTCCCTGGGAATATTGGAGACAGTATGTGTATTAGCACCTGCAACTTCAGAGTCCCTCGAAATATAATAATATGACTATGCACAGATGTAGAAAACAAATTTACGGTTACCGGGGGGGATGGGGAAAGAGGTGCGGGGGAGGGATAAGTTGGGAGATTGGGATTGACATATACACACTACTATAGATAAAATAGATAACTAATAAGGACCTACTGTATAGCACAGGGAACTCTACTCATACTCTGTAATGACCTATATGGGAAAAGAATCTAAAAAAGAGTGGATATATGTATATGTATAACTGATTCACTTTGCTGTACAGCAGAAACTAACACAACATTGTAAATCAACTATACTCCAATAAAACAATTTTATAAGATGACAAAAAATAATTTCAAAAAGTAAATAATATGACTATGGTGACATGAATATAGTAACACTGTATTCATGTGTTGCACGTGCCATACCTGAACTATCCTCCCCGAGTCCTTTCATGTCATTCACATTTTCAGCTTAAAAGCCACCTCCTGAGAGGCTCTCCCTGATCATCCCGTTACTTAATGGCCTCCCAAGTCATTCCCTATTTTAATTCTCTGCACAATACTCACCTCCAGCTAAATTTTCTTCTTTGCTTGTTTCCTGTATGTCTCTCCTGCGAGAACATGACTTCCATGTCTGTGGAGGTCAGTGAGCAGTTCTCAACCAGGCAGGGGAGGTGGGGACTCTGCCCCCCAGGGGATACTTGACCATGTCGGGGACCTTTTTGGTTGTCGAGACTGGGAGGGGTGGGGCTACGGACATCTAGTGGGTAGAGGCCAGGGATGCTGTTGAACATCCTACAGTGCACAGGACGGCTCCCCAACAGGGTGATCTGGCCCCAAAGGTCAGCAGGGCCAAGGCTGAGAAACTCTGTTCTAGAGACTTAGAGTCCATTAACACTTGTTGAAACACTGACATCGGAGCCTTTGATTCCTGACTCTGCTACTAGTTGGGTGGACCTAGTAGCAGTAAAAAATAGTAATTAATTACAGCCAACATTTCCTGGATCCTTTGCATGAACCAGGCATGGTGCTAGCCTCACACTCTCTATAAGTGCATTTCATTCTCTTACCCACCCAGGAGGCGGTTGAGAAAACTTAAACCCAGGGAGGCCAAGTGGCCTGCGCAAGGGGCTTCATTTCTTTGGACCTCATTTCCTTCATTGGTGTGACGGGATCATGATGTCAGCCTCTCGAGATTGTTGTGAGGACTGCCCTCCACAAAGGGCATCTGCTAGGATGAGTTCGGTAGCCCGGCACACGGGAGTTAACGACCAATTCTGGCTAAGCGCCCAGCTAAGCCAGGGCTGGAGAGCCAAACAATTTCTTTCATTATCCCAGTTGCTGGGAGAATTGGCCGGGAGAGACCTGTGAAGTACCTAAGACAAAAGTTACTAGGATTGCTGGGGGCACGCCTTCCCAGCAGCGCCAAACCCAGAAAACTTACTTCTCCAACCTACTTCCCCAGAAGATTCTAAATTGGCCCTTCCACCACCAGCAGGAGCCAGAGGGAGGCTGGCGTCCCCAAGGAAAACCTCTGTCCTTCCTGGGGAATCCAGGCTTGCTTAGTTGTCTGCAGTGACAAACAGGAGTTGAGAAAGATGGATAATTGTGCATGAGCCTGCCGATTTGACACCTATTAACTCAGCACCTACTATGTGCCAGGCACACCGACCTTGGCAGACATGGAAGGCGTGTTCTCGCAGGAGAGACAAGCAGTAAACAAGCAAAGAAGAAAATTCAGCTGGTGGTGAGTATTGTGCAGAGAATTAAAATAGAGAGTGACTTGGGAGGTCATTGAGTAACGGGATGATCAGGGAGAGCCTCTCAGGAGGTGACTTTTAAGCTGAAAATGTGAATGACATGAAAGGACTCGGGATGGTTAGTTCAGGTATGGCACGTGCAAAGGCACTGAGACTGAAATAAATTGACCAGTGTAGACCAGGGATTCTCAATCGGGCAAGATTCTGCCCCCGGTAGACATTGGCAATGTCTGCAGAGATTTTTGTCACAACTTGGTGTGTGTGTGTGTGCGCATGCGTGTGTGTATGTGTGTATGGGGGTGTCTGCTACTGGTATCCAGTGAGTCAAGGCCAGGATGCTCCTCAACATCTTACAATGCAAAACATGGCCTCCACTCCAAAGAATGACCTGGTCCCAAATGTTAGCAGTGCTGAGATTGGAAAAGTCTGGGCTAGAGGAATAGAAAAAAAGCCTAGCATGTGTGTCAAGGTCAAAACCTTCCAATCCTCCTAGTCAGGAGGTGGTAACCAAGAGCACATGGCCATGCACTGGAGTGAGGTCTGGTCCAAAGGGTCTACTGGGGACCCAGGGAAATGGGGGAAGGAACAGAGATTTAGGGGATGAAAATTCAAGATCAGGAGACTTGTGAGGAGGGGCTAAGAGAAAGCCTAAACCAACATTGGAGTCCAGAGCTGGGGCCTGGGTGAGGTCATCAGGGTGCACCTGAATCAGAGGGTCCAGTGAGTTGTGGGAAGGTGGCTGGATGGCCAGGCTGGCCTTGGGAGTTCCCTGGAGGACAGGGTCCCAGACCAGCACTCGCTCACTGACTCTGCCCTTCCAGGCTAGTGAAAGTTCTCACTCTGAGCCTCAGTTTCCTTATCCATAAAATGGTGACAGTCAACTCAGTGTCACAATATTTATTGAGTCTGTGCAGCGAAGAATTAACTCAGCAGGCCTGGGTTGTCCACACCCTGAACGTGAAAGATTTGGCCCTCGCCCAGCTCCTGGGAGGTGATCTCTAAGTCCTTGGAATGTCCTGCCTGATAAAAGTGTCTTGGTTTACCTGGGGACCTTGGGATATGCCAGATAATCTATGCTAACAATGTGACTTATAGTTGGGGACTTGGGCCAAGTAGTATCAGCTGGACCTCTGGAGGGGCTGGAAACTGAGGTCAGCCATGTCTATGTGACCAACACCAGAGAAAACCCTGGACAACAAGGCTAAGGTAAGTTTCTGTGGTTGGCAGTACACCATGCGTGTTGTCACACACTGTTGCTGTGAGAATTAAAGGCTGCCCACGTGACTCCACTGGGAGGGGACAAGTGGAAGCTCAACACTGTTTTTCCCGGATGCTGCCTTATGCACCTCCTCTTCCCTTGGCTGTTTTCATCTGCATCTTTTTTTTTTTTTTTTTTTTTTGGTGACTCTCTCAAAGAGGCCCTCATTAACTACCCAATCTCAAGTAGAACTTGCTTGTTCATCTTTTTCACAGAACCAATATTCTTACATTCACAATCTCCTTTCAGCTCACAGTTCTAGCGATAAAACATTTACAAAAATAAGACAGCATCAAACAGACATCAAGTGTCACTGTTTTTCTCTCATTTAGAAAAGGCATTTTGGAGCTCTGAAAGACTACCGGGATGGCGTCCTTTCTGTTATTTACTAGCATTTAAAATGGAAAATGCAATATTTAAAATCAACCTTAAGTTGTATAAAAGCTTACATCATGAGCAGTAAGTTTCCCTTCCAATCAAGGCCTTTAAACTCTCTGCCCAAAGGCAACCGCTGTTAATCTGTAACTTTTTTTTATTTTTTGGCCGCACCACGTGGGGTCTTAGTTTCCCAACCAGGGATTGAACCTACGCCCCCTGCCGTGGAAGCCCCTAGTCTTAACCCCAGGGAAGTCCCAATCTGTATCCTTTCACTGTAATCAACCATCACGGTGCGTAAAAGAGCTTTTGTGAATTCTGCAAGTCCTTCTAGCAAATCCTCCAAACCTAGAGTGGTCCTGGTGACCCCTGAACAGCAGAGTCTTCGCTGGGTGGACAGGCAGGGAAGGGCAGTTGAGGCAGAGAAGGGAAAGGTATGAAAAAGTTCAGACTTTTAGGTAGAACGGATAACATTATTTATTGAGTGCCCGTATGTAAAGTGGGGACGTTACCTACCTTTCTCCCAAATACCTCGTTCACATTTTGTTCATCACAGACCTTTTGGCATTCATTCTGATTTTCAGGCACGTTGTACTTCCTTGCATGTTGATCCTGAGGTGAATGCCTCTCTCTCCTCACCCTAGCCCACCCCTGAGTTGTTCTCACTCCCATTTCACAGAAGGTGCAGCTGATGTCCCAGGAGAGAGGCTGTTTGCTTAAGTCCTCCAAGAAGGTGATGGAGGAGCCGGCACTCCAAGCAAGCCCATGGATGGCAAGGTATCCATTTCTCCTGTCTCTGGTTTATTAACATTGAGAGGTGGGTGGGCATGACCAAGATCACCAAAGCATTTTCAATAAGGTCCCATCCTGAGAAGGTCTTTCCCTGATCATGTTTTTGATTATTCCCCCCCCCCCCAGCTTTATTGAGATATAATTGACGTATACCGTTGTGTAAGTTTAGGGTATATCGTGTGTCGATTTGATGTACTTATGTATTGCGGGATGGTTACCACCATAGCATTAGCTAACGTGACTCCATCATGTCACATAATTACCATTTCGTTTTTGCGGTGGGAACATTTAACTCTCTCAGCAACTTTTGAGTGTGTAATACAGTATCATTCATTATAATCTCCATGCTATACGTTAGATCCCCAGACTTATTCATCTTATAACTGGAAGTGTGTATCCTTTGGCTAACATCTCCCCATTTCTCCCACCCTACTGTCCCTGGCCACCACCATTCTACTCTCTGTTCTAAGTTGGGCTTTCGTTAGATTTCACATATAAGTGAGATCATACAGTATTTGTCTTTCTCTGACTCATTTCACTTAGCATAATGCCCTCAAGATCCATCCATGGTGTTCAAGTGGTGTTTTTGATTATTTCAAAGAACACATCTCAGTTTCATATGGGTAGGTCCTTAACTGCTCCTCTGGGGACTTGCTAATCTCCCTTCTTACCGAGGAGAGCGGTTCTCAGGCTCCACACTTCCTGCAGGCAAAGAGACTCAACTAGAGTTGACTTAAAGCTGCTTGCCCAGTTTCTCAGCACTGCTGACATTTGCAGGCTGGTAATTCTCCGTGGTGGCACCATCCCGTGCATCGTGGGCTGTTGAGCAGCGTCCCTGGGCTCCACCCACTAGATACCAGTAGCTCCCCTTCTCCCAGTCGTTACAACCAAAAATGTCTCCAGACATTGCAATGTCCCCTGGCTGGGGGGGGGGGGGGCGCAGAATGGCCCCCAGTTGAGAACTGCTGGCTTAAATAGTACACCTGGCACCTATGCTTCATCGGTGAGCACAGGATGGGGTGTGGGGGGGTTCCACTGAGTTTGTCCTTCTTGCCTGTCCTGCCAGGACTGGGCATGCCTCCCAGCATCGCACGGCCTCCATCTGCACAGCTGGGCCCAGGCTCAACTTTCATGGAGCCCCAAGAGACCCAGGTGTTTGGGAGGCTGGCTGGTCCCTGGGCCCCAACACCAAGCGCCAGGAAACCACAGTTGCTATGGTGACCGCTGAGCTCCCGGGGTGAGGAGCTATTGGTTGAGGGGCAAAAGGCTCCGGTGCCTGGAAGAGTCAACATCCAGGGGCCTTGGCTGGGAGGCCACTGTCCAACATTCCCCCCATTAGCGCTCGCAGGCCAAGCAGAGCAGTGGAGAGCCACTGGTTCAGCCCCCCGGGGGCGCTGGAGGTGACAGAGCCCTGCAGGGAGCCGAGGGGAGCTGAGAGAGTGAGATGGGAGCCCCGCTCCAGATGGCCCTGCCTGGCTGGCCTCCTAGGAAGGCCATCTGGCCACAGGCGTGAGGTCTCTGAGGCCCAGGTCCTTTCCTGGGGAAGGACTGTCCAGGTGGGCGGGCAGCATGAACGCCAGGCCCCTCCGCCCAGGCACCCGCCGGCGGCCTCTCCAGGGTCAGTCAGGCCCCCTCCCGGCACTTCCATCCAGCAGTGTGGCCATCTTCATCAGCTCAACGGTCTCAGGTAAGGGACTGGGCAGGGCTGAGAGCTCAGGGGATGCCAGGGCAATGGGCATCTAAGACACCTGGTTGTGAAAGCAGCTGGGACAGTGACCCACGTAGGAACTGGTGAGGGAGAGCCTCCCTGACCCTCTGTTTCCTCTTCCATAAGCCAGGCTCAGAGTCTGACTTGACAGAGTTACTCTGAGTAGCAAATGATATTGCAACAAATATGAATGATGAACATTCTACCCTCTAGGCTTAAAAAGTGCCTGAATCTTCCTGTAGCTACAAGGCTCTGCCTGAAGGGGACCCTGTTCACTCCTCAGCTATATCTGGTTTGATTCTTACTTCACCCATGTGTTGTAGTCATACTGGGCTCCAGCAGGTCCTGGAACCCATGAAGCCCCAGGCCCCATAAGCTGTAGTTATTCAAGTTATGTGTTTATTTAACGTCTGACTCCTCCAACCAGGCCGTAAGCTCCATGAAGGCAAAGACTACATGGTGTGTACTGGCAAATGTTTAATAACCTCTTCTCCGGATATTAAAACAAAACCAAAAACACCTGAGTTATACCAAAAACAACATTTATTGAGCCCCTGGGTTGAAGGCTGAGAAATTATCAGTGACCTAGACAGGCAGAGGTTCTTGACTTTGGGGAGCTTGCAGCCCTGCAAAGTAGAGGCATCACCCCATTTTACAGAGGGGAAACCGAGGATAGCCTGACACTTGGCACAAGGCCACACAGTGAAGTCAAGTGGTGGGAAAAGTCTCAGAATCCAGGTTTACTCTATAGGCAGGGCTGCCAGAGTTACAGCAAAAATAAAAAACCAAACCGCCACCACCAGCAACAAAACCAGGGCTCCCAGTTCAACTTGCATTTGAGATAAACAACCAATAATCTTTTAAGCGTAAGTATATCCCAACTAGTGTGCAGAGAGGGGCATACTTATGCGAATAAACGATTTGGTGTTCATCCCAAGTGCAAGTGGAACAGGGCTTATCAGACATGCAAATTCTGGGATCTATGGAGTGGGCTATACTTAGGCTATCAAGTTTTTCATCGTTTATCTGAAATGTAAATCAACTGGGTGTCCTGTATTTTATCTGGCAATTCTAACCTGAGGTGACCAACCATCCTGGTTAGCTGGAACTGAGAGGTTTCCTGGGATGTGGGACTTTTAGCAGTAACAACAGGAAAGTCCTGGGCGTAGTTGGTCTTTCTGGTTTTCCTCCTGTTTTTTGTGGCTTTTGATTCACTGTGAAGGGTCCCAGCCTTGGTGGGAGCAAATGAGGCTAAAAGCAGAGCCGTGGGGCAGGGAAGAGTTCTGGGTTCTTCCTATTCATATCCTCCATGCCACTCCTTGCAGATGCGGATGCAGAGAGGGAAGCCCTACAGAGCACCGCCTACCCCGTAGTACAGACCTTCTGCCAGAAGCACGGCCTGATGTCCGAGGTAATTGCCCGACTGTTCCTCACTGCCTCAGCGTCAGGGAACGAGGGTGTGCCACCCGGGCAGTCACACGGGCTCTTTGCTTAGAGGGACCCTGTGCCAGCGTTACACCACGGAGGCTTAAAGTCTTCTTAAAAAAGGAGAGTGGAGGGGTCGTGGCCACAGGCACTGCGGTCAGCACAGGTGGTACGGCAAAGTACTAAGAGTGGCTGCCTTGCGACCCTGCTCCTTGGGCGTGTCACTTTTGTTGTTGTTTTGTCCTGCCTTCCCGGGCTCTCCCTGCACTGGGGCAGCTTCGGGGGCATCTAAGAGGGCCGTGGGATATCCGGGGTGGGCGGGCGGGTGAGACGTGCCTTTTTCCTGGGACACTAATGGTGTACCAGCTGGGCAGTCACCACGGGCCCCAAATAGAGTGCACCGATCCCAGGGCGGGGATGTGGCTGCCTGCACATTTCCAAGCGGAAACCAACAAACTGTCTTTGGAGTCCCAGGTGATGCTGCCTCCTTGCCATTTACAACTGTCATCCATCACACCAACGGCCCCCACCAGCATTTATATATTACTAAGAAAGAAGCAGTGCTGTGATGGGCATTTGACTTTGCCCGCCACTGATCATGAGACATAGTTCATTGGCAGAGACACGAAAAAGGAAAACATAGGTGCTGAGCACCGATGAAACACCCCGTGTTCATCCCTTTAATGTCCACCAGGTGCTGTGTGGCTAACACAGTAAACATCCTCAAGACGCAGTTGGAGAGACAGTGGCCCAGAGAGATGAAGGTTCTTGCCCAGAGCTGGTGGCTGACACTTTTTCCTTCTCCCCTTCCTCCTCCAGCCACATCCAGTACTGTACTCCTTTCACCCCATGCTGTAGTTTATTAGGAATTTTATGTCTTTCCCTCTGCACAAAGGAATTTAGGAAGGCAGGGAGCATTCTGATTCCCATCCCCCTCTCCTCACCCAGCTTTCTGTGGGGTCAGCTTCACTACTTGAACTGAACCCTTTTGCCTGGCCGGCCTCTGCCTAGCAGGCAAAAATGGACCACAAGCGTGCGGTTGCCAAGGAGACTTCGCCACATCTGATTCTGGCCAAACGAAAACCTCCTTTGCAAAGAAAGCTCTGCGAACAAGTGTGGACACGTCCTTGTTTAAAAAGGAACAGTTTGAAAATGCCCGAGCTCTTTAAAAAATTTTTTTAATGTTTTTAAGTAAATTTTTGAGTTCAGAATTTAGATTTGCAGGGAAGTTGCCTATGGTACAGAGTTCCCATATGCCCCACACCTACTTCTTCCCCTATATTGTAAACATCTATTATTGGGGCATGTTTGTCATAACTAAGAAATGGACATCGGGACGTTACCACTAAGCAACCTCTGGACTTTATTTGACTGTCACCAGGTCTTCTATTCGTGTCCCCTCTCTGGTTGAGGACCCCGGCCAGGGAACCCTGTTACGTTTAGTTGTCACAGCTTCCCACTCTCCTGTGGCTGGGACAGCTCCTTGGTCTTCTCCTTTGTACTCATGACCATCACAGTCTTGGGGATAACTGCCCAGGTGTCCTGCAGGATGTCTCCAATCTGGGTCTGTCAGATATTTTTCTCATGATTACACTGGGATTATGGGGGTCATTCAAATTCTTTTGATCCAGATATCCCTCTTTGAGGAGAGGCTATCAAAAATTACTGAAGAGGGACTTCCCTGGTGGCACAGTGGTTAAGAATCCGCCTGTCAGCGCAAGCGACACAGGTTCGATCCCTGGTCCGGGTAGATCCCACATGCCTCAGAGCAACTAAGCCCGTGTGCCACAACTACTGAGCCCACACGCCACAACTACTGAAGCCCACATGCCCTAGACCCGCGTGCTGCAACTACTGAAGCCTGCAGGCCTAGAGCCTGTGCTCCGCAACAAGAGACGCTACCTCAGTGAGAAGCCCACACACCACAATGAAGAGTAGACCCCACTCTCTGCAACTAGAGAAACAACAAAGACCCAACACAACCAACCAACCAATAAATACATAAATAAATAAATTAATTAATTAAAAAATTTTTTTAATTACTGAAGAAATTTTACACCTTTATCAAAGGGAATTAAAAAAAAAAATCACCCATCTTACCACCTTCCTGACAAACCCACGCTTGTTATTTCCAGGTGGTTGATCTGAGGTGGGGTATTCGGAACACAGAGGCCACCAACCACATGACCACGGAACTCTGCTTGGAGGAGCTTGGCTGGTGTCAGAAAACATCCATAGGGCCAGCTTTTGTTGTGAGTCTCTTGGGAGGGATGGATTAGCTCTTACTTCTCATTCCACCACCAGGATATGGCCCCTACTTCTTATCCAGACCCATCAGTGGAGGGAAGTGGGTGGCATTTCTGCTATCATACCCAATCATCGTAGCCTGCCTGTGGCAGACATTGCTAATCAATCACAGCATTCATTTTTCTGCGGAGCTAGCTGGGATCCAGACATTAGCAGTCAAGTAGAAGCAGCAGGTGAGTTGGAGAGCAGAGTGTTGAAGCCCAAAGGGATCTTAGAATTTGCACCGAAACTTCCCCCGGGTTTTTCACCTCATTCACTTTGTCTGGGGAACGTTGAGGTCCTAGAAAGCCATAGAGAAAGTGGAAATCTACAGGGTATCGAAAATTTTTTTCTCCAATGTGCCCCATGGTGTTGGGAGCAGACTCTGTGGCCCTATCTGGAGCCTGCCTCAGGGGCAAACTCCCCCCCTAGGTGAGACCAATCAAGGTCTTCTCTCGTCCCCAACTACATTCCCTCTGACACCAGAACAACCCCCAGCTCACATTTAATGGTTTGGGTTATGACCAGCAAATGATATTCCAGGGTTTTGATTTATTACATCACCAAGTTTCAGATACACCAAGAACTATGGCATTTTGGCTCATAAATCCTAGAGCAGGGGTCAGCAAACCACAGTCTATGGGGCAAATCCGGCCCCCTACCTGTTTTTTATAAATAAGGCTTTATTGACACGCGGCCATACCCATTCATTTACGTATCACCCAAGGCTGCTTCCCAGCTTCAATGGCAGCGTTCAGTAGTTGCCACATAGACCGTCTGGCCTGCAAAGCTGAAAATATTGGCTATTTGGCCCTTGTTGGAAACATTTGCCTACCCCTGTCCTAGAAAGTACAGAGGAAAAAAGTCAGGAAAGTAGCTTTGCCCAATACATCTTCATCACAAAGAAGCTTTGAGCAGCTCCCAGATAAACCTCTCCTGGAGATAAGAATGTAGGAATTAGGAGAGGGTGGTCCCCATATGAAAACGGTTTTCTAGGGAAACAAAGACAAATAGATGAGGCCTGTTTGGCCTTAAAACTGCACTGCCCAATGCGGTAGCCATGAACCACATGTGGTGATTTAAATTTAAATGAATTAAAGTCAAGTAGAATGAAAATTTCAGCTCCTAGGTTGCACCAGCCACATTACAGTGGTTCAGTTGTCACTTGTGTCAAGTGGCCAGCAAATTGGACAGCAAGGATATGAACACTTCCAGCACTTCCAGAAGTTCTAGTGCCGCCTTAGAGATTGTCTCCTTCAAACAAAAGACTAAGACCTGGCAGCAGATGCGAAAAGCTTTCTTTATTATGTATCAAGTTTTATCTATACAGTTACCATTGTGTTTTCATTCTTTTGTTCTATACTTCTCTTTGTATGTTGGCGTCAATTTTTCTTTTTTTTTCCAATCTTATTGAGATATAATTGACATGTAGCACTGAAAGGGTACAGCATGATGACTTGACTTATATGTGTTGTGAAATGATTATTAAATAAGTTCAGTTAACACCCACCCGCTCATATAGATATGAAAAAGGAAAATGTTCTTCCCTAGGGATGAGAATGTTTAGGATTTAGTCTCTTAGCAACTTTCAGATATACTCTACAGCAGTGTTACCTACATTCATCATGTTGTACATTACCTCCCCGGGACATATTTATCTTACAACTGGAAGTTTGAACCACTTAATTTAATTTATTTATTTATTGAAGTATAGTTGATTTACAATGTTGTGTTAGTTTCAGGTGTACAGCAAAGTGATTCAGTTATACATATATATTCTTTTTCAGTTTCTTTTCCCTTATAGGTTATTAAAGTGTTGAGTATAGTTACCAATTTTAATTATTGCTTTAAAATACATCCTAATGTTTGAAAGGCCGTATCATCTGGCTTACGTATCTCCTTCACACATTTTTTTTCCAGTCTTCTAATTTTGCTGATGATTGAGCCTGATGATTGATCATTTTGTTGTGTTTCAAAGAAAAAAGAAAAGAAAAAAATTTTGTAAAGAAAAAAGGGAGGTGGGGAGAAAATGAACTCCAGGAAGAATTCGATTTTGCAACTCAAATTGCAGGCAATCAAAAGCACAATGCAGGGCTTCCCTGGTGGCACAGTGGTTGGGAGTCCGCCTGCCGATGCAGGGGACACGGGTTCGTGCCCCAGTCCGGGAAGATCCCACATGCCGCAGAGCGGCTGGGCCCGTGAGTCATGGCCGCTGAGCCTGTGCGTCCGGAGCCTGTGCTCTGCAACGGGAGAGGCCACAACAGTGAGAGGCCCGCGTACCGCAAAAAAAAAAAAAAAGAGCACAATGCAGAGGGATCAGCACCTGTGAAAGCTCGAGGTGAGAATGAGCACATTTATTATAGAAACAGAAAGGTCAATGTGACAGAAGCAAAATGGAAAAGGGGATTAGTGGTACAAGATAAACTTGGAGAGACAGGGAGGCGGGAACCAATTCACAGGGGCCTTACGGGCCAAAGCTAAGGGTTATGTTAAGTGTCATGGAAAGCCTTCATAGACGTTTTATTATTTGTTTTTGTAAGCAGAGGAGTGATGATAAAATACAATTTCTGGTTTTTCCAAAAAAAAAAAAAAGCACAATGCAGCTTCCAGGTGGCATGAGGGATGGGGGATAGGAGGGAGGATGATCTCTGAGCTTTCCCCCAGGCCCAAACGGCCCAGGGACCTTGCAAATCCTTCCAAAATCTTAGTTATCAAGATAATTAATATTTTAATGCAATGTTTATTTTTAATATCAAAATTGACCCCCCAAATCCATGAGGAACAAAATATCAAATTCTAAAGACAGGATCCACCCGGCACTTTGGAGACCCATGTTCACCTCCCCCCCGCCATCTGGCCCTGCTCCCTGGCTGCTACTGGGGACAGTCCTGCCCGCAGGGCCACATCAGAGCGTGAGATTTGGGCAGAGCCAAGGGAGGCCTTCATTCTTGTCACAGCTCTACTGTTGGGACAAGCCAGCACTTAGTAATAGGCAAACAAGGTGTTTCCTGTGGCTGTCATAACAAATGACCACAAATGTGGGGGGCAGGGAGCTTAAAACGACAGAAATTTATTCTCTCACAATCTGGAGGCCGGAAGTCTGAAATCAAGGCATCAGCAGGGTCGCACTCCTTCCTAGCTTTCTCAGGGAGAATCTTCTCGTCTTCTCCAGCTTCTGGGGTCTCCAGGTATTCCTTGGCTTGTGGCTGCACTCCCCCAGTCTCTGCCTCTGTTGTCACAGCATCTTCTTCTCCTTTTCTATTTGCGTCAAATCTTCCTCTGCCTGTCTCTTGATAAGGACTCTTGGGATTACATTTCAGGCCCACTTTGATAATCCAGGATAGTCTTCCCGTTTAAGATCCTTAGATAAATCATGTCGACTGAAAAAAAAATGCACAACCTAAAAGTTGAGTTATGTTTTATTTGGTGGACATTCTTAGGACTTCAAGCCTGGGAGACAGCATCTCAAATAACACAGAGAGACTGCTCCAAAGAAGAAAAGGAGAAGCCAGGATATACAGATAGGAGTTTTTGCAACGAAGACCATGTAGTAAGAATATCAAAAGGTTACTGTTAAAGAAAACCAGATATCTTAAGTTAAGGAATTTATTGCTTTCCTATGTATGGGAAGATGCAAGAGTTTGGGCTCACTGAAATTATTCCTTTGATATGCACCTCAGCTACCTGGGGCCAGCATCCTGTGTTTTCACATCCTGAGTCTCCTCAGGGTGCATCTTTGGGGGTGGCTGCAGTGGCGGACCCCTTGACGGCAGGCACCCTGTTTCCCTCCTGAGTTTCCTCAGGGCTCACCATTGGGGAGGCTGTAACGTGATGGTTCAATGGCTGCAAGATCCTTTGTTTACTGGCATGGCAGGCAATATTGTTTCACTCACGAGTGGAAGATCAGGAGAAGGATTTATTATGACTTGCAGCAAGTAAGGGGAACACCAGGGACCTTTCCCAAAGCAGTGTCTCCCCGAACAGCAAAACTGGGGAAGTTTGAAGCTCAGGGTACATGTATATTCATGAAGGGGCTTGAGCAGAGGAGACTTCAGCATAGAATTGGGGCAAAGGTTCACAGAGTCCAAGTTTTAGTTGATTGAAGTCAGGGGGGTCCACGTCATCATTCTACCCTCCACTTGGGTAGGGGTCTTAGTTCCTGCAGAACTCAAAGATATATTATATGTATATCCCTTGACGAGGAGCTGGGACTCTTTTTATCACTGGACTATTGTTTCTTGACTGCTTTTCCATTATTCCTGCATTCCCTCACTTCCCTTAAGATCATTGATTACTGAGATGTGTTCAAGGACAAGCATTGCAGCCAGGCTTAGATCACAAAACGGCTTAGGCCAAAATGGTTTCTCTCACGTCAAGAGAGCCATTGCTGGTACTCTTCCTCTGGGGACCCACTAACCTATCTGCTTACTTTAATATGATTGCCTCCATGGTACAACCACCAGGACCACTTTAAGGGCTCGGCATGCCTCACCCAGGGTCACAGATCTAAGTGCCCAAGCCAAGATCTGAACCTCTACTCCCCACACCCCTGTCTCCTCCAGGCCCTCGTAGGTGACCAGTACGGCCCCCGTCCCATCCCCTCGCTGATCGAGGAAGAGGAGTGGAAAAAGGAAAAATCGAGCTCAGCTCAGCTGAGCGCCAGGCCACGTGACCTGGAGCTGGTGGCACGACGCTTCCGGACAGACAAGAACGCCGTTCCCCCCACCCACCTGCTGCAGACCCTGGGCAGCGGGGAGGCCCGTGGGCCCGAGGAGGCCACCCTGATCTCTGCATTGCGCTCTGGAGCCCAGGAGGCCGGCAGGTTGGGCCTCATCACTCAGGAGAAGTGGCACCGCTACCACCGGTCAGGTGAGGCTGCCGGGACTCCCCTTGCGGGTCCCCAGGAAACATCCACCCGTTTAAAATACACATCACGTTTTGTCCAAATGCCACAGTCTGCATTTCTATAAATGCCAAACCAACCTAGCTCCTGGAGCCCTAGTTCTGAGAAAGATTATTTTTCTGATCCAACAGAGTTAAGTCAAGTCCTGGTTAATTTCAGTCTCTTAGGATTCTTCTCTCCTTCCCTGGCTCCTTTCCTTTTCCCAAGCAGGCTCCTGGCTTTGGGGCACGTGTACTACGATGACCCCATACCTGTTTGCCTGGGACTGAGCCACTCCCACGATGCTGGACTTTTAGGGCCAAACCCAGGACAGTTCCAGGAAAACTGGAAGAGTGGGTCACCCTGTGTTAGTCGAGAGCCGTCCCCTGCTGAGGAGTCATCCTTCATCAATGTACCTGCCTCTGAGGTGAAAACTGAGGCAGAGGAAGAAGGAGTCTCTTTTGCCCAAGTGGGAGAATAGGGATTCCCCCCTGTGACTGTCTGAGTCCACCACCCAGCTCCCAGCTGGTCCCTTACCTCTCATCCCTGGCCTTGTCCTCTGCCCTCTCCATCCTCCACACTGGCTACCAGAAAGGTTTTTCTAAAAATGCATTGTGATCGAGCCATCGCCCCACTGCAGGCTGTCAGCAAGAGATCGGTTCTTATTATTATTTATGAGTTAGTAATGTCAGCTTATGGATTATTAGTATGTCAATTTACATCACCCAAACTATTAAATATATGAATTTATATCACCCACACTATTAAGTGTATGAATTTATATTACCCACACTATTAAATATATGAATTTCTATTATCTATATTATCAAATATATGAATTTATATTATCAAAAATATTAAATATATGAATTTATATTACCCACATTATAAAATATATGAATTCATTTTATCAACATATTAAATATATTGATTTAGTTAAAGATATTGAATGTAGTGATATTTATTAATAGTATTTTAATTTTATTAAAATATATGATTATTATCTATTATATATATACATTCTAGTAAAGACATACCAATTTTTAAAATTTTTATTTCAGGATAATTTTAGATGAACCAAAAAGTTACAACATTATAAAGCTACAAAGATAGTGTAGAGTTCCCGAAGGTTCTTCACCCAGCTTCCCGCAATGCTAACATCTTACGTGACTGAGGTACATTTACCAGAACTCAGAAATGAACATCGGTATTTAGTATTGGTGCATGACTGGTAACTAGACTCCTGACTTTATTTGGGTTTCCTCAGTTCTCCCATCAATGTCTTTCTGTCCCAGGATCCCACATTGTATTTAGTCCTTTGTCTCCTTAGGCTACTCCGATCTGTAACAGTTTTTCATGACCTTGTTTTTCATGACCTTGACTGATTTTGAGGAGTACTGGCCAGGTCTTTTGTAGAATGTCCCTCAATCTGGGCTTGGCTGGTATTTTCTCATGATTAAATTGGGATTATAGGTTTTGGGGAGGAAGACTGCAGAGGTAAAGTTCCCTCCCCATCCCACCGTATCAGGGGTACCTGAGGCCTACTTGACATCACAGGTGATCCTAACCTTGACCCTTTGGTTAAGGTTAGTAATGACATACCAATTTTTTCTTTTTTGTCCCCACTGTGCGACATGCGGAACTTCCCCGACCAGGGATCGAACCCACGCCCCCTGCGTTGGAAGCACAGAGTCTTAACCACTGTACCACCTGGGAAGTCCTGACATATCAATTTTGAATACACTTTTATATGGATAATAATGTTAAGGCTACTGTTTCTTGTGCACTTACCATGTTGCTATTGCTTGCTCTGTGACACAAAGCCAAGTGAGCTAATTGCTCTCATAGAGATGTCTGACATCGGGACTGTAATCAGCGTCTGGGGTCAAGTATGGGATGGGCCGGGATTTACATCTCAGCCCTGCCCCTTTCCAGCCCTATTGACTTTGGGCAGCTTGGACTCTCCTTTTCGTCATCTGTAAAATGGAACTAGTCAGAGGTAGTACCTAATGGAGTCATTATAGGGATCTAAAGGGTCTTGTCCCGGCCGTGATCTCATCCAACAATGAGCTCTCTAAGCAATCATGTCAAACCTCGCCCATTAAGAAGTCCCACTTGAAAGAACAAATAGAAACTCCTTGACGTCAGCAGAAAGCACAAACAGTTGTGGAGTTCAGGGGCACGTCATGGACGGCACCTTCAGAGCATATTATTTTCCAGGCACCTCGCTCAATTTTTTTTTTTTTAATTTTTATCTTGAAATAGAGATTCATAGGAAATTGCCAAAAGAAAAAAAAAAAAAAAAGGAAGAAGAGGTATCCTTTACCCATTTTTCCCCCAAAGGTAACATCTTGCAAAACTAGAGTGCAATATTATTACACAACCAGGAAGTGGATATTGTCACAATCCAGAGAGAGCACACTTGTACAAACACCATTTGTGTGTGTGAGTGTGTGTGTGTGTGTGTGTATGTTTGTCTCGCCCATTTCCTTCTCTGCAATTTTCTCACCGCTTCCCACAAACCCCAGCACTGGTAACCACTAACCCATCTCCATCTCATTTATTTTGTTATTTCAACCATATCATAGAAGATAAGATCACAGACTGTAAACTTTTGAGTTTAGTTTTGTTCCTTCAGGATAAGGTGCTCAGCTTTTCACAAGCATTATTTCATAGAAAATCCTCACAACAGTCCCTTCAAGGTTGGACTAGTACACCCATGTTACAAGGGAGGAAACAGAGACTCAGAGAGGTGCAGTGATTTGCCTAGGGTCACACAGCCTGCTGGTGGCAGAACAGATGGTATTGGATTAGTTCATGCCAAAATGTGTCCAAGAAGGAACCTGTTTGGGGACTGTTAGCTGCCTTCGTCTCTGACCTTCACTCATGGGGCTGAGGGGCACGTGAGGTCAGTCCAAGGAGGACTTTTGAGTGGTTCTTGTCTTTGGCTCTGAGACTGAGTCCTGTCTCCAAGGGCCTGACTCGCTCAGCTAGAGAGCTGGGATCCTCTGCTGAGCCCAGGGAGGCTTCAAAAATAACTCCTCAAGTCTGACTGCTATTTCAAAACAATGGCCTCCAGGGAGAAGTCAGTGTGAGCTCTTGGCTCTGGAAAATACAGGTCCTCAGGGCAGCTGCTGCATGCTCTGGGACGGGGGTCAGCAAACCATGGCCCAAGGACAAAACCTGGCCCACTGCTTGTTCTTGTAAATAAAGTTTTATTGGAAAACACTGGAGTGCATTCGTTTGCATGTTGTCTGTGGTTATGCCAGGTGACTCTGAAACACACTAAGCTTGAGAACCAATGTTTCCATCCCTGGAATGTGTCTACCAAGTGCTCCCATTCGAGCCAACTGATGACATAATGCTGACCACACTCACTTCCCATCTCCTCCACTTTTGCAGCCATCGAGGGGGAAATAGAACGGGACCTGCTGAACGCAATAGACTGGGACCAGGGGGCAATCGTCTTCCTGAGAGATATCCAAGACCTCAACAAACACATCCTGGAGGTCTGCGCCCTCAAGATAGTGGACCAGCTTGCAGCCGGCTGCCTGGACACAGACGCCCAGAACCTTCTCAGCAGCCTCAAGGAGCGCATCGCTGACATGCAGCCCAGAGTTCTCAAGGCCCACCACCTGGCATGGAGACAAGACCTGGTGGACCCCCCCCCCAAACAAGGCTCATGGACGGTACCCAAAGGAGCTGGGGGAGCAGTTTGTGGCCAGGGCTAACCATCAGGTCCTCGAGTGCCTCCAGAAACTGGAGGCAGGCAGGCAGGAGTTGGCTTGGCTCTGTCAGGAGGTCCGCCACCACCTGGGGCTCAGTGCCGAGGCCCCCCAGACCTTCTGTGGGCACCAGGAGCTCCTAACCCAGCTGGGGTAGCGGCTCCAGCAGAGCGACGGCCACCCCCACCCACCCCTGGTGCTTTTTGGACCCCCGGGCATCGGAAAGACTGCTCTGATGTGCAAGCTGGCTGAGCAAATGCCAGGGCTGCTTGGCCACAAGACAGTGACCGTTCTGTGGTTTCTGGGGACGTCACAGATGAGCTCCGACGCCCGAGGCCTGCTCCAGAGCATCTGCTTCCAGGTGTGCCTGGCCTATGGGCTACCCCTGCCCCCTGCCCAGGTCTTGGAGGCCCATACCAGGGTGGTACAGTTTTTCCACACCCTCCTCCACACCATCTCCTGCTGAAACTTTGAGTCCCTTGTGATCCTGCTGGATTCGGTGGATGAGGTAGCCTCTGTCCACCGTGCTCGGAGGGTCCCCTGGCTGCCTCCCAAGTGCCCCCCAAGAGGCCACCTCATCCTCTCAGTCTGCTCAGGACAGCGGGGCGTTTTAGACACTATGCGGCAGGTGCTCACGGACCCAGGTGCTTACTGGGAGGTGAAACCCCTCTCTGGAAACAAAGGACAAGAGGTGGTTCAGCTCCTGCTGGCCGCCTCGAGGAGGACGCTGAGCCTGATGCAGAGGGACCTGCTCTGGACCAGCCTCCCAGAGTGTGGGCACCCAGGGCGGCTGAGGCTGGCCTTCGAGGAGGCCCGGAAATGGGCCTCCTTCACCATGCCGGCCCCTCTGGCCTCCACTGCTAAGGAGGCGATGCACCAGCTGTGTGCCCACCTGGAGCAGACACGTGGGCAGCTCCTGGTGGCCTGAGTGCTGGGCTATACATTGTGTCTTCCCGGTGAGTCTCTGTTGTTTTCACTCTTTTCTGAATTGAGATAGAACACATGCATTCTTCTCCAAGGGCAGCCATAACAAAATCACAAACTGGGTGGCTTAGAACAATGGAAGTCTATTCTCTCGTGGTTCTGGAGGCCAGAGTCTGAAATCAAGGTGTCAGCTGAACAACACTTCCTCCGGAGCCCCTAAAGGAGAATACGTTCTAGGCCTTTTTCTTAGTTTCTGGTGTTGCTGGCAACCCTCATCATTCCTTGGCTTGTAGACGCATCACTCCAATCTCCACCTCTGACCACATTCTGGTTTTCTCCCTGTGTGTCTCTCTGTCTGAATTTCCCTCTTCTTGGAAAGACAGCACTCATTGGATTAGGGCCCACTTGCATCCAGTATTGTTACCAACTAAGGTTCTTGGCCTTCTTTTTTTTTTTTTTTTTTGCGGTACGCGGGCCTCTCACTGTTGTGGCCTCTCCCGTTGTGGAGCACAGGCTCCGGACATGCAGGCTCAGCGGCCATGGCTCACGGGCCCAGCCACTCCGTGGCATGTGGGATCTTCCCGGACCGGGGCACGAACCCATGTCCCCCGCATCGGCAGGCGGACTCTCAACCACCGCGCCACCAAGGAAGCCCTCTTGGCCTTCTTAATCAACAGAAATTGATAAGAGGCCAGAAAAGAAATTCAGGCAAGGCAGAGGGGAAGGAGAACAGGTAACAGGTTCCCCTGCTTGCTCACTCCCTGAGGGGGGAGTGAGTTTGTTCCGTATATGGGGTGAGGGTAGGGGCAGGTCCAGGGGTCGAGCCAGAGGGGCGGCTTAGGTTGTTTGCCCACCCCTCTGGTGGGGTTGTGGGCAGGGGGCATGCTCAGTACCCTGCTTTCGCTCCCGGCTCTTCAGAAGTGGCAACTGGGTTTTTGGTCTTTTTGTATCTTGTTGTCCATAATTTTCCCAACTGTGCGTGCGCGCAGTTCTTTTTAGTCCCTTATGGTTTCTTTGTATTTTGTTGCTGGAAGAGACATTTGGCCAGGTGCAAGCACTGCAGCAAAGGGTCCCAGGTCGCAGGTCCCAGCCTGTCTCTGTATGACCTCATCTTAACTTGACTACTTCCCCAAAGACTGGTTTCAAACAAGGTCACATTCACAGTTTCCCCGTGGGTACACATTTTGGGGAACACTATTCAACCCAGTCCAATTCGTATCATAATTTTCACTCATTTAAAGCGTATAGTTCAGCAGCATTTAGTACATTCACAGTATTAGGCAACCGCTATCCATCTCCAGAACAATTCCTCACCCCACAAGGAGACCCCGTCCCCGTCAGCAGTAACTCCCCTTCCCCGACCCCCAGCCGCTGGCAACCACTAATCTGTCTCTATGCATTTGTCTAGAGTATTTCTTCAGAAAACGTTTTACTTAGAAATACTTTCAAATTATAGACTAGAGGAAGAACTCCCATAGTGCAAAAATAGTGCCGAGAACTCTCATAGAGCAGAATTTTTCAGCCTTGGTGTTATTGACATTTGGGGCTAGATCATCCTTTGCAGTGTGTAGGGCCATCCTGTGCACTGTAGGATGTTGAACAGTATCCCTGGCCTCTACCCACTAGATGCTGGTAGTATCCCCCCAGCTGGGACAACCAAAAATGTCTCAGGACATTGCCAAGTGTCCCTTGAAGGCAGGATAGGTCCTCGTTGAGAAATACTGCCATACTTCTTCCCCCCACAATCACCAATTTGCCATATTAGCTTTCTCTCTCTCCCTTTTCCTTTTTCCCTCTCTCCCTTTCCTATCTCTCCTTTCCTTCCTTCCTACATCCCTCCCTCCATCTCTCTCTCCTCTCCCTCTCTCTCTTTATTTCTTTCCATTTTTCTATCTATCTTCTATCTATCCATTCATCTATCTGTCTCTGTCTATCCACACACCCCCCCACAAACAAAATTTTTCCCTGAACCATTTGAGAATTCATTACAGGCGTCATTCCCCTTCACCCTTAAATACATCACATATATCCTAAGAACAAGGGCAATCAGAACCCCACATCACCACAAGACAATTTTAAAACTCAGAAAACGTATCATAAATGCAGTAATATTATTTAATACACAGTTTATAGTCAAAATTTACCAATTGTCTCAAAAATGTCCTTTATAGCTGTCCCCTCCCCTTGCCCCCATCCCAGGATCCAATCCAGGATAACATGTTGCATTTAGCTGTCAAGTTTCTTTGGCCTCCTTTAATCTGGAATGTTCCACTCTCTGTCCTCTTGAAGAGTACAGACTAGCTCTTCTGTAGCTCAGCACTCCTTAAGCCTCAATGGGTATATGTATCTCAGGTCTTGTTTTTGAATAAAGACTCTGATTCAGCAGGTCTGGGGGTGAAGCCTGGGATCTTTTATTTCTCCCAGGCTCCCTGGCGATGTTGATGCTACCAGGAACGCACCTGGGGGTGGAGGGGAGTCGGTACACTGTATCTGGGTTGATCTGATGTCTCCTCATGATGACATTCAGGTTAAACTTGGATGGTGTTTGATCCTTCTTGTGCATTTTTTTCCTACCACAAATTTGCAACATACCCCTTTGTAATTAATAAGCAATGTGTGCAGATATCTCAGAAAAAATCTTTTTAAAGCAAACTTCTCTGAAGAATTGACCACAAGCCTGGGTCTACAGTTAATTCCAGGCTTTGTAGCATGGGAATCAGCAAAAAGCAATAGGAAAACCCAATTCCAATGTGTTTATAGAGTTTAAGGAATGAAGGTTTAAATGCAGTTGCTGAACAAACTCCGATAAACCAGGGTCATGATGGTCAGAGATGCCAGGTGTGGATTGTGAGTCAGAAATAATGAGCAGGAGAGAGGAGTGTGTGCATCACAGGCACCCAGCATCCCATGTGAGGGTGGGACGGAGGGTGGGACGGAGGCCGATTCGCAGGCACACCGAGCAGCAGAGCTTTACCTTAATGCAAACAGCCATCGGGAGACGCTCATGCCCATCATTAGAAATGCAGTTGCATTAGAAATGCAGTTGACCTCTTCTCAGCTTGGGGGACCTTTGTCTTTTGCCACAAATCAAGGTGGCAGCGACCAGCCCAGTAAGTGGGCTTTTTATTTGTCTGTTTGTCTTTTTATTTGTCTGTTTATTTGCCAGGAACAGAAATCCACTCACACTATCACATTAGAAATAAGGGCTTTATGCCATGGCCATGGGAGAAACTCAGTGGATGCAGGGCTACCCCATAGCCAACTCCAGGGAGGGGTAGCCCAGATTTCATGTTGTACCCCAGATTTTGTGATTGATGCCCACAGCATGGACTCTACAAGAGCACAGAGACAGACCAGGGAATGTTCCAGAATAAAAGCGTGGGCCATCAAGCCAACCTGATGAAGTGTACACGGAAGGTGGGGTTGTCATGGGAATCAGAAAGCCACAGAATCAGGGAAGTTGCTCATCCCCTCTCCCTCTGGGTCCTCTCTGCACATTGGCTTCTGCTCTAGACTCTTCCTTTCTCCTCTGTAAGTGTAGCTTGCCTGCCACAGCTGCTGTTGGCATCATGGGCTTCCATTTTGGAGAACTGGCACCATCATACTGGCTCTTTCTTGAGTCCTGGTTGGAAAATCTGGGGAGATAGACATCCATTGGCATTCCTGGCCCCATGTCTGGTCCAGTTAGTAAAGCTGGGGGCCTCCTGGGGTGGAGGACCACCCTCCTTTACTGCCTGGTAGGGGAGGTGGTCTATGGAGGGTGACTCTAGGGGAGGCGATTTTTGGTATGTCCTGTTGCATGAAAATATGTTATGTTTACACACAGAGTTGACCGAGAGTGATGAGAGCCTGGCTCTCAGAATCTGAGTACTTCTGGGCCAGTGGTTCTTACCTAGGGAGATTCTGTGCCCCCCACCCCCGGTGGACACTTAACAGTGGAGACATTTTCATTGTCACGACTGGGGGATGGGGTGCTACTGGGATCTAGTGGATGGAAACCTGGGATGCTTCTCAAAACCCTATAGTTCACAGGACCCTCCCCCAACCAGAGGATCATGGTGCTCCAGTTGTCAGTAGTGCTGGGGGTGCGAAACCCTGGCTTAGCATGAAAGATACTGTCTGGCTATCTCTCTATCCAGCTACCATAATACCTATCTATCCATCCATTCATCTATTTATCTACTTCATCTATCTATAATCTATCATATCTATCTATCTATAATCTATCATATTCGTCTATCCATCCATACATGCATCTATGGACACCTATCTATAAGCTATCATCTATCTATCTGTCTATCTCTCATCTATCTATCTATCTATCTATCATGCTGGTGACACCTAGTGGGTGGAGGCCAGGGATGCTGCTAAACATCTTACAAAGTACAGGACAATCTCCACAACAAAGAATGATCCAACCCTTAGTGTCAACAGTGAGAGGCTGAGAAATGCTGTGTTAGGCATGCATTGTGGCCTTTCCGAGCCCCCTCTGTAGGGGGGTAGCTGGGAGAGTGTCTGTTCTGTGTGGCTTCTGGAAGGAATAACAAGATCATACTTGCAAAGGGACATCACTGGCCAAGATCCCTCAGCCAGGATCAAACACAGGGCTGTGTGACCTCACACACAGAGTTTGGTCTGCAGTGCAGGCAAGGCAGGTCCCATGAAGGGGGCAGATGAGGTCTTGTGTCCACATTGTCAAAGGAATGTCTTTGGGGATGGAGGAGGGCTCTTAACCTAGTGGTTCAGCTGTCCGTGGGCACATTCCCCAGTCTTTCCAGCACTGTCCAATAGAATATTGGTGATGAGGGCAATGCTCTGTATCTCATTGTCCAATGTGGTAACTACAAGCTGCAGTGGCAGTTGACCACTTGAAAGGCAGCTTATGCAATCCAGAAACTGGATTTTAAATTCTATTAATTTTTAACTTTAAACGCCCATGTGTGGCTGGTGACTACTACATTGGACATCATTGCTCTAGACTTGATGAGACACAAAATCTTTAAGAGCAGGGATGGAATTGAATTCCTCTTCCCCTGGCCATTCAGGGACATGAATACACAAACCTCAGTTTCCCCATCTGACAAATGGAGGAAGGCTTTCTGCTCTGCCTCCCTCCAGCTGAGTTTGGAGACTCAGCTGCAAACTTGGATGAGGAGGTGCAAAGAGGTACAGGTCCTAATATTGAGCTAAGCAGGTTTAGGGAGGACAAGAAAATGGCACTGGCCCAGGATTGTTCACAGATCTTCACCTGCTCTTACGTCCCTTTGGAGTCTCCTTCCCCCTATTGTAGACTCCTGCTATTGAAGCCTAGACAGATGAGGTTGAGGCATGCCCCCAGGCAGGGGGTTGTCAGTGTTGAGCACAGATGATATGACATATGATCCCACTTATGTGAAATGTCCAGTATTGTCAGATCCACAAAAAGTAGATTAGTGGTTGCCAGGGGCTAAGAGGGGGCAGGTGTCACAAACATGGTGGTACCTCATGACTGTGTCTAGCAAAGTCTCTTGCCCCCAAACCTGCTCCAACAGAGGATTCCCCATTCCTTTTTTTTTTAATTTTTAAATTTTAATTGATTATTTATTTATCTTTTTGGCTGCACTGGGTATTCGTTGCTGCATGCGGGCTTTTCTCTTGTTGCGGCGAGAAAGGGCTACTCTTCGTTGCAGTGCGCGGGCTTCTCACTGTGGTGGCTTCTCTTCTTGTGCAGCATGGGCTCTGGGTGCATGGGCTTCAGTAGTTGTGGCTCATGGGCTCAGTAGTTGTGGCTCGTGGGCTCTAGGGTGCGGGCTCAGTAGTTGTGGCACACAGGCTTAGTTGCTCCGTGGCATGTGGGATCTTCTAGGACCAGGAATTGAACCTGTGTCCCCTGCATTGGCAGGCGGATTCTTAACCACTGCGCCACCAGGGAAGTCCCCCCATTCTTACTAGTGGGGTCACCTTCTGCATAACCGGGAGTCATGCCTGTTTCCTCTCCTTCCACATCCTTTTTCCCTCCATAATCAGAAAGTCCTCTTGGCTCTGCCTCTAACACATCCTAAACCAACCATTTTTTTTCCCATTCCTACTGTCCCTATCTTGTCCTAGGTCATCCCCGTCTCCACCTGAACAAGTGCCCCAGGCCCTCACTTGTCTCTATGTCACTGTGTTTATCCTCCAACAAGCCCCTTCCCCAGAGAGGCAAGAATGAGACTTTTTTTTTTTAATAAACTGCTATTTGGAAATAATTTTACATTTACAGAGGAGATAAAAAGGTTGAACAGAGTTCCCATAGATCCTGCCCCTTATTTCCCCTCATGTTAACATCCAACATAACCACAGCATTGCTGTCACAGCCAGGACATTAGCACTGATACGTGACCGCGATCTCAACTCCAGACTTGATTTAGATTTCACCAATTTTTCCACCAGTATCATTTTTTCTGGTCCTGGAGCCAATTCAGTATTCCTCATTGCATTTAGCAGAGTGAGATTATTTAATTGAGGTAAAATTCACATACTGTAAAGTTAAAATTTTAACGTGTTACAATTCAGTGACATTAGTACATTCGCAGTGTGGTGCAACCGTCACCTCTATCTAGTTCCAGAACGTTTCCATCATTACTGAAAGGAGACCCTGTCCCTGTTAGCTGTCATTCCCCATCCCTCCTCCCTCAGCCCTTGGCAACCACGAATGGATCTGCCTTTATGGATCCTGATCTGGATATTTCATATAAATGAGATCATACAATATGTGGTCTTTTGTGACTAGTTTCTTCCACTCAGAATGTCTTCAAGGTTTATTTGTATTGTAGTGTGTATCAGCACTTTGCTCCTTTTTATGGTCAAATAATATTCCATTGTATGGATACACCCCTGTCTTAGTCCATGTGGGCTGCTATAACAAAAATACGATAAGACTGGGTGGCTTTCTAAACAATCTATTTCTCACAGTTTTGGAGGCTGGGAAGTCTAAGATTAAGGCACCAGCAGATTTGGTGTCTGGTGAGAGCCTGCTTCCTGGTTCACAGACCGTCATTTTTCACTGAAACTTCATATGACAGAATGGACAAGGGGTCCATTGGACAAGTTCTCTGGGGTCTCTTTTATAAGGGCACTAATCTCATTCGTGGGGGCTCCACCCTCATGACCTAATCACCTCCCAAGGACCCCACCTCCTAATACCATCACCTTGGGGATTAAGACTTCAATATATGAATTTGGGGGAGACACACATATTCAGTCCATAGCAACCACATTTTTCTATCTTTTCATCTGTTGATGGACATTTGGATTATTTCCACCTTTTGACAATTGTAACTACTGCTGCTGTGAACATTCTTGTACAAGTTTTGGTAGGAACATCTGTCTGAAATGAGATTTTAAAATCATGAATGAGACTGAATTTCTTCTGTCCTGATTAAACCCTTCCAGTGACTTCCCAATGCTTTTAGAAAAGTATCCAAACTCCTTACCAAGGCCTGTTGGATCTGGCTGCCTCCCATCCCTGGCCCCAGATTTTCCCACACTGGCTCCTTCCCTCCTGCACAATCCCAGCTCTTGTGACACCTTCTCAGAGGGACCCACCTGCTCCAAGAAGCATCTCTCCCCTACCACTCACCTTGTCACTCTCCTTCATGTGATTTGGCTTATCTTCTTCCTAGCAATTGGTGTTACCCAAACTCTTTGTGTGTGTGTTTTTTTTTTTCTGTTATTTTCTATGTGGCTGTCTGCACTAGAAGATAAGCTTCATGGGCGTCTAGCTCTCTGTCCTCCAGAGGACAGCACAGAGATGACACTCCATGAATAGTGGTTAAGCAAACATGCCAGTACTTTACTGATGTCAGTGGCCTTCCAGGTTGCAGCTGTCTGCTTCCCTGAGAATGAATGGACTCGCCTGGCCCCTGCCCAGAGGGCCCTGTACAGTGATGTGATGCCAGAGAAGTATGGGACTGTGCTTCCCTGGGAAATCCATGTCGAAACCCTGCTGGGATGTCCCATTTTTATCTGGTGGATAAGCCATTGTGCCTGAAACCACAAAGAGAAGACCCAAGCCTGGTTTGTATCGAGAGTGTATTGAAGAGTGAGAAAGAAGATTCTATTCTTTTTTTTTCTTTTGGCCGCACCACAAGGCATGGAGGATCTTAGTTCCCTGACCAGGGATCAAACCTGTGCTCCCTGCATTGGAAGCACAGGGTCTTAACCACTGGACCACCAGGGAAGTCCCAGAAGATTCTATTCTGATGGAGGAAATTTTTGAGGAAACACAGGCCCACACCATGGTGCTACCAAGTAAACCCCAGTGGTGTGACTCCCAGGAATTTTGGTTTGGAAAGACCCGTCAAGAGGAGAAAAGCAAGTTAGGGAGAAGGCCTGTCTACCCCAATGGAGAAAGTGTGGAGAACACCACCAGCGACATACCTGTGATTGTCAAAGATGAGACGGTCTCAGTGGAAGAGATCTCAGAGAATACTGATGTTAATCGCCACCTCGTTGGACAGCAGAAAATTCCAGGTGAGCAGGTATTCTATATGTGTAAAGAATGTGGCAAGTGTTTTGATTAAAATGAAGACTTTGATCAATATCAAGGAATTAAAAAAAAACCACAACTCTCGGCCTTAGCGCCATCTTCTGAGAAACCTCTGTGCCATGAGAGCAAAGTGGAAGAAGCAAATGCTCAGGCTGAAGCGCAAAAGAAGAAAGGTGAAGCAGAGGTCCAAGTAAACTTGTACACCCATGGAAGCCACAGGAACAGGAACAAGGGAAGCCAGAGGACAGGGACGCTGGTACAAATTGTTGGACTGCTTGCCTACTGTCTAGAACTTGTCTCAGTGGATCTGGAACATCTATGGCCATTCTGATCACCTCAACCACCTTTGAGAGACCCACCTTGCTTGTATCAAAATGGTCCCTTCCTTTGCCCTGGACCTGTGATATTCTGGACTAGTTCTGTTCTCAGTTGTGGCTGAACGTAACATGTGTACAATAAATCATCTCTTTTGCTGTCTTAGCTATAGAAAACACACACACACACACACACACACACACACACACACACACACAAGGTGTTTGTACTCCCTGTAAGCAGAAGCCAGCCTCCCTCTCTCACCTGCTCTGAAATGAACTCTGATTGTTCTCCAACCCTGAGGAAATTTGTCGGCAAGTCCCATAGTTTTTCCAGGCAAATGCTCACAGGTATTACGAAGTCCATTCCAGTTCAACGCTTATCCTGTTTAAAGCCACTTCCTTTTTAAGGCAAGGACACGTGGGGGTGGTTTCTGCATTATTTTCCTAAGTTACCTCCTCTCTCCCTCCCAGTGCTGTCTGACTCCTCTGAGGTCAGGAAGGGGATGGTTCAGGGTTCTGTAGGTGAGTGAGAAAAGGAAAGATCAGGAAACGTCTTACTTGATGGGTACAGCTGTAACCAGGTGTTGGTACTGGCTGGCCGTGGGCACCGTCCAAATAATGATCCCCATGGTGAACACTTTGGTGATGGGCAGGATGCCATAGAGCTGTCCCTTCCTCGGCTTCTGAGTCCTCCAAGTGCAGAAGACACAGGTGTGTTCCAATGCCTGTCCTTTCTCCCTGCAGGCATGGGCTCTCGGAGGCAGAGATGAAGGATGTCCTGTCCTTGGATGACGAGGTCCTACAGGCTGTGTACCAAGACTGGACCCCGCCCAGCAAAGAGCTGCTGCGTTTCCCACCCCTGCTGTGGGTGAAGCTTCGTCGAGATCTGGGTAACTGCTTGGCCAGGCGGCCCGTGGATGGCTTCATACTCCTGGCCATCGCCCACAGGTAGGTCGAGCGGGTTGGTGACACTGTCTAGGTGGGACCCCGAGAGCGAGGACTCACTGACCAGGCTCCTCCTTGTTCCAGATCCTTCTTCACTCCCCATTCCCAGGAAACCAAGTCCACATAGTGCAGCGTTTACCACCAGCTCTAACACAACGAACTGGTTTTTTACTTTTATCATCATCATCATTATTCTTCTTAATTTTGGCCAAGACTTGCGGCTTGTGGGATCTTAGTTCCCTGACCAGGGATCAAACCGGGCCCTCGGCAGGGACAGCACAGAGTCCTAACCACTGGATTGCCAGGGAATTCCCACAACTAACTTCTTTTTTAAATTGAGAAGAAATTCACATAACATAACATTCATCATTTGAAAGTGAACAATTCAGTGACATTTAGCATAGTCTCATGTGCAACCATCACCTCTATCTACTTCCAGAACATTCCTACCACCCTAAAAGGAAACCCCGTCCCCATGAGCAGTCACTCCCCATCCCCCCTCCCCCAGCCCCTGGCAACCATGAATCTGCTTTCTGTCTCTATGGATTTGCCTGTTCTGGAAATTTCGTATGGATGGAATCACACACATTGTGGTCTTCTGTGTCTGGCTTATCTCACTCAGCATAATATTTTCATGGTTTATCCACGTTATAGCATGTGCCAGTGCTTCATTCTTTTATGGCTGAAAATATTCCCTTGTAGGGATGGACCACATTTTATTTATCCACTCATTCGTTGATGGACACATGGTTGTTTCTACCTTTGCGTGATTGTGACTAGTGCTGCTGTGAACATGCATGTACAATCTTTTGTTTGAAAACCTGTTTTTCCATTCTTTGGGGTATGTAACCAGGAGTGAAATTGCTGGGTCATACAGTAACTTACTTTATGTTTAACTTATTGAGGAATCCAAATGTTCCTTTTTTTATTATTATTGTTTTATTTTTTTGGTGGACATTTGGGTTTCCACCTTTAAAATATATATATATTTATTTATTTTTGGCTGCATTGGGTCTTCTTGCTGTGTGAGGGCTTTCTCTAGTTGTAGCGAGCGGGGGGGGCTACTCTTCATTGCGGTGCGTGGGCTTCTCATTGCCGTGGCTTCTGTTGTTGCGGAGCACAGGCTGTAGGCACATGGGCTTCAGTAGTTGTGGTGCACGGGCTCAGTAGTTGTGGCGCACGGGCTTAGTTGCTCCACGGCATGTGGGATCTTCCTGGACCGGGGCTCGAACCCGTGTCCCCTGCATTGGCAGGCAGATTCTTAACCACCGTGCCACCAGGGAAGTCCCTGTTCCTTTTTAAATTTTATTTTATTTTTTATTATCATTTTTTTTTTTGCGGTACACGGGCCTCTCACTGCTGTGGCCTCTCCTGTTGCAGAGCACACCAGACGCGCAGGCTTAGTGGCCATGGCTCACGGGCCCAGCCGCTCCGCAGCATGTGGGATCCTCCCGGACCGGGGCACGAACCCGTGTCCCCTGCATCGGCAGGCGGACTCTCAACCACTACGCCACCAGGGAAGCCCCCTGTTCCTTTTATAAAACTGAAGTATAGTTAATTTACAATTTTGTGTTAGTTTCAAGTATACAGCAAAGTGATTCAGTTATATATATATACTGCCATATATATATATATAAAACAGTATATATATATATACTGTTTTATATATATATATACACTGTTTTATATATACATATATATATATATATATATATATATATATATATATATATATATATATACACACTGCTGTGGCCTCTCCCATTGCGGAGCACAGGCTCCGGACGTGCAGGCTCAGTGGCCATGACTCATGGGCCCAGCCGCTCCGCGGCATGTGGGATCTTCCTGGACCGGGGAACGAACATGCATCCCCTGCACCGGCAGGCGGACTCCTAACCACTGCGCCACCAGGGAAGCCCCAAATGTTCCTTTTTAAAGTAAATTTCTTTAAGGAATAAAAGTAAGATGGGCCGACTGAGAGATAAAGAATAGGTAACAAATAGTGGTCAGCTAAGCCAGCCAGCATCTGGAAGGTGGTTTAGGGTAGACTGGCATTGGGGAACCGCCTCCTAGAAGGCCAGTGACCACCTCTGAGCTCGCCCAGTGTCCCCTCTCTGCAGACAGCTGGCCGAGGTGGTCCGAGAGCGCTTCCTGTCATGGCCCGAGAAAGCCAAGGGTCATGGAGTCTTGGCCGACTTATTCTCAGGGACCTGGAGCCAGGGAACCAAGAAACTCATCACGCTGCCACTTGTGGGGAAACCCCTGAACCTGGACCACAAGGTGAGGTGCCCAGGGCCCCCTGTTCCCCACTTGGAGCCTCCAGGCTGCTGCACCTGCAAGGCAGGGACCACATGCCTCCTTCTGTCCATCATTTCCACCCCAAACTCCCTCCTGACCACCTTCTCTTCTCTACCCATGGAGGGTTAGATGTCACCTCTGCCACTGAGCCTTATTTGGAGGGTGGCGAGCAGCAGATGAGGACTATGCACCCCCCCTGCCCAACTTTCCAGAGGATAAAACAAAATCACAACATTCAGAAGCATATCCCCAAAGTCATGGCATCCCAGAATTTTAATTCCCTACGCTTCGATTCCTCCTGAGACACACCAGTCTCCTCCCTGTTTGTGTGTGTGTGTGTGTGTGTGTGTGTGTGTGTGTGTGTGTGTGTATGTGTATGCGGGGAGGGGGGTGGGTTTTGACGTTTTCCTTTGTGAATTCCCTGGAACAATCCAATTTCCAGTTATTGGTACCCCCAAAGCATTGCTCATTTTAAAAATAACACATTTTGTTTTCCACTTAGGACAGTAGTGTGTGATTGTTGGAGAACACAGAGAGGATCAAACAGTAAAATAAAACTGTCCACAATTCTCCCTTTTGGGAAGATCTGCTCCTATACTCCCTCCCCCAGGTCACTCACTATTCACACATTTCTTTCTAGTCTTTCTTTTGTTCCAGGGAGCTCTAAGACTTGGGGTCCTTAGCTTGCAAGTCACTACCTCTTTTTTTTTTTTTTTTGTCTCTCAAACATCCTCAAGGCTCAGCTCAAATGCCTCTTCCTTCAGGAAATCTTCCGTGATTTCCTTCCTTCTTGATTACTTGTTTTGTTTTGTTTTTTGGCTGTGCCTCGAGGCTTGTGGGATCTTCCCAGACCAGGGATCAAGCCCATGTCCCCTGCAGTGGAAGCTCAGAGTCCTAACCACTGGACTGCCAGCGAAGTCCCTTGATTACTTGTCCTTTACTCCATGCTCTCTTCACTCTGAGGCAGAACTCAGACTTTTCAAAAGAAACTTTTAGTTTCAAAATCATTTTAGATTTCCAGACAAGTTGCCACGAGTATTCAGAGAGTTCCTGTGGACACTTCTTTTAAATTTCCCTGTTGTTAACATCTTGTGTAACTGTAGCACAGTGATTTCAACTAGGAAATACACTTTTAAGTAGTGGTTATAGTTTGATTTTTCTTTTTTCTTTGTCTCTCCTCCTGGACAGGGGAGGCCAGAGGCTGGGCCAGGTCTGATTCTTTCTCAATGCTTCCCTTTCTCCTCTCTGGTACCTCACAGATCCTCTCCTGTGGACCCAGAACCCCTGCAGGCTCAACCACATCCTCTCTTTGGGATGTGGTTTGACGCCCTTCCTGGTCTCCTAGCCTCAGGATCTCCTGCTCCAGTCCATCCTCCACGGTCAGTTGCTTCTGACCATCCAGTCTGATCATGCTTCTCCTCTAACACCTCCCATGGCTCCCCAGTGCCCTCTGTCTCCAGTCCAACCTCTTCAGTACCTTTGTGATCTACTCTCTACAACCTCCCTAGCCTCAGTCCCCGCCATGATCCCCCACTCTGTCTTATAATTCAGCCCTTCCCAAACTCTTGTCCTGCTCTCTCCCACCTCCCGGCCTTTGCACATGGCAGTCCCTCGCTATGAAATGCCAATGGTTCCGACACACTTCACCAGACAGACTTCTATTTATCCTGTGAGACCCAGTTGCAATGCCCCTTGGATCCTGAGCCCCAAGCCCCTCCTGTCCCAGCCCAGCCTGTGGGTGGAGGATGGTGTGGGCCATCTCTGTCTGGAATTGTGTCCCCACCCCCACGCCCTCCAGCATCACCTGGTGCCTTGCCTGGCCCATGTTTGTGGAGTGAATGAATGAGCTTGTGTCACAGTGGCCTGGCTGCCAGCCCCCTCCTCCTCTGCAGGTGGCCCCTCAGCCCCTGTGGTTCTCAGACACAGTCGCAAACCTGCGGAAGCTGAAGGAGTTACCCTACCACCTGATCCACTCAGGCCGCATCGAGGAGCTGAAGCAGGAGGTGCTGGGTAAGGACCAGACCCATCTCGGAGGGGGCTGAGCAGGTCCCCAACCCTCTGCGGTGCTCTCGCCTTCCAGAGCCTGACAAGGGGGAAGGGGGGAGGGGGAAGTTCAAAATCCTTGGCTCCTTTAAGGCACTGGTTCTCATCAGGGGAGGTTCTGCGCCACCATCCCCTGCCCCCCGCCAAGGGGACACTAGGTGATGTCTCGAGATATTTTGGTTGTCACGAATTGGGGAGGTATGCTGCTGGCATCTAGGGCTAGTTGATAGTACACAGGGCAAGAAACTGCCTTAGAATGAGAGAGACCCTGTCTATCTATCTGTCAATCTATCATCTACCATCTCTATCTCTATTTATCTACCATATATAGTTGTCTGTTTATCTATCTATCCTCTATCTATCTATCTATCTGTCAATCACCTACCTATCCACATCTATCTATAATCTAACATATCTATCATCTCTTCCTCTCTCTCTCTATAAATATATATAAATATAAAATCTCATCTGTCATATCTATCTCTCTCTACCATCTGTATCTATCATCTTTATATCCATCCATCTAAATGTATCCTAACTATCTATCTACTTACCTACCTATAATTTCTATCTCTCTATCTACCACCTATATCTATCATCTTTATATCTATCCATCCATCCATCTATCAATCTTTTATCTCTATCTCTATTTATCTACCATCTATGTCTGCCTATCTATCGATCGATCATCTACCTGTCTATCTCTCCATCCATCCATCCATTCATTCATCCGTCATATTCATTCCTATGATTCTCAACCAGGGATGATTCTGCTTCCCAAGGGACACTTGTCAATGTTTATATTTTTGATTACTGTGACTGCAGAGGAGTTACTGGCATCTAGTGGATGGAGACCAGGGACACTGCTCTATACACCCTACATGACAGCCCCACCACAGAGTATGACCTGGCCCCAAATGTCAGCATGGCTGAGAATGAGAGCCCTTGGGAGAAATGGAGAGGTGAGAACCCACCTCCCAGGATGAGCTGGAAGGAGACGCATGCTCCCCACAGCACCGCGTCTTCTCCCCACAGGCAGCATGAACTGGATTTCCTGCCGGGGCATCTCGGGGGGCATTGAGGGTCTGTTGGATGACTTTGACCTGTGCGCCCTTCACGTGGACTGTCCTGAGGTCAGCCTGGTCCGGGAAGCCCCCCAGCTGTGCCGCCCGGCAGTGGAGCTCCGACGCATCGGTGAGTCGGGCTGAGCGGGCTGGGTCGGGGGGAGGGGTGGTCCACTTTGCACTGACTTCTAGAAACCCACTCTCCTCACCGAGCCGCCAGATGGATTTGCATTAGCTCATACGCCTTTCCTGTCTATAGCTGAGGGGTTTCTCCCAGCTCCAGCTTCTAGAACTTTGAGCTGAACCTGGGAGAGCTTAGGAGTGAAAACTACCAAGGCAGAGCCGATCCCCTCACCAGGACGGCCCAACATCTTAGTCTATTTTTTTTTAATTTTGATTTATTTTGATTTATTTTTTGGCTGTGCCGCGTGGCTTGTGGGATCTTAGCTGCCCGACCAGGGATCAAACCTGGGCCCTCGGCAGTAAGGGCGTGAAGTCCTTACCACTGGAATGCCAGGGAATTCCCCAGTATCTTACTCTGGAAAGGGCCACATAGGAGATATTTCAGGCAAAATCGAGGAAATTATGTTGACACTTAATATAACGAGAGATAAAACATGTTCCCACAGATTTTTTTATTGATGAAATTCAAAATAGAATGATAATAATTGAGCATGACTTTTAAAAATATTTATTTGGTTGCACTGGGTCTTAGTTGCAGCACGCAGGCTCCTTAGTTGTGGCATGCATGCGGGATCTAGTTCCTTGACCAGGGATCAAACCTGGGCCCCCTTCATTGGGAGCGCAGAGTCTTAACCACTGCGCCACCAAGGAAGTCCTGAGCACAACATTTTTGTAAGTCAGCTCTACTCACGAGAAAGATGAGGGGAACTCTTGTTCAGGGGGATAACATTTTGCTCAGTTGGGGTTCAAAGTTGGTATTTCCTGTCATCCCACTAATTACAAACATCAATCCGAAAACATTAATGTATTTTACAAAAACCATTCTTAGCTCTCAGGACAAATCGTTCAGCTGGATTTGGTCCACACTCTGCCCTAGAACTTTAAGAATCTCTGAATCCTCAGTTGATACTCTGTCCAGGATGGTGTTTCGTTTGTTTGCGTTTTTTAAAATTGTGGCAAAATACACGTAACATAAAATTAACCATTTTAATTGTACAGTTCTGTGGCATTAAGTACATTCACACTGTTGGGCAGCCATCACCACCATCCGTCTCCAGAACTTGCTCATCTTTTCAAACAGAAACTCTGTCCCCATTAAACACTCACTCCCCATCCCCCCCTCCCCCAGCCCCTGGCACCCACCCTTCTACTTCTGTCTCTATGAATTTGACCACTCCAGGCACCTCATATAAGTGGAATCATGCAGTATTTGTCCTTTTTGTGTTTGGCTTATTTCACTTAGCATAATGTCCTCAAGGTTCACCCATGTTGTAGCATGTGTTAGAATATCTTTCCTTTTTAAGGTTGAATAACATTCCATTGTGTGGAAGAACCGCATTTTGCTCATCCATTCATCAATGGACACTTGGTTTGTCTTTACCTTTTGGCAATTGTGAATGATGCTGCTGTGAATATGGGTGTACAAATATCTTTTTGAGACCTTGCTTTATATTCTTCTGGATACATACCGAGGTGTAGAATTGCTCAATCATCTGATAATTCTGTGTTTAATTTTTGAGGAACTGCCAGGCCATTTTCCACAGTGGCTGGACCATTTCACATTCCCACCAACAGTGCATAAAATTTCTAGTTTCTCTGCATCTTCTCCAACACTTGTTACTTTCTGATTTAAAAAAAAAAAAAAAAAAGCCATCCTAATGAGTGTGAAGTGACCAGGATGGTTTTTTATCATACACTTCCAAGCTGGTTCTTTTTTTTTTTTTTCACCACACCACGTGGCTTGTGGTATCTTAGTTCCCCGACCAGGGATACCCGGGCCCCAGCAGTGAACCTTGGAGTCCTAACCACTGGACTGCCAGGGAATTCCCATCCCAGCTGGTTTTGATTTGAGGGCGTTTACAAGGGGTTTTATAAAGGTGCTTATTTCCTATATCCCTTCCGTGGCTTGCTCAGACCTGACAACTGTTGCTTGTCCAAGAAGCCTGTCTGGCCACCACTCATGCTGGACACCCCTGGCCACCACACCCCTGCATATTTCATCATTGCATGTTGTTTCCATCTATCTTAACTCTTAGTTATTATTTCTGCTGGCTTTCTTTTGCATCATCTGTCTGCCTCTGCTCCCTGCCAAATGTCCACCCCTACTACATGGACCAGTCCAAGAGTATGGATTTTGAGTCCCATCATGCTGATTCAAATCTGGGCTCTGCTACTTACTGGCAGTGTGACCTTGCAAGCCCCTAACTACTCCCACCCCTCCCCCATCCTCAATCCCGCCTTGCAGCCTTCAGTTTTCCCATCTGCAAAATGGGGATGTTGGTCGACCCTCCCACCTAGGGCTGCTGGGAAAGTTTTGCTAGTCAATTCATGCTGAGCCTGTCCCCATGGCGCCATCCGAGGATCCCGTTATGGTCATGTGACAGCACCAATGTTTTGACGTGAACGGCCTTGGAGAAGCCATTTCTGTCCTCTGCTTCCCTCATCAGCAAAATGTGGGATAGAACTAAAGTGTGTCTAGGATCCCACCCAAGTGGGAGATACTGGTGCTCATGATCAGTTACACCTTTCTCCTACATTCACGCTCGCCAGCAGTTTTAAACCTCGAAGGGAGTGATTTCCCGGGAAAACAGCCTTGGGCTTACATGCCCAGTTTAAGGGAAAATTTAAAAGCCCAAATCACAGTATGTTCTTTGCAGTGTTTCCTGATTGACAACCTGTGGCTGCCCAGAACAAGGAGGAGGTGTAGGAATGAATGTTCCCACCAGATGGCGCGGCTGAGCAACCATGCGCTCTCACCACATTCCAGTACTGTACGGCCAGCTCCTGAAAGCCCTGTTGGTATTCCCTATTTCTCCCATTGCCTCAGGCTCCAGGATGACTTGGTGTGGTGCCATTTCTGTCCCTGTTTTTATTTTAAAAGACTGATATTTTGTTCATCATGGATGAGGGGGCGGGCGCATCAGTTTTGATTTTTTTAAATATTGCATTAAAATAGTACTTATCTTGGTGGTTGAGTTTGTTGGCACCACTTTAACTTTTGTACCCGTGGTGAGTGGGGCACTTGCCCCTGATCCTGGCCCTGCCCCATCCCACCCACCAGCAAACCCAGGCACAGGGCATTGCCACCATTGCCCCAGGCTCCACAGTTAGGATGCTCCGACAACAGGGACAAAATGAACTGTCTACCTTCAATGTCCCTGGTCTTCACTTGGCATTGCAATCAAACGTTGGGGGTCAGATTCCTGCCTCTTACTGGCTGTGTGACCTTGAGTAAGTTGCTTAACTTCTTCATACCTCAATTTTCCCTGTTATACGCTTGGGCACTTGGGATAGTAATGATGATACCTCTGTGTGGTAGGCAGAAAAATCTGCCCCCCACCTCCCCACCCCCTGCCAAGATATAGTCACTTCTTAATCCCTGGAACCTATGACTATTACTTTATATGGCAAAAAAAAAAAAAATGTGATTAAGCTTCTTGGGATGGAGAGTTTATCCTGGATTATTTAGGTGGGCCCAAAATTCAATCACAAGTGTCCTAATAAGAAGGAAGCAGAGGGAGATTTGAAACAGAAAAAGGGAAAATGTAGAGATGCACAGATGAGAAGGCCATGTGAAAACAGAGGCAGAAACTGGGGTGATGCGCTTGTATACTGCTGGTGGGAATGTCAATTGCTGCAGCCACTGTGGAAAACAGCATGGAAGTTTCTCAAAAAAACTAAAAAATAGAACTACCACATGAGCCAGTAATTCCATTCCTGGGTAAAAAAAACAAAACAAAAACACTAATTCGAAAAGACACACGTGCCCCAATGTTCCTAGCAGCATTATTTACAATTGCCAAAATATGGAAGCACCTAAATGTCCATCAACAGATGAATGGATAAAGAAGATGTGGTATATGTATACAATGGAATACTACTCAGCCATAAAAAAGAACTAAATTTTGCTATTTACAGCAACATGGATGGACTTGGAGGGCATTCGTCTAAATAAGTTAGAGAAATACAAATATTGTATGATATCAATTGTACGTGGAATCTAAAAAAATACAACATACTAGTGAATATAACAAAACAGAAGCAGACTCACAGATACAGAGTAAAAACTAGTAGTTACCAGTGGGGAGAGGGAATGGTAGAGGGGCAAAATAGGGGTGGGGGAATGGGAGGTACAAATTATTGGGTGTAAGATAGGCTTCAAGGATGTATTGTACAACATGGGAAATATAGTCAATATTTTGTAATAACTGTAAGTGGAGTGTAACCTTTTAAAATTGTATAAACAATTAAAAATTTAAAAAGAGATTACAGTGATGTGGTCACAAGCCAAGGAATGCCTGAAGCCCCCAGAAGCTGGAAGAGGCAAGGAAGCATCCTCCCCCAGAGCCTCTGGAGGGAGCACAGCCCTGTCGACACCTTGATTTCGGACTTCTGGCCTCCAGAACTGTGAGAGAAGGAAGTTCTGTTGTTTGAAGCCCCCCAGGTTGTCTTGTTATAGCAGCCACAGGACACTAACCCACTCAGTAACTATGAAGTGCTGGAGAAGTGATCATTATTTCTCTAACAGACACTTGTTGGGTGCCTGACACTCAGAACATAGCAATAAACAAGACAGGCATCCTCCCTGCTATCTGGAAACCCAAGGTCTAGGGTAGGAGAGGGGGAAACCACCTGGTGCACTTGAAGTAGGGGCAAGTGTGTGTGGAGCACAGAAAAGGAGGCAGGAGGGGGACTCCACCCAGGGAAGCAGCGCCCCTCCCCTTAACCAGCATCTCCTCTGTTGCAGAGAGAAGCAACCTGTGTACAGAACTCCTGGCCAGCCTCCATTTCTTCGCCACCTCACATCGGGCGCTGGTGGGACAGCTGTGCCAATAGGCGCAGAGCTGGTTCCGGATGTGCCCACAGCCTGTGCTGGTGCCCCTCGGAGGATTCCTCCAGCCCCCGGGAGGACCCCTCCAGGCAACCCTCACCGGCTGTCACAAAGGTGCGTCTCCCAAGCGTAGCCAAAATCCAGCCAGGCCCCTGCCTGCCTGGGGGCAGTGGACTGCGGGTGTTTTGGGCTGCTCTCTGGGTTTCCCCTCTGCCAGCTGGGAAGCCCCAAGGGTGCCATCAGGACCTGGCCCTGCGGTCTCATGCTGACTCGGCTCCCTCTGCCCCCCAGGGACTGTAGATTACTAGTGTAAATACTGCTAATGAGCCCAGAGCGAGGGCATGCCAACTGCCTCTGGGGTTTCATCTCTAAGAGTTCGGTGCCCGTCTTATAGATAGCTTCTGAGATTTACAGCCTAATGCTAGTAAGTCTGGAAACTAGGAACTGGTGCCTGACTGGAGCCTGAGAGGCTGGTGGAACTTGTAGGTTCTCCCTGGGACACCAGAATGTCAGAGGGACAAGAGGATTTAGTTCTCTCCATCCATTCTTCAACCATCCTTCCTTCCTTCCTTCCTTCCTTCCTTCCTTCCTTCCTTCCTTCCATCCAGCTGTCCATCTGTCTGTTCATCCCTCCACCCATCCCTCCATCCATTCATCCTTCCACCCTTCCTTCCATCTATCCATCTGTATGTCCTTCCATCCTTCCTCCCTCCTTTATTCCTTCCTTCCTTCCCATCCATCCATCCATTCATCCATTCACCCATCAGTTGTCCGTATTTCCAATAGTCACCCTTCCTTCCACCCTTCTATCCACACCACTTACCTTCCATTTCCCCCAGTTTGCCATCTTCTATCCCCTCGCTTTACCCCTTCACTCACTCAGCCAACTCAACCACCCATCTATCAAATAATTCATCCAGTTACCCATCTAACACCCACACATTCACTCACCCACTCATCTAACCAGCCACCTATCTGTCCACTTATCCACCAGTTCACCTCCATTCATCCATCCCTTTATCTGCCCACCCATAATCTCTCACGTTAATCACTGAATACAGTTAGCTTTGGTTCAAATGCCAGTTATTGTGACTCAGGCCATTTTTGTGCCACATAGCCTTGTAGGGAAAGCTACACTCCCAAGGCACAGAGCTTCCAAATCAGAAATTCTAAGAGATGCTAAGGACAATGCATGGAAGAACTGATTTAGGGACAGCTACTAGAATGCTGTGTTGAGAAGGATTCTGAGACTCAATCTGGTTTAATGGTATATTGGTTACAATACAAGTTCTGATGCTGTAACAAAGGCCAAAGTAGCAGTGGCTTAAATAAAACAGGAGTTATTTTCTCTCACACACAATAGTCCAGGCATAAGAAAAGGTAATATGGTATCTCCAGGGGGTCAGGGACCCAAACTCTTTCAAATTTGTTGCTCTGCCATTTTCAATGTGAGGTTTCCATTTAATGGCCCAAAATAGCTGCTCCAGCTCTTACCATCACAATGGCATTCCAGCCAGTGGGAAGAGGGAAGAAGTAGATGGCAGGCCCCTTCCTTTCAAAGGCATGGCCTTGAAGCAGAGCTTACCACTTCTGCTCCTGTCGTGCTGGTGAGAACTTGGCCATCTTCGACTGCAAGGGAGCGTGGGAAAAATGGTCTTTGAGTAACCACGTACTCACCTAAAACCTGTGGGCTGTGGGTTTTATTACTGAAGGAAGCATGATAGAATGGCTATTGGGGGGGCCAAATCACAGAGAGTGCGGTGATTGACTAGTGATGTCTGCCACAGCGTAGGCAAAGGAAGTTACAGCTCAAAGTGAATTTTTTCTTTTTCTCATCTCAGTGGGGAAATGTGCCACTTGTACGAGCTCTAGTCATGTTGAAGTTGAGAAAGTTCCTACGCACTCTGGGCTTCAGTTTCTTCATTTTTAAAATGAGAAGTTTGAGTTCACATTTCCAAGGTCACACAGTGAGTGAGTGATCCTCCCCCACAAAAAGGGAAAAAAAGAAAGAAAAAAAAATCTCATCTCTTCATGCCCTGTCCTGATGAGGTAGAAACACAATTCTGGATTCTCAGACCTGGACTGGCTCTGATTTCAGCACCTCCCCCATCACCTTAAAAATGAGGAAACTGAGGCACAGAGCAGGAAAAGGACTTAATCAGGGCATTCAGAAAGTCTGGTCTCCTGATATTCAGGCTGTTTTCTCCAGTGTAACTTGGTCCCTGTCTGTCTTCAGCGATGATCCAATCAAGATCCACCCAGCAGAGAGCCTTGGGCTGTGTTTGCTCAAACTATTGGCAAATATTTTTTTTCTTTGGGGCACCAGCCCTCCTTTTCCCACACAGATCGAGCTCAAAGAGAAGTCGAAAGCAGGGTTCTCATCCTCAGCCAATTTAATTCCACTCCTGAGTCTTCTCCAACTGTGCACTCAACCACGCATCACTGACATTTGCGGCTGGATCCTTCTCTGGAGTGGGGTCATCGTGTGCACTGCAGGATGCTGAGCAACGTCCCTGCCTCCACCCATCAGATGCCAGTAGCATCCTGGTCTCCAGTTGTAACAACCAAAAATGTCTCCAGACATTTCCCAGTGTGCCCTGGGGGGCTGAATCGCCGCTGGGTAGGAACCGCTGAACTAGAGACACTTATGACTGAGGAGTGGTTTAGTCCATTTTCCTACCTCAGAACAACATAAACATTTCAACCCAGAGTCTTCATCTGGCATCTGACAGCGCTGGCTTTGAAATCCTGGCTCTGCCACTTCTAGGTGTGTGACTCTGTCTGTGCCCCAGTTTCCTTATCTGTGAAGTGAGGGGCCCATTAGAGTACCTCATGGCTGAGCACTCAGACACATGAGCTCTTGTTTCTGTGTGGCTGCAGGCATCACTGCCATGGCATGGAGCCTGGAAGAGAAGCTGCTGGTGGTTGGCACCCAGGAGAGCAATGGTAGCTGTGTGGGATATGGAAGAACAGCAGGTGATCCACATCCTACCTGGACACACAGGTGAGGCTCAGGAAGTGGGGTTTATGATCAGCTTCCTCCTAGAGTCCCACAGCAATCAGTCAGTCCCCTGGGGCCCCTTCACTACCAATTCATTTCTCTGTATTAAAACCCTGACCTTTGTTCCTGCATCAGCTAGCTATAGCCACATAACAAAACACCCCAAACAGGAATATAAATTGGTGCAGCCACTGTGGAGAATAGTATGGAGGTTCCTCAAAAAACTAAAAATAAAGTTTCTATATGATCCGGCAGTCCTACTCCTGGGCATATATCTGGACAAAACTATAATTTGAAAAGATACATGCACCCCTATGTTCATAGCAGCAGTATTGAAAATAGCCAAGACTTGGAAACAACCTGCATGTTCATTGACAGATGAATGGACAAAGAAGATCTGATATATATATATATATATATATATATATATATACACACACACACACAATGGAATATTACTCAGCCATAAAAAAGAATGACATGATGCCATTTGCACCCATGTCATTTACATGGGTGGCCCTAGAGATGATCATACTAAGTGAAGTAAGGCAAAAAGAGAAAGGCAAATACCATATGATATCATTTATATGTGGAATATAAAATATGACACAAATGAACTTATCTACAAAACAGAAACAGACTCACAGACATAGAGAACAGACTTGTGGTTGCCAAGGGGAAGGGGGGCAGGGGAGGGTTGGATGGGGAGTTTGGGACCAGCAGATGCAAACTATTGTATATGGGATGGATAAACAACAAGGTCCTATTGTATAGCACAGGGAACTATAGTCAATATCCTGTAATAAACCATAATGGAAAAGAATATGAAAAAGAAAAAACAAAACCCACCCCAAACAGAGTAGCTTCAAACAATAGTTGTTTATTTAGCTCACCTCTGTGACTGGGCAATTCAGGCTGGGCTCAGCCAGGCAGCTCTTCTGGTCTCAGCCAGGCTTGCTCATGCATATGTAGTCAGTTATGGGGCATCTGGGAGCTGGCTGGTTCAGGACGTTCTTAGCTGAGACAACTCAACTCTGTTCCACCTGATCTCTCATCCTCCAGCAGGTGAGCCTGGGCAGAGGCAGGGTTTCAAGAGGGCAAGCAGAAGTGTATAAGGTCTCTGAAGGCCTGGAACTGGCCTTGGAACTGGCACCCCTTCACATTCCATTGGCCCAAGGAAGTCCCAAGAACAATCCAGAATCAATGGGTAGGGAAATTTGCTTCATCTCTTGATGGGAGGAGCAAAGTCACACTGCACAAGGTATAGATCTTGGACGGTAAAGGATTGTGGTCATTTATGCAATTTGTCTACCACAGTCTCTCAGAGCCTAAGTAACGTTTTCATTTCTACAAAACCATCACAGCTATGGTTGATTCATTCCAACAATTATTGAGTGCTTACTGTGTACCAGGCCCTGATCTGAGGCTGAAGAGAGACAGATCGGGGCCGAAACCCGGGTAAGGGGAGTGAGGCACACCCCTTGGGTGTAAAATTTAGGAGCATCCCAAAGTTAAAAAAAAACTTGGTCATCATGATAATATTTCAATGCAATGTGTTTATTTTTTATTTATTTATTTTGTTTTGGCCGTGCCACACAGCATGCAGGATCTTAGTTCCCCGACCAGGGATCAAACCCATGCCCCCTGCAGCGGAAGCATGGAGTCTTAACCACTGGACCGCGGGGGAATTCCTGAATGCATTTATTTATTTATTTATTTATTTATTTATTGGCTGCATTGGGTCTTAGTTGCAGCACGCGGGACCTTTCTTTTCGGCACACGGGCTCTTCCTTGCAGTGCATGGGCTTGTCTCTAGTTGTAGCGCACAGGCTCCAGAGCATGTGGGCTCATTAGTTGTGGCGCGCGAGCTTTAGTTGCCCCGCCGCATGTGGGATCTTAGTTCCCTGACCAGGGATCAAACAGGCATCCCCTGCATTGCAGGACGGATTCTTAACCACTGCGGAAAGTCCTGCAAATGTAATTTTTAAAAAAGTTTTTAAAAATCAAAAAATTAATGCAGAACAATCCACGATGAATAAACATCAACCTGTCTTAAAGACAGGATGAGTAATAGTGCTGTGTCAATCCACACTGGAGAGAGAGGCAAAAGGAAAACTCAACAATTTGGTACCTCCTTAAACTTTGCACCCGAGGTAAGTGCCTTACTTGCCTCACCCTGATCCCGGCCCTGAGTCAGATCCGTGTATTTGAGAAGGCAAGCCGGACAAAAATGTAGTTACAAATTGCAATAAATGTAATGAGGAAAACACGGTGTCATGAGCTACAATAACCAAAGTGACTGACTTAGGGCAGTTAGGGAAAGGATTTCTCTGAGCAGGGACACTCAACCAAGATACAAAGGCAATGAATAAGTGTGCAAAGGGCAGGAAGGTAGAGCATCCCAGGTGTGGGAAACAACCAGTGCAAAGACCCTGAGAAGATGAGGTTGGAACATGGATAGAGTAGGAAGGAAGCTGTAAGGCTGGAGCTTAGGATATTGTATCAAATGAAAGGAGCCACTCACAAAAGACTACATTGTATGTGATTCTTTTATATGAAATGTCTGCAACAGGTAAATCTGGAGAGACAGAAAGCAGTTTAGTGGTTGTCAGGGGCTGGTGGAAGGGGGATGGAGAGAGACTGCTAACGGGGACGGGGTTTCCTTTTTGGGTGACAAAAATGTTCTGGAATCTGATAGAGGTGACGTTTGCACAACATCGTGAATGTACTAGTATCACTGATTATACAATATAAGATGGTTTAAATGGTAAGGGGAGAAAAGGGAGGGAGCAACAGTTTTTGAGGTTATGAAAATACTCTAAACCTAGCCTGTGGTGATGGTTGCACAACTCTGGGAACGTTCATTTCCCAGAACTGTGAATTATACTGTTGTACATGAATAGGTGAATTTTATGCTTGTGAATTATATCTCAATAAAGATGTTAAAATATTACATGATTGCAATCTCAGTATGTACATGGGTTTATCGTTTTTTTCTCAACATTTTGCCATAAACATTCTTTTGTCTTCATGGAATCTTTTTAAAAACAACTTTATTGAGGTATAATTTACATACCATACAATACACGTGTTTTAAACATATAGTCAATGATTTTGTAGTAAATGTATCAAATTGTGCCACCATTACCGTAATCCTGCTGTAGCGCTTTCCATCACCCCAAGGAGATCCCTCCTGCCCCCTTTGCAGTCCATCCCTCCTCCCACCCCCAGCCCCATGGTAACCACCAATATGCTTTCTGAGTCTACAGGTTTGTATTTTCTGGACCTTTCATATAAATGAAATTGTATAGCATGTGGTCTTTGGCATGGGACTTCTTTCACTCCACGTAACATTGTCTGAGTTCATCTGTATTGTTACATGTATGGTTAGTTTTTCCTTTGCATTGCTGAGCCGTATTCCATTGCATGGAACGAACAGAGGTTTTAATCCATTCATCACTCGAAGGACATTTACACTGTTCCCAGTTTGGGGCTGTTATGAATAATGCTGCTGTGATTCACTGAATCTTCATCTTTATAATGCTAACTGCACCAAAAATATTTCATTTCTCTCGATAGGTCGTGTTCCAGAATTTATTAAACTATTTAAAAATTTTTTGGGGCTATTTAGGCTATTTATAGTTATCTGCTATTTGGATAACACTGGGATGAATCTGGGATTTGTTTGTTTGTTTTTAATTAATTAATTTATGTATATTTATTTTTGGCTGTGTTAGGTCTTTGTTTCTGTGCGAGGTCTTTCTCCAGTTGCGGTGAGCGGGGGCCACTCTTCATCACGATGCGCGGGCCTCTCACCGTCGCGGCCTCTCCCGTTGCGGAGCACAGGCTCCAGACGCGCAGGCTCAGTAGTTGCGGCTCACGGGCTTAGTTGCTCCGCAGCATGTGGGATCTTCCCAGACCAGGGCTCGAACCCATGTCCCCTGCATTGGCAGGTAGATTCTTAACCACTGCGCCACCAGGGAAGCCCGAATCTGTTTTTACTCTTGCCAATATTTTTCCATTCTGTTGAATATTTCTAGTGAGTGGTATTCTTGAATTGAAAGGTATGAACATTCTTAGGGGTTTTGAGAAGTGTTATCTTATTGCTTTCCAAACAGATTGTAACAGATTAAAACACTCTCCAACCCCAAAGCTCCCAGCATTACATGTTTTCATTTTACTCTTTTTGTCTGAGGGGTTGGAGCGGGGTGGATACTGACAGAGTATCTGTCAAATAAGATTCCCTCTATTTTATCATCATCAGGATAGCTATTTTCCTAGAGGTCTATTCAATCTCTGTATCTGTGTGTGAGAGCCATCTCTTCAAGACTTGAGCCCATTTACCAACGGTGACCTTGATTCATTTTTTAAAGTCCTCAAACTCTTATTATTTGTAATCAGAAAAACTCAATAATCTATTTGCCGAAAAAAATGAAAATATTATAGACCTACATAATAGGGGAAGTGAAAGTTTCCGATCCTGTGACAGCAATACTGGAGGTGGTTGGTACTGGCTTGTGAGAGCTGTCTGAAATTTTCAAGAATTTGGTGAGGTGATTGTCAAACACAACCATTCTTTTTTTTAAATTTATTTTTGTATTGAAGTATAGTATATTTACAATGTTGTGTTAATTTCTGCTGTACAGCAAAGTAACTCAGTTATACACATATATACATTCTTTTTTTTTTTTTTTTTTTTTTGCGGTACACGGGCCTCCCACTGTTGTGGACTCTCCCGTTGTGGAGCACAGGCTCCGGACACGCAGGCTCAGCGGCCATGGCTCACGGGCCCAGCCGCTCCGCGGCATGTGGGATCCTCCCGGACCAGGGCATGAACCCGTGTCCCCTGCATCGGCAGGAGGACTCTCAACCACTGCGCCACCAGGGAAGCCCTATATACGTTCTTTTTTGTATTCTTTTCCATCATGGTTTATCCCAGTATATTGAATATAGTTCCCTGTGCTATACAGTAAGACCTTGTTGTTTATCCATTCTGTGTGTAAGTTTGCATCTACTAACCCCAAACTCCCAGTCCATCCCTCCCCCACTTCCCTCTCCCCCTTGGCAACCACAAGTCTGTTCTCTATGTCCAAACACAGTCATTCTTAAACATTAAATTATAGAAACATACAATTGAATAGATTATATTAAAACAAGGTAATAAATACCCAAAGCTCATCACTTTCTAAATATTTTACCACACTCTACTCTTATGTCTCTTCTTGGCTGTTATATCCATGTGATGGAAATGATGTGTTACTGACCATCTCTTTACAACTGCATATATATATATATATATATATATATATATATATATATCTCCAATAACCAGGTTGCACAAGCTTATATGACTATATATAACCATGGTCTTTTTTTTTTTAGTTAACATCACGTATTTTGCCTCTTTCCATATCATGTATACATCTCTAATTCACTTTAGCAGTGATATAGTATCCTATGTATAGGGATATATTATAAAGCATTGCTATTTATAGAAATTTTGGTTGAAAAATACCGCAATTGCAAGAAATAAAAGTCACCCCTAATACTGCTGACATATGAATTCTAAAGTAAAATTCCCTTCCTTTACTCTCCCCTCACCCTTCAGTGTCCCCCTGGAAGTGATCAGTGCACACAGTCTGTTATATGCCATTAGCAATTCTTCTCTAGGCTTATGCAGACATAGCTCTGTCCTTTGAGCTTTCGTCAAAAGTTACATCATGCTGTTTTATATACTGGGTTGCAACTTGCTTTTGTTGCAGTAGGTTGTAACAATGTTTTGTGGTGATTGAGAGCCTGGGCTCCAAGCTGAGATCCTAGCTCCATTACTTATTAACCATGTGGCTTTGGATAAGTTACTGTACTCAGCTGTGGCTCAGTTTCCCCATCTATACAATGGGATAACAATAGTACCTCACGAGCTGTCATGAGATTAAAAGAGTTTAATGCATGTTAACCACTTACAACTATGTTTCGCACACAGAAAGCACTAAGTATTGGCTGTTGTAATAATAATTATTATTAGGTGTATGTATATATCCATTTTATTATTTTTAATGCCTGCCTAATATTCTTTACATGGATGTACCCTATTACTTAACCAACTCCCTTTTCATTGACAGGTTGTTTTCAGTTTTCTTTTCTTTTTTTTTTTTTTTGCGGTACGCACAGGCTCGGGATGCGCAGGCTTAGCGGCCATGGCTCACGGGCCTAGCCGCTCCGCGGCATGTGGGATCTTCCCGGACCGGGGCACGAACCCGCGTCCTCTGCATCGGCAGGCGGACGCTCAACCACTGCTCCACCAGGGAAGCCCTCAGTTTTCTTTTTACACAGACAGCGTTGCATTTAAAGTCCTTCTCCATCTTCACACACTTATGCTATTATTTCTGTAAGACACATTCCTGGAAGTGGGATTTCTGAGTCAAATTGTATGCACATTGTTCCTTTTCCCCTCTTTTTCTTAGCTTTTTATTCTAAAAATAACTGTAGACTCAGAGAAAGTTGCTGAAATAGTACAGAGAATTCCTGTGTACCTTTTATCTACCTTTCCAGGCTAGCAATGTCTTACATAACTATAGTATATTATCAAAACCAAGATATTGCACATTTTAACTTTTAATAAATGTCACCAAATTACCCTTCTGCAAATTTATATCAACTTATACTCCCATCAGCATGGTATGAGATTAACTGATTTCTTGTACCTTTGCCAGCAAACTCCAGCAATTAATTCATAGTTTTTGCCAATACTATGGATAATAATGATATTGGTATTTCATGTTGCATTTTGTGACTACTAGTGAGATTGAACATCATTCTCAAATGTTTATTGTCCACTTGTACTACTTCTGTAAATCTCTTGTTATATGATTTGTCCAATTTGTAAGTTGTTTGCGTTTTTGTTGCTTATTTGTAAGAACTCTTTGTTTATTAAAGAGGGTCTCCATTTATCTGTTATATACTGCAAATATTTCCTCCTAATGTGTCATATGCCTTTCAAATTTATCCTCCTGAAATTTTACACTTTTATGTAATCCACTTTGTCAATTTTTCCCCTTTATGTCTTCCAAATTTTGTTCTCCTTAGAAAACTATCTCTCCAGGAGTATGAAATCTTCTCTTATAATTTTATTTTGGTTTACTTTTTGTTTATTAATTTTAAATACTTCCTGGATGATGATAACCTTTTATACATTTCAATGATCTCTATTTAATACAGATTCAACATTTGGGCAATTGATTTAATCCCAACCAGTTGTTACACTCAGTTTAGCTTTGCCACATTCCATTATTTGTAATTTGGATATGTTCTAATCTATCCATCTTTCCTTTGGGAAACCAGGGAATTTCTAAGCCAGGAGAGGTTATGGTAGTTGGAAGGTCAAAATGTTCCCAGCTAATATACTATCCTCCACCCTGGCCTGCTGCAGGAGGGGTGAGGTGTGTGAAAGTGTTTGCCAAAGGATCGTTTGCCATCTCTACCTCGAAGGATCACACGCTGTGCTTGTGAAACTTACTCTCTAACCAGGAGAAATTCACCATTTGGGATGGAGGCTCAGAAGGTCCCACTGAACCTCAGATCTTGAGCCTTCATGTGGATGAAGCAAAGAAGGTTGTGCATTCAGCATCTAGCTCAAAGGTAACAAACACTTGCCCCGTTTGCAAAGTAAAGCTGAGACCAGAGCAGTCAAAGATGGCATATGGTGTTTATATAAGGAGGGGCTCCCTGATATGGGACAGGGGGACTGTAAACAGAGGTACACAACTACTTGAGAGGGTGCCATAAAAGACAACAAAGACAACAAAGACAACATCTTATATAACCAGTGTACATTTGTCAAAACTAGGACAAAGACAACATCTTATATAACCAGTGTACATTTGTCAAAACTAGGACATTAATATTGACAATTACTATCAACTCAGTTCCAGAATTTATTTGGATTTTATCCATTTTTTCATGAATGTCCTTTTGCCATTCCAAGATCCAATCCAGGATCCCTCCCCCTTCCCCACTCCTTTTTTTAAAACTGACAGAGTGTCGACGATAAAATGCATGAACTATAAAAAAAAATAGGTCTTAATATAGCCAATATTTTGTAATAACTGTAAATGGAAAGGAACTTTACAAAATTGTACAAAGATTAAAAAAAATTTTAATTGCAATGACAAAAAAAAAAAAAGAAGAGGTCTTGCATTCGACTCTGGAAAACTTGCAGACTAGGTCTCCCTCTGACATGGCTCTTTCTTTTCATCATTCCTTTAGATCAATGCTTGGAATCTGGAAACTGAAGAGCTGATTTTCCATATCCTGGGAGATGCCTCTGACCCCTGGGTGTGCACGGCAGTGCTGGCTTCCAGGGCCACGTTGCTGACGGTGTCGCAGGGTGACGTGGTCAGTCGGTGGAGTTCAGCCACAGGAACACTGCAAAGGAAGCAACATTTGTCCAGCATCAAAGAAGAAACAATAACCTGTGGGGTCTCAGTCCAGAAACAAAGAAAGATGGTGACCGGGTCCAGCAAGGGCTCCATCTCTTTGGTAAGCAACTTGACTGAATAGGATGCCAACATTAATTCAGCTCCAAAATGCTCAGATGGCCTAGAAGTTGCGAGAAACCATCTCACCTTTGATCTTTTAATAAATGACACTGGGCTTCTTCATTCTAGGGATCTGCAATTCAGCGCAGTCCAGGAAACATCTCTTGGTGTCTCCTGGGGGCTGGCCAGTGTGGGCGATTGTTGGTGCTCAATCCTGCTGGGGATGATCTGGGAGGAAGTATAGAATGTGCATCAGAACTGTCCCTGCTGAGGGGTCAGGAGCTGGGGTTCTATCCACCAGCTCCATCAGTGGTTAGGTGAGGGCTGCTCCCAGGAACATTAACACAGAGGCCAAGTGTGTGGAAGGATAGGGTCAGAAAAAACAACCCAGTGCAGAGTTGCAGGTGTGTGGTGAGCAGCCTTCAGGAATAGAGGAGTATGCTGAGGAGATATGGATGGGGCACCAAGAGTGAGTTATATAGAAGTCGTAGGCGGAGGAACAAGGGCAGCTTGCCAGGCATTGGAGGGGCTGTAGAAGTATAAGAGTCCAGCCACATCCTCAAGGAACTCAATCTAGGGAGGGAGCCAGGTTTGCCAATGACTTACAGTGACACAGAGTAACAGGGTCTGTTTTCAGTAGAGGTAGAAATAGTGTGTTCTTGGTTGGGGGAAGGAACAAATACTTCTGAAAGAGGCAGTCTGGGAAGGCTTTCCTCCGGGGGTGGGGGGGAAGCCTCAGAAGAAGAAGGATTTCCAAGATGAATAAGGGAAGACGAGGGGAGTAGGGGATATCATGGTGGGAAAGTAGGAACACACCTGGTGTTATAGGGAAAGGAGAGGTGGCGTGGAAATGGATCGCAGATGGTCTTGTATGTCCTGTTGAGGAAGCGAGAGTTTGAGGAAGGGAGGAATATGGCCACTAAATAATCATCCCAAAGCCCCACATTTCTGGACCTCATACCTTGTAGCCTCCCTGAGCAATCAAGGCACCAAACACAATCGTGGAGGACATCCCCAGCCCTTTCATCAGGCCTCTCGGTTGCTTCCCTTTACTCCTTCATTCACTGATTGTCCTCAGTAATATCCTTCAGCCTAGCAAGGAACTTGGACTTTAGGGTCAGACACACTTGAGTTTGAAAATCCTAGTCCTGAATGAAAATTGGTGCAGCCACTATGGAAAACAGTATGGAGGTTCCTTAAAAAACTAAAACTAGAGTTGCCATATGATACAGCAATCCCACTCCTGGGCATAAATCCAGAGAAAACTCTAATTCAAAAAAATACATGCACCTCAGTGTTCATTACAGCACTCTTTACAATAGCCAAGACATGGAAGCAACCTAAGTGTCCATCAACAGATGAATGGATAAAGAAGATATGGCACATATATACAATGGAATACTACTCAGCCATAAAAAGAATGAAATAGGGCTTCCCTGGTGGTGCAGCGGTTCAGAGTCCGCCTGCCGATGCAGGGGACACAGGTTCGTGCCCCGGGCCGGGAAGATCCCACATGCCGCGGAGAGGCTGGGCCCGTGAGCCATGGCCACTGAGCCTGCGCGTCCGGAGCCTGTGCTCCACAACGGGAGAGGCCACAACAGTGAGAGAGACCCGCGTACTGCAAAAAAAAAAAAAAAGATTGAAATAATGCCATTTGCAGCAACATGGATGGACCTAGAGATTATCATACTAAGTGAAGTAAGCCAGAAAGAGAAAGGCAAATACCATATGATAACACTTATATGTGGAATCTAAAATATGATACAAATGAATTATTTACAAAACAGAAACAGACTCTCAGATGTAAAAAACAAACTTATAGTTAGCAAAGGGGAAAGGAGGTGGGGAGAGTGCTAAATTAGGAGTTTGAGATTAGCAGATACAAACTACTACGTATAAAATAGATAAACAACAAGGTCCTACTGTATAGCACAGGGAACTATATTCAATATCCTGTAATAAACCATAATGGAAAAGTATATGAAAAATGGAAAAGAATATATATATATAAAACAGTCACTTTGCTGTATACCAGAAACTAACATAACATTGTAAATCAACTATATTTCAATAAACAAACAAACAAAAACAAAAAAAAAACAGAAAAGAAAATCCCACTCCTGCCTTTACCTAGTTGTATTCTTGGGCTACTCAGCCCTTCTTTGAGCCTCAGTTTCCTCATCTGTAAAATGGGGAGAGGGAACATGGCACCTACATCCAGGACCACAACAAGAGATGGACAGATGGGCCCTTGTTCAGGCTTCCAACCAGCCAGGGTGGGGTGGGGATGCTAAGATAACACTGGAGTGAATTGGAAACATGGTGCTAGTTAACTCAAATTTCTCCCTATATAACTCACCTTTGGTGCCCCATCCCGATCCCCTCAGTTCTGAAGACTATTCTGTCAGTCCCAAGCCTACTGATGGCAGTGCCCTCAGTTAGGAATGCCTATGGTGCTTGTCTGGGCACACATCACTCATAGGGGGCTCTACACACATTTCTCCCACGGAGCCCCTATTTATGACTGGGCCGGCTCTTGTGGCTCTTCTTATGATCACAGGATGCACTTCAGCAAGAAACCATCAGGGAACTTTGAGGAAGGTGAATAGCATGCCCAAGGGCCACACAGTGAAGTTGAGGGGAGAGAGAGAGTTGAGAGAGGGAGTGAGCAAACATGGACTTGGGGCTCTGCCTTTATTGGGGTCTGAGGGTGGGGTGTCTAGCCTTTTGTGGATTCACTCTTTATTGGTAAATTTAAAACATATGGGGAGGAATTAGGACACAGGAAGGGGAAGGGCGTCACCCAAGTGGTCAGTTATCTAGGTTCTCCAGGGCTTTCTGAAAGAGGAACCTTCATGGGTGGACATCCTGGTTCCTTATCTAGTTGTTTTGCTAGTAGCTGCCAACATGTTTATTCAAGATGGATGTCTTTAGAAATGGCTGCCTCAGCAATTAAAAAGCTTGTTGTCAGGCACCTACATTACAGCTGCACACCTGTGACTCTGCACCTGGTTGAGGTTTTTTTCTATCTCCTCTCCCCCCCACGCCAGCACACTTGGCCTCTGTGTTAATTCTCCTGGGAGCAGTCCTCAGCCAACCTGAAATAGAGGTGGTGCATAGAACCCCACCCAGCTCTTGGCCCCTCAGTGGGGGCATCTCTGATGCATGCTCTACACTCTCTCTCAGAGCATCCCCAGCAGGACTCAGCTATGTTTGCCTGCATTGATCACTGGCTTGATGAGCCACATTTATTGGCTGCTTCCCTTCCCCATCTCAATTCTCCACTCTCTATCAGTCAAAAGAAGGAAAGCCATAATTCCTCTTGCACCAAAGTTCCTGTGCACCAAAGTCCTCTGTGCACATAAGTCCTCTTGCACCAAAGTTCCTGTGTGGTACCCAGCCATCACTCCTCATCCAAGCTGGCTCTGAAATGTTGAAGCCCAAGTGGAACTCAAGATGCTAGAGCCTCTAGACCTGCAAGCTATGAAAGAAGATCATGTATATGTCAGCTAAGAGCCTGGGGTTGAAATAACATGAAACCTACAAGGTAAAAATGTAAATAGGGCTTCCCTGGTGGCGCACTGGCTGAGAGTCTGCCTGCCGATGCAGGGGACACAGGTTCATGCCCTGGTCCGGGAAGATCCCACATGCCGCGGAGCGGCTCGGCCCATGAGCCATGGCCGCTGAGCCTGTGCGTCCGGAGCCTGTGCTCCGCAACGGGAGAGGCCACAGCAGTAAGAGGCCCGCGTACCGCAAAAAAAAAAAAAAAAAATATATAAATAGACCCCATCCTGCTCTGAAATAAACACATGCATTTCTTCTGAGCACAACTGTAATGTTGCATGTGCTGCCTGCATAGGGCAATTCCAACCTTGAGACCAGAGAGCCTCCTACCGCCTGCCTTTAGTCATTGCAATTCAGTGAAACTTTGAAACTGACTAATGCATGGAAGGATGATTTTGTCAGGAAGGGAGCTTTATTTTACTATCTAAATGTTAATGTTTTAAAAACACCTCCCCAAATTTATCTGGTTCAGCAAAGTGCATGTAATAGAGCTCTTATTTTGAACATAAAAAGTACATATTTTTGTGAAAAGGAAATCCATTTCTTGGGCACTTTGCCTTCTTCATGGGGGTATAGATTGGTGAAACCCTTGGGAGAGAAGTCTTGCAGAGTCTAAGATTAAAAAGTCACATCCCCATCTTAAATACTTGCCCATGTGCACACAAATGTAAACAGAGTGTGGCCTCATTTCATGTGAATTTGACTTAAGTAAATACGAAATAATATTATAAAAGTATTCAGTCTCATTTTAGGTGCACATTTAGGAAATATGCACATAAATATGCACATAAATAGGGAAAATGCAAACACATTTAAAATTTATTTAGCATCTTATGATCTCGCAGCGAGGGGTGGGGGTAGGTGAATTGAAGACTGTGTTTACACTAGTGTGAGTGGCAGCAGCACTGTAGCTGGTGGACAGAAACACCTACCATCCTTCATCCATCCAAGGGGAAAATCCCTCTCAAATTTGTCATGTTTTGTATTATCTGAGATCTTCAGATATATACCCCTCACTTAAAATGAGACCAGCCTTGACGATAGTATCCCTCCATGTAATAGCAAAACATTGACATGATCTGAAATGTCCATCTATGGGAAAATAGTTAAGTGAATTAAGGAAATTTTATACCATGGAAGATTACATAACTATAAAAAATTAGATAGCCTTGAGCAGTGGTCAGCTAACTCTGGCCCACTGCCTGTTTTTGTTCAGCCCATGAGCTGAGAATGGTTTTTCTGATTTTAATGGTTGAAAAACGATTTTTAAAAGAAGAATATCTTGTGACATGTGAAAATTCCATAGAATCCGTATTTAATGTCCATAAATGACGTTGTCTTGGCACATAACCACACCGTTTGTCTACGTACGGTCTGTGGCTGCATTTGTGCTCTAATGGCAAAGTTGAGACCACATGGCCACAAAGTCTAAAGTGTTTACTATCTGGCCCATTACAGGAAAATTTGCTGACCCCTGGCCTAGAGATACTTTCATGGAAATAATAAACTCTCACATAGCGCTCACTGTGTACTAAGGGCTATTCCAGGGACTTTTATACCTATTATCTCATTTAACCCTCAAAACACAGCTAAGATGTAGCTGCTGCCATTATCTCTATGTTACAGATGCGTTAAACTGAAGCACAGAGAGATGAAGTCATTTGCCTAAGGTCACACAGCTAGGAAGTGTCACAGACAGGATTTGAACTCAAGCAGTCTGGCTCTAGGGTCCATGCTCTTAAGCGCTATGCTACACCTGGGTGCCATTGACAGCTGGGGCCAGGTCCTTCTTTGCCATTGGGGGCCGTCCTATGCGTTGTAGGGTGTGCAGCAGCATCCGTAGCCACTGCCCACTCGATGCAGAGCATCTGCCCTATCTTTACAACCAAAAATGTCTCTAAGACGTTGCCCAGTGTTCTCAGCGGGGAGGGACAAAATCACCCCTTGCTCCAGTTGAGAACCGCTACCCCAGACACATTAAGCGAAAAAAGCAACTTGCAGAACAATATCTACGAGGGATGGTGGAGAAAGGAGGCTTGTGTAAATGTTTACCTACACAAACGGATTCTCAGCAAACATAGACAAAGATGCCTTCCAGGGAGAAAGCAGAACGGCGGGGAAGGTGAAAAGATGCTCGTGGGGAGCTCTGGCTATTTCTTCTTCTTTTTTTTAAATTATACAGTATTACAGTTTAATTTTTTTAAGTTTTAAAAGAATCACGTTTTTGAAAAAATCAGCAATAACACTGTCGACGAAAATTCAATTAACTATCAAGTTAAGAAGAAAAAAGGGGGCTTCCCTGGTGGCGCAGTGGTTGAGACTCCGCCTGCCGATGCAGGGGATGCGGGTTCGTGCCCCGGTCTGGGAGGATCCCACGTGCCGCGGAGCGGCTGGGCCCGTGAGCCATGGCCGCTGAGCCTGCGCATCCGGAGCCTGTGCTCCACAGCGGGAGAGGCCACAACAGTGAGAGGCCCGCGTACCGCAAAAAAAAAAAAAAAAAAAAAAAAAAAAGAAGAAGAAAAAAGGGAATTTTATTTGAGCTAAACTGAGGATTATAACCCGGGAAGCAGATTCTCAGAAAGCTCTGAGAACTGTGCTGCCTGTTGGAAGTCGAAGGCACAGTCATATACATTTTTGAGACAAACGATCATACATCAGAATGACATGCTGGTATTTTACATAAAGTTCACCAAGGATATACAAGCCCGGTAAACAAGTACAAAGCGAGCAGCGAGTCACCACGACCCCCTACAGAGCTGGGAAAGAACACTACTCTTTTTTTTTTTTAACATCTTTATTGGAGTATAATTCCTTTACAATGGTGTGTTAGTTTCTGCTTTATAACAAAGCGAATCAGTTATACATATACATATGTTCCCATATCTCTTCCCTCTTGCGTCTCCCTCCCTCCCACCCTCCCTATCCCACCCCTCTAGGTGGTCACAAAGCACCAAGCTGACCTCCCTGTGCTATGCAGCTGCTTCCCACTAGCTGTCTATTTTACATTTGGTAGTGTATATATGTCCATGCCACTCTCTCACTTTGTCACAGCTTACCCTTCCCCCTCCCCATATCCTCAAGTCCATTCTCTAGCAGGAGAAGTCCATTCTCTTTATTCCCGTCTTGCCCCAGGTTCTTCATGACCTTATTTTTTTTCCTTAGATTCCATATATATGTGTTAGCATACGGTATTTGTTTTTCTCTTTCTGACATACTTCACTCTGTATGACAGACTCTAGGTCCACCCACCTCACTACCAATAACTCAATTTCGTTTCTTTTTATGGCTGAGTAATATTCCATTGTGTATATGTGCCACATCTTCTTTATCCATTCATCCGATGATGGACACTTAGGTTGCTTCCATCTCCTGGCTATTGTAAATAGAGCTGCAATGAACATTTTGGTACATGACTCTTTCTGAATTATGGTTTTCTCAGGGTATATGCCCAGTAGTGGGATTGTTGGGTCGTATGGTAGTTCTATTTTTAGTTTTTAAGGAACCTCCGTACGTTCTCCATAGTGGCTGTATCAATTTACATTCCCACCAACAGTGCAAGAGTGTTCCCTTTTCTCCACACTCTCTCCAGCATTTATTGTTTCTAGATTTTTTTTTTTTTTTTGCGGTATGCGGGCCTCTCACTGTTGTGGCCTCTCCCGTTGTGGAGCAGAGGCTCCGGACGCGCAGGCTCAGCGGCCATGGCTCACGGGCCCAGCCACTCCGCGGCATGTGGGATCCTCCCAGACCGGGGCACGAACCCGCATCCCCTGCATCATCAGGTGGACTCTCAACTACTGTGCCATCAGGGAAGCCCCTGTTTCTAGATTTTTTTGATGATGGCCATTCTGACTGGTGTGAGGTGATACCTCATTGTAGTTTTGATTTGCATTTCTCTAATGCATTGATTTGCATTTCTCTAATGATTAGTGATGTTGAGCATTCTTTCATGTGTTTGTTGGCCATCTGTATATCTTCTTTGGAGAAATGTCTACATAGGTCTTCTGCCCATTTTTGGATTGGGTTGTTTGTTTTTTTGTTATTGAGCTGCATGAGCTGCTGGTAAATTTTGGAGATTAATCCTTTGTCCGTTGCTTCATTTGCAAATATTTTCTCCCATTCTGAGGCTTGTCTTTTGGTCTTGTTTATGGTTTCCTTTGCTGTGCAAAAGCTTTTAAGTTTCATTAGGTCCTATTTGTTTATTTTTGTTTTTATTTCCATTTCTCTAGGAGGTGGGTCAAAAAGGATCTTGCTGTGATTTATGTCATAGAGGAACACAATTCTTTTAAGAAGTTACATTGCTAGTGTCAGAAGAAAGGGGGAAAAAATTGATGTTTACGGTTGAGCAGACACTCCCATCTTTGAGGAGCTCTGGTTAACGTGTAATGCAAACCACACCGCACCTTAGGGGAGGAGAATACCCAAACTAACACAGAGAGAGAATTTTATGTTTAATTTTTTCTTGTCCTGCCTTAACATATAAATTAGTTTTGTAAACTATAAATTAAAATATAATTTTTATTTCATCAACAGCCATGTAGAAATTCACTTCCTCCTGCCCTTGCTTAAAACAAAAACAAAAGCAAAAAGAAAGAAAGGAAAAAAAGAAACCCCAAACCTTCCTCTTAGATCTGAACAAAACCAATTCATTTCTGCCACTCGAGAATGGGGAGAATGATGCTGCCCTCCTCCGGCTCCAACCTACCTTTCGACTTTATTTGAGATCTTCAGAGCGCCTCTGGGGGTAGAAAACTAGAGTGCTGGGATGTTCTCTGGGTCCCCGAGTTGGTTATGAAAACAATGTCAACAGTAATAATAATAGCTGCCACTTTGGGAGGACTGATTATGGGCCAGAGGGAACCATCCTATGTACTTCTTAACCACGATAGCCCTGTGAGGCAGTCCTGGTATCATCTCCCATTTAACAGATGAGGTAACTGAGGCAGCCAGGGGCTAAGGAATTTGCTTAGGATCACAGAGCTGGTGAGTGGCAGAGCCCTGCGTCAAATGCAAGCTCTTGACCCTGAACACTTAACCCAGTGGAAATGCTTGATGGACACCCTTGATTCTGCACGGGTTTCCTCCGAAGGAGACAGCCTGCTGGAGAAGCTTCCAGAAGCCGTGGGGTTCCTGGTGGTCTCTGAAGATGAGTCCCTTCTCGCTGCAGGTAGCATTTAGCTCTCATTTGGAGTCATGAGGCGGCAACTCTGGATTTGGTTGGAAGTGGAGAGGGGCTTGGGGGAAGGGGGAAGAGGGTCAGCAAACTTTTTCTGCAAAGAGCCTCATAGTAAATAAACATCATTGCCTGCCTCTGTCACAACTATCCAACCCTGCCCTTGTAATTCGAAAGCCTCCATGGACGATATTTAAAGTGAGTATGGCTATGCGCCAATAAAACTTTCATGGATGCTGAAATTTGAATTTCATACCATTTTCATGTGTTATGAAATAGTAATCTTATTTTAGTTTTTTCAAGCATGTAAAAAACTTAAAAACTATTAGCTCACATATAAAAATCGGGGACCAGGCAATTTTCACCCACGGGTTGTAGTTTGCCAACACATGTTCTGGATAAATCTCTGAACCTTTCTGGGCTTCCGGTCCATTATCTTGGAAATGGGAGTGGTTATTCCTGCCAGAGAGTCACAGGGATAGAGGGAGGTAGGGTGAGAGGATAGGGTACACTCAGCCCACACTACCCCAGCCACAAGAAAGACTGGTTGGTGCTATGTCAAGATAAGAAACAGGGGCTATAGGAACATGTGACAGGATTCCCTTTCCTTAGTCTGAAGCAATCAGGGAAGGCTACCTGGTAGAGGTGACCAACAGGTGCTCCACATCCCGATTTTTTTTTAAAGAAAAAATTTTAGCGCAGTCTTAGGTTCACAGCCAAACAGAAGATACGGAGAGTTCCATATACCCATGTGAGGCTGTGCTCCCACTGACACACAGCCTCCCCCATTTTCAATATGGCCCACCAGAGTGATGAATTTGTTACAACTGATGAACCTACACTGACACAGCATCCTCACTCAAACTCCATAGCAACATTATGGTTCACTCTTAGTGTTGCATATTCTGTGGGTCTGGACAAATGTATAACGATGTATATCCATCGTTATAGTATCATACAGATTACTTTCACTGCCCTTAAATCAGTCTGATTTTTACAAAGCCATTTCCAGGGACCAAAGACACTTTACACCAGCACTGTCCAGTAATGCAGACTACGAATGTGAGCCACATTTATACTGTGAATTTTCTCCTGACCCTCGTTAAAAAGGTAAAAAGAAACAGGTGACATTTGTGTTAATGATATATCTTATTTAATACCATAGACCCCAAAAGCCAACATGAAATCAGTATGATTTTAATGGTATATTTCACATTACTTTTAAAATTCTTGTGTGAAGTTTTTGATCTCTAGCATGTATTTTATACTTATGGCTCATCTCTTGAGACCAGCCTCACTAATAGCCACGTGGGACTTGTGCCAACCGTATTGGAGAGTGCAGGTCCAGTAGATAAATGCTTATCCTCTAAGATTGACTGACGGCAGGTTGAATGATGTATACCCTCCATCTTGTTTCCAAAAGAATTTCAAGTGACTTAAGTGTGTATAAAATAAGCATGGGGAACAGGAACAAAAGACAAAAGAAAATGAGCACAAAATAGAATCAAGACTGAGACCAAAGGCATTGAGGACCTCAGTGACCTAGCAACTTGTTACAGTTGGGTTTCAAGTGTGGCTCTTTCCAGCATCCAGTGAGAAGAAGGAGCCTGAGCAGTTTTTCCATCCACAGTTTTGGGAACCAACCTTTGCTTGCAAGATGTACCTCAATCTTAAGTCAGCTAAGATCAGGCAAGATTTCATTGATAAATAGAATCAGGGGTCCCCAAGATCATCTTCAGGTCTGATGATGTTTTAGGGCTCACAGAACTCAGAAGAGCTGTTACACTCACAGTTACAGTGTATTGCAGCAAAAGGGTACCGATTAAAATCAGCAAAAGGAAGAGGCACACGGGGCAGAGTCCAGGAGAGACCAAGCACGAGCTTGTCCTCCTCCAGTGGAGTCTTGCAAGCAGTGATTACTTACCCAGCAATGATGGATGACAACATCCATGGCGTCCGGCCAACCAGGAAATCTCACCCCAGCCTTGGCGTCCGAGCTTTTCACTGGTAGATGGTCATGTAGACACGGCTGATCCTTGCACAGCTAACTTGAATCACCAGCCCCACCCCTGAGGTCAAGCTGATACGGCATGTCCCAAAGCTCCCACCATACGTCACACTCTGAGCATAGACCATGCAGTGTGGCCCAAGGCCTCAGGGTAACAAAGATACTCCTTTTAGGCAGGACATTCCAAGGGCTTAGAGGTCACCTTCCAGGAGCCAGACGAGGACCAAATCTTTCATGTGCAGGGTGTGGATGTCCCAGGCCTGCTGAGCTCATCCTTTACTGCATAAGAGTATAATGCAAATATCCTTGGACAGCAGATATTTTGGTGCATTTCTTCAGTTTCCCACACACATGTTTCATCCATAACATCCTTCCATGTGAGGCTATCATTCAAGCACAGTTCATTAAAAGTAGTTCCACAGGGAGCATGGAGAGACATAAGGCAGACTCAGCCCCCAGCCCTCAGTGACCTGACCTGATCCAGGGATTGTCTTGAGGCGAAACCGAGATGTCACAAGTGAGGTGCACAGCAGAGAGCCTCATACCGTAACTCCTCAGTGAGAGAGTTAACCTTGTAATAACAGTAGTTAATACTTGGGTATTTACAGTGTGTTAGAACTCATCCTAAACAGTTAACATGTGTTAATTCCTTTACACCCCAATAGCCCTGGGAGGTAGGCACTTTTATTATTCTCATTTATAGATGAGGAAACTGAGGCACAGAGAAGTTAGGTAACTTGCCTGAGGTCACACAGCTGTAAGTGGAGGGGCTGGGATTTGAATTCATAGTCAGGCTTGACTCTGCAGCCTCAAATAAGATGCTGAATGTTTGTTTATTTACCGACAATGTTTTATTTCTGAACCTCTGGAAGAATTGGCTTGCCTATCTTGTCAGCCATAACTCCTGGGAAAGCACAGGGTATCCACTTGAATGAGGTCATGTTAACCCAGCACCCACACCAAGACCTGAGCTGTCGGTGCCAATGGAAATGCGTGACTTAGCAGGCGATCTGTGGTGTTCCAGGGACAGAGATCTTTTTATAAAGTAAGGGGGCGGCTTCCTTCCCACTCAAAAAAAACAATAAACACACAAACAGCTGAGTTTCTCTGCCAGCTGCTGCGGTGTGTCCCATGGTGCCTTTACTGGCTGAGCAGAAGCAGGGCCTGCACTCTCTCCCGTATGGGGCCTGGAAGGCCATGCATAATCTGGCCTTCACCCACCTCCCTGCGCTGCTAGGGGTCCTCTCAACAAAATGTTCACTCAGACAGTATTTGGAACACAAGAGAACAAGTCCCCTTGGGTAGGGTTGCCAGATAAAATACAGAGCACTCAGTTAAATTTCAGGTAAACAACAAGTTTTTAGTATAAGTATATCCCACATAACATTGTGGGATATACTCATAAAAATTTCACTGTTCCTCTGAAATTCCAATTTAACTGGGTGTCCTGTAGTTGTTGCAGTTGTTGTTTTGCTAAATCTGGCACCCCTTCCTCTCACTCACCTCCCCTTCCTTCACTCTGCTCCAGCCGCACTGGCCTCCATGCTGGTCTTCAAACACACCAGGCCTTTCCTACCTCCTGGTTGTCCCATGCTAGTCCCATTATTCCAGTGCCTGCCACTTCCTCATCTCTCTAAAATCAAAACAAATGTCCTGTCACAAATTACTATACAAACCTGGTGGCTTAAAACAACAAGAATTTCTTCACTCACTGTTCTAGGGGCCAGAAGCCCGAAAGCAAGGCATTGGCAGGGCTGGCTCCCCCCAGAGTCTTCAGAGAAGTACTTTTTTTTTTTTTAACGTCTTTATTGCAGTATAATTGCTTTACAATGTTGTGTTCGTTTCTGCTTTATAAAAAAGTGAATCAGGGCTTCCCTGGTGGCGCAGTGGTTGAGAGTCCGCCTGCCGATGCAGGGGACACAGGTTCGTGCCCCGGTCCGAGAGGATCCCACATGCCGCGGAGCGGCTGGGCCCGGGAGCCATGGCCGCTGAGCCTGCACGTCCGGAGCCTGTGCTCCGCAGCGGGAGAGGCCACAACAGTGAGAGGCCCGCGTACCGCAAAAAAAAAAAACAAAAAACAAAAACAAAAAAACAAAGCAGCAAATACATGATGGTTGGGGTGCAGCAAGAGCTTTGAAGAAAAATAGGGCAAGATAAAGAGAGGTAGAGATGGGCAAGGGCTGCTATTTAAGACGGTCAGATAAGTCTTGTGGAACAGCATTCTAGGCAGAAGGAACAGCAACTGTGAAGGCTCTGAAAAGGGAAGCTGGTGACTTCTTTTCATACAAAATGTCTAAGACAGTTTGCACTGTCCATCTCGTAAGGAGTTATAATTTTTGTATCAATATGATTAAGAGCTGTATTATATATTTACAAATTCACATTATGTAATTATGCAAAATATACATATTAAAATATCATTCTATAATTTAATCCTCACAACAATCTTGTAAGGTTGTTGCTATTATTCCAGTTTCTCAGATGGAGAACAAAGATTATACCTTAGGTTGCAAGATATAAAAATTGTTAATAAACTAAGGGAGATGATCTTGTAACTAAGAGAAGAGAATATGTGTAGTTTTGTCTTAAAAAGCCCTCATCCCACTTGACATTTATTTTTATGAAGCCACTGTAAGGCTCAGATGTAAGTAATCTTTTGCCTCGTTGAGATGGGAAATGTCACCACAGCAGTTAAATACACCTAGCTTTTTGGTTTTTTTTAAAAAATAAAACTTAATTTGGAATGATTTTTTTCTGAGATTTTTTTTTTTTATGGGGACCATTTTTTAAAGTCTTTATCAAATTTGTTACAACATTGCTTCTGTTACATGTCTTGGTTTCTTGGCTGCAAGGCATGTGGGATCTTAGCTCCCCAAGCAGGGATCGAACCCGCACCCCCCGCATTGGAAGGTGAAATCCCAACCACTGGACCACCAGGAAAGTGCCTGGAATGATTTTAGATTTACAGATTAAGTTGTGAAGATAATGCAAATGTTCCCATTTACCTACCCCTCACCCAGCTTCCCCTGATATTAACATCTTATGCAACTAGAGTACGTTTGTCAAAACTAAGAAAGTAACATGGGAACGATATCATTAGCTATCAACTTTATTGGGATCATATGTTTTTCAGTGAATTCTCTTTTTCTGTTCTAGGATCCTAAATTGCATTTAGCATATAGCTTTTAATTAAATACAATTGGAGCTAATACTTGTATAACCAAGGTCATTTAAGAAATTAAACCCTATAATTCCCATTCTCCAGTGCAAAATGTCACTAATCCTCTCAATCCAATCTCTTTGAAGACGTGTTTTGGTCCTGGGAATATTGATGCTACCCATCTTTCCAGGTTTTAACTTGATCCATCTCTCAAAAGGTGCTTATAAGTCTGGCTTCCCATACGAGTGCCTTGAGGCTGCACTCCTAGGTGTCTTTCAGTCTGAAATCAAGATCACATTACCTTTTTCAGCAGAGTTCTTACTGTAGAGGTGTCCAATGTGCTTGCTTCTCCAAGGATGACAAGTACGTCTACACAGGCTTGAAAGATCGCTCCATAATCGTCTGGAGTGTGCTGGATGGCGAGTCATTTTGCTTTGCAGGTAGGACTGAGCTTAGATCTGGAAATGAAGGACTCTGTTCTGGATCCTGGCCATTAGAGGGCCCCACTCCAGCCTCCCCTAGCTGGGTCCCTCTGCTTAGAGAAGTATCTGCAGGCTCAGGGGACAGACCCAATGGGAGTTTACCTCCTCCTCTAGACCCATGCTCTGCGTACCTAGAACTCCAGAACACACTCCCCACCTGCCCAGGAGCCCTCTTTAGGGCCTGTGCAGGCCTCTTCCCCAGCTCTATCTTTCTGAAAGTGGGCTGTGCCTCTTGTGTATACACCCCCAGACTTGGAGGGTGGTCTTGGAGTAGTGTGCATGGAGTCTGGATGTGTGAGCTACCTTGGGGGGTTCACATGTATGTATCTGAGGCCTCTAGGGATATAAGATGGAGCTGGATGTGGGAAGAGAAGTGGGCAAGCCACAGACAGCTGGGCTGTCCCACACCATTACATTCTGGCATGTAACTGAGGAGCCCAAGAATCCTCAACCCAAACCTGATCTTCCAGGTGGTTCTGAAGGTACATCCATCAGCGTAGAAGGATAGAACATGTTTCATTTAATAGTTTATTAGCTAGATTTTCAATGTTCACATGTTGTATCTCATAGGATGTTGACCTTCATTCATTCTCTTTCCTTAGACCCTGTAAATGTTTGGGGCATCTTAAGATCAACCACTTTGAAAACCTCACATCTCTCACTCTGTTCAATATTACACTAAGGACATAGTAACAGGAGTTAACATTTCTTGTGTCCTGAGTACTGTCACCACGCCATTTAATTCTCTCAATAGGCATCACCACTTTACAAAATTTGAGGCTCTGAGAGATGGGGTGGGCTGTGGTTTCAAGCTGGTCTGCCTAGTCCCCATGGTCACCTCTGTCACATTCTCCTATAGAGAAAGGAACCCTTAAGACACTGGCAGGGGTTTAGGAGCTATTGCTATCTCCATCTGACAAATGAAGAAGCTGAAGTTCAGAGTGATTAAGGAACTTTCCCAAGGTCACAAAGCAAGTAAGTGGCTGAGTGAATATCAGGTAGAGTTGAATACACTGTAATCGAATACAGTATAACTGAAAACATTGTGATTGCATCATTATAATTGAATACATTATAATCTAATACATTGTAGTCTAATACAGAGTAACAAAGATGCCTGGCCAAAAGATGATGGCTCAGAAGGTGAGGTCTGTGAATTGTGGCCTTAAAAGCCCATCCCGTGCAGGTTCACAACATGTCTTCCCATTCCTCCTCCAATAATAATATTTACTGAATTCGCGCTGGCTGAAACTGATAGTTAGCACCTGACATGCATGACATCTTCAAATCTTCAGAATTCCCCTCAGCAGGTAGGCTCAGTTATTGTTCACATATTGCAGATGAAGCAAGAGGGACTCTGAGAGGCTGGCTTTCATGCCTAAGCTAGTAAGGGGCATAGCAGAGATTTGACCCCATGCAGCCAACTCTCAATGTGTGAGATTGGATCTCTGTGGCCACATTTTTATCAGTTGTACCCTCCCCTCCTCTTCCCCCGACAGGCACACTGCTGGCCATCCAGTTTGTCCATGCCGTGGTGAACAGAATCATCCCAACCTCCAATGGCTTCATTGCCCCCACCACACATGGCTATCTCATCTGTGAACGTTTCCAGTGCCCTTCATCAAGAATCTCACAACAGGACTCTCTCAAGAACTTCAAAAAAGCAGTGTAGATGGTCAAATCCAGGCAGAGAGAAGAGCTGATTGCTGCTGCAGGAGCACTCCAGGACTCAAGATCAGGGAGTGCCCGGGGAAACGAATCTAAATCAAACAAATGCTCACAAGTCTGCCTGCTAGTGTAAATCCCCCCGTGTCTCCAGTGAGTTAGCCCCATTCAACCTGAAGCAAAAAGACTGTATGTGTTGATGTATATCTGGACCCAAAGCCTCCGATTATGTGACCCAGACCTTGCTTCCTACCATCTTTCTGTTTTTTTCTCCTCCTTGTCAGCTCCATTTACAGACCCAACACCCCCAAGTTAGCAACATGACAGCAAAGTTCAGTAGAAAAGAGAGTTTCGCTTTTCCAACAGTTGGAACCAAAGTCCTGGTTCTAAGTCTATTAGCCCCAATTAGCTCATACACCCATCCCGGAACACAAAGCTATCTCTGGGAAGAACGCAACACTCTGATTGGTGGGCCTGACCCCATGCCCATCCAGGCTGAGGATGGAGTCAACACCACCTAACCATGTAGACTGAGAAGGGGAGAGGCTATTCCCCAGGGAAACTAGGGTGCTTGTAGCAGGTCAAGGGGGGATGGATGGATGTGAGACCAACTAAAACACAAATGTGGACCACAGAGCTTTATAGATTATAAAACACCAGGTGCTATAGTCTGATCCTTATCACAGCCCATACGTTAGGGAGGGCAGGAGTTTCTGCATGCATTTCAGAGATGAAAAAACAGCCTTGCAGAGGTAACTGTGATTTGCTCGAAATCATGAGCCCGAGGTGCAAGAACTCTGAGAAGTGAAAGCCCAGAGCCTTCCTGTCCCAATTATTATTGGGACCACCTCACTTTAATTTTAGACTCAGAAGCACAAACATCAATTCCATGGGTGGCACATTCAAATGCCCACAGGGGCCAACGAGTAATCTAGACAATTGCTGTGCACCTGGGTGACCAGCAGAGAGTGATAGTGACAATGGGAATATGGAGGGCACTGCTGTGTCTTGGGTAGACACAAGTACCTTGACTCTACCCCAGAATCACCATGGGGAAAGCAGCCTACTGGTGCCAGAGCTTCCTGTTGTCATAAGTAAAGCCAGAAATCCAAACTTTTGTGAGAAACGTTCTCGTTTTTTAAAGTTGGCAATTGGCTCAAATTTACACTTATAGGCACATTTGGCCCATGTCTCTAGTTCCTGAGCTGACTCATGACCCAACTTGGCATTAAAACAGTAAACCTGTTATCATTCTTCCATCTCTACTCCCTGGCTCCCGCACTTTAAGAATAATGATACTTTTTATCTTAAAAACTGGAGGCTCTTGGAAGCAGATGGAAAAAGTTACCGACATCTCCCTGCTGTGCTTTTGGACCACTTCTGCCTTGTGCAAGTTCAACAGTCCAACTGTTTGCGCTCCACTTAAATGGCTCTTTCTTCTTTGCCTGCAGCCTTCTAAAAGCCCCACTTGCTTCTGGGCCTTTTGCTATATGGATAGTAGAGTCCAAACCTTCAAGGTGCTATTCCTTCCTTCCCCCCCCCCCATTGGATTCCAGACAAGAGTTTCAGAAAAAACCACCTTAGAAACAGAAGCTTTTGAGCTGCATGTGACCTGACTCTCATTCAGTTGTTTCTCAAACGAGTGTTCCAATGAGGGCTTTGACAGTTCTGCGAACGTTACTTAGCATCAAATTCCATTAAAAAATATTTTATAACTGTAATTTTAAAATACATGTTGGGTAGCAGTTTTTTAAGGTGTTGGACATAACTAACGTAGGATTCTCCTGCCATATCCAGTTAACTTAGATTGTGAAAGGAGCCCTTGAAAAATAGCTACTCTTTGCCACCACGTCTTCTGTGAATCCGGGGTTTACCCAATGTGGAAATAAAGTGGATGTGACTAAGATTTCAGCTACAACTCCTGGCTTGAAATGTATGTGTCCATCTCAACAGCCTCAGTGAGAATCAACTGCTTTGTACGTAAACACTAATTTGAACATAGGAAAGAAATTTTTACGAATAAAGTGCTACTCCAAATTGTTGCTTACGTTGGGGCTTTTGTAGCGAGTTTTCATTTGAGAAGGCGTTTGGTTGCTATGAATGTTTGACAAGCACTGTGCTTTGCAGCAGAGTGACTTGTTTGAAGTCCCCCAGCCATGGTGGAGCCAGAGTGAGAGCGTGGTTATTGTGTGAACAGGACTATATTAACACACTATCCAAACTGGGACACCTCTAGAGAGTGAAAAGGAATGCTCTTAACAAGTACTCTAGGACAACTACAATAAACTGGACTGTCCCAAGGCAATTGGAATATACAGCCCCTCTAGTTGCAGCAGGAATTAATTTATATTAAATTCTAGAGAGTCCTTTTAAAAGTGAGGTATAAGTAACATATAACATTATATTAGTCTCAGGTGTACAACATAATGATTTGATATTTGTATATATTGTGAAATGATCACAGTAAGTCTAGTTAATGTCCATCACTACACATAGTTACAATTTTTTTCTTGTGATAAGAACTTTGCTTTTAATTGAAGTGTAGTTGATTTGCAACTATACTTATACATTACTTATGTTAATTTCAGGTGTACTGCAAAGTGATTCATATGTATGTATGCACACACACACACACACACACACACACACTTTTTCAGATTATTTTCCCTTATAGAATATTACAAAATATTGAGTATAGTTCCCTGTGCTATACAGTAGGTCCTTGTTGGTTATCTATTTTATATATAGCGGTGTGTACATGTTAATCCCAAACTCCTAATTTATCCCTCCCCCTCCTTTTCCCTTTGGTAACTGTAAGTTTGTTTCATTTACTTATTTTTTGAATTAATTAATTAATTTTTATTTTTTGGCTGCATTGGGTCTTCATTGTTATGCACAGGCTTTCTCTAGTTGCGGCGAGTAGGGGCTACTCTTCGTTGTGGTGCATGGGCTTCTCATTGCAGTGGCCTCTCTTGTTGCGGAGCACAGGCTCTAGGCATGCAGGCTTCAGTAGTTGTGGTGTGTGGGCTCAGTAGCTGTGGCTTGCGGGCTCCAGAGAGCAGGCTCAGTAGTTGTAGCACATGGGCTGAGTTGCTCCATGGCATGTGGGATCTTTCCCAGACCAGGGCTCAAACCCATGTCCCCTGCATTGGCAGGCAGATTCTTAACCACTGCGCCACCAGGGAAGCCCCCATAAGTTTGTTTTATATGTCTGTGGGTCTATTCTGTTTTGTATATAAGTTCATTTGTATCGTTTTTTTTAGATTCCACATATAAGCAATATCATATAATATTTGTCTTTCTCTGTCTGGCTTACTTCACTTAGTTTGATAATCTCTATGTCCAACCATGTTGCTGCAAATGGCATTATTTCATTCTTTTTTTTTTTTTTTTTTTTTTTTTTTTTTGGGGTACGCGGGCCTCTCACTGCTGTGGCCTCTCCCGTTGCGGAGCACAGGCTCCGGACGCGCAGGCTCAGCGGCCATGGCCCACGGGCCCAGCCACTCCACGGCACGTGGGATCTTCCCGGACCGGGGCACGAACCCGTGTCCCCTGCATCGGCAGGCAGACTCTCAACCACTGCGCCACCAGGGAAGCCCTCATTCTTTTTTTGATAAGAACTTTTAAGACGTATTCTCCTGCAACTTTCAAATATACAGTACAGTATTATTAACTATAGTCACCATATTGTACATTACGTCTCCAGGACTATTTATCATAAATTTTCTTTTGATGAGAAATCAGTTTCTTTATTAGGTAGTTATGTAAATAATAATAATACATATTCATGGTAAGCAAATCAAATAGAACAGAGGAATAAGAAGGACATAAGGTAAAAATAAGAAGTAGGGTGATCATGGTGACCCTGTTTATAGGGGACTATCCCAGTTAAAAGTGAAAGGCCCATGTCCTGATAACCCTTCAGTCCCTGGGAAATCAAGACATCTGGTCACCCAAACAGCTCTTAATTCCCCAATTCCTCTCCCTGGAGATGTACCTTTTACCCAACTTCACCCATTTCACCCACACCCACCCCCTACCTCTGGCAACCACCAATCTGTTTTCTGTACCTATGAGTCTGGGGGGTTTTCAGTTAATTAAAAATTTTTAACTTTAAAAGTCTAGAGATTTTTAAATTTATTTACTTAACTTGAAAACGCTTGGGACTTCCCTGGTGGCACAGTGGTTAAGAATCCGCCTGCCAATGCAGGGACACGAGTTTGAGCCCTGGTCCGGGAAGATCCCACAGGCTGCAGAGCAACTAAACCCGTGAGCCACAACTAATGAGCCTGCGCTCTAGAGCCCCTGAGCCACAACTACTGAGCCCACGTGCTGCAACTACTGAAGTCCACACGCCTAGAGCCTGTGCTCTGCAACAGAGACAAGCCACCACGATGAGAGGCCTGCTCGGTGGACTGAAGAGTAGCCCCCGCTTGCCGCCAACTAGAGAAAGCCCGCACACAGCAATGAAGACCCAGCACAGCCAAACATAAATAAATAAATTTTTATTTTAAAAAAAAGAAAATGCTCATACCCACAGCAAAGTTGCAATATTGAGAACAATAAACACTCATTTAGTTACTCTCGAGATTCCTCTATTGCCCTATCGCTGCCAATCTCCTGCTAAACCAGTTCAAAGTGACAGCTGGGACTAGGGTGAGGAGAGTGGGGCACTCAGACACAAAGTTTAAGAGGCACCAAAGAAATTCAACCAAAATAAACATTGTATTACCATAACTTTTTAATCAAAATGAATAAAAATGCATGATGAAAAAAGTACCAACATTTTAAATAAAAATAGGATCTGATCCTGTACTTGGCCCAAACTTTCCTCACTTTCCTCATCCTAATTCCGGCCCTGGTGATATCAAGTCACTTCAGTCCCTAAATACGTCAGGAGGCATCTTTAAGGAATAAGGTCATTCTCCTACATAGCTGCATTCACCTACCAAAACTAACAATCATTATTTAATATCTTTTAATAGGCATTCCTACTTTTCCTAATTAGCCTGAAAACATTCCTAATTAGCTGTTTCTTTCAAACTAGGACCCAATCAAGATTTCTTCACAAATTACAATTGCATTTGGTTGTTTTATCTATTTAGCCTCTTATATTCTAGAGCAGGAGTCAGCAAACCACAGCCTGCATGCCTGTTTTTTGTGTTCTTTAAAAAATATTTATTTATTTATTTAGGCTGTGCTGGGTCTTAGTTGTGGCACGCAGGATCTTTTTTTTAGTTGCAGCACGTGGGCTTCTTAGTTGCCGCATGCTGACTCTTAGCTGCGGCATGCAAGTGGGATCTAGTTCCCCGACCAGGGATCAAACCTGGGCCCCCTGCATTGGAAGCATGGAGACTTAACCACTGGACCACCAGGGAAGTCCTTGCATGCCTATTTTTGTAAATAAAGTTTTATTGGAACACAGCCATGCCCGTTCATTCACATATTGCCTACAGCTGCTTTCATGCTACGGTGACAGAGAATGTATGGCCTCAAAGCCAAAAATATTTATAATCTGGCCCTTTATATTTATCTATATTATACACATTAATATTGTATATATAGTATATAAATATTGTATAATAAGCATACATATTTGTATTATATATAGCATTTATAATATTATTTTTATTATATATTTATTTTTGTGTGTGTATATAAAAAGTTTTATTTTTATTTATTTTTTTAATTTTTATTTTTTTAACATCTTTATTCGAGTATAATTGCTTTACAATGGTGTGTTAATTTCTGCTTTATAACACAGTGAATCAGCTATACATATACATATATCCCCATATCTTCTCCCTATCGCATCTCCTTCCCGCCCTCCCTATCCCACTCCTCTAGGAGGTCACAAAGCACCGAGCTGATCTCCCTGTGCTATGTGGCTGCTTCCCACTAGCTATCTATTTTACATTTGGTAGTGTCTATATGTCCACGCCACTCTCTCGTTTCGTCCCAGCTTACCCTTCCCCCTCCCGGTGTCCTCAAGTCCATTCTCTACGTCTGTGTCTTTATTCCTTTATTTCTTTCTTTCTTTAAAATATAAAATATTTACAATCTGCCAATCCTGGTCTTAAAAAGTTTGATTAGATTTAGGGTAAACATGTTTTTTAAGAGACTATTTTGGGGAGCAGTTTTAGGTTCACAGCAAAATTGAGTGGAAGGTACAGAGATTTCTCATATTCCCCCTGCCCCTACACATGTGTAATTTCCCCCATTATCAACAGCCCTCACCAGAGCAATACATTTGTTACACTTGAAGAACATACATTGACACCTCATCATCACAAGGTAAACATTTTTTTTTTTTTTTTTTTTTGCCGTTCGCGGGCCTCTCACTGTTGTGGCCTCTCCCGTTGCGGAGCACAGGCTCCGGATGCGCAGGCTCAGCGGCCATGGCTCACGCGCCCAGCCGCTCCGTGGCATGTGGGGTCCTCCGGGACCAGGGCACGAACTCGTGTCCCCTGCATCGGCAGGCAGACTCTCAACCACTGCGCCACCAGGGAAGCCCGGTAAACAGTTTTGACAAGACTACTTCATCGGTTTGACATGACTACTTCATAGGAGTATTAGTTAGCTATTGCTGCATAACAAATCACCTCAAAGTTAGCAGCTGAAAAGAGCAGCCATTTATTCTCACAGTGTCTGTGGATCAGGAGTCTGGGAATAGTGTGGCTGGGCTCTCTGTTCAGGGTTCACAAGGTGTCAGAGGGGCTAGGATCTCACAGTCAGGCTCAGAGCCCTGGTCCATGCTCCTTCATAACTGAGTTCCTTGCAACTGTAGGACTGTGGCTCTCAGCTCCCAGAAGCTGCCTCTTTCCAAAGGCAGATCATGACATGGCTGGTGCCTCCTTCAAGGCCAACAGGATCACACCTCTCTGCTGCTTCAAGGCTCTGAATTCCAGACTCTTTTAAAGGGTGCCCCTGGTTATGTCAGGCCCACCTAGCATAATCTGTCTTCTGATGAATTAAAAATCAACTCATTTGGGACCTTAAATACACCTGCAAATTCCCTTCACCTTTGCTGTGTAGCATAACCTAAATGTAAGCGTGACATCCATTACACTCCAGGATGGGAGACGGGGCAGGGCACTCACACCAGGGCATGAGAATCTCCAGCAGCCTTCGAATTCTGCTAGAGCACATGATTCTGGACTTGAGAGATTTTGATCCTAATGTTTGTCACCTGGGGAGACTTAGGTTAGTTCAAAATAAGATTTTTTGATCTTCTTAACTTTGCCAAAATACTGTCCAACAAAAGACCCACCTAAGAATCTTACCTTAATGCCATTAAATTAGACAAATGGTAAGGACATTTGTGTTCCAAATTTATCTAAACTCTCTAGCTAAACTGTCAACTCTAAGGTTTTCAATTTTTTTCAAATGTTTATTTAAAATTTTTTAAAATTATTTTTTATTTTTATACAAACCATTTTAACTTTTTAAATTGATGTATAGTTGATTTACAATGTTGTGTTAGTTTCAGGTGTACATCAAAGTGATTCATATATATATATATATATATATATATATATTCTTTTTCAAATTCTTTTCCATTATAGGTTATTACAAGATATTGACTATAGTTTCCTGTGCTAAACAATAGGTCCTGTTGTTTATCTGTAAGGTTTTCAATTTAATCTATGTAGATGAGAATAGTAAAGAAAAAAATTAGCTTAGCAACTTTTTATGCTTTATAAAAATGAGAATGAAAAGATGTATGTGTACTATTGCCCACGTGTTGAACACACTCACTCATACACACAAACACGCACATATTCATGCATCCTTCAGAACTCACACACGCCCAAGGTGGAATTGGCTTGTGGCTGTCCATTCTCCAAATTAGTGAGGGCTTCCTTTGACCCTGTGAGACCTAGTAAAAGAATGGAAAACTCGGTGATCCTCGTGGAAGGGGGGCCTTGTGTGAGGACCCTAGGGCGTATCAGAAGCCAACATGTGTCGTTGATTCTCAGGATAGGGACCGTTGCCAGGCGGTATTGGTGTGGAAAGGGCTGTCCAGACTCTGGTGGCTTCCAAATGCGGTTCAGGCCGCCTTAGCTGCTGTTTAGACAGGAATGCAGTGAAACTGAGCAGAATCCCTTTGTGGGCTGGGAGCTATGAATCCTCAATGCTTCCTTCCGCCCCACCCCCACATCCACCCAGCGCCACTTCCTCTCTGCTTTACCTTCTAAATATCCCTCCCTTCCACCCCCTTCTCTCCACCTCCACTGCTCCCATCCTGGTCTAAACCACCATGATCCTTTGCCTGCCTAAATGATGAAACAGCCTCCCTGCACCCTCCCTGGCTCCCCTCCAATCACTTCCCTGCAGAACAGTCAGAGTACTTGCTTCCAACTTCAAAGCTGCTCAAACAGTTCCTTGTGCAGAACCCATGCGCAGCTTCTACCAGCACTAAATACCAAGACCAAAAGCCTTACCTCATCTCATAAGAATGAGTAGCCTGCCCCCTCTGTCCTTTCCATTCTTATTCTGCTCTCTCTCTCTCTTTCTCTCCTTCTTCCTCCCATTCATCTGCAGCCCAACAACACTGGTCTTTTTTTTTTTTTTTTTTCCTTTTTTTTTAAGTTCTTCAAATGTGCCACACTCTTCCCCACCACAGGGCCTCTGCACAGCCATTCCCCCTGACTTTCATGGTGAACACCTACATATCCTTCAGAACTCAGCTAGAATGGAAAGTTTCCTCTGGGAAGCTGTTCTCATCCCCTGCTAGTCTGGGTTAAGTCCCTCTGGTGGCAGAAGGTATTTTCCAAAAATGGTCATGGCAATATTTCCTATCCTCCATGCTATTCCAGGACCTGGTCACTCACCACATTCTGGAGTCTGTTGGCCCTTCTCTTGAATTTGGGAGGGACTTTTTTTTTTTTTTTTCTTTTTGCGGTACGCGGGCCTCTCACTGTTGTGGCCTCTCCCGTTGCGGAGCACAGGCTCCGGACGCGCAGGCTCAGCGGCCATGGCTCACGGGCCCAGCCGCTCCGCGGCATGTGGGATCTTCCTGGACCAGGGTACGAACCCGTGTCCCCTGCATCGGCAGGCGGACTCTCAACCGCTGCGCCACCAGGGAAGCCTTCCTATCCTTCTTGAAAGACTGATGACTCTGTTAGGGTAAAAGCCTTGTCAGTTTTGTTCACCATACTACTCCTGACCCCTGGCAAATGATGCACTCATCGCCAATGGGCAGCCAACTCAGCTTTCCTGCACCTCTTCACCTATAAAAAGAGATACCAAATAAAGATGATGTGCAAGAGACTGTGGATGGCAGAGGAGAGGTCGGGTAGCTTCTTGAAAGAGAGGACATTTGGGTTGTAGTTTGCAGGATGTGTAGGCTGCTTTCTGTGTAATGAAGAGATAGAACGGGGCTTTCGGCAAGGGAAATAATATGTGCTGATGTACGGGGCCAGGAAGCAGCCAAGCTAGGCAGACATTGACAGGAGGTTCTGCACAGAGAGAGGGCAGCTTGCTTGGGTGGAAAATTCTGCAGGAACAGGTTTCTAAGGGCCAGGTTTTTATTACCTTCAATGCTGCATGTAGGTGCTTAGATTTCATTCACAAGAAATAGGAAGATCTTGGAGATTTGGAAGCAGCTGTGGAATGATCACAGTTCTTGATAGCACTGGGACTGGAAAAACTGGTTAAGAGACTCCCGAACTGATCCAGTGGGGAAGTGATGGGATCAGGACTAGAGAAGTGAAGATAACAGGATCAGGACTGAGTCAAGAGCAATTTAGCAAAAGTTCACCCTAGGGCCCTGTATTAGGGTGCTGTGTGCCCATATCCCGTTGTTACATCAACCCTATAAAGCAGGGGTCCAGAACACTTTTTTAGTAAATATATCAGGCGTGTAGATCTTAGCATCTGTCGCAGCTATTCACCCTGCTGTTGTAGCACAAAGATAGCCGGAAATGACCGGTAAACGAGTGGGCGTGCCTGTGTTCCAGCAAAACTTTATTTTACAGACACCGAAATTTGCATTTCATAGAATTTTCACGTGTCACGGAATGGCCTTCTCCGATTTTTTCCAACTTTTAAAATTGTAAAAACCATTCTGAGCTTGCTTGTGGGGCCGGACAAAAGCAGGCAGCAGGTCTTGCTTTGCCCACACGTGGTATGTAAAGCGTTTTAGTAGCATTTCAGTTTTAAGGGTAAGATCCTACAGGGAACCTTCAAGAAGCCCCGCCTTCCCTGGCGTCACCAGGCCAAGCCCCTCAAGGGCGGGGCCAGCGCATGCGCGGCCGGGCCTCGGGCGGGGGCGGGGCGGGCCGCGGCTCCGACTTCCAACATGGCGCACGCTGGCGGCGGCGGCGGCGGCGGCGGCGGCGGCCCCGCGGGCCGGGGGCTGAGCGGCGCCCGCTGGGGTCGCTCGGGCTCTGCGGGCCACGAGAAGCTGCCGGTGCACGTGAGTGGTGGGCCAGCCCTCGCTGGGAGACCCCTGTCGTCCAGCCCCCGCAGGCCGGCGCCCCCCACCGGGCCCCGCCCGGCCCTCGGCCTCCCCTCCGCGCGGCCCCGGACCCCCGACTCCCCACCTCCGCCCCTCGGATGCCCGGCCCGTCCCCCTCCCGCCGGGATCCCCGCTCCCGTCCCCTCCTCCGCGGACCGCGGCCCAGCTGGACCCTCCCCCCTCCCCTCAGGTGGAGGACGCCCTCACCTACCTGGACCAGGTGAAGATCCGCTTCGGCAGCGACCCTGCCACTTACAATGGTTTCCTGGAGATCATGAAGGAGTTCAAAAGCCAGAGGTACCAGCGGGGCCCCTACCCGTCCCGGAGGGCCACCCTGGGCCTCAGTCTCCCTGAGCGGGATGGGAGCCCCCAACTCCGGCTGCCCCTCAACAGGGTGACCCCTTGTGCAGGTTGTCGAACTTCTGGGAGCCTCAGTTCCTTCTTCCAAAAAACGAGACGGAAAGGTACCCCCTTGTGGAGCTGTTGCGGGGATTCCTGGAACGAGGGCAGTGATGGGGTGCGGCAAGTGAGGCAGTCGAGCAAGCATAGAGTCGGATCCTGTCTTTACTCAAAATGTTGATTTTTTAAAAGAATTTTGTTCGTTGGGGATTTTTAAAAATTATTTTCGATTTTTTTTCAAGCACTGCATGAAAATGTTATTTATCTTGATTGTCGAATATTGTCGCACTCTCTTAAATCTTATCCCCAAGGTGAGTGCCTCACTTGCCTCACCCCAGTGCCAGGCCTGCTTGGAAATAATGCGCATAAAATGCTTAGTAAGGAACCTGGCACTTAGAAGGCCTTTAAAACACATTAGCTGTATTCATAGGCACAGAATCAGGAGGGTTAGAGATAGACCGGGGACCTCCCGATAGATAGTGAGCTTGTTTGACAGGGGCTCACTGAGGCTTAGAGTGGGCCAGCGGTTTGCCCAGATCCACCTTAGGAGCAGGGACAGGACCAGAGCTCAGTCCCTCTGACTTAGATTCTAAAGTGTCACATCCCCACTGTGCTGCTTCCCCCTCTGAGGAAATACGGAAGGGCCCGCCTGGTTTCCTTCCACAAGCATGATGCTAAGACCTTGGCCCTGACTGAAGCCCTAAGGGAGACCCTGTCTCTCCCCTCAGATTCTTAGCAGCTTTCATACTTGCAGGGCCTTTGACATTTATACATTATAGTCACTTGCTGGGAACAACTCCTGTGTCATGGTCTCCTAATTCATGTGAAATGAATCTGTCTCCCCTTTAGAGGGCTTTAACCTTCTGTCACTGTATGGAACCCAGGACCTGCAGCTGGCTGTCCTGACATTTTCAGAACCTAGCACATGAGCTTGCAGTGTTTCGGGAGCCGTGCTGTGTACATCTTCTGTGGGTTTTGCCAGGAAGGCACAGGGAGCCCAGGCCCGGTTGCCTTGGCAGTGGATCGCCGTGGGCAGAATCACGCCAGTCACATTTGAGGGTGCTTCATTGTCTGTTGAGGAGCTCGTGCCATGGCACGGGTAAGGGAGGAGTCGATTCTGCTTTCAGTTTGCTTCCCGAGACGCTTCTGCCCACTCTCATTCTTCGTTCCAGCATCGATACTCCTGGAGTCATCCGACGAGTGTCGCAGCTCTTCCACGAACACCCTGACCTGATTGTTGGATTCAACGCTTTCCTCCCTCTCGGGTACAGAATAGACATTCCCAAGAACGGCAAGTTAAACATACAGTCGCCTCTGTCAAGCCAGGTATGCCGCTGCAGTGGTTTGAGTGATCTGGCCTTAGCACAGCCCACCGTGGTACTCAGATACGCAGGCCGGACAGCGTGGCTCGTGTATTTCACAGCTGGAAAGCTGGTGAAGAGCCGATCTTTTTCTTAAAATGCATCTAGCAGAAATCAGAATAGATTGAAACACCTACATAGGCAACCTCTGCATCCCAAACTGATCCTTTTGGCGTATTTAAATCAAGAGCGGATGTGTCTGTGTGTGTCAGGGAGGCATTCTCCTGACACAGTTGTACGTCCAGTCAAAATAATTGCGTCCACAGTCACGGAGGTCTTGGTTTGAGGCTCTCGCCCCGAGCGCACTAGGCAGGCCACGCTTGTAGTTGGGCCTGTGGTCCCTCTGATCACCCTCGGTGCCACCCACAGAATAAAGCGGTGGAGATGCATGTGTGACTAGACACGTTTATTGTCGCTGTGCTTCATTCACCTGCCAGCAGGATCACTGACCGAGCTCAGGCTTGTGGCTTTGGTCCCTTCTTTCTCGAGTGACAGGTTGCTGCCTCTTCTATCTATGCAGTCCCTTCTTGTGTTTGCTCACCAGATCCCCTGAGAAAAAGAAAGCCTGTTTGAGCTTTACTTTTATAAGGTAACGGTTGTCTTTTTCTCTCCTCGGCCCTGTTGCCATTTAGGGCATAACCCTTTGCTGCGGGGGTGCTGTCTAGGGCATTGTGGGGTGTTCAGCCGCATCCCTGGCCTCCACCCGCTAGGCCCTCACCCAGTCAAGACAGCCAAAAATGTCTCTAGACATAGCCAAGTGTCTCCTGGGAGCAAAAATCACAGCATTGAGAAGTGCTGGTGTAAGTGAATGAGCTCTTTCAACCTCCTCCATCTTGCCCCAGGGGTTTTTGCAGGGAAGGCAAAAATCTACTCTGGATGCATTTTGTAGGTTTCTCCTCTGATGATAAAGGAGACTGTAGTTTCCTATGAATTAGGGAGTCAGGATTTGAAAAGAGAGCAGTGAGAGGCAATGTGGCAGTGGCTGGTCCCTCTCCGAGGGGGGCTGGCACATAAATTCTGCCTTTTCTCTGCACAAGGCAACCTCCACCGTCAGAACATTGTCTCATTAAAGCCGAGGAGTGCACCTCAGTTTTAAAAAGGAACTTGGAAGCCTTCGGCTACTGAATTCCAAAAGCTTCCATTTCATGTTTGCAAATGGAGCCCCAGGAGCCAGAGGTAGCGCTCCTTCCTCCAGATGATAAAAGCCTTAGCGGAGATTAATCTTCAGAACAGTCACAGCTAGGGGAGAAAAGCAAGCTCGTTTGCAGGAGTGTGTGCAGGAGCACTTTGCTGAATCTGAAGCGCTGCGTAAACACTGGGTGTCATTACCATCACTTGTTAAGAAAGAGCTGGAATCCAAGGCCTAAATTGCACTCCACGTGTGGAATTCGCCTTCTCAAGCCCTGTTGGAGTAACTGCTCTTGGGGCTGGATCTCCACATGAGCCTCACCTTCCCTTAAGTAGCCAGAAGGCCCCTGCTGCTCCACACACAGCTTCAAGGACTATTGGAGAGACAAGGAGACCGGGCCAGTCTTGTCCGCCCCTAGGGGATTTTGTGACTGCAGGTCTGTTAACTTGAAGACGGGCTTGATGAGAACTTTCCCTTGATAGCTGCCTACCAGGGCTTTATGGTCTCGCTGCAGCCTGGAAACAGCCATATGTAGGACCCCTTCCTCAGGGGGAGAGGTACGTGTCCTTCGTTCCCTCGGGACACGTGCCACCCACGTGGTTTCAGTCACATCCACGGACCTGCCACGTTTCCAGCCCTGCTTCACGCCAGGCGCAAACGCAATGTCTTCTCACCTTCCTAGAGTCCTTCCGAATCCACAGTAGAACTTTATGGGGCTCCCTACTCGCCAGCGCCCTGGTGATTTTTTTTAAATTGGTTTTTCTGGCTTCACTATTTTGAAGTATAGCTCCGTGTGTGTGTGTGTGTGTGTTTGTGTTTCCAGTTTTCATCTCATCATGTATCCTGTCAACTATAGACAAGGAGGGAATAGTTCTTAGATGCTGAGGAAGATAAATAAGTCCTAGCCTGTGGGGAGCCTTTTGTGCAGGGTTTCTCAGCCTTGGCACTGTCGCCACTGGGCCCAGATCGTTCTTCCTTGTGGGGGCATTTTGTGCTCTGTAGGGTGTTGAGCAGCATCCCTGGCCTCCACCCACCTGATACCAGGAGCGCCCCCTCCCCCAGGATGACAACCTGAAATGTCTCTAGACATTGCCACGTGTCCCCTGGGGGGCAGAATCGCCCCAGTTGAGAACACTGATCTAAAGGGAAGATAGACATGTGCCATGATGTGGGAAGTGTGGCCAGAGAGGGGCCGGGGACCGTGGCAGGAAGAACGTCCCCCTGAATCAACATCTTTTAGGATCTGGTTGGCCTTAGTTGTAATGCCACCTCCTCAGAGAGTCCTCCACTCCCATCCCCAAGTCATTTTCACAGCACCCCGTTTTATATACTTCAAAATAACATAGCAAAGCTAAGAAATAGAAAATCCACTGTTTCTTGTTGGTTTGCCTTCCCTGGCAGACTGAGTCCTCCAGATTAGACAGGAGGGCTACGTCTGTCCTGTTCACGACTGTCCCTGTTCCGGGACGTCAGAGGGACGGGACACTGGATGTCGGTGGGAAAGTGATGAATCTTGGCTGCTGGGTCTTGTTCAGGGTGGACCCTGCCTCTTGGGGCCGGCCTTCTTGTGCTTGGCTGGGACGACGGCTGCTTGGATGATAAGTAAAGAGATAAACCTTGAGGTGCAGCTTGTAATTTAGTGACCCCTTTACGTTCAAAGGGAAGCCGGCCGTCTTCCCTCCGGGAAGGGTCATTCGAAGTTCAGTTAGTTCCTGGGAGGTTGCCTCTCGTGTTTGTCTTAGTCACCCATGGAGCAGGTGTAGGCCACCTCCTCTGTGCCAGGCGCTGAGAGTCATGGCTCTCAGGGCACTTGCATGGTTGAGGTGGGGACTCACGTGAGACACATATGGACAGATGTGAAATACAGGAGGGAGTCCAGTGCTGTAGGTGACAGACAGCAGGGGCCAGGCCTTGGGAGGTGCCGTGGGCAGAGGCTGAGTGAGGGGAGCAGGAGCCACGCCTGTGGCCCCCCGGGGAGTCTTCCTGGTGGGGACATAGAGGCCTGAGGTGGGAACGAGTGGGTGTGCCTGAGAGACAGCCAGGAAGCTGGTGTGGTCAGAACCTGAAGCAGAGAGTGTAGGAGAGAGAGCCAGGAGCGTGGGAAGCCAGGGGAAAGTTCTGGAAAGGCTTCTCTGGCTGCTGTGCCAGAAGTGGACTGAGGGGGCAAGAGCGGATCTGGGAGGCTAGGGAGGGGCGTGGGAACCAGTTGGAGTGGACGGTGATGTGGGCCAGGGGTGGGTGTCAGTGAAAGCGAGAAAAATCAGTGAGATCACCAGGGGTGATTGCGGGATGCCTGAGTCTCTGGGTGAAAGCAGCACCTGCTGGGATGACATGGGGGTGGGCCAGGGGGCTGTTCTGTGTTTGGAAAGTCCATCTGAGGCATGTCTTAAATATCTGGGTGGGGCTGTATGTGGACACTCAGATGGACAAGTCTGCCATGTAGGGCGCTTATCAGTGTCTAGGAGGCGTTTCTGACTGTGCCTGGTTGAGGCCACCCACAGCAGGCAGAGAAGACAAAAGCATGGATTGTTCTAGAAAGTTTAGACCAAGGGTTGGCAAACTGTGGCCCAGGGAACAAAGCCAGCTTATTTTTGTATGGCTGGTCATTTTTACAGCTTTCAGATTACTTAAAAAATTTTTTTAAATTGTGATATTTACGTAACATAAAATTCATCATTATGACCATTTTAAAGTGTCCAATTCAGTGGCTGTTAGTGTATTCACAATACCATGCAACCACCACTACTAATCCCAGAACATTTCTATGACCGCAAAAAGAAACGGTACTTCCCAATTCTGCCCCCACCCAACCAGCCCCTGGCAACCACTAATCCACTTTCTGTCTCTGTAGAGTTTCCTGTTCAGGATACTTAATATAAATGGAATCATATACTATATGTCCTTTTGTGTCTGGGCTTCCTTCTCTCAGCATGTTGTCGAGGTTCATCCATGTTATACCAGAGCATCATTCCTTTTTAAGGCTGTATAATATTCCACTGCAGGTATGGACCGCATTTTGGTCATCTGTTCATCAGTTGATGGACAGACAGCTAGGTTTTTTCCACCTTCCGGCGATTGTGAACACTGCTGCTGTGAACCTGCATGTACAAGGATTTGTTTGAACACCTGTCTTTGGTTCTGTGGGTGGATACCTAGGAGTGGAATTGCTCAGTCACCTAGTGACCATGTTTAACTTACTAAAGAATCGCCAGACTGTTTGCCACAGCAGTTGCACCATTACTGTCCGGCCTTTTGCCGAGCCCTGGTCTCCAGGGGTGCTTCTCCCATCTTGTCACCGTGACTCACTCCAGGGAATTGGAAGAGGCACATGGTGCTTGAAAATGCCCCCTCGCAGTGGTGGGGAGGGAGCTCCCCACAGCCTCCTCTGAAGCAAACCTCGGCTCCGAGGCTGCTCAAGGGCTGCTCCCTTCCCCCTGCCCCTGTCCAACTCCTTCCAGCTCCTTCTGCCGCCAAGCCTGTGTACCATGAAGGAACATGAGCACGGACTTCTGTGAGCTTAAGCAAAGGTAATCAGGAACAGCATCCCCGAAGTGTCATAGAACAAATTCTAGTGCCAGGGAGAAACGGTGCTTAGAGTTGTGACTGCTCTGGATCTTTCGTGTCTGTGTTCCTCGGCTCAGACTTCCTAGAGTTGCCTCTACACCCGCTGTCATGGGCTGAATTGTGCCCCCACCCCCAAATTCATATCTTGAAGTTCTAACCCTCAGTATCTCAGAATGTGACTGTATTTGGAGATGGGGTCTTTACAGAGATAATTTAGGCAAAATGAGGCCATTAGGATGGGCCTCAATCCAGTCTGACGGGTGTCCTTATAAGGAGAGGAAATTAGGACACAAGGAGAGATCCCAGGGATATGTGTGCACAGAGGAAGGACCCTGTGAGGACACAGCGAGAAGACACCCGTCTACCAGCCAAGAGGCCTCAGGAGATACCAACCCTGCTGGCACCTTGATCTTGGACTTCCAGCCTCCAGAACTTCAAGGAAATAAACGTCTGTCACTGACGCTGCCCAGTCTGTGGTATTTGTTGTGGCAGCCCCAGCGCGCTAGTAGACCCACTCAGGTACCTGTGGGTGTGCCTGGCGGAGGTGTCTGTTGTGATGACAGTTCTGCAGCAGTGGGCAGCAGTGTGCCCGGTGTCCCCTGGAGTCTAGGGTCAGCTGTGGGTGCCAGAGGCGGTGCCAGGCGCCACAGGGGATTTTATCCTTCATCGGTCCATCTGATCATCCCCAACAGTGGATGAAGCCCACTCTGTTCCAAGCACTGTTCCAGGCACTGAGGATATAGCATTGACCAAAATAGAATCCCTGCCCTCCTGGAGTTTGCCTTCTGATCAGGGCTGGGGAGAGAATAAAGTAAGTAAAATATGTTTCCTATAGGAAGGTGATATGTGCTGTGGAGAAAAACAGAGCAAGAAAGGGGCTCAGAGTGCTGGGAGATAAGGGTCATTTTATTTTGGTGCAGGATGGTTCTGGAAGACTCGCTGAAAGGTGGTGTGTTAGCAAAGACCTAAAGCTGAACCCGAAGGATCCCAGCCTGCCCGAGACCCAGTTGGGGACCTGCAGGATGCCCAGCCGTGGTCAGTGGCAGAGGGAGGCCGCCCTCAGGACCACACACAAAATTCCAGTTTAGAAGCATAAAGATCACCTCCTTTGCGGGGTGGTCCTGTCCCACTGTGCATTAAGATTCCGACTTCCCAGGAGAGAGGTGTATGTCTGTTGTTTATTTTTATTGGTACTGACAGAAAAGCACATCAGTGGAGAGCATGCTTGATGACTGCTCAGGGCCCATCTCTCTTCTCTCAAGTGACTCGCCCCAGGCCTAGCACCAAAAGTCCCGCAGCCCTGGGCAACCTGGACAGTGGCCCCCCCTCACCTGCAGGGTCCCAGTCTCATGCCTGCTGACAGCTGGTGCTTTCACACCTGAAAACAGTCTTGCTGAAATGGGCTGGCCAGAGGTGTGGGAAGACTTTACTCTGCTCCAAAAAGGATTAAACAATCCACTCTTTGTAAATCTCTCCCGAATGCTAATTTCTCCAAGTGTATCGAGTGTGCCTCTCAGGTTCATGTTCTTTGAATCTGTTGGAAGGATCAGGCAGACGTGAGTTCGTGAGACTCTCCCAGGAGCGCGCAGGCACTCAGAACGCCGAGGTGGGGCTGTCTCTGGGGGCCCCCTCCCTGCTTCTCTCTCTCCAGGCCCCCAGAAGTAACCTTTTTCTGCGTCGACGTAAAAAACTTGGCTCTGTGCTAAGTTTTGCCTGTTCTTGCACACTGTGGCTCAGTCTGGCGTTTCTCACAATCTGTTCCCGGTGCCGGGCCCAACAGTAACTCACTGTTGTACTGTTGTCAGGAGAATTCACACAACCACAGCGACTGTACAGAGAACGTCAAGCAGCAGATGCTATATAAGGAGGACAAACCGCAGGTGCCCTTGGAGTCAGATTCTGTGGAATTCAACAACGCCATCAGCTACGTGAACAAGATTAAGACCCGCTTTCTAGATCACCCAGAAATCTACAGGTCATTCCTGGAGATACTGCACACTTACCAGGTAAGAAGCCGTAGGTCACACTTCTTTGTGGGTGTTTGTGGCATCATCCAGTATCAGGTGCATTGGAAACATTCAGATTTTCTAATCTGAATTCATGAAATCCTGGAAAATTCTGATTAGCTCTTTTTTTTTAGCGTTAATCTTTTTTTTTTTTACCGTGGTAAAATATATATAAATACAAAACTTAACCAACTTTAAGTGTACCATTCAGTGGCATTAAGTACATTCACGTTGTTGCACAGCCATCACCATCATCCATTTCCAGAACTTCTTCATCTTCCTCACCTGAAACTCTGTCCCCATGAAACACTAACGGCCCCTTCCTCATTTCCCCCCAGCTCCTGGCGCCCACCCTTCTGTCAGTACTTTCTGTCTCTATGAATCTGACTCCGATAGGGACCTCCTAGGGGTGGAATTGTACAGTATTTGTGCTCTGTGCCTGGCTTGTTTCACTTAGCGTAATGCCCTGAAGGTCCATCTGTACCGTAGCATGTGTCAGAATGGCCTTCTTTTTAAGGCTGAGTAATAGTCCATTGTACGGCTACGCCTTATTTTCTTTATCCGTTCATCCATCAGCAGACACTTGGGTTGCTCCCACATTCTGGCTCTTGTGAATAATGCTGCTGTGAACGTGGATGTACCTGTTGGAGTTCTGTTTAGGTTTGATTTTAATTTGCCCCTTGAGGCACCTCTGCACCCTCAATAGGAAACACACTTTAGAGGATTAAAGAAGAAGCCAAGAAGATAGTTTTCTTTTTATAAGGTGGCTTAGTTATTGTTTAGACAATAAACTACCCTTTATTTATGCTGATTACAACCGGGCTTTGTGCCAGGTGCTGGGTCCACAGGGATGAATGGTTGCTGTTGCTTAGGAGTTCAGTTTAGACGTGGAGGAAACTTGGAAATGATTAGGGTGGACGAGAAGGACTGTGTGTAGGACAGGTGTGTCAGGGTTGAGGGCTGCTGACCCCATAGCGGGTTACGGAGAGGATACTCAGGTTGAATCTTGGCAAATCAGTCAGAACCGTCAGTCAAAAGGTGGACTCTCGGTGCTGGGATTGGCCTGTGCAAAGGCCCAGGGGCCAGAACAGGCAGCTGGCTTCAGGGGACTTAGCAGGAAGTACAGGCAGGCGGGTGGCAAGGGACATCTGTGTCATGCAAGGAGTTCGGATGTCATCCTCACCCAGACATGGAGTTTCTGATGCCTTTTACTTTTCTAAGCAGCAGAACCCACTTTTAAAAATGAAATCTTCTGCACAACCTTGATAAGTGAAATTAAAACATGGGATTCTTTTTAGCATAAATGTTTAGGATCAGATTGATAGCATTTGCTCCCTGTAAACGCACTGGAACTGTTTCAATACTCGTAAACGTGTGTGGGCAGTGGTGCCAGTGACATGCTTGGTCCTGTCAGTCTCATGTCCAGTGTCTGCACGGTCCTTGTACGGCATTGAGAACTTCCTGCTTCTCACAGATAAGTGGTTGCAAGTGGCAGCTGTGAACATCAGTCTGTGTGGAGGGGTGATGTTGTGATCATGGGGGTTTATGGGCTCTTCACAGATTCCGTGGGGTCACCACATCTCAGGGGCTGGGAGGATCGTTAGAGGGAAGGCCAGCAGGTATCTGTTGTATTGGTGGGAATCGGGGGGGAGGGGGAGCGGTTTGTTGGCGTGTAGAGAAGTGAAAGTGACTTATCCAAGGTCCTAGCAAAGGGCCACGGGTTGATTCGGAGAAAGCGTGAGGAAGGAAGTACGGCTCAGTGTTCCCCAGTCAGAGCCACAGGGAGTTGGTTGGAAATGCAAGCTGCCTGGGCCTCCCCTCAGAGTTGCTACCCCAGGTTCTGCCCAGCATCTGCTTTTAGAACAAGCCCCCTGGCGACTCTCAGGTTGCCTGTTTCTTCAAAAGGAGCTGGAAATCTGAATTTCTGTGTGAGTTCTTCCTGATTTTCGAACATTGATGCGGATTTTTAAAAGACACCGTGAGGCCAAAGCAGCAGCTCTAGGGCCATACGTTACCGTTTTTTATCTCTGTTGGGCCTCAAGTCAGCCCTTAGCTGTGCCCCCTGTCCCCTCAGAGCCCTTTGCCTCACCTCCCTGAACCTCGGGGTTCTAATCCATAAAATGGCTACCGCGCTGTGGGTGCTGATCCCCGTTAAATATGGTTAACCGAGGTCACTGATGCAAGCACAGTGCTTGCCTCAGGTCAGCCATGGGCAGCTGTTCCCTTTATACAACTTCGAACATATGTCGTGTGCCTGGATGAGCACAGCCAGTTCTGCCCTGATGTCCCCCAAAATGACCGTGCTTTGCAAATAAATGCTCACCAACCACAGGTCTTATGGAAAAACGGGATCAGAGCATGAGACTCAAAAACTGTGTCAGCAACACATTAAAAAAAGATAGGCACCTACTTGAAGCCGGTAGCGCCGTTGTACGCGCATTAAATGGCTAAGCATGTTGTGAATGTTGCAGCACGTCCGGCACTTGACCTTGGGAAAGACCTGAGTGTCATGTGTAGACATGGGTGTGGAAAGGTTGCAGCCTGCGGGTCACTGAGGTACCAGGAGCAGGTTTCCTAAAATGGGATGGGTTGTCACCCCAGAGGGGGGTCAGGCAGAGTGGCTCTAGCAGCTGAGGGAGCGATGTTGGGGGCGTGTGTATGTCGGGGGTCGTGTATTACCAGGTGGCTTGGCTCAGCTGGGCGCACTTTTCCACATTCACCCCATGTTGCTCCTGGACAAAACCTGCCTCAGCAAATGCAGAATCCATACCACGCTCAAATCATTCCCTAGTCCGTGTCCCAAACAGATCTGTGTTCAAAACAGGTGTTAGAGCAGAACTGACTCTCTCTGCAGGAAAATTCCCAGGAGGTGCGTCCCTAGGTCAGAGGGTGTGCGCTCAGCACATGATCGTAGATGGCGCCAGGCTTCCCTCTGCCGGTGGCACCAGTCTTCCTTTCCGCCTTGTAATGAGAGCGCCCAGTTCCCCACACCCTCATCAGAAATCACCAGTCCTTATGCAATCTGATGAGCAAAAATGCTGCGACGCCGTTTTAAATTGTATTTCTTCAGACATCACTCAGTCTGATCACTGTTTCATCTGTATAGCGATGATTTGTATTTATTGTCTGAGCTGAATGGTCTTTGCCTGTTTTTTTCTTTGGCCTTCAAGTGTCCCAGTAACTTTGGTCAGGAGAGGGTGGAGGCAGTTTTTTCTCCCCCCAAACGGGTGCTCCGTGTACCAGGATTGGGAAGTAACTTTGCTCAGGGTACATAGGGCCGAGAGGGGAGGGCGTGCAAAGGGCTCCCCATTCCTTGTCTCTTCCCCCTTCGCAGCTGTGGAGGGGGGATGTCAAAGCCCTGCTGCTGGGAGGGCCCGACACCAGCGCCTCATGCTCTGTCACGTTCCTGGGTGTAAAGTTGACAGGGACTAACTTCTGATGGCCGACTTGGGTTGTGTTCGCTGCTTTCTGCCCTGCCGACCTGGGTCCCGTCTGGTCCTCATCTTGTTGCTTTAAGCTCCAGGTCAAGCCATCTTCCTTCCGGAGTCTTAGTGACTCTGGGGGAACAGGTCCTTTGACCTCTAAGTCCCTTCCCTTCCTTCTTCACCCTCTGCCCCTTCCAGACCCAGAGCTAGCTCCTCAGTCCCCTGCCCAGCAGAATGAGTCCCCTTGACCTTGGGAGGACCGTGGGTTCGCCACTGACCTTGCACTTCCCCAGCCTCTGCTCAAGGGTGCTTGAGGGCTGGGGTCAGGTCCTTCCATGACCGTCCCCTCCCACATCCCCTCCACACTCCCAGCACAGGCCACATCCATGGCCGGGGCTCAGGCCGCGTCGTGCGGCAGGGTCAAGACTCAAGCGCACAGGCTGTTCTCCAGAGCAGGGGGTGGGGGAGGGGGGGAGTGGTTGGGGAAAGGGGGCGGGGAGTGGTTAGGGGACACCCGGAGGTGTCAGCAGGGCAGCGGGCTGGACCCCCTCTCCTGGTGGCAGCAGTCACGGGCTCTGCCAGCCAGTTTTCTTTCGTGAGTCATCCCTCTGTCTCCTCCACAGTGGGATGCCTGAATGTCACAGCCTAGGGTGCCTCCTGGTTCCTTCGCTAACGACTCGTTTTCCCTCCCCTGAAAATTGGCAGAAGGAGCAGCTGAGCACGAAGGGCCGTCCGTTCCGAGGCATGTCTGAAGAGGAGGTGTTCACCGAGGTGGCCAACCTCTTCCGCGGCCAGGAGGACCTGCTCTCCGAGTTTGGACAGTTCCTGCCCGAAGCCAAGCGGTCCCTGGTGAGTACAGAGCACCGATGCCAGTCTGGGGCCACGTTCTCATCGGCCAGAACCCCCTGCCAGTGCAGCCCCCAGGCCAGGCCAGGTTTATCCACTCCCCAGACACACTGAGTTCCCTCAGAAGCCACAGCCAGTGCAGACATGCACGGGCCCCCAGTGCAGGCTCCACCTCCACGGGGAGCTGGCGCAAATCCTCAAAAGGGCTTCTCTGGACAGACAGCAGCCAGGTGACGAGGGCTGGCTGGGAGGCAGAGTGTCTTCCCATGGAGACCTGCCTGTAACCAGGTCCTTGTGGGAGGGTGCGGGAGGGGTCAGGCTCACTGCCTACCCCCCTGGAGGGACTGGGTGGAGGCTTGGCAGTGACTCAGGGTGGGAGTGCAGAGAGCTGATAGCGGAGGAGGGGCCTGCGATGGGGAGGTTGGGGGTGCAGACTGCACTGTCAGCCTTTCTGCCTTTGCTGTGGACTGAGGCCTGCTGACCTGCCCTTTCCATTTTCTCTTTTTTTTTTTTCCTATGAACTTATGGCTTTTAAAAAAAAAAAAAAATGAAGGAAAATTCACGTAACATAAAACTCACCATTTAAAAATGTACATTTCAATAGCATTTAGAATATTTAAAATGTTGTGCAGCCATCACCCCCTCTAGTTTCAGAACATTCCCATCACCCCAAAAGGAGACCTGTCCCCATTAGCAGTCACTCCCCATCCCCCGCTCCTTAGGTTCTGGCAACCACTCATCTGCTTTCTGTCTCTATGCATTTACCTGTCGGACATTTCACAGAGATGGAATCATGCAACATGTGGCCCTTGGGTTGGTGTCTGGCTTCTTTCACTCAGCATCATGATTTTAAGGTTCATCCATGATGTAGCACGTGTCAGAACTTCATCCCTTCTATGGCTAAATAATAATTCCATTGTGTGGATGGACCACATTTTGTTCATCCATTCATCCATCAGTGGACACTTGGGTTGTTGCCGCCTTTCAGTCATTGTGAATCGTGTTGTGAACATGCATGTACAATTTTTTGTTTGAACACCTGCTTTCAGTCATTTTCTGTCTATGCCTAGGAGTGGAGGTGCTGACTCATGTGGTAACTGTGTTAAACTTTTGAGGAACTGCCACACTGTTTTCCACGGTGGCTGGACCATTTTACGTTCTCACTAGCAATATACCAGGGTTTCAGTTTTCCACATCATCACCAATGCTTGAGGTTTTCCTTTTTAAAAAAAATGTATAGCCTTTGTAGTTGGTGTGAAATGGTATCTTATTATGGTTTTGATTTGCATTTCCCTGCTGACTAATGACATTGGGCATTTCATGTGCTCATTGGCCATCTGTTTATCTTCTTTGGAGAAATGTCTATTTAAGTACTTTGCACCTTTTTTGCTTTGTCTCTCTTGCTGGGTTGTAAGAGTTCTTTGCATGTTCTTGACATTAGTCCTTTATCAAATATTTTCCTCTATTCTGTAGGTTGTCTTTTCACTTTCTTGTTAGTGTTGGTGCGCATCAGTTTTAAATTTTGGTCAAGTCCAGTTGCCTATTTTTTCTTTTGTTGCTCATGTTTTCAGTGTCAAATCTCAGAATCCATTGCTAGTTCTGAGGTCATGAAGGTTTACCTAAAGTTTTCTTTTAGTACTTGTACAGTGTTAGCTCTTCTATTCAGGTTGGTGATCCATTTTGAGTTAATGTTTGTATATGGTGAGGTAGGGGTCCACTCTACATGTGGCAATCCCGTTTGTTGAGGAAACTGTTCTCTTTCCATCATTGCATGGTCTTGGCACTCTTGTCAAAAATCAATTGACCAGAGTTTTATGGGTTTATTTCTGGACTCAGTTCTAATCCATTGATCTCCATGCCTGCCCTTAGGCCAGCACCACACTGTCATGATTACTGTAGTTTTGTAGTAAGTTTGAAATCAGGAAGTGTGAGTCCCCCAACTTTGTTTTTTTTTTCAAGATTGTTTTGGCTAGTCAGGGCCCCTTGCAATACCATATGAATTTAAAGATTGGCTTTTCCACTCCAGCAAAAAAGGCCGTTGGGATTTTGAAAATGATTGCATTGAATCTTTCAACCGTTTTGGGGAGTTTTGCCATCCTAACAAGATTAATCCACAGATACACAGCATTTTTCCATTTATTTAAGTCTTTAGTTTCTTTCCACCGTGTTTCAAAGTTTTTTTTTCATTGTGTAAGTCTTACACCCCCTTGGTTAAATGTATTTCCAAATATTTTTTTCTTTTTGTTGTTGTAAATGGAATTGTTTTCTTAATTTCATTTTTGGATTATTCATTGCTCATGTATAGAAACACCACTGCTTTTTTGTGTTGATTTTGTATCCTGCAACTTTGCTCTATCCAGTTTATTAGCTTTGATAGTTTTCGTGGATTCCTTAGGATTTGCTAATATGGTTTTCTTTCTTCCTTTCCAATTTGGATGCCTTTTATTTCCTGTTTTGGCCTAATTGCTCTGATGGAACTTCTAGTACTATGCTGAGTAGAAGTGGTGAGGGTCAATATCCACATCTTCCTCCTGATCTTAGAGGAAAAGCTTTCCATCTTGCACCGTTGAGTGTGATGTGAGCTGTGGGTTTTCCGTAAGCACCCTCGAGTTGAGGAAGCTCCTTCTCTTCCTAGGTTGTTGAGTGTTCTCTTTCCTCTTTTTATTCTTCCTCTTTGCCCTCGACGACAACTTGGGGTGTGAGCGCACAAGAGTCCATCCTTCCCACCTTCCTGTGTCACCACCGCCTCTCCCGGGTCTGCTTCTTGAATGAAGATGCAGTGGGGGCACAGGGCTGGGGGGCAGTGGGTCTTGAAGGAAGGGGCTCGGGGGTGATAGCGGTCTGAGTTTGGGTGCTGTTCAAGACTCTTAGTCGATTGGGCAGACTCCCGGTGTGCGGGTCGGGGCTTGTCCCCGTGTTACTGTCTCTGGGACACAGAGCACCGTCCCTAAGAGGAGGTTCCACCCGGAAGCACTTCCTGACTCAGAGTCAGAGAAGCTCTGTGCCCATCCTTTGGGCTGAAAACAAGTCCAGGAGCTGTAACCAGTCCTGCCCACCCGCCCGGAGCCTTGTGTGTCCTGGGGGCCTGGACAGAGCCCCGTGAGCACACAGCCTGGGCCTCCTCGGGCTCTGGGTGCTACAGGCAGGCTTGAGCTGGCCGTGTCACCGCCCAGGCCTCGTTGCCTTCTCTCTCACATGGGGCTGACCGGCCCTCCTGCTCGGGTGGGGACTGAGCTGTTGTCCTTTAAGTGCTTCTCGTGGGGCCTGGCTGGCGCTCAGTGTTCCGGAAAGAGCAGCTGCGGTTGTGCTGGGAAAGTAGGCCTAGAATCCCGTCTGGTCGTCTCATCCACTCCTCCCAGGGTCTCCCTCTGCATCTCCAGGACCAGCCGGCTGCCTGGCCTGCTGGAGGCTCTTGGGGGATACCAGGGGGGCGGGGGGCGGTTGAAGGAAGCCCTTGTCTGGACTCCCCGGGGGCGGGGAGCTCACCTCTACACTGGGCCTCTCAGCCCAGCTGCCTCCTCACGGCCCCATCCCCGAGTCCAGCTTTCTCCTCCGAGTCCATTATCTGCCCCGCGGATCTCTCTGAACTTCAGAATCCCTACTTGGTTTTTTTCTCCCTGTTCCCAAATACCTGTCCTTGGCAGTCCTACATCATTCCCATCTTCCTTCTCTGTGTGCTTCTGCTCGTCAAAGACTCTCCTAGCTGGCTCCGGGGGCCGCGTGGCTGAGGAGCAGAGGGCTCTCACCACCTGCTTCCCGCCTCATACCTTTCTTGTGTTGGCTTAGCCCAAGGTTGTGGGTGCTTGGGCCTCTGTGTCCCCGGGAGCCCAAGCTACATGCTGCCACCTGCTGTAAAGCCCTGTGTTGCTCCCTTGTACAGTTGGTGGATAGTTTTGGGGTCTCATCCTCTTGGGTCTTGGCCTCAAATCTCACCTCTGACCCTGGCGTTGGCAGCTTTTACCCTGAACCCCATCCCCGCAGAGATGTGTGCACAGTGGCATCCCTGGGTGGCCTTCCCAGGGTCATTGCTGTCAATGCTTCAGGGTCCAGGGGCAGTCTACCCTCATGGCCTCAGGGAAGAAAGGCCTGGCTCTGTCCCTGGCCAGCTTTTGCTGCTGCACAGCTCACATGAACTTTTTGCAGGTCTTGGTTCCTGAGTTATCATCTTGATGGGTCGGGGTTGGGGGTGAGTAGAGCCTCTTGTCCTCTGAGGGCTGTGGTTGCAGTGCCCCCTGGTGGACACAACTTGGCATTTACCAAGTTGGACACTGACAAAGCCCACCCTAGAAAATAAGCATTTCTCTCAGAAAAGCACCTGCCCACAGAGTTTCTTTAAATGGCATTTGCTATCAATTCAGCAGTGTTTTTTTTAAGTGTATATTGTGTAATTAGAACTGTCTTGTACATTTTAAAAGATTTAATCAACTTTTAAAAATTACTAAAATGCTCATAAATAATTTGTCATATAGAATGATCTTTTCATTAACTTTTAGATTTCTGTTAAAACTGCAGGAAAAAGAAACCAAAGGTGAAATTTGATATTGTCCTAATTAAACTTGACTGCTTTGCCTAGATCAGGGCTTAGCGAAGTTTTTCTATAAAGGGCCAGACAGTAAGTATCTTAGGCTTTGCAGACCAGACAGTCTGGGTGGCAAAGACTCAGCTCTGCCGTGGTAGCGGGAAAGCAGCCACAGGCCCGTACGTCAACGAATGGGCATGGCTGTGTGCCAGTCCAATTTTATTTACAAACGCAAGCCAAGCCAGTCCCCATGTGAATGGTCTTTGGGGGTCTTCTGCCTCAGGCATTTGCACATTGGGACATTTAACTGAAACCAAAGAACTGCCTGAACTGTTAGGGGAAGATCAGTGGTACTGAGCTTGCCTTCCAGCTGGGTGAGCTTAGCCGGGCAAGCAGTGGGTTACCCACTTTCCTCTCAACCCCACCCCCCCCCCCCAAGTCGTACTTAGCGTGTCATATCGTCACCTGTCCCCCTCCTTTAGGAATTGGTGTTTGCACCTGTTCTGGGATCTACAGCAAATACCAGTTGAGAATTATTCCACATTAGGTTCTTGGAGTAGCCTTGGGTCTTCGGATAACTAATCCCTCCAAAGGAGCTTAATCTTCTAAGGGACAGGTTTTGCCTGTAGTTAAACAATAGGTCTTTATTATTATAATTATGAGTATAAAAATAGTACACGCTCATGAGAAAAGTCAAGCATTCGTGAGAGCATCAAGTATGAAAAGTTAGCTTCCCTTTTTCCTATTCTCAGTTTCCTCAGAGTTAAGTACTTACAAGTGTCTTATAGTATGTATCTTTCCAGAAATCTCCTCTGAATGTGCAAACAAATGTTTATCCTTTTAAAAAAGTTGGCGTCCCATTTGTTCTGCCCCTAGGGTTTTTTCTGTTTGTCCTAACAGTGTATCACGTATGCCTGTCCCTAGCAGTGACACAGTGGACACAGAGACACAGAGCTAACTCATAGCTGATAGTTGCCTCTGTTTGGTTTGGATGCACCACGACTTGTTCACCCGGCCCACGCTTTGGGCTGACAGCACACCCTTCACGTAGTGTCTCTGCATATAGGCCCCGTGGTGGGAGCGGGTGCAGCCAACGTGAACGTAGTGGGGCTGATTGCAGTGTGCCTCTCCAGCCCAGCCCTGAAGAAAAGCCATGGTCTGTTCACCTTCCCCCCGCCTGCTCTGACTTTCATACAGATGCAAATGCCAAATAGATCCTTCCAGAACCATTCTTCATAAATATTGCCAGCACCCTGACCTGTTAATCAGTGCTTGGTGTAGAGCCTGGGAGGACTAGCAGTGAGCACCCCACCAAGTGATGACATTGTCCCCAAGATGCGTTTTCTTATTCGTAGGAAAGATTGCAAACTTGACTGGAACCCCTCCTCCCCCGCCCCAGTGACCTGGCACCGTCAACTTCTTCCTCTTGCTGCCAGGGCCTTGCACATTGCTGGTCCTCTAGCCTGAAATTCTTTTCCTTTCTGTGGTGCGCTCGAACCTACAGGCAGACACCCTGTCAGTGGTCTGCTGGGTGAGCCCCACACGCCAAGGTCCAGCTTCAGTGTCTCCCCACTGAGCCCTCCCTCACCTGTCAGGACCCTCGCCCATCGAGGCCTTCCATGAGCCTTCTCCCAGCCTCACAGTGCGCGACTGTGGTGAGCTGGGTACACGGGTCTTTCCTCCAGTAAACGTGAGCATCTAGAGAGCCAGGGTCACCTCGCACTGGGACAGAGCCCCTGGCCCGTGGCAGACAGTGCTTGCTGGGGCCACGAGCTGAGCTGCAAGTGGTTCCACGCACTAGGTTACATTGAGAACCAGCACTGATGGGCCTGGCTGTGTCTCTCCAACGCTGACCACCTCCTGTGTTTGTGTCCTTAGTTCACAGGAAATGGGCCGTGCGAAATGAACAGTGTCCAAAAGAGTGAGCACGAGAAGAATCTGGAACACAGCAAAAAGCGCTCTCGGCCCTCACTCCTCCGTCCCGTGTCTGCACCAGCCAAGGTAACTGTCAGCTGTGCACATAGGTGTGTGCATGCGTGGACACCCAGCAGCCTGGCCTTCTCTGTAGATGACTTGAGGAGCAGTATGCAGAGACCTGGGGCATGAGGCCGAGTCCAGGCTCTAGTCCAGCTTGAAATTCACTGGCTGTTGGACCTTGAGAAGTTGACTCACCTGTGAGGTGGCCGGTCACCTGTGCCCCCTGGCTCACAAGATTGTGTGAGAAGGAGTGTCACCTCCTCTCGCAGAAACCGGATGTACTGCTCAGTCTGCTCCTTTTCACCATCACAGCTCTTTCACAGGCAGGGCCCTTATGTACAGTTGTGCAGGTCGGTTACTGCACAAGGTGCCCTGCTAGGGGGTGAGAGGCACTGAGGTCCAGCTCCTGTTGTTCTCATCACCTATGATGGTGATTTTCTAATTCCATCATTCTTTATGCATTTACTAGTTGGCTTTCTACTGTAAGGAAGAGCTTTTTTTCATCTCCATTTATTTAATTATGTGTATCTTCATAGACTCGGGTTATAATCCGTGACTATCACTGTTTATCTTGATGCCTAAACCGTCCCAGATCTGGCCAGTGGGGCCCTTTGGGCTGGCTCTGTGTCCTCTTGACACATCCCCATCATTCTTCAGGCATGTGGGAGATGGTTCTGTAGAGCCCTTGATGTCTCAGCAGAGTGGCCAAGTTCAGGTCCCCTTCCCATCACCATCACGGCCCACAGGACGAAACAGGCAGGGGAAGAGGTTTCTGATACAGTATCTAGGGGCATGTTTCCCTGGCTGTTCTTACTCTATGACAATCCCTCCTGACATCAAAAGAGCTAAACTGCTGAAAGTTAGATCCCAGATTGTGGGCAGAGTGGTTGTGTGACCTTTAACCCTTCACTAGGTCATGGAGGCTGAGGTGGGTGGTCCTGAGAGGTTCATCCACGGGGGTCTTGGGCAGACCTCATCCAGCACCTGATGGCGGTTCCCATCAGGAGAGCTCAGTGCTGGTGATGTTATGATTCTAATAAAGATGGACACGGGCTGCCCGTGGGAGGCACACAGCATCCATGGCATGGAATTTCTCTCTACAGAAGAAAATGAAACTCCGTGGTACCAAAGACCTGTCCATCGCCACCGTGGGGAAGTACGGGACTCTGCAGGAGTTCTCCTTCTTTGACAAGGTGAGCGGTGGGACCCATGACTTCTGGGCCTTGCCCCGTCCAGGCTGGCCTCGCCCAGCTCAGATCTGAGCAGGCAGGGTTGGGAGCAGGCGACAGGCGGCCAGTGGTGGGCAGCGGACGGGAGGTAGCGAAACAGGTGGGAAAGGCAGAGCTCAGAGCCCACACTAAGTTTGGGGGCACATGTCTGCCACTCAGAAGCTGTGTGGCATCTCTAAAGCTGGGATGGTCCTGGGGCTTCTGTCCAGAGTCAGTGGGCAGAGCCAGTGAGATGGCTCTAGGCACATGCTGTCTGAGCCAAAGATTACTTCACGGAGAGCAGTCCGCTGCAGACCACAGCTGGCCCCTTTAGAACACGCCTGTGTTGGTGACTCTGTGTGCACCTGGTGATAGCAGAGCCAGGTGTGCTCAGGAGCGGGAGTTGGGCCCGGTAGGGGCCCCCTGACTCGCTCTCCCCACAGGTGCGCAGGGTGCTGAAGAGCCAGGAGGTCTACGAGAACTTCCTCCGCTGCATCGCGCTCTTCAACCAGGAGCTTGTGTCCGGCTCTGAGCTCCTCCAGCTGGTCAGCCCATTTCTAGGGTGAGCAGCACTTCTCGGGGCTCCCCACTGGGGTTTTGTTTCCGTAAACTCCTTTCACCCTTCTTTTGGCTATTGTTTTTGGAAAATGGTATATGTGTTTTTTTCGATCTTGTCTTTAAGTTGAAGTTGTTACAGAGATCATTATAGATTCACCAGCAGTTGTGAGAAAGAACACAGAGAGGTCCTGGGCAGCGTTCCCTCGTGGTAACATCTCTAGTCAGCGTCATAGCCAGTATGTTGATATTCACACAAGCCACCCATCTTTTCAGGTTTCCCATTTTACGTGTGTGTGTGTGTGTGTGTGTGTGTGTGTACAGCTGTATCACCTGTGAAGGTTGGTGTGTCCACCACCACTGTCCAGGTACCGAGCAGCTTCAGAACCACGAATATCCTTGTGTTGGCCTTTGATACCCACACCCAGGTCCCTCCCACAGCCCAAGCCCCTGACAACCCCCAATACCTGTGTTCCTTCTCTAAAGCTTATATAGCAAAAGTATTATGTAAATGGAATCACACTCTGTAACCATTCAGGATCAGCTTTTTTCACCCAGCATAATTCCCTGGAGATTCATTATGCTTTTTAAAATTCTAAGAATCAGAAACTACTGGGAAGAATGAAATGACCACACAGCATCCCTGCTGCCCAGAGAGAAACTCTGTTAGCAGATCCGTTACCCGCTTCCAGCACGTCCTGCTGCCCTGTGTGAGCTGCCCCCCGAGGGCCCGGCAGCCTCTGAGGGGGGCGGAGCTGTCCTGGGAGGTGACTGTGCATCCGCAGGTCATGCACCTGTGCTGTGGGAAGGGGAGTCTGCTGGCTCCCAGTGTGCTTCCCACTCACCAGCCCTGTCATGCCCAGCGAGTTTCCTAGCCCGTCTGAGCCTCAGTTTCCATTCTGTCAAAGGGGGGTTATAAATATACCTGCGCAGGGTTTCAGAAAGTTTCAAATGGGCTCTGCCTGAAGACCCTTAAAATAGCATCTCGAGGGGGCTTCCCTGGTGGCGCAGTGGTTGAGAGTCCGCCTGCCGATGCAGGGGACATGGATTTGTGCCCCGGTCCGGGAAGATCCCAAATGCCATGGAGTGGCTGGGCCCGTGAGCCATGGCTGCTGAACCTGCACGTCCGGAGCCTGTGCTCCGCAACGGGAGAGGCCACAACAGTGAGAGGCCCGTGTACCACAAAAAAAAAAAAAAAAAAATAGCGTCTCGAACACGGTGAGCTTGCATTATACGTGACGTGTGCGGCGTCCTGTTTAGCCCCCAAGACAACCCCAGAGGCTGCCGGCCCTGGGGGCAGCTACCTGATTCCCTTTCTATTAATTAAAAAAGTTTTTTAAACTTTTTTTTTTAATGTAAAATAAAACACAGATCCAGGAAACCACATAACAGAAGAACGGCTTGGTGAATCGTTATTAGGCAGACACCCTTGTGCCCACCACCCAGGTCACAAATGGACCTTTGCCAACCTCCAGGAGCCCCTCCACCTGCCATTTCAGTCATGCTCCCTCCCTTGGCTTGGGAGTGACCACCTCCCTACACTAATTACGGCGCAGCCAACCCAGGCGGACACCGCCAAACACACGGCTCAGTCTCACCTCGTGGTCTGGGTTTTGTTTTCTAATACGTCTTGTACGTCCCTCTACATCTCTAGGTTCCCTCTGCAAGTTTATTCCTTACCGTGTCTGCATTGGCATCCCCATGGCGTGGGTGCATTTTGCCAAATGCACCTTCACATTCCCCCACATCCCTCTGTCTGTCAGGAGGCAGTGGTATCCTCTGAGTTCTTTCTGTGGTTTATTCCTTTGTTTATTCATTCACTGCAGGTTGCAAAAGAGAGCATCTCAACAGTATTTATCACCTTTTGGTGACCCAAGATAGATGCTTGAGTTCTCCCTTTATTACAGTGTCAGGGTGATGAGTCGCTTTCCTGTCTCATCAGGCCAATTAGGAACTGAAAAACGGACCAATTTCTTTGGCGTTACATGAACTCATGAATTTAAACACATTCGATGTGTCTCAATACATTTTAAGCTGAGGAGACTGAGGCCCAGAACGGATACCTCACTCTGTCCAGGATAAGCTCTCATAAGAGAGCTTTGCACGGTGATGGGCGAGTTCAGGGGGATGAGGCCTGGAAGCCCACCCTTCGCTCATCGTCTGCTCTCGGGATCTGAGTGTGGCTGTTGAGTTTCACATAAATGGCATCATGCTGTCAGGCTGGGCTGTAGTCTTCTCTTTTTTTCTTTTTTAAACTCAGCAATTCTTAGACCCAACCGATCGTTTTTAGCGACTGCACAGTGTATGTACCATGGTTTTCTCGGCAGGGTCTGCAACAATGGACGTTTATCTCCAGTTTCCCCCTGTAATCCGTGCTGAGATTATGCTTTTGGGCTGGGATACTCAAAGGTCGAGTTAGGGTCATCAGGAGGTGCTTCCTTGGTGGTCCCAAGAGTGTACACACATCAGGGTGACCTTTTCACTTGGATTGACTTTCTGGAGCTGCTAAAGGTCTGTTAACACTCTGAAAAACCACCCAGAGCAGGGTGGCAGGCGTCACACAGTCTCGGCTAAAACGTGGCTGGTTTTTTACGTGAATTTGGACACGCTCACATCGAAGTACATCTGCGCAGCTCAGAATCCAGTGCTCTGAGCTCGGTCAGGGTCAGCTATTCCCGTTTCGACATGTGAGCAGCAGTTAGAGACTCCAGGCGGGGGAGAGGGCCACGCGGGTGTGCAGCAAAGTGGAGAAATGAAGCGGCTTCTGCTCGCTCATCTTCAGCTGGGTTCACGCCCACCCCCCTCCCCACCATGAGGCCTCTGTTTGCATGGGCAAGCCTCTTTCTGTGTTTGTACACCCACGGGCAGCTGAGTGCAGTGGCCCAGAGAGCTGCCAGCTGGTGACAGCATGGCTGGAGTTGGGGCTGGAGTGGGGTAAGCCTCCACTTAAGAGTGGTTTATCCTGCTGTAACCTCAGGCATCCTCTACACCTATGTTGTTGATGTCTTCCTTCCCTGCATTTCCGTTGGCTTGAGGGTTTTCCTTGTGAGCTGAGTTGGCGGGGGTCCTTACAGGCGGGCCGCCTAGGGGCACATAGTTAATGAGGGGAGACTGCCAGGCTTAGTAATGGCAGGATCATCACACCAGCTGTCAAAATATCTGCACCCTTTCTGTAGGATTTGATATTCATTTAAACATTAATGCAGATGACATTGGGGGTCAGTTGGCGTTAAAATCTTCCCATCGACATGCACGACCATTACCTTATGAGAATTTGTCTAGGGAGGGGGTCTCCCTCATGAGGGAGGAAGGCCCTGGAGCTGGGAAGCAGATTTTATCTGTCAAGGGCCAAGGGTCACTGCTAACCAGCTTCTGGCATTATGCGCAAGCAATACTACAGGCAATACTAAAGGAGTGGATGTGACCGACTGTTTACAGGCAGATGTGGGGAGATTGACTAGTTTGCTGATCCTTGGCCTAATGCCCGGCCTCTTCCAGTCAGGGAACATACATCGCTGACCCCAGCTTCTGCCAGTGCAGGTCATTTTATTTGGCGTGTTCAAGGACCTCCCGCAAGTGGTGGGGCCTGGTTGGTGACAGAGGGCTGGAGGGCAAATTCACACACGCGGCAACTTCACACGTGTTGGATGCTCGTTCTGCCTCTCGCCCCTCCTCTCTGATGTTGATTCTGACCATCTTTAACTGCCGGCATCAACATGAAGCCATTTTAACATCTCTAGATCATTCTCAGAAGGCCCTCGGGATGCTACTTACCGTTTGTCTTTATTTCTTTTTTTTTTTTTAATTAAAAAAAATTGAAGTATAGTTGATTTACAATGTTGTGTTAGTGTTTGGTGTACAGCAAAGGGATTCAGATATATATATGTATTTATTCTTTCTCAGATTCTGTTCCATTATAGGTTATTATAAGATACCAAATATAGTTCCCTGTGCTATACAGTAGGACCTTGTTGTTTATCTATTTTATATATAGTAGTGTGTATCTGCTAATCCCAAACTCCTAATTTGTCCCCCCCACCTCCCTCCGACTTGTCTTTATTTCTGAAGGAAATTTCCAGAACTCTTTGCACAGTTCAAGTCCTTCCTGGGGGTGAAAGAGCTGTCCTTCGCCCCACCCATGAGTGACAGATCCGGGGATGGAATAAGCCGGGAAATCGACTACGCCTCGTGCAAGCGCATCGGATCCAGCTACCGGGCGCTCCCCAAAACCTACCAGCAGCCCAAGTGCAGCGGGAGGACGGCCATCTGCAAGGAGGTAGCGCTTCCCGGGGCTCACGTCAGCTTGTGTGCTGCATGCTCCTTACCCCCTCCTGTGTTCCACGTGGAGGGCCGAGTGTTGAACCCCCCGATGGTGAATGGTGGATGGTGCCGGGATGTGCCAAAACAAAATGCATGGGTGGAGATGACAGTTTCTTACCCTGCTGGTGGTTCTGGCAAGCCGCAGCGCGCACGGCGCCAGCATAGGGTTTGGCTTGTTCCTCCGTCATTTAGACTGAGGTTTATTTCTGCCTTGAGCCCGCTCTGTTCCAGGTTCACTGCCCTCAGCATGTTTCTGTTTAGCTTGACCACTGAACACTTTTTCAGAGTTAGTAGACAGGCTTACTGCATTTCCAGAATTCAAGAGTGCCTGCTGGATTCCAGGATATGTAGTCTGGGAGTCAGCAGACTATGGCCCATGAGCCAAATCCGGCCCACTGCCTGTGTTTGTAAGTAAAGTTTTATTGGCACACGGACATGCCCATTTGTTTACATACTGCCTGCGGCTGCTTTGCCGGGACGAGAGCAGAGTTGAGTACAGGCGTGCCTTGGAGATATTGTGGGTTTGGTTCCAGAGCACTGCAATAAAGCAAACATCGCAATAAAGCGAGTCACACAAATTTTTTGGTCTCCCAGTGCATATAAAAGTTACGTTTATACTGTACCGTAGCCTGTTAAGTGCGCAGTAGTGTTATGTCTGAACAAAACAATGTATATGCCTTAATTTAAAATATTTTATTGCTAAAATAAGCTAACCATCATCTGAGCCTTCAGCGCGTCACTGATCACAGATCCCTATGACAAATGTAATAATAATGAGAAAGCTTGAAATATTGTGAGAATCACCAAAGTGTGACACAGAGACACAGAGTGAGCAAATGCTGTTGGAAAGATGGCACCGATAAGCTTGCTCGATGCAGGGTTGCTGCAAACCTTCACATTGTTTAAAAAAAAAAAAGGCAGTATCTGTGAAGCACAATAAAACGATGTATCCCTGTAGACCTGACAGACCAAATGACCTGCAAAACCTAAAATATTTATCTGGCCCTTTACAGAGAAAGTTTGCCAACCCCAAAGTATTGATAGTAAGATTTGTTCACTTGATCAAGGCCACGTTTTCTCTTAAAACCACTTTAAAAGTAATTTTACTATTTGTATGATAAAGTAATTTCCTGTGAAATCAGTATTGTTACTTATCCTCGTATCTTCTACGCTGGACAACACAGTAAACCACTCTGGCAGTGGGGGCCTGGCGCGCTGGTCACGGCATTTCCTCTTGGTGCAGGTACTGAACGACACCTGGGTGTCCTTCCCCTCCTGGTCAGAGGACTCCACCTTCGTCAGCTCCAAGAAGACGCCCTACGAGGAGCAGCTGCACCGCTGTGAGGACGAGCGTTTCGAGGTGTGTGTGCAGGCCCGCCTTCTCCACGGCCCTGCCCTCGCTTTCCCCAGTTCATCTCCTCTGCACCCTGGGATGTATGTATCCTGATCCTCCTTGAGCCCTCTCGTCTCCTTTAGAGTATCAGGGATTCCAGCACTTTCCAGCAGAGGGCAGCTCCTGAAAGCCTCCCTTTTCTGCCTTGCTGGCCTCGTGTGTGTGTGTGTGTGTGTGTGTGTGTGTGTGTGTGTGTGTGTGTGTGTGTGTGTGTGTGTGTGTGTGTGTGTGTGTGTGTGTGTGTGTAAATTTTTTTAATACAAATTTTTACCGAGATCATTGTAGATTCACATGCAGCTTAAAAAATAACACAGAGTGATCCGGGTGCCCTTTCCCCAGTGGTAACAGCTTGTAAATCTCTGGCACAGTGTCAGAGCCGGGATATGGACGTTGACCCGGCCATGATCTTATTCACGTCTCCCTAGTTGGACTTGTATTCATGGGGGGTGCGGGGGGGCAGGGTATCTTGTGCACAAGCCTGTGCATGTGTGTTTAGCTCTGTGTGGTTCTCTCACCTGTGGAGGTCCATGTATCTAGCACCACAGCCAAGATACTGAACAGTTCCCCCACCAGGAGGATCTCTCACACTGTTCCTTTATATCCCCATCCACCTCCCTCCCCAATTCCCAGCATCCATCAGCCTATCCTCCACCTCCTTCACTTTGTCCTAAGTGGAATCAGTCACATGGTATATAACTTTTGAGGATTGGCTACCCCCAGCACATGTTCTGGGGAGTCACCCGGGGGCTGTATGTACCACGTGTCCCTTCCTCTTCATTGCTGAGTGTAACGTGCTTTTGATGCCTGTGGGAAGGGTCAGCCTAGGACCCATTCCCCTCCTCAGATGGGTCCACCAGTGGTGAGGTCCAGGTGATGCCATCATCGCCCAGGTCTGGACCGCCCCCACACCCCCGTAACCAGCTGTGCTCCCTCCAGTCCCTCAGATCCACGTCAGGGCCACCACACCCTGATGTCTATCGTCCCCTCTTCAGTTCTGCACATCCCTCTGCCAGCCCAGGCCCGTCCCTAGGGCCCCGCTGACGCCCTGACAGCTGACCCCTTTCTGCTTTCCTGTCCATAGTTAGACGTTGTCCTGGAGACCAACCTGGCCACAATCCGGGTGTTGGAAAGCGTGCAGAAGAAGCTCTCCCGGATGGCGCCGGAAGACCAGGAGAAGTTCCGGCTGGACGACTGTCTGGGGGGCACGTCGGAGGTGATCCAGCGCCGCGCCATCCACCGCATTTATGGCGACAAGGCTCCGGAGATCATTGAGAGCCTCAAGAAGAACCCTGTCACCGCTGTCCCCGTCGTCCTGAAAAGGTGTCCTCATGCTTCTGACCACCTTGCCTGCTGCAGGGAGCCCCCCAGCAGCTCATTAGTGCTGTTTGTCATGGTGTAATCGTGAGGGGGTCCCTGGGGTCTCAGTCTGGTTGGTTACAGTGTTTTCCAGTCTTGCTTCATCTCCCCATTCCATTCCCGAGAGGAAAGCACAACTGTCAACAGTTGTTTGTGTCCTCCTAGAACTTTCTGCCATGCACATAATCAACATGAACATGAAAAGTAACTATTTTAAAGCACAAATGGGACCATCCTATATCACGGCTTGCCTTTTATTTAATCATATGTTTGGGACCCTCACTGTGCCAGGGAACAGGTATTGGTTAAGTGGCTGCCCTCAGCCAGGTGCTGTGCCCAGCCCTGGGGCTACAGAGCCAAACGAGCCCAACACAGTCCCTTCCATTGCGGGGTTCACAGTTGAGCAAGGGAGCCCGGCGGTCGAGCCAGCAGCTGCATAGAGCGCAGTCAGTTCTGTGGGCCAGGACAGCGATGTTTGAGAAACCTTAAAACTGGCTGTGCGGGTTCCACAGGGCCGTTACCCCCTCCCTCCTTTATACAGCACAGAGCCCGCTACACAGGCCTGGAGCTGGCTGTCCCGAGTATGGAACATGTCCAGTGGGTCTGTGGGTGGAAGACAGGCTGACCCTGCACAAGGATGACTCGGGCGGGTGTCCCGGGCTGTCCGTGTGCTGAGCCCCTCTGGCCCTGCAGGCTGAAGGCCAAAGAGGAGGAGTGGCGGGAGGCCCAGCAGGGCTTCAACAAGATCTGGCGGGAGCAGTATGAGAAGGCGTACCTCAAGTCCCTGGACCACCAGGCCGTGAACTTCAAGCAGAATGACACCAAGGCCCTTCGCTCCAAGAGCTTGCTCAATGAGATTGAGAGCGTCTATGACGAGGTGAGGCCCTCCTCAGCTGGGGTTGGGGCAGGCTGCCCGGCCCAAGCTCTGGCTCTCCTGGCCTCGAGCAGATGGCCAGCTCTCTGTGCCTCCGTTGCCCTCGCCGGGCTGCGTAGGGGTGAGGATGGGTGTTTTCGTAGCACCCAGCATAGGGCTGGCCCGGGAGGCAGATTGAGGCCACCCTGCCATTGTCAGCAGAGAGGGGTGACTAGGGCCGACCGTGCTTCTGTGTGGCTCTGGACTCAGTGAGGGGAGTGGTTGGCGTGGGCTGGTGAACGGGAGCGAGTAGGTGGGAGGCTTGTGCCAGCACCGGGTGATGGCAGGACCATGGAAGGGCTGGTGGCAGGCGGGGAAAGGACAGAGGCAGGGAACGTTGCGGGATGGTGACGGACTGGGTGTGCAGGGCTGAGGGGGCCGGGCCGGAGTGCAAGCAGTTGCAGGTCTTCTGGGGTCTAGCCAAGTGTCTGTGAATGAATGATGGTGGGCAGAAGCCCGTGGTCCTCCCTGAGCCTTCCTCACCCCCAAGGCAGCCTGGGTCAGCTGGACTCGAATAATCAGGGTGCTGCTCGCCTCGTTTCCCCCAGCCTCTGAGTGCTGCTGCAGGCCTTGGTAGTGGGAGTTCGGCCTCGTTTTGGTTCCAGAGCTCAGCTGGGCCCCCAGCCATTGTGATGCCCTCAGAGCCCCATGGCCCTGGACCCCGTACTTGGAGTTCTCCCAGTGGGTCGCTTCCCGTCTAACAGCCGCCCTGTCTCCCCAGCACCAGGAGCAGCACTCGGAGGGCCGCAGCGCCCCCTCCAGCGAGCCGCACCTCATCTTCGTATACGAGGACCGGCAGATCCTGGAGGACGCTGCCGCCCTCATCAGCTACTACGTGAAGCGGCAGCCGGCCATCCAGAAGGAGGACCAGGGCACCATCCACCAGCTGGTGCACCAGTTCGTGCCCAGCCTCTTCTTCTCCCAGCAGCTGGACCTGGGCGCATCCGAGGACTCCGCCGATGAGGGCCGGGGGAGCCCCCAGGGGCAGAGTGCAGACCCTGGTGACCGGAAGAAGCCAGCGCCCGGACCACAGAGCAGCGCCCCGGAGGAGAAGGGGGCCTCGGGCGAGGCGCCGGCCACAGAGCAGCAGCCGCCGCAGCACAAGCCCCTGGATGACGTCTACAGCCTCTTCTTCGCCAACAACAACTGGTATTTCTTCCTGCGCCTCCATCAGACCCTGTGCTCCAGGCTGCTGAAGATCTACCGCCAGGCACAGAAGCAGCTCCTGGAGTACCGGACGGAGAAGGAAAGGGAGAAACTGCTCTGCGAGGGCCGCCGGGAGAAGGGCAACGACCCCGCCATGGAGCTGCGGCTGAAGCAGCCAAGTGAGCCCCTGGGCCCAGGGATGACACCATGGGGGCTTGCCTCTGAGATCCAGGAGGGGAGGCGGGCCAGCTGAGCAGCTGCCCCAGAGCCACGGGCCACCTGCAGTGGGAGGCGGTGACTCCAGATCCTTCCTGGTGGTGGCCGCGTGGGAGCCGGGCCCTCCGTGACCATGGTGCCGCCCCCTCAGGTGAGGTGGAGCTGGAGGAATACTACCCGGCCTTCCTGGACATGGTGCGGAGCCTCCTGGAGGGCAGCATCGACCCCACGCAGTATGAGGACACCCTGCGCGAGATGTTCACCATCCACGCCTACGTGGGCTTCACCATGGACAAGCTGGTGCAGAGCATCGCCCGGCAGGTGAGCAGGCGTGGGGCGGGCAAGCGGGCAGCGCCTCCCTGCGAGTGCCTTTCCTTCACTACTGTGCCTGCAGTTGATCCCGTGCTTGGCACCTTTCCTTTTTTTTCAATTAAGGTAGAATTCTTGTAAAGTAATATTCGCCAGTTTTAAGTGAGCGTTTCAGTGGAATTTAGCACATTTGCAGTGTTGTGCAACCATCATCTCTGACTAGTTCTAATTTCCATCTTCCCCCAGAGAAACCCTGTCTCCATTAGCAGTCACTCCCCATCCCTCCTCTCCCAGCCCTCTTCTGTCTCTCTGGATTCGCCTGTTCTGGGTATTTCACATAAACAGAATCACATACTATGTGGCCTTTTGTGTCTGGCTTCTTTCACTCAGCCTAACATTTATAAGGTTCCTCCACGATGTAGCGTGTGTCAGTATGTCAGCCATTTTTATGGTCACATAACTTTGCGTTGTGTGGATGGACCACATTTTGTTCTTCCGTTCATCCGTTGATGGACACTTGGGTTGTTTCCACCTTTTGGTGGTGGCGACCGGTGCTGCTGTGGATGTGCGTGTGCGAGGATATGTCTGAGCCCCTGTTGAAAAACCTTTCGTGAGGGTTGTTTGGCAACATGTAAAGAAACTGGCCCACTTTTCCTGGCGGGGGAATATCCGTGACGTGCATCAGCATCACCCCCAGCTGAATGTCAACAAGAGGAAATTGGTCATAAGTGTATAAACAGCAAAGCCCCAGACAAGTCGGGTGTGGTCCCGGGACGTGGGTCCTGCTTGGTGACCACTCAAGTTGTTGTTCAGCTTGACTTTCATTTCCTGGTTATCAAGTGAGGCTGTTCATCGTAAAGTGGAAAAGCAGCAGAGGAAGGAATAATGTCGTTACTCTGCCACCCAGGTACCGTTACTAGAAACTGTATAAAAGTGGCAGTTCCTTCCAGGTTTTGCAGATTTCTTATTGAAGTAAAACACATACAGAAAAGTGCCGACTCCTCAGTGTGCAGCTCGGTGGGCCTTCGCAGATGGACACCCCACCCGTGTCCACTCCAGCCACCCCCCCACTCACGGGCACCCGCTGCTGATTTCTGACACTGGGGTAGAGTCCCTGGCTTTGAAGCTGCATAAACTCAGCGTCTGGTGCATCCAGGCAGCGTGATCCTCTGAGATTCCTGTCTGTTGAGATGCCCGTTAGCTCCTTCGTCGTCCACCTGGGAAGGATTCCAGGGACGAGCTCCCACTTGGGCCCTTGGAGCAGCGCTTTGCATCCCCTGTGGGCCGTATGTGTGCATGACCTCTGCTCCCCTGGGTGGGGTGCAGGCAGACACAGCCAGCCTTGGGGGGAAGCTTCCAGATTCCTGGCCCACTCTGGTCCTGCCCCGGGGGACCGGGGCGGGGGGGAGGGCTCTCTCATCTCTCCTGGACCGAGCGAGTCAGCTCCCAACAGGCCACAGCTCTCGGGAAGGCGGCCCCATCTGTAGCACCGGGAGGATTGGACCATATATACTTTGACTCATGCCTTCTTTTAAAAAAAAACTCCTTCTCTCCACAAATGTCTCCTGTAAAACCTGTTTTAAAAGATAAAAGAAGCAATAAAAATGGAGCCGTTTAGTTGGAGCCATAGTGAGGACAGGGCCCCCACGTGTGGCTCACAGGGCCCCTCCACGCAACACCTGTAACCTGCAGCGTCGTATCCACACTCTTTCCTTCCTTTTATTTATTTATTTTTTAAAGTAGCATTTCTTATTTTCAGTAACAGCAGCTAATGTTGATTGGGAATGTGCTGGATGTCAGGCACCACATGAGACCCATGTGTGTCCACGCGTCGCTGTGTGCCCTCAGCAGAGGGACACACAGAGCGGAGCCTGAGGCCCTAAGTCTGCAGTAGCCTGTCTGGGCCACAGCTCACACGCAGAGGGGCCGACTCACGCCGGCCTCGGCCTTTTCCAGTCCTTGTCTCATCCTAGGCCTAAAGGTTTTAAGTATGCTTATAGGTATTAAAGGAATCACTTGTGTTTATGCCTGAACGCTGGCGGAAGACGATCACTGCTTTTATGATTACCCTCCCCATTTTGGCACACTTCCGTTTGCATCTTTTCTGTGCGTTTCTCACACCCAGGCAGGGTTTGCTGGTCTGCTCTGGTTGGCTCGGGTTGCTCTTGTCTGGTTTGGTCTAGTTTGGTCTCGCTGTTGGTCTGGTCAGGTTTGCTAGTTTGCTCTGATTGAGTCTGGCCTGGTCTGCCCCAGTCTGGTCTGGTTTAGTCTGGTCTAGTTTGCTCTGGCCTGCATGTGGCATGGAAGTCGATCTGCACGGCCCGTTGGACGCTGGTCTTCACCCCCACCCCGTGGACTTTGCCACCCCGTCTCTGGGTGAGGTGGGGGCTCCAGCAGGAGGTGGGAGTGGTGGCTGTGTCTCAGCCCTCCTGGCGGGCACACGCCAGGCACCCACCGGCCCTCCCTCCCCGGCAGCTGCACCACCTCGTGAGCGACGATGTCTGTCTGAAGGTGGTGGAGCTCTACCTGAACGAGAAGAAGCGGGGCGCTGCCGGCGGGAACCTGTCCTCCCGCTGTGTCCGCGCCGCCAGGGAGACCAGCTATCAGTGGAAGGCCGAGCGGTGCATGGCTGACGAGAACTGCTTTAAGGTGAGAGGCCAGCCATGCTCAGCCCCACACGAGGCTGGGGGGAGCACGGCGGGCACCCACGACAGGAGCCCAGTACCGTGTGCTGCTTTCGCTGGGCCTCTGGACGCAGGCCCCGGCCCCGGAGGGCACCACAGGGCCTGTGAGGTGGGAGCCCGGCACGTGGTCCCTCAAGGAAGGATGGGGCTTGGAGGCTGGTGAAGAGGGATCACTGATGACCTTTCGACCTCATCCTCTGCCAGCCTGGGCTGTTCTCGTGGCTTCAGGCTGTTTGTCCCCCTCCTTCCCCAGGTGATGTTCCTCCAGCGCAAAGGGCAGGTGATCATGACCATTGAGCTCCTGGACACCGAGGAAGCCCAGACAGAGGACCCACTAGAGGTGCAGGTGAGGACCGCAGCCCTGTGCTCTGTGCCTTGTACACACCATGGGGGCCAGGGGCAGCCACAGGCAGCATCGTGGGGCTCCCACCACGGGAGCCCATGCACATGCTGGCCGAGCACAGGCCACAAAACGTCCACCAGAGAAGCCTCTGTGCAGGTTGAACGCTCTCCTTGGAAACGCATCAGGAGGTGGGAGTTGCGGAAACCCCGGCTCCTGCCACCTGCTGCCGACACTGTGCCATCCGCCCATAGCCAGCCCAGTCACTCAGACCCCGCGGCATGTGGCCACCGCGCTCCCTGTGCATGGAGCTCAGAGCTCTGGGTGCCCCCTGACCACCAGGAGAAAACCCACCTGGCCCACACGTTGAGGCGCACATTCCGCTTGGTGCCCGCACGCCAGGGAGCAGGGCCCAGAAGCCCAAGCTGCCTTCACAGAGCGGGGGCGCCACCCACCACAGCCTCGGGGGCTCCCTTCACAGCGCCCTCCGCTGGAAACACTCCAAAACAAGGGAGGGGAGGGGCCTGCACACCCGGTCCCTTCCAGAAGTTTCCAGCAAATGTGCTTTTGTTAAGCTTGAGTCTGGAGGAGCCTCGTGCTTTAACAGGGTGGTGAGCAGTTGAAGGATCGCTCGGACGCTGCAGGCCATGTCTGCCCTGGACCTGGTGACCGCTCCAGGCCCCCCCTTTACTCAGCCGCAACTCCTGCCGGTGCTCCCCCTCTTCCTACCTGCTGTCTGTGTCCTGATGTCTGTTCCTGCCCACCATCCCCCAGAGCCCGCTCTCCTCCGTGTCAGGGGCCTCCTGTTCCACGTGAACTTATCACGTGATGGATACAGGAAAGTCGTTACACAGCAGGGATTTATCCACTTAAGCACGAAATGCCATAAATCATCTGAATAGTGGCCTGGGTGTGTGTCTCCCGCTCCAGCAGAGCCCTTTATCGGGAGCTGCAGTCTGCTGGTCTCTATCACAGTTCAGGGTCCTCGATAGCTGTTATCCTAGTGCTTCGGGAGGGGTGGGGACAAAGTCCCCGGGAGCCTCTGATGACCTGGGCTGCATCTCCCTCTGTCCCCCAAGCACCTGGCTCGGTACGTGGAGCAGTACGTGGGGACCGAGGGTGCGTCCAGCTCGCCCACCGAGGGCTTCCTCCTGAAGCCTGTGTTCCTGCAGAGGTGAGAGGACTTTGGGCCCGGGGGCCTCTCCCACCGTTGCCAGCACCCAGCGTGACGGGGTTTTACTAGTTTTCACGGGATCAAAGGGTTTGGGTGGTGGTTTTCATTGCTTCAGATTGCGTTTCTCCAACCCTGGGAGGTCAGGCATCTTCCCAGTGTTGCTGGGCCACGAGGACCTTCTAGTCTGCAAATCCTCCTCGCCCCCAGGAACCTCAAGAAGTTCCGCAGGTGGCAGTGTGAGCAGGTGCGCGCGCTGCGAGGTGAGGCCAAGAGCTCCTGGAAGCGGCTGGTCGGGGTAGAGAGCGCCTGCAACGTGGACTGCCGCTTCAAACTCAGCACCCACAAGATGATGTTCATCGTGAACTCCGAGGACTACATGTACCGCCGTGGGACGCTCGGCCGGGCCAAGCAGGTGCCCCTCCCTGCCCACATCCCGGGAACCTGGGGGCCAGCCCACAGCTGTCTGGGGTGCCTGGGCCATCCTGATTCTTCTCTCCCCCGCCCCCTGCAGGTGCAGCCCCTGGTCCTGCTGCGCCACCACCAGCACTTCGAGGAGTGGCACAGCCGCTGGCTGGAGGACAACGTGCCGGTGGAGGCAGCCAGCCTGGTGCAGGACTGGCTGATGGGCGAGGAGGACGAGGACATGGTGCCCTGCAAGACGCTCTGCGAGACGGCTCACGTGCACGGGCTGCCGGTGACCCGCTACCGAGTGCAGTACAGCCGCCGCCCGGCCTCGCCCTGACGCTCCCACACGGGCACCACGACTCGCACTTAGTGCAGTTGCTTCCTCGGCCTGTGTGCCCATCGGGCGTTTTCATGAACAGTGTGAGGGGAGCAGAGCGTCCCCCAGCCTTGCTGCTATGGGCTGTGAGCTCCAGAGAAGGGCGGGTTGTGTCGGCTCTCGGCCCCACGCTGCCATCCCTCTTGGCTTCCCCGCTTCCTTTGGGCCCGTCCTGTGCCAGACGTAAAGCACTCCCCGCACTTGAACTCTAGGGGCTCAGTCCCCACTGGAAGGGGGAGAAGCAGTGCACCGCTCAAGGCACAAGTGAGTGCGTTCACATGCCTGCTGGGCTACTCCCGTCACACATGCCAAATCCCCAGGCTTGGGCACCACTGGTCCTTTCCTGCGTATGGTGAAAGTGGGTGGAGAGCCGCGCGAGGGCTCACGTTCGAGGGCTCACGTTCAGGAGGGGTCAGCGTTTGAGGGTCCCTGACGTCGGAGGAGTCGGGCCCAGGTGGACTTGCTTGAAAAGCATGTCCTTCCCAGGCTTCTAGAAACATTTCCCAAGCTGGGCAACAGCCTGCATCTGACAGTTCGGGCATCGGCTTGGCCCAGCGGGTGCCTGCCTGGGGTCCTCAGTCACTTCGGAAGTGAGAAGAGCCCTTTCAGCCAGACTGTTGGGATCCTGCTTTGACATCCAGACAGAGTGGGCAGGCGGCACCAGAACTGGCCAGAAGACCCTGCTCTGGAAAAGAAGAGACTCAAACCCCATGTTGATCCGACACCTGGACTCTGGGCACGTGAGGGGAGGGAGCCTGGCCTGCCGCACCTGCTGAGCTCGAGTGGTCCCACCCTGGGAGGGCCCTGGGGTGTGGTTGTGTACCTAAGATGGACATTCTAGAAGTATATATATGCACACATATTTATTCCTTTATGCTCTCTTAGTGGTTGTAAGTTCTACAACGGCCAAGTCCCACGGCCTCTCTGGGGGTGACAGCCCTCTTCGTGGACTTCTGCATACCCACCCCAACGCCTCCATTCCGGCAGCCACCCCCCGGGGCGGGTATGGTGTGAGGGGCAAAAGCTTCTGTGCCAAGAATGCCAAGCAGTTTGGGCTAGGAACCAGCCTTTTGAACTTCCGGCACCACGAGAAGCTCTGGCCAGGCCCCTGACACCATCAGCGAGTGGGCTCCACTGACCCGTGGGCCTGGAAGAACCCCCGTGCAGCTGCCTCTGCCAGCCGCAGCCCTTGCCTTCCTGCAGCTGAGCTGTGCCAAACACCCAAGGTTCCGGGAATTGGAGACGTGTTTCTAGAAGTTTACCTGTGGAACTCGAGGTTTGCAAAGCCTGTGACTCCAGGCCTGGGCGATTCCAAGGCCAACCTGTCCCACCTGGGTGTCTCCTCATCCGTGTTTTCTCACGTGTAATCCATGCACTTTGTACGCATCCTTGTTTTATAAGAAGGAAACTTACCAGAATTCCTGAACCAGACCCTCCCGGCAGCCGTCCTCCTCGGGAGCCCGCAGCCCCTCCCGTGCCTCTGCGTGGGCCTGGGGTGCGGGCCGTACCCCACCAAGCCCCCCATCCTGCATGCTTCTAGCGAGCATCTCTTCTGGTTTTGAAGAATTTCTGTTCTGGGGCTTGTACTTCCTTTGCAGCTGTTTTGAATGTAGTTTTCCTTTTCTATTTATTTGCACATTAAAGCTAAAAATTAAATATTGATCTAAAGCTGTGAGGTTCAGTCAGTCATTTCCTGTGAGCAAATCTGGGGGTGACCTCTCACTGCCAGGGGAGTTGGCCTGACCGCAGGGAGTGTCTGCACAGGCGCGCCTGGGAGTTCTCAAACCCCATGTGGGGACCCCCCCCCCACCCTGGCTTCCCTGTGGCTGCGCAACAGGGTCCTGTTTCCCCCGGGGCACGGCCCCGCCTCCAGGGTGTTCTCTAGAATACGTAAGTCCCCTACATACAAGCAAGTTCTGTTCCGAGAGCGCGTTCGCCGAGTCCAATTTGTTCCGAAGTTAGCCTAGGTACCCAACTAACACCATCGGCTATATGGTACTGTACTGTAATAGGTTTATAATACTTTTCATACAAATAATACATAAAAAACAATAAAACATTTTGAACCTTACAGTACAGTCCCTTGAAAAGGACAGTAGTACAGTACAACAGCTGGCATACAGGGCTGGCGTCAAGTGAACGGGTGAGAAGGGTTACTGACTGGAGGAGGGAGAGGAGGTGGGAGATGGTAGAGCTGAAGGATCGTCAGCAATAGGAGACGGAGGGCAAGCTGCAATTTCACTCACGCCTGACGCTGATGGAACCCACGTTCGCAACTTGAAGGTTCGTATGTAGGGGACTTGGGTGTGTTCATTCCCAGCTCAGTTTTCGTATTTGCTGGAAATGAGAAGTGTTTCCTTCCAGTGTTGCACATGCAAAACAATTTGAAGACTGCAGCGTTTGCTGTGGGCTTTCTGTGCCTGCCCACCCGCTTCTGACACCAGGTCCAGAAGCCCACAGATGGCGGGGGATGCGGGGTCTCTCCCTCCTCTAGCCCTACAAAACCACCCTCCGTGCTCTCTGGTCCCCCCTCCCAGCTGCCCCCCTGCCCCCTCCTTTCCTCTCACCTCCTGTGTCTTCACCATCATTGGGTCCCCTGAACATCTCCAGGACCCCCTCCTACCAGCCCCACACCTGCCTCCAGGTAAGAGGGAGCCCTCAGCTCTGCTTAGGGTCCTCTTAGCTGCCCCCCACCCCACGAGGCTTTTGCAGCGCAACTGGCCGACCCCCTCCCCTCGCACTCAGTGCGCACTGCCAGGCCTCACCCATTGGGTCCCTGAGCTCAGCTGGCCCTGCCTTCTGCCCAGCCCACCCTGCCCACCTGGCAAGTCCTCTCCCAAGAGTTGTCCCCAACCTTCCCAAGGGGCCACAGCTGCCTTCCAGGGACCCCCACACACACACACCCCTGGCAGTGCGCAACTCCCCAAAGGGTCAGAGCTCCTGGGGAGTTTGTGACCGAGGCTTCGTGCGGCCCTAGATTTCTCCTGCCGCAAGCTCACATCCGGCCGTGGCCAGGGCCCGCTCTGTGCTCCTAGACTGGCTTTTGTTGGAAGCCCTGGGAGGGCAGGCCTGGGAGGCAGATGGTGGCTGCAGCAGCTCCCAGGAAGGACACCCGGTCCCAGGAGAGCAGACAAGAGGCGTCCCCAGGGACTTCTGTGGCGGGCAGAACTCTTGGCCCCAGGATTCCAGCCCTAGTGGACACCTTCCAGAAGAGCGCCTCCCCTCGAGTGGGCAGTGCCTGTGACTGGGATGAGGTTCCTGGACAAGAGACAGGAGGGAGGGTCTCCGCTGGCCTGAAAGACAGCAGCTCCACGTGGCAGATGAGGACCTGGGCCCTGTGCGTACATAAAGCAGCCCTCATCCTAACGGCCCTGCAGCTCCCCTTCCGGCCTCCTTCAAGTGGTGCGGAGCTGCAGGACCAGGTGGGCTGCCCTCCCCTCCCTAGCACGGTGGTGGGGGGGGTTGCCTGTGGTGCTTGGGGCAGCAGTGGAGTTGAGGGGCTCAGGTAGAACATTTACTCTGTTCCTAATGAGGTGTTTGCCTTGCTGGGTCTTTGCAAAATAGAACTAGCGCAATGCACCTGATGTCCTGGCTGAGAATGAAGCTGATTGTTCTAAAAAGCAAGTTGACCTAAAATCAGTCTCAGCAGGTCCGTGGCGGGCGTGGGGGTGGGGTGGGGGGGTAGAACTGGTAGCGGTGGGACTGGTGGGGATGCAACGTGCCCAGAAAGAGCCTGCAGGGATGGGGGGTGATGAGCATGCCATACCTCCAGCCCTGCCGGAGGCTCTCCAGAACCTTCTCCATGCAGCCCTGTGTGCGGGAGCTCCAGCCCACAGGACAGGTGAGCAGACTCAGATTTGGAGTTCCAGGGATGAAGCATAGGGCCTCTGTGGTTGGGAGGGCTGGACCTCAAACCTTGGTGCCCGGCAAGTCGGGGGTCACAGCACCCACCTCTCATTCTGGTCCGAGGGTTAATGTCCCTGGCCGCAGGCCGAGGCCCAGCCCGGGAATGAGGGGAGATCCGGGCACATTTGCAGGTGCCCATCTGGCTTCAAAGTACAACATAAAGAAAACACAATTTCCACAAAGATGGCCATCCCGAGAAGCATTGCCTCGGAAGGACTTGAGGGGCTGAGTCATCAGTGACCTCCATCTTCTAGTGGAGACGGTGAGGCAGGAAGGGGCAGCCAGGGAGGACAGGCTTGGGGGAGGGGGCTTGGAGGGTCCAGATGAGGCTGGAGGATGAGGAGTCCCAGGACTAGCCACTGGCTTAGGTCTGTTTGCCGTTTTTTTCACTTATTTATTTATTTATTTTATTTATTTTTTTGCAGTACGCGGGCCTCTCACTGTTGTGGCCTCTCCCGTTGCGGAGCACAGGCTCAGCGGCCATGGCCATGCCATGCATGTGGGATCTTCCCGGGGCACGAACCCGTGTCCCCTGCATCGGCAGCTGCGCCACCAGGGAAGCCCTTTCACTTATTTAAATTGTGGTAAAATACACGTAACACAATTTACCACGCGACCATTTTAAGTGTACAGTTCAGTGACATAACGTACACCCACGTTGGGAATTCCCTGGTGGTCCAGTGGTTAGGACTCGGCGCTTTCACTGCCGACAGCGTGGGTTCGATCCCTGGTTGGGGAACTAGGATCGCGCAAGCCTTGCAGCGCAGCCATGAGTAAATGAGTAAATAAATAAAGTACATCCACGTGGTTGTATAACCATGCCCACCATGCATCTCCAGACTCTGTTCCTCTTCCCAAACCGAAACTCTATCTTCAACTAAACACTAACTCCCCACCCCTAGCCCCTGGCAACCACCCTTCTGCTTCTTTCAGTCTCTGTGCATGTGGCCACTCTAGGGACTTCATATAAGTGGAATCATACAGTCTTTGTCCTTTGGTGACTGCCTTATTTCACTCAGCACAGTGTCTTCAAGGTTCATCCATGTTGTAGCCTGTGTCAGAATTTCCTTCCTTTTAAAGCTACTATTATGCCTTTTTTGAAACATGAGTTTTAACGGAAAGTGACGCACGGCACAGAAAATTCCAATAGCACAAAAAAAGCTCACAGAGAAGAGTAGGTGCCCATGTCCCTCCCGCTGAAGGCAGCTGCCCCCAGTGTCCCCCAGGAGGTATTCACGTGGCTTGTCATCCGATTGGAAACAGCGGCCCGGCACCTCCACGGCTGTTTCCGTGGCGGCAGGGGTGGGGAGGGTTGTTTATGGCCCCCCCCCCCGCCCCGCTGCCGGAAATTTCCCCGTACAGACGTCTTCCTGAGCGTTTCCCTGTACAGACCCACCATAAATTCCTAGACACGGAATTCCTGAGTCAAACCACCCGCCTCACGCTCCAGTCTGCCCTATCCCTGGCAGGGAAGAGCTGCCGGGCCCAGCTTCCCGTGAGCACAGTCCCTGCTCTCTCCTGGAGGGCGGCAAGGGGTCCCCATCCCCGTTTTCCTGTGCGCTGAGGGCATATCATCATCATCACTGGTCACGTGTGCTGTGAGGCGTAGGTGTGGGATGAATTTGTCATTGGTGCTGGTGGAAACTGCTCAGAAATGAGGGAGAGGTTCCTGGCTGAGACCCCTGCCTTGACTGGAGCTCTCCAGGTCTCGATCCCTGCCGACCAACCCTGGGGCTGGGGGGGCAGGGACCTCAGCATCTCGGCCTCTGGCTACACTGACTCTGTGCAGGACTGCTCGGTCATTTCCTGGCTGGTTCCCGTGTCCCCGAGTGTGTGGCTAGATTAGGGTTCGCCATACCAGGACACGGCTGCATCTGACCCCCTCTCCCACCCCTAGTTCATTTCTTCTTCCCTGACCCCCACTGCCCCCTTGGGGTCCATCTGCTCCCAGACATTGCCCCCACCACTGTGACCCAGCCCTGACCTCACAGAGACCGAGCACCCCCAGTGCAGGGCTCCCCCAGGGTAGGACGGTGTAGCTGCTCTGAGGTCTGGAGGGGGGATCGTATTCAGGACGGAGGAGTACCCTCCCCTCTGGGTGGGACGTGGAGAGGTCTGAGGGGTGAGGACCCCAACGGAAGGTGGTTCAGGGGGCTCTCTGGGCTGGCTGGGCCACTCCCTCTGGCTCATGTACGGCTGTGGCCCCTGGTCACACCTGGGACCCCAGGCTGAGCGTGGGGTCAGGACCAGAGCAGAAGCGGCTTTGAGAACTGGAAATGGGCACCCCCCCAGAGGGGGCTGCAGCCACGCTCCCCTAAGACCCCCAGGACAGCGCAGGCTCAGCATCGGGGGTTCTGGCTGAGAACCAAGACCTCCTCAGCAGGCTCACAAGGCCTGCCCCTCTCTGCGCCTGCCGGGGGACCTGTGCTGGGGCGTGCGTGAGGCTGCATACGGCAGGGTAACCTCCAGAGAGGGCCAGGGGCATCTGGGGGGGTCCGCTCACCTGCTCTGGCCTCTGATTTGGGGTCCTGCCTGCCAGAGCTGGGGGTGGGGTTTGGGAGAAGGGGGCTTCAGGAAGGGCCAAGCGTTCCTGATGGAGGGAGGGCAGCATGGCACGGAGGGCTGGGCTGTCACGAGGATGGGGCCGAGATGTGATCGGCCAGCAAGAAGGGGCCACTTGGCCTACAGAGGCTTCCTAGGCTGGATGGGGGCTACAGCCTGGCGCCTCCTCTCCCATCTTACTGGCGCAGCACCTAGACCCCAAGTAACTCCAGCTGCCAGGCCTCCTCAGGCCAGGCTTTGGGCCTCCCACGGGCTCATGGGGGCAGGGACCGGTTTATCTCACCAGACCTTGTCCCCTCCTCCGCCGGCACTCAGGAAGCTGGGGGCGGGGGTAGGGGGGTCCGGCCAGGCAGGAAGCCTGAGGTCAGCCGGCCACAGCCCAGAGTAGCCGGCACCCAGCACCGGCAACATGTGGGCTCTCCTGATGCTGTGGCCCCTAGCACTGGGGTTCAGCCTGGATGACACTCAGACCCCCATTATCTACGACGATGATGGGGGCAGCACGGAGAGAGGTGATGGTGAGTGACCTCGGGCCCTGCCTTGGGACTGGGGGGGTGCCCAGAGCCGGTGAAGGGGAGACAGGGAACGGGGGTGGGGCTTCTCCAGCCCAGCCCTGAGTCCACAGGGCTGGGGGTTTCCATGTCCAGCTCTGTCCCACCAGCCCAGGGGCTCCTGAGAGCTGGGGGCTAGATCTACAGTTCCTCAGGGGCCTCGCCATCCAGCTGGGGAACAGGTGAGGGGCTAGGGGTGGGGGGGTGACTCCTGGCCTCTCAGCGCTTCTATCCCCTTTCCCTCCGGGCCTCTCTCCCCCAGATAGCACGCCGGGGCCCCACCCGCGCAGCTTCCCTGGCCAGCCCTGTGCCAATGACAGCAACACTCTGGAGGTCCCGGGCAGCTCTCGGGCACTGCTGCTAGGCTGGGTGCCCACGAGACTGGTGCCCGCGCTCTACGGGCTGGCCCTGGCAGTGGGGCTGCCCGCCAATGGCCTGGCGCTGTGGGTGCTGGCCACACGGGTGCCACAACTGCCATCCACGGTGCTGCTGATGAACTTGGCGGCGGCTGACCTGCTGCTGGCCCTGGCGCTGCCGCCACGCATCACCTACCACCTGCGGGGCCAGCGCTGGCCCTTCGGCGAGGCCGCCTGCCGCCTGGACACGGCCGCGCTCTATGGTCACATGTACGGCTCCGTGCTGCTACTGGCCGCCATCAGCCTGGACCGCTACCTGGCCGTGGTGCACCCGCTGCGGGCCCGCACCCTGCGAGGCCAGCGCCTGGCCATCGGGCTCTGTGTCACAGCCTGGCTGGCGGCAGCCACCCTGGCGCTGCCCCTGGCGCTGCAGCAGCAGACCTTCCGGCTGTTGCGTTCGGACCACGTGCTCTGCCACGACGTGCTGCCCGTCGGTGCCCAGGCCTCCTACTGGCGGCCCGCCTTCATCTGCCTGGCGGTGCTCGGCTGCTTCCTGCCGCTGCTGGCCATGCTGCTGAGTTACGGGGCCACCCTGCGCACGCTGGCGGCCGGCGGCCGGCGTTACAGCCACGCGCTGAGGCTGACCGCACTGGTGCTGACCTCGGCCGTGGCCCTCTTTGCGCCCAGCAACGTGCTGCTGCTCCTGCACTACTCAAACCCGGACTCTGACGCCTGGGGGGACCTGTACGCCGCCTACCTGCCCAGCCTGGCGCTCAGCACCCTCAACAGCTGTGTAGACCCCTTCATCTACTACTACGTGTCGGCCGAGTTCAGGAGCAAGGTGCAGGAAGTGATGCTTCGCCGGGCGCCCGGTACCGCAACAGCCTCCAGGGAGGGGTGCAGCCCGGCGACCTGCACCCGGTCCTCCTCGTTTGTGTGACAGCCCCTCCACAGGCCGGACAAACAGGAAGGGGGTTGCACTGGGTTGAATAGGGTCCCCTCCCAATTCATGTCCACCGAGAACCTCCAAAAGTGAGCTTATTTGGAAATAAGGTCATTGCAGGTGTAATTAGTTAGGATGAGGTCACACTAGAGTAGGGCGGGCCCAAAATCCCATGTGACTGGTGTCCTTACAACAAGAGGACACAGAGACACACAGGGAAGCCCATGTGACCACGGAGGCAGAGATGGGGTGATACGGCCACAAGCCAAGGGATGCCACAGACTGCTGGCAGCCACCAGAAGAAGTCAGGAGACCAGCCTGGGACAGACGCTCCCTCAGAGCCCCCAAAAGGAGCCAACCCTGCTCACCTTTATCTCAGACTTCTGGCCTCCAGAACTGTCAGAGAATAAATTTCTGTTGTTTTAAGCCACCTGGTACGTGGTACTTGGCTACGGCAGCCCCAGGAAACTAAGATGAGCATTAAATGCAGGTTCCCAGGCCCAGCCAGCTCGCCTGTGTCCGTGTCCAAGGTGTGGACAAGGCGAAGCTGATGCTGCCTTGGACCTGCAGCAGGTCCCCACCCAGGAGGAGGCTCGGGCCCCCTCCCCGCTTGTGGCCCAGGCGGCTGGGAGCCCCGTTGGCGGTCCTCGTTCCCAGGATGGGCCTTAGTGTTCTGGGGCACCTCCTGAGCACTGGAGACCTCTACTCTGCTCCCCAAAGCCTGGTGCAACCCATCACTGGGAGCCACAGGGCTCAGCCTCCTACTGTCACCCTGGCTGCAAGACGTCACCTCCTCCTGCTTTCCCTTGGTCTGATCCCTCTTCTCAGGTAACTCCCCCATGGACTGGGTGGGTGGAGCAATGTGAAGATTTACAGTGTACACCCAGGGTCAGGGGGCTGCAGCTTCGCAGAACCCACCCCCAGCCAGCTGAAGGCTGCTCTGCATCAAGGCAGGGGGCACCACGTGGGGAAGGGCAGCCGTAGCCCCAGACACACATACACACACACCCTGCCGCTCCCCACCCCAGAAGGCAACACAGTGTCCGGAGCCACTGAGGCATCCGCTGTGGGAATACACAAAGCCCTCTCTAGAGGCAGAGGGGAATGGGTGCCATTCCCGGGCTCCCCATCAAGTTCATATGTCTCTGGTCTGGGGAAGAGTGAGCCGGAAGCCCCAGGACGGACACACACACACACACACACAAGCCCGCGCGCACACGCTCTCCCACGTAAAAGTGAACCTGGGGCTGTGTGAATAAAGTCAACAAAGAATATCATGTCAATAGCCTGGTATGATGATGTGCTAGAGTCTTCCAAGATGTTACCACTGGGGGAGGCTGGGTAAAGGGTAGCCAGGACCTCTCTGTATTGGTCTGATTTCTTACAAGTGCATGGGAATCTACGATTACCCTGGGATGCAAGTGTTCCAAAGCCTCACCCTGCCCTGAAAGGCTGGGCTGTAGATGAAGGAATGGAGGTGAGGGGCCGGAAGGGAGCTGGGCTCCAGCGCTTGGAGCTGCCTCTCAGCCTCCCCTGTCCGCAGGAGGCCCAAGTCTGTCAGGGACTCTATGGAAATGAGCTTTTATTACACCAGCAGCCTCTATGGCAAGTGGCAACAGGGCCTCGGCAAGGGTGCAGTAACCTTGCAGGATGGCAGGGGTCAGGAGCGTGGAAAGTGGCCGGTGCTGCACGACGGGGACCCACAGGCTGGGCAGCCCCCTCAGGGTCTCCGTGCTGTCCAGAGATGAGCAGTGTTGGCTGAAATAAATTACCACCGTGGAGGCGGAAGACAGGAGAATGCAGGAGGGGGCATGGAGAGCCGGGAGGCAGGTCTGAGCACACGGCTTCGGTAGGTCCAGAGCTGGGACACCCTCCGTGGCTGCTAGGAGCGGGACAATCTTCCAGGCGGGGCACTGGAAGATCAGGGGTTCACAGGTCGAGGTCAGGAAGTGGGCAGATGAAGGGGCATCTGTCTGGAGCCCAGGACTTTCTCTGCAGAGAAAGTGGTGGTGCTGTCGAGGCTAAACATTCAGGGACCCCTGGGTTGAGGCAGGGGTGCAGGGACTGTGACAGTTCTGGGATAATTTGGGGTTTGGGTCCGGGGGTTCAGCAGCCCAGGCAGTCATTATGCAGAAAAGCAGCCTGGTTCGTTTCTAAGTTGCTGACGCTACGTCCTTGATTTGGCCAGAGTCGTGCCCCCTCAGAAACAGGTCTTTGGCTACGAGTCCTTCCCAGAAATGTCCCTCCTCCAGGGAGCAGAACGTCAGGCTGTGGGAGCTGCTCTGGCCACCCAGCCCAAGGCTGTAGGGTGGGGTGACTTGTGCTCCAGCTGCAGCTGGCGGGGAGGGGGGCACCTCCAGCCACCTTGCTGACCATCCTTCTTGTTGAGGTGGGGACTGGGCCCCCAGGAGGCCCACCATCATCTCTGATGGTCTGTTTATCGCGTTTGGAAGCAGGGGTCACCCGGGCAGGGTCCAGCAGCCCTCAGACAGTCAAGTCTCCTGTCAGCGACCCTCTTCCGGTGGGGCGAAATCACGGCCACATCACGTCTTCCTGCTCGGAGCTTTAGGAAGAGAAGCCACTCTGACTGATGGGGAGAGAAGCCGAAAAATGCCTGTGGGCTGCCAGGCCTGGCGAGGGCGGGACTGCGGACCACTCCCTAAACCCGCCTCCAAGTGGCTCGGCCTGGCTGCCTCCGTCCACTGGGACATGAGCGCCCCACCTGGAGCCGGGGTTGGGGGGACATGGTCCAGCAGGGCCCCTCAGGACCCCGCCCATCCCCACCAGGCCACAGTGATGGGATGGGGCCTTCACTTCTGGTAAGAATGAGCGCAGCATGCAAGGGACCACTGACCAAATAGAAGACTTATCTGTGGAACTCAATCAGCTATGAAAAGGGAGGAACTACTGACACAACACCATGGATGGACAGCAAGGGAACTCTGTTGAGTGAGAAAAAGCCAATCTCAAAAGGTTACATACTCCACGATTCTGTTTACAAAGCATCCCTGAAATGGCAAAAGTATAGAGCAGGAGAACAAATGAATGGTTGAAGGGGGGGGCCGGAAATCAAGGTGGGTGTGGCTATAAACCTGCAGCTAAAGGGATCCTTGAGGTGATGGGCTGTCCTGTATCTTGACTGTGGTCATGATTACACAAATCTACACGTGGGGGGAAACTGTAGACTCAATTGCAAATGAGTGCATGGAAAAGTGGTGAAATAGGAGTAAGACGGGTAGATTGCACTGATGTCAATTTCCTGGTGTTACACTGTAACTTGAGTTCTGGGAGATGTTACCACTGGGGGGAACTGGATGAAGGGCACCTAAGATCTCTCTGTTATTTCTTCCAACTGCGTGTGAACCTATGGTACCTCAAATTTAGAAGTTTAATAAAAATCTTCCCCTGCAAAAGGAAAATAAAAGCAGACCTCTCTCAGAAGACACTGGACAGGGTGGGCAACACTTGGGCGACTTTAAAGTTATACATATGATACATATGATAATTATTAGCATGAGAGATGGGAGGGGACAACACATGGACAGAAATGCCTTCAGAGTTGCTACCTTTTGCTGAAGGTGGTTACAATACTCCCACCAAGTAGACTGTGAAAAATTTAAAGATGAATAGTCTTATCCCCAGAGTTACCGCTAAAAAAATAATGCTAAAACAACAATAACTGAATCAAAATGCAATTCTAAAAGATATTCAAAAGAGGGCATGGAAGGAGAAACACAGGGGGGCAAAACAAAATTAGTGCAACAGTAACCCTAAACCCAGCCCTATCGATAATTATATTATATGCATGTGAACTAAACCCAGTGCCTGGTGCAAGATGACGTACCCCTAAATCTCTGGGACTTTGGTTGGTGCTGGGAATAACTTTCCTACTGGGTTTGCTGAGTGGGGATGCAAACCAGCCTTTGCCACCAGCATGGGGTGGAGAGACCCTTGCCACCCAGGAAGGCAGGGCTCTGAGGCCTGCCAGTGCAGCCAGCCTCCAGGACCTGGCACTTACCTGAGCTGATAGATCAACCTGTTGTTTAAACCTCTTGAGTTGAGTTTGTTCAACCCAAAAGATTTGCCTCGTCCAGGAAGTCTGCCCAGCAGCTCCTTCCCAGCCTCACCCCACAGGGCTCTCTGGTCTCCTGACCATTTCCTCCATCCTTCCTTCAGGGGAGACAAAGATTCTCTACCTAACCAAACTCCATCCGGGCTCCTCTGAGCTCTTTTTCACTTCAGTCTCAAATTCTAGGCTTCCATGTTCATCTCAGCACTGCCCAACTGTAGCAAGAATCTGCTAATATGTCAGGTTAGCCAGAAACCACCCCCCTCCACCGTACTGATCACCCTTGATATCTGATTGGGTTCCTCGTCCTCCACCATCCACCCCCCGCCCCCTGTAATTTCTCATCACCCTGGCCTACCTTTCAGCAACAATCAGGTGCAGTCGGTTTAGCTAGAATATCCCCCCTTCACCCCTGATGTTTCCTCCTAGTAACTTTCCATCCACTGACTGCCACCCCCCACTCCTTGGCTATAAATTCCCACTTTTTCTTCTTTTATTATTAGGAGTTAGTTACAATCTCTATCCCCACTGCAAGACTCCATAGTGCTCCCCCTTGAAAAATATATTCCTTGCGTCATGAATAATTTCTTCTTTAACAGGGGTCCCAGGCCCAGGGGGTCTCAGGGACAGGTCTGTCCTGGGGTCCAGTCCTTGGGAGGGTTCACTAAGCTCACGCTACACATACAGGCTGCTCTTCTATGTGTGCCTGGGTGGATGGGGGTCAAGGGAGAACAGATCCCACACCTCATCCCCTGAAACCCTACAGCAGGCTGACCCCTCCATCAGTCACTCCCACTCCCTGCCAGGTTCCAGGGCCAGCGGAGGGAGGTTGGGGGCGGGCCCAGCTCTCACCTGTCCTCTGCTTCCCCATCCAAGTCCACCACCTCATGGCCGGCTGCCACGTGCCCCGCGTCCAGGGGACCCAGGTCATAGTCGTAGCTGTACAAAGCAGAGGCTGGTGTCGGCTGCTCTGGAAGGAAGGAGGACTGAGTCGGTAGGGAAGGCACTGGAGGGAGAGGATCTGGATGACCAACAGCCCAGGGGGCCTGAGGGGAGGAGATCTGTGGCCCAGAGCAACAGATAGGAGGTGAGGTCACAAGGTGGGGAAGCGGACACAGAAATCAGAGACGAGGAGATGCAGGAAAGCACAAAGTTGGGGTGGGGCTGGGGAGAGACTGACCAAGACTGAGGAGATGCAAAGGGACCCAGATGCAAAGAGAAGAAGATGGAGCGATACATTCTGGGACAAGGTGGGATCCCCAAGGCGGGGCGTGGGTGGATCCTCACCAAGGGCACAGCGGCCAGGGGGCGCGGGCTCCAATCTCACACGTTCGCGGCAGGCAGCCTCCTGGAGGTGGCAGGTGCTGGCATAGACGACGCCGTCGGAGCCACATACCGGGTCCCTGCTGGTGGTGCAGTCGCGCGCGCAGCCGCAGCGCGTGATCTTCGTCCCCTCCTCCGGGATGGCAGCGGGACCTGCCTCGCCAGGGGACCAGCCTGGCGGGCGAGGCGAAATGGGCAGGCCCCGGGAACTCCACCCCCCAACTTGATCCCTGCCTCCACCTGGGCCTGGGGCTGGGGAGAAGTCCCTGGGGTCCGGACCACACTCCACAGCGTGGAGACAGTTCCTAGGAAGCCCTGACCTGGTAGAATTTCACGCAAGTATTTGCCTAGTGTTTACCAAAATAAAATTTAAAAAGAAAACTTTTATGTTCATTGCAGCTCTACTTACAATAGCCAGGACATGGAAGCAACCTAAGTGCCCATCGACAGATGAATGAATAAAGAAGATGTGGCACATATATACAATGGAATATTACTCAGCCATAAAAAGAAACGAAATTGAGTTATCTGTAGTGAGGTGGATGGATCTGGAGTCTGTCATACAGAGTGACGTAAGTCAGAAAGAGAAGAACAAATACCATATGCTAACACATATATATGGAATCTAAAAAAAAAAAATGATTCTGAAGAACCTAGGGGCAGGACAGGAATAAAGACACAGACCTACTAGAGAATGGACTTGAGGATATGCGAAGGGGGAAGGGTAAGCTGGGACGAAGTGAGAGAGTGGCATGGACATATATACACTACCAAACGTAAAACGGATTACTAGTGGGAAGCAGCCACATAGCACAGGGAGATCAGCTCAGTGCTTTGTGACCACCTAGAGGGGTGGGATAGGGAGGGTGGGAGGGAGATGCAAGAGGGAGGAGACATGGGGATATATGTATACGTACAGCTGATTCATTTTATTATATAGCAGAAACTAACACACCATTGTAAAGCAACTATATTCCAATAAAGATGTTAATAAATAAATAAGAAAAAGAAAACTTTTAAAAGCAATCTAAACTCATTTCAAGAAGTCTGGAAAATAAAGAAAAAGGTCCCGAGGGACCCCCTAGCCCGTCCTGCGTCCTTCTCTGTGGCCGATTGGGGCTCCCGGCCTGGGTCCAGACACCCTTTGGCTTGTGGGGAAGTGGAGGCAAGGGCTCTCCTTTGGGCCGCCCGCTTCTACACCCGCCCCCTCATACCCCCCTAGGCCCCGCCCCTCCTCACTGCCCACCCCCCGCGCCCCGCTAAGCCCCGCCTCCTTCTCACTGCCTGCCCACACTGCTCAACCCCAAGCCCCTCCGCTCAGGCAGCGCGCCCTTGACCGTGCCGGGTCCTCCTGCCTTTACCACGCCCTCCTCTGCCGCGGGTGGGGTCGGGGTGGCGGGTGGTCGGAAGGGGCAATGGCCCCGCGCACTTACCGGGGCCCTGGGCCAAGGAACGCTCCACCTCGTTGCACGCAGGCCCAGCGCACAGCTCCCGGGCGAGGGGACTGCGCGAGCTGACGTTGTAGAAGCGAGTGGCCTCGAAGGCTGCGGGACCAGGGGAGAAGGGTGACCAAGTGATGGATGACAGAACTTCCTAAGAGGGACTGAGCTAGAGTTGTGGGTGTTGGGCGCGGACCTACCAGGCTCGTAGTAGTCGTACACGGAGATAGGCAGCGCCGACGTCCTGCCCACGACGTGCTGGCGGAGCGCCCGGAACCTCACGCACGTCAAACACTCGCTGGGGATCTGCGGGGGCAGCGGGCAGGCTCAGGCTCGGCCGGGGCCACTAGGGCCAGAGACTGAGCTCCGGCCTCTGTGCTCTGTGACGCCGCAAAATGTGGGCCCAGAACTGGCTGATTTCGGGATGCCCAGGAGGCGTGAAACAGAAACGTGATCCCATTTTAATTTTGTGGGTCCTTCCATCCCACTTGGGAAAAACATCTCAGCTGGTCTTTCATCCCCCACTCCCCCCATGGCAGGTGCCCTCCCTCCTTGTGTGTGTGTGTGTGTGTGTGTGTGTGTGTGTGTGTGTGGACATTGACAAACTTGTGCAACCACTATCCATCTGCAGAATATTTCCATCACCTCAAAAGGAAACCCTATCCCCATTTGCACTCCCCATTCCCCCAACTCCTGGCAACCACCGATCTGCTTTCTGTCTCTTCACTCCGCATGTTTTTGAGGTTCAAACCATCACTGCTTCATTCCTTTTGATGCCCGAATACTATTCCATACCCCTCCCAACTTTCTGCACCAAAGCAAGCTGGCTAGGGCACAGGGCAGGCAGCCGTGCCAACTCCGCCTGAGTTGCCTCTCCCAGTTTCTTTTTCTTGGTATGAGATCATTGCAGGAACCACACCGGGCCATGGCAGCTGTGCCCTTGCCAATGTGGCTGCCGTGGAGGCCTCCACCCACCACCCCCGGCCAGCAGTACCTCATCAAAGTAGAAGAGTACTCTGCGACCAGCCACCTCGTACCTCTTCAGTGCCACATGCTTGTCGAGGAGCAGCTGGCGGGGAAGCCAGAGGTCAGGGTCTGCCCGGCCCTTCAGACCCCAATGCTCTCTTCCTCCTCGATCTCCAAGGGCCCAAGGTGGGCTGGACCCGTGAAGACCCAAGGCCCCGGAGGCTGAGGAGTTTGCCCACGGTCATCCAGCAAGTCCCCGTGGGCCAGGCCAGGGGGTGGAGGTCAGCACCCAGGAGAGGGCATTCAAGGCTGGTTACCACTGTCCCGAGTGCCTGCTTCCCCTTCCCTGCGTGCAGTCTCCCCTGAGCGAGCCTCAGTCCCGGGCCGGGCCTCCCTGTGGCCCCCTAGGCGCCCACAGAGCCCTGCCACCTGCTCCTGCCTCACCTGCACCATTCAAACTCCCTCCGCCAGGACAGGCCCTACTTTCCTGTCCCTCCCCACACTGCAGACATCCTCAGGTAAGGCTGCTCTGCCCACTTTGTGACCCTCTTCCCCTCCCCCCCCAAAAAAAGGGGGCCGGTCTCTCTTTAAGTTGAGGATGGTGGCAAATCTCTCCCTGGTATCCCAGATCATCCCCAAAGTGCGGGCAGGTTCGTTGAACCCTTCCTCTGCCACATGGATAACAGCACGGGTGGCCCACTGAATGACACCTACTGGGAAAGCTCCCACCCCTCCCCACCTGCCCCTCAGCAGATGGCCAGCCCCCAAACACCAACTTTGCCCAGAAAGACAAAAAAACAAAAACAAAAACCCATTTTATGAAGGGCTGGGAATTTGCAACCTGGGCGGGGCCACCAGCCAGAGACCTGAGCCGAGCCCTGCCCACCAGTGCTACCTCACCTGCTCCAGGCTCTCAATGTCCGCCCGGAACCCTGACAGCAGGGGCACCTCCAGGACCGCCATGTTGGAGGAGCCTGCATGCAGCCACCTTCCGATGAGGGGAGAGAGAGAGAGGCCCTTAAACTCAAGCCCCGCAGTGGAATTCATGGACCCTTCTGTCCCCACAACCCCCGAGCCTGCCTGGCTGGCAGCCCATCTGCACAAACACCCTTGGCTGGGGCGGTGGTCAGCCCATTTCACAGCTAAGACACTGAGACCATAAAGAAAAGGCCTTGCCGAGGGTTCTGGGCCTGACCCAGGTCTATCAACGCTGGGCTGTGTTCTGACCCGAACTCCATGCTGTGCCCCCAGTGTGAGAAGCTGCTCCACAGGGCCGAGGGAGTCCAGGCCACTGGGGGAGACCCGGTCACTCTCCAGTGCCAGCCCTCAGTTTCCTCTTCTGTGACATGGGGGGGGTGGGTAAATATGGCCTCTGGGGCTTGCTATGTGCCAGGCCCTCCCTGTGCTGGGTGCTGGTGACAGGGAGGCTGACACTGAGTGAGGAACCTGCAGACTGTGTCCCAAGGGGACGGGGTGGCCACAGCTCCTGGGGCAGGCGGGGGAGGCTTCCTGCAGGGGTGAGGCCTGAGAGACGCTATATCCGGGTGGCACACAGTGGGGGTTTTTTCTTAACACATCTGAGGGAGGAACAGAGATGCCCCAGCAGGCCTGCCGGGACCAGACAGTTGGGCCAGTCCAGCTGCTTCTCGCTCCCCCGCCTGATTAGATGGTGATCACGGCCGTGCTTAGTGGAACCATCCTGAGTCTCACTGTGGAGCAGGAAACACAGCTGGAGGTTTGGGAAGCCACTCACCCAGGGCTCCCGGGCTTGGACCAAGTTGTGCTTGTTCTTCAGAACTTCCTAAGATGGGGGCCTTGGACATGTGAGGGCTGAGGGTCAAGGTTAAAGAAGGTGTCTGGGCAGCTCTGATGGGCTTCAGGTGCCATAGCTTGCAACCCACCTTTGGGGTCCCCCATCGTTGCCATGGTAATGAGCATCCTTCGTGGGCAGCTGCATGCACCCACCACCGAGGACCCTCTGTGGTCTGGTCCCAGGGTCACACCTGGGGCTGGTGGGTCGCACAGGGGCCACAAACAGCCATCCCACCCAGCCCCACCTGTCACTGGGGTTTGCTGCACCCATTCAGAAGCACTTCCATTTCTTTCATTTCAAAAATCATTTGGAGTGTAAGCTTCTGATTGCAAAGGCATCCATTTCGAAGACATCCATCTTGAATAAAGATACTGGCGGCCGTATGACACAACTACTAGCCAAACAACCAGAAGAGGAATCAGGCTGCCCCCACCCACGAAGGTCCCTCTTTCAGGAAGCCCTGGGTAACCTAGATGATGGACCTCTTGGGTCACCCTGCCTTCCCCTTCCAGCACCCTAATTCCTGCTCTTATATTTTAAATTCGCCAATAAAGAGTGAATCCACAAAAATGTAGGCAAACCCCCCCCTCAGACCCCAATATAGGCAGAACCTCAGGTCCGTGCCTTCTCTCTGTCTCTCTACCTGTGACCTCGCTGTGTGACCCTCGGGAGGGTCATGTGCCCTCCAGGACCTGTGAGTAAGAAATCTTGTTCTTCAAAGGTCCCTGATGGGTGTTGCTGACGTGTGTCTTGCGATCAGACTAAGGACCACGAGGGCTGGTCCAGCCACAACTTTGGTGAAATGTCTGTGGGGCTCCCACAAGTAGTACAGGCCCAGATGAATGCCCGAGGCATTCCTAGTCGAGAGCGTCACTATATAAAATGCCGTCCGGGTGGCGGTGCCAGCCAGCGGGGCAGGAGGCCTTACCTGGTGCACACCTCCAGTGTCACCGGGTACTCCTGCTGATGCTGGTCAGCTGCTGGGTCGTCATCGTCAGCCGAGGAGGCAGGCGCAGGGGGCCGCCGCTCGGCCTCGGGCTCCTGGAGGTTGACAAGCAGCTGGAAGGACGGCTTGGCCACTGGGTCTGGCACGTTGTAGGTAACATCGATCTGGGGGGGTGGGAGGACAGAGGCTGAGGGGACAGGGGAGTGGGGAGGGGAGAGGCAAGGGCAGGACAAGGTGGGGGACAGCCAGAACGACGACAACGGTGACATCAACAACAGCTCTGGGCACTACGGTCATTCCATTTCGCCCTGATGGTGTAGGTACGACCATCATCCCATTTTTCCACATTTCAAGCCCAGGTCTGTCTGCCTCTCAGGCTCCCTCCCCTATCCACTGTGTTGTCTGGGCTCCCACCTCCCAGATGGAGAAGCTGAGAATGCGAGGGTCTCCTGGCAGACTTGCCCTCAGACCGCTGGCCAGAGCCTAGGAGGCCAGCCTGTCTCCACCCAGAGTGTGACTAAATCCTGAGCCTGGTGACTGAGGGGTCGTGGGGAGCGCCAGGCTGGCCATCTCCATTCAGGCCTTGGCAGGGAGAATAACAAGTCCCACCGTGGGGGGTGAAGGGAGGGGTATGCTTAAGGTCAGAGACCACCGGAACAGGGATCAGATGGAGCTTCTGGGGCGACTCCAGCCTCAAGGGGACACATTGCCATCTGCCTTGGGTCCTGCCTTGGGAAGAGTGGATGGCATTTCAGGGGGCTGACAGGCTGCCCCGGGGTGGCTCTCACACACACATCCACCCCACTCAACCTGGCCCAACACTGAGCTCCCTCCCGCCCGCCCCTCCAGGGGCGCCCTGGAAGCGCCCCCTCTCCCTGCAGCCTCACCTGCATCAGGCAGCAGCCTTCGCCCTTGGCGCTCACAAACAGCCCCGTGGGGAGGCTGGGGATCTGGGGAGAGAAGATGCCGTGGTTTCCCCCGCAGACCCACGTGGACAGACAGGCAGCAGGGAGGGGCCGCCGTCGCTGCCCACCCCCCAACCCTGGTCCCGGGAGCACGCACCGCCGCCATCTGTAGAAGCTTCTGGTTGGCCCTGTGCAGCTCGAAGGTCTCCTGGTAGTCCAAGTTGGTGGAGGCCAGGGAGACGGTGAGGTTGATGCCACCCGCGTAAGACAAGATGGCATACTCTGCCAAGGCCTGCAGAGCCACGCAGGTGTCCTGGGGACAGAGCAGGAGGCTGGGGTCAGCCCCAGGAGCAGGTCTGGCCCACGCTGCGGGTGCCACGGACCCTCTCTGGATACCAGCGACCCGTGAGGCTGGAACAGAGCACTGGGTGTCCGGTGTAGATACCCACAGGTCTGGGGGCCCCAGGCAGCTGGGGAGCATCTCCATGGAGGCAGGGGCTGGGTCCCTGTCCCAGAGCCAGGCACATCTGTCCCTCAGCCCCATCCTCCTGCCCTCTCTTGGACATCATGCCCCCAGGGGCTGCGGGTAAGGAGCCGTCCTGAGACTTGAAGCAGCCAGTGGCTTCCTACCTGGCTCTTGAGTCCCAAGCCTAGGCCACAGTAACCCCGCTCAGATCCGAGCCCCTCTTTTGGCCTTCCTGGCTCACCTGAGTGGAGGAGAAGCCCCCAAGGGCATTCCGCTGCTGGGACAGCCACTTCACCACAGGCAGGGCAGTGGCCACATCTCCCAGGAGGGTGTAGGTCAGCAGGGCATAGGCTGTCATTTCCACCTCGGCCGAGACCACTGCAACGGAAGAGGCCAGCTGGGGCCCTTTTGACACTGGGACCCAGGACCCGGTGCCCACAGCAGGCACCGCAGGTGGGGTGGCCAGTACCTGTCTGATAGACCCCGTCACTGAAGCTCAGGAACGCATCCTTGTCCACATCCCGGGAACCCGTCAGGCTCCAGTGGGTCACCCCATCTGTAAGGCCAGAACAGGTCAGGGGCCACAAGCCCTGTTGGCACTCAGCCTGGCAACACATGCTGAGTGTCAGCGCATGTGGTCTCAAGAATAGACATCAGGGGGCTGGGCCCCGGGGCAAGAGGGTACCAGGGGAAGATGGCTGGGACAGGAAGGGTCTTGGGGCTACATCTCAGATCTGCAGCGACAGCGACAAACCCAGCCCCTCCTGCACCGTTGGCAGACATCACCAATCCCTGGTTGCTTTTCTGTACCCCGGCAGACATCACTAATCAATGGCCTCCCTCCTGGCTGGAGCCCTGAGGCAGGCCCCAGTCTACCCCACTTGGGGACCAGGAAGCCACTCCGTACTTGCAAAGGCTCCAAAGATTCTGAGCTCATGTGTGGTGTAAAAAGCCCTCAAACCACTGAGAAATCAGCACTCCCTGCCTCAGATCTTGAGCAGTTAGTCCTAAATTGACACCGTCATCCAACTGGATGGTTTTAGAATTTTGCTTTTTAAGTTTTTTTTTCTTCTTCTTCTTCTTCTTAAGCAGTGAAAGCAATTCTTCAGGTGACATCTTAAGCAGAGAAGCTGGATGGAATACCAGCGCAGCTCCTGGGAAAGCCCAGGGGCTGGGGGGAAGGAGACTGAGTTTGGGGACCTCTGAGAAGTCACAGCTCAGTGACTGGGGTTCCCCAAACACAATGAGGAGTCATTTTGTAGATGGGAGACTGACACTCCAAGATGGAAAAGGCTTTCCGAGGTTCACCCAGTGATGGGGGGCAGGGTGGGAGCCGGCGGCAGCCCTCCCCTGCCTCCCAGCACCCTGCCCAGGAATGGTTTCCAGGAAGCCTGGGGGATCCTCTACCGGGGATCTCCGAGCACTGTTTTCCCTGGTGGGGGCGGGGTGGCATCCCCTACTTCATAGGGGAAGAAAATGATGCTCAAGCTCAAGCCAGTTCATCAAATGAAGCCACTGGCAGATGCGATAATAAACGAGTAAAAAAAAACAGTGAGGGACTTCCCGGGTGGCCCAGTGGTTAAGAATCCGCCTGCCAATGAAGGGGACACGGGTTCGATGCCTGGTCCGGGAAGATCCCACATGCCGCGGAGCAACTAAGCCCGTGCACCACAACTACTGAGCCTGCGTTCTAGAGCCCGCGAGCCACAACTACTGAGGCCCGTACGCCTAGAGCCCGTGCTCTGCAACAAGGGAAGCCACCGCAACGAGGAGCCGGCGCCCCGCAACGAAGAGTAGCCCCTGCTCACCGCAACTAGAGAAAGCCCGTGTGCAGTAACGAAGACCCAACGCAGCCAAAAATAAAATAAAATAATTTAAAAAATAAATTTATAAAAAAACAGGGCTTCCCTGGTGGCGCAGTGGTTGAGAGTCCGCCTGCCGATGCAGGGGACACGGGTTCGTGCCCCAGTTCGGGAAGATCCCACATGCCGCGGAGCGGCTGGGCCCGTGAGCCATGGCCGCTGAGCCTGCACGTCCGGAGCCTGTGCTCCGCAACGGGAGAGGCCCCAACAGTGAGAGGCCCGCGTACCACAAAAAAAAAAAAAAAAAAAAACAGAGTGAGCAAAGGACGCCTCCTTCGTTCCATGCACGTGTTCATGAGCTGTTTACTGGGGCCCTCAGTGGGCTGGCCCCACACCGTGTCCACTGGGGTGGCAGGCAGGGGCACCTACCCTGGGTGATGGCCAGGCTGCGGAGCTTTCGCAGAGCGGCAGGGGCTGCAGGGCTGCGGAGCAGAGTCAGCGCGTAGGCGGTCAGGGCACTGCTGTAGGGGTCCGTAGCCAGGGGCGCGCTGGACTCCAGGAAGTGCCTGGCTTTGGCAATGGCACCCCTCTCCTCCTGCGGGGTGCAGCGGGGGTGGGAATTGGAGCCCTGGGAGGCTGCTCTGCCTTCACCCCACCCACCACACTCCCAGAGGTTCTCAGGACATGCCTGGGGCAAGCACTGGATGGCTTGCAGCCCCTCACTTTGTATCCTTCTGGTGCCCCACTGCCTGCAGCCTCAGCTTTCAAAGCCCCATTCCCTTTCTTTTATGTTGGTGCCAGGTTTTCCAAGTGAAGTCTGAACACAACAAATCAATCCAGAGACACTCTGGGGGAAGCAGGCAGACCCCTGGCCGCCCCGCCCCATCCCACTCTATCACTAGGCTGGCTTCTAAGACCCCCAGCTCAGGCCCACCTCATCCTCCAGGCCTAGCTTCAATCGTCACCTCCTCCAGGAAGCCCACCAACCCTCATCATGCTCCTGACCCACAGTGTGAGCGGGTGAAGGACAGAAACCAAGTCCATTGTCCAGTGATGGGCTTAGTTCAGAGAAGCTGCCCAATAATATAGGCTAAATGGAAAAAGGAGGGATTCAAAGCATTCGGGAATTTAGCAAATGAGCAATGGTGCTCCTGTGGGCACCGGTGGAGCCATGGAGTTAAGATAACTCTGCTTTGGTGATTGTTAAGATTGCAGAAGGAATGCTCTCCCAAAGCTTTCCATCTTTAGATCAGGATAAAGCATGGGAACCGCCCTTACGGCATGTCGTTAAGACGTACCATCTCCCTCCCGAGGCAGGATAACAGAGCAAATTAACTGGACCCCAAGCCTGAGCCACATAAGCCCAGAGCCTGGGGTGGGGGTGGCAGGACACTTTTGCAGAGGTAGCACTGATGTCCTTATAAGAAGAGAGGACGAAGAGACACAGAGAGAAGGCCGTGGAAAGACAGGCAGAGATTGGAGTGATGCAGTCACAAGCCAAGGAATGCTGGGAGTTCCCAGAAGGTGAAAGAGGCTAGGAAGCCTCCTCCCCTAGACCTCCAGAGGAGCCATGGCCCCGCCCACACACTGACTTCAGACCTTGGCCTCCAGAACTGCGAGAGAATAAACTCCCATTGTTTAAAGCCACTGTTTGTGGTACTTTGTTACAAATGCCACAGGACACAAGTCCAGGGGCCTTTTTTCAGCCTAAGGCACAGGGGCCTTCATATTCTTGAGTTCAGGAAGAAACACTTGGTTCAGCTCTAGAAAAATCTGATAAGGTCAGAAGGACCTAAATGTCAATTTTACCAAAACAAAAAGCAGAACCAGGGGATGGAGGAGAGACCCACCTTGGGAACGCCAAGGAGCCTGGGTTCCTCAGTCTCAGGTGCAGGCAGGGAGGAGGCACCCACGAGGCCTGCATCCCCGGAATCCCTTGGTCCCGGGCCAACCAAGTTGGTTGGTCTTCCTAGAGGCAGGGTGTATGAGTCTGCTGGGGCTGCGTAACAAAGTACCACAAATTGGGTGGCTTAAAAAAGTAGAAATTTCTTGTCTCGTGGATCTGGAGGCCAGAAGTCCAATATCGAGGTGTTAGCAGGGCTGGTTCCTTCTGAGGGCCGTGAGGAAAGGATCTGTTCCAGGCCTCTCTCTTGGCTTGTAGCTAGCCATCTTCTCCCTTTATCTTCACATCATCTTCCCTCTGTGCTGGTCTCTGTGTCCTAATGTCCCCCTTTTCCAAGGATGCCAGTCATAGTGGATTAGTACCCACTCTAAAGGCTACATTTTGACGTGACTACCTCTTTAAAGGCCCTGTCTCTAAATACTATCACATTCTGAAGTCTTGGGGCTGTTATGTACTGAATGTCTGTGCCTCCCCGTCCCCCTCCCACAAATGTATATGTTAAAGCCCTAACCTCCAATATGATGGTGTTAGGAAGGGGTGCCTTTGGGAGGTGGTTAGGTTTAGATGAGGCCAAGAGGGTGGAACCTCTATAATCAATGAGGCTGGTTATAAGAAGACAAAGAGGGCTTCCCTGGTGGCGCAGTGGTTGAGAGTCTGCCTGCCGATGCAGCGGACACGGGTTCGTGCCCCGGTCCGGGAAGATCCCACATGCTGCGGAGCGGCTGGGCCCATGAGCCATGGCTGCTGAGCCTGCGCGTCCGGAGCCTGTGCTCCGCAATGGGAGAGGCCACAACAGTGAGAGGTCCACTTCAAATAAAAAAAAAAAAAAGAAGACAAAGAGACACCAGAGTGATCTCTCTCTCAATCTCTCCCCCAACCCCATCCCACCTCTCTCCATGGTCACACACCAAGAAAAGGCCACGTGAGGACATGGAAAGAAGATGGCTGTCTACAAGCCAGGAAGAGACCCCTCATTAAGAACTGAATCAGAGGGGCTTCCCTGGTGGCGCAGTGGTTGGGAGTCCGCCTGCCGAAGCAGGGGACACGGGATCATGCCCCGGTCCGGGAAGATCCCACATGTCGCGGAGCGGCTGGGCCCGTGAGCCACAACTACCGAGCCTGCGCGTCTGGAGCCTGTGCTCCGCAACGGGAGAGGCCGCGGCAGTGAGAGGTCCGCGCACCGCGATGAAGAGCGGCCCCCGCTCGCCGCCAACTGGAGAAAGCCCTCGCACAGAAACGAAGACCCAACACAGCCAAAAATAAAATATTAACTAAATTAATTAATTTAATTTAAAAAAAAGAACTGAATCAGAAAAAAAAAAAAAAAAAGAACTAAATCGACCAGAACCTTGACCTTGGACTTTCCAGTCTCTAGAACCATAAGAAATAAATGTCTGTTGTTGAAGTCCCTCCCTCTGCGGTGTTTTGTGACGGCAGCCTGAGCTGACTAAGATGGGGGTTGGGATTTCAGGATATGAATTTTGGGGGCGACACAATTCAGCCCCTTAACACAGGGCAAGCAAGGGGCTCTCTGGGCAAAGCGTGTGGGACGTGGAGGGTCTTAGGTCGCACCAAAGCCTAGACACAGTCAAATCGGGAAATTCTGAGAAGCGCCACAATTCACAATTCATCACCAGAGGGTTTGGAATTGGCACAGGTGTTAGGAACGGTGGAGCCCCGGCCCCAGCGGCTGAGCTCCGTCTAAGCTCTCACTGCAGGGGACATGCCACGCCCATCTGGGGCAGCCTCCCGGAAGTGACGATGGCCCTTGAGTTCCTCGGGACGTCTAAGCCCTGCTGGGTCTAGTACCGTCCCTGAAGGTTCTAGACTCTTCCCCGCAAAAGCATTCATGAGTCCCACATTTTGTGTAGGGCTCCCTGAAGCCAGCCCCTGGGTCACTGGCCAGGAACCTGATTGGGCCCCAAATGATTCTCCGATTGGGCCTGGGGGCTGTGGACAGTCCTGGGAGGGCTCGTACTCAGGATACAGCCACGCCTACCCCACTCTCCCACACACGCATGTCCCCGGTGGAATCTCTCACACCTCTGCTCAGGCCACAAGAAGTTGGATGTTCTGTGACCATTGAAAAGCATCAAAAAGTCTCACTAATGAGCAGAAGGGGGGCATCAAAGAATAAATAGAAGCTGAAGATGGCCAGAAGATGGCCAACCTGGCCTGCAAGGCAAAACTGTCCGCTCGCTCCTCCAGCCGGCACCTCCCGGGCCCCCTGCGCTTACCTCCGAGGCCAGGCCCATCTCCAGGAGCGCTGCCACCACGTAGGCTGTCAGAGGGACTGTGCCGTGGATCCCACCCTGTAAGAGGATTTGTAGTTTCATCCCAAGCCAGAGGGGACAGCCCCCTGCCCCCACTGGGCCCAGACAACACCGGGGAGCAGCCAGGGCAAAGCCAAGACCCCAGGAGGAAGCTGGGAGGCTGCCAACCTGGATGTCCTTGTTCAGAATCCTGCCCACCGCCGGGAAGGAGCCGTCTGCCCGCTGCTGCTGGACAATCCAGCCCTTGGCGGCTGCCAGCTCCTGAGGGTCAATGAAGATAAAGCTGCGCGCCTGGGCGAAGGACTTCAGGACAAAGGCTGTGAGCCTGAAACAGGATGAGGTGGGGGCTGGGAGAGCCATGGGCTGGGGAGTTGCAAAACAGAGTCACCTCCCGTGTGCCCCGCCAGGGACTGTGGCACGCTCCCCACATCATCCAAGACTCTGCTTCCTACTCTGCAAGACAGGAGGGTCCAGCCTGCCCTCGCAGGGCTGTTGTGAGCACTTGATGGAAGTGTGTGGGCACCCAGCAGGACCTGATGATGGAGCCCAGCCTCCCCGTTTGCTCCCTCCCCCGCCTGAAGCACCCGGGTCTGCTCCTTGCCTGGCACTCAAGGCCTTTTTGTGAGCTGGTCCAGTCCCACCCCCAACCCCCACCCCCGCCATGTGCAGAAGACCTTCCTTGTTGCTCCTCCATAACCACTCCCCAAGAGATCCCAGGTCTTGCTGAGAGATCCCAGGAAAAACCGGCAACCAGGTACACTGGACACTTGGGCTCCTCTATAGCCCTAGCCAGCCACAGCCATGGGCCTTCCAGTCCCCAGACCTGCAAATGGCTTTGGAATGGGCACATGAGGTGATGCTGGGAGCAGCTGCAGCCATTTTGCCACCACGAGGAGAGCAGCTGCTGCGCCAAGGATGCCCACAGGGACCAAGGGAAAGAACCGGGAACCCCAATGGATTGTGGGGCTGCCAGACTGGCCAATCCTGGAGCCTCCCCAGCTCTATGGTGTGAGGAGATGTTCAGAATTGCTTTTTCAGCCAGTTTTCTTTTGTTTGCAGCTGAAAACATCCCACCAACCCACTAGCTTCAGTTACTCAGTTACCCAGGCCCTGGATGCACCATGCTCCTACCTCCCTTCTTTACAGGATGAAGTCTTACTTGTCTCTCAGTGTTCAACCCAGGGGTCCCTCCCCAGAGGAAGCCTCCCAGACACCTCCACTCTGTGATGGACATGCTGCCTCTGGACCCCCAGGCCCTCCCTCTGTGTCATTGTTTTCTATCTGTATCTCTGCAGCCTGCCCCTTGTCCACCCCATCCCCCAGCCAAACTGTTGCACCCTGAATGGGAGACGATGAAGCTAGAGAATGAATGAATGAAAAAAATGAATTCAGGAGAACCACCAGATGGAAACCAGGGAGCCAAGAGGGACAAACAGCAGAACTATCAGCAGGGGAAACACCCCAACTCAGGACGAAAGAGTAATCCATCCTTTCCAAAATCAAGTGGCTCCCCCACCTGACATGCATCAGGATGGCTACTATAAAACAAAAACCAAACGACACAGAAAACAGCACGTGTCGATGAAGATGCAGAGAAATTGGAACCCTTGTGCACTGCTGGTGGGAACGGACAATGGTACAGCCCCTGTGGAAAACAACATGGCAGTTCCTAAAAAAATTGAACACAGAATTATCATATGATCCAGCAATTCCACTTCTGGGTATATACCCCAAAGAAATGAAAGCAGAGTCTTAAAGAGATATCTGTGCACCCATATCTGTAGCAGCATTATTCACAATGGCCGAACTATGGAAGCAACCCAGTGTCCACTGACAGATGAATGGACAAGCAAAATGTGGTATTGAGGTAGGACGTAGATGGGCCCCTGGGCTGGTGTTTGTCAAGCTGAGGAAACTGAAGCTTGCTTCCCCCTGATATTTCAACGGAAAACTTAACGGCAGGAGCAGAGGAGAGCTGAGCTCTGCTGGAGTAAAAAGAGAAGAGGACCACGTCTTTCATTCTTGAGGTCAAGGAGACTTCCCCAACTGCCCATGCACCAAAAAGCTCCTTTGGGGATCAAAAATGGAGGGAGCACTAACCCAGGATCTCTGTTCTGTCAATCTCCCAGAGACCCCCCTCACCGGAATACATTTTGGCTAAAAGATGCATGTGCATATCAGGCAGGGCCCTGGGTCAGGTCAGATGTGGAAAACCAAGAAAGATGATTGGTGAGAGGAAAACAAAAACCCAGAAAAACTGCCCCCATATAAGTGATTTAAATCATCTCTCTGGTGTACTCCTCGTTAGGGAGGATGCCCACACTCTTCTCTGGGTGTGTATTTCTGCTTTACAAAGTCTCTTTGTGGAATTGCCTCTCTAAAGAAGACGAGGACCAAGGTCCTCTCACCTGCCGACGCCAGTATATCCACACAATGGAATATCATTCAGCCTCGAAAAGGAAAGAAACTCCGCAAAGTGCTGTAACATGGACGAACACTGAGGACATTATGCTGAGTGGAATAGGCCAATCACAAAAGACACTGTATGATTCCACTTATATGAAGCACTTAAGAGTAGTCAGAATCATAGAGACAGAAAGTAGAATGGTGGTTGCCAGGGGCTGGGGGGAAGGGAGAATGGGGAGTTAGCATTTAATAAGTATAGAGTTTCAGATTTACAAGATGAAAAGAGTTATGGGGATGGACGGTGGTGTTGGCTGCTCAACAGTATGAATGTACTTAATACCACTGAACTGTATACTTAAAAATAGTTAAGACAGTAAATTTTCTGTTATTTAATACAGTTAAAAAAAGAAAATCAAGTGGCTCCAAGCTCTGTTTCTGTGAATCACCAAAACCTGAAATATTAACCTTACAATTATTAACCTTATTAACCTCGTCCTGGCCACTCTCCTTCCAAGATACCTCAAATCCATCCTCTTCCTTCTATCCCCATGGCTCCTATGTCAGCCAGGCCACCCCATGGCTCCCACTGCTTCCACCAGCCCAGCCCTGCCCCATCACCTACTCTGTATGCAGCAGAGTTTGGAAATTCCAAACACTGGGGGGCCAAGATGGAACTTAGTTGCCCCTGTGCTGGGAACTGTGGAATTTCCACATTCTGCTACACTGTTCTCTTTTTTTTTTTTTTTTTTCCTTGCGGTATGCGGGCCTCTCACTGTTGTGGCCTCTCCCGTTGCGGAGCACAGGCTCCGGACGCACAGGCTCAGCAGCCATGGCTCACGGGCCCAGCCGCTCCGCGGCATGTGGGATCTTCCCGGACTGGGGCACGAACCCGTGTCCCCTGCATCGGCAGGCGGACCCCCAACCACTGCGCCACCAGGGAAGCTCCCACTGTTCTCTTTAATTTTCCATCTTAAAACACAAACAGGGATAAACAAACTGTGGTACGTCCATACAACTGAATATTATTCAGCAACAAAAAGAGTTAACAAGCCACGGTATGATCTGAAGGAAATTTAAATGCATATTACAGAGTGAAAGGAGAAATCTGAAAAGGCTGCATACTGAATGATTCCAACTCTATGACATTCTGGAAAAGGCAAAACTATAGAGACAGTAAAAGTCTCAGTGGTTGCCAGGGGCTGGGGGGAGGGAGAGACAAATGTGCAGAGCACAGGGGATTTTTAGGGCCGTGAAGCTATTTTCTATGATACCTTAATTGTCCAAACCCATAGACTATGCAACATGAACCCTAAACTATGGACCTCAGTTAATAATGTAGCAATACTGGTCCATCATTTATAACAAATGTATATCACTAATGCAAGACATTAACAGCAGGGGAAACTGTGTGTAGGGGAGAGGGCGTGTATGGGAACTCACTTCTACCTACTTAATTTTTCTATGAAACTAAAACTGTTCTACAAAAATAAACTCTATTAATTAAACACACAGCCCAGCGTGACTCAGATTACAGCCATGCTTTGTTCTAAGCCCTCCTGCTCCATGTGGAATAAAATCCAAACTCCTCCCGCTGCTCAGTCTGGCCCTGCCACCCTCTCCTCCCTCACGTTGGGCCACTCTCCTCCTCATCTGTGCTGCTTCAGCCACACTGGTCTTCTGTGGCTCAAACTCGTCAAGCTCAGTTCTGCCTCAGGGCCTTTGCACAGGCTGTTCCCTCTGCCTGAAATCTTCTCCCCTTGGATTTTCACACAGCTCCTCTCTCATCTTCAGGGGACCTCTTCAGGGGCACCTTTCCTGACCACCCCATGTAACTGTGTGCCTCATCATACCCTACCCCCTTTGCATGCTTCATAGATATGAGAAATTATATAGGTGATGTAGTAGCTTTAAAATACATCCACAAATGCCTTGCTTCTTTTCCTTTCAAGCAGTAGAACCCAATTTCCCCCCTTCTTGAGTATAGGCTGTACATAGTGACTTGCTTCTAAAGAACTTAATGTGGTGGGGACTTCTTGGTGGCGCAGTGGTTAAGAATCCGCCTGCCAATGCAGGGGACACAGGTTCAAGCCCTGGTCCAGGAAGATCCCACATGCTGCTGAGCAACTAAGCCCATGCGCCACAACTACCGGGCCTGCTCTCTAGAGCCTGCGAGCCATAACTACTGAGCCTACATGCCACAACTACTGAAGCCTGCGCACCTAGAGCCTGTGCTCTGCAACAAGAAAAGCCACCACAGTGAGAAGCCCCCACACCACAACGAAGAGAGTAGCCCCCCGCTTGCTGCAACTAGAGAAAGCCCGCACACAGCAATGAAGACCCAACACAGCCAAAAATAACTAAATAAATTTTTTTTTTTTAAAGTAGAATGTGGTGGAGGTGACAGTATGACTTGGGAAACCAGATGATAAAAGGCATGTGGCATCCTCCTTGTTTCCTCTCTTGGAGTTTTTATTCAAAGGGAAGTCAGCTGCCATGTTGTAAGGACACTCAAGCAGCCCTATGGGATAGTCTTCAGTGAGGAACTGAGACCTCCTGCCAATAGCCATGTGAGAGAACTAACTTGGAAACAAATGCTCCAGCCCCAGTCAAGTCTTCAGATGATGACAGCCCCAGCCAACACCCTGACTGCAACCTTGGGAGAGATCCTGAGCCAGCAATGCTAGCTAAGCTGCTCCTGAATTCCTGACCCACAGAACTGTGACTAAATGTTTGTTTTAAATGGCTATGTTTTGGGGTGACTTGTTACACAGCAGTAGATAACCATTACATCTTGTACAGGGTCTCTCTCTCTCTTGAGCAATGAGCTCCTGGAGGCAGGGACCATGTCTTTCTTGTTCTCTCAGGAGTAAGAAAAGAGCCTGGCACATAGTAGACACTTGAATAAACAAACAAATGAATGAATGAATGAACACTGGATGCGCCGGAACCTATCTATAACAGATCCTGAGTTTTAAGGAAGTTGAAGAGGTTGGACTGGATCCTGGACTCCCTGGCCAAATATTTAGGGAGAGGTGCTAACAGGGTATCCATCCCAATGGGTACCTGGCACTGTGATGAGCACGCCTGCACCCTTATCCTACTGCCTACCCAATCCCAGTCCAGAGAGGGATGTGTGGTGAGGAAACAGGTTCAGAGAAGTTGAGCATCTGGTCTAAGGCTGCCACAGTCCACACGAGACAGAGCCTGGGTTTGCCCAGCCCCAGGGTGGATGCTGTTGCCATTGTCCTGTGCATCTGCAGTTTTATCCTACAGGGAGGTTTCACAAGGCTAAGCGGGAGAGGCAAGCTGCTGGGTGTCACATTTCCATGACCACAGCAGAACTGGTCTTTTCCTGCTCAGTGTGTGTGTGTGTGTGTGGGTGTGGGTGTGGGTGTGAACTGTGGGAGGGCATACAAAGGTCACAGCTCACTATTTCTGACCGGTGGAGGCCTCTGGGAGCTGCCAGGACTTGGCCAGCTTTCAGAGAGTGACTCAGTGGCTTTGGCCAATCCCGCAGAGGGTGGGGGCCTCTGCTTGCTAGTGCATGACTGCGGCCTTGCCTCATGGGCTGTCAGCAAGGCAGGGCCCTGGGACCAGAACTGGGTCAGACGATTGGCTTCTGGGGACTGGGGGGCTGAGCAGGTCATCAAGGCTGGGCCCCTCGGGAGCCAAGCGAGTGACACTGCACCGCAGCGTGGGCTCAGCCAGCCGTGTCGCTGTTCCCCCAGCCCCTGGCACTGACGCTGGGCCGATTTAAGGACTGGATACTGTCCATGCCCATAGCTGCTGCAGGCGCCATCAGGGTGTTGCTCTGAGAAGGAGGCCTCACTAGGGACAGAAAGTTCGGGTGCCCCACTTCCTCAGTAAGCCCCAAAGTGGACGAGGCAAATCCCTGATGATGCCAAGAACTGCTGTGGCCCAAAGATCTCAGGGAATAAGACCCAGGTACACCCAGGCCCCCCCTGCTCTGGTTGACCCTGAAAGCCAGAGGGAGCCGCTCACAAGGGAAACCGGACCCCAGGACGTGCCTCCAGAACCCCACAAGCCAGCTTTGAGGCAGTGGTCTGGCCTCTCCCAGCCCATCCCCTCCTGCTCAGGGTCACCCCATTCCTGGGTCCCATGGGCTCTGAGGAGGACCAGAGCGCCAGGACCCATCCTCAAGGGGCCAGAGGGCAGGGGTTCAGTTCCTGGGCCCTGTGGCAACAACAGCAGAAGGAGTAACAGTAACTGTCACCGCCACCAGCTCCACCATGCACAGGCCAGGCAGAACCCGCCCGCCACCCCAACAATCCAGACCTGTAAACCCCAGGGGCTAAGACCATGGCCATCTCCATTTCCCATGCAGGCTCCTGGCTACGCTGTGCTGGACATGAGAATGTGACTTCAAGTGGAACAACCTCAGCAGCCGTGCCTGGGGAGTGAGGACTCACCACATACTCCCCGACTTGTCCCGCTCCCCGAAAGCACTATAGGAGCCATCTTGGTGCTTGTAGGTCAACTGTCTCTGGTAGCCTGTGGGGCAAGAAGAGGGGACAGCACCCTGGTGAATGGCTGGCCAGCCAACGTCTTACCCCAGGACCCTGAAACAATGCCACACCCACATCGAGGGTTCCTGAGACTACCCCATGCCCACATCTGGGGTCCTTGAAACTGCCCCATGCCCACAGCTGGGGTCCTTGAAACTGCCCCACACCCACAGCTGGGGTCCTTGAAACTGCCCCACACCCACAGCTGGGGGGATTGAAACCTCTACTTTATTCTTCTTTTGTTTCCTGATATCGCCCCTTTGTGACTCCTGGTCACACACCGGCCCCTCAGTCATACCTGGGGCAGGGGTTGGTCAGTGAAATGCACCATCTCCAGGCGCCCTCGAGCTTGGTTTGCTCAGAGCAAGGGAGCAAGGAGGGACAAGAGGGAGGGAGGTCAGGTGGGCTACTGGGGCCTCCAAGGCTGGGCTGGGCGGTTGGTCTTACTGTGAGGGCAGCAGGGGGCATGAGTGGAGGGGGTGAGGGGAGCTGGGGAGGGGTGTGAGGGGACAAATGTAGTGGGTGGATCGTAGGGTCCAGGGAGGAAGCAGAGAAACTGGGCAGGTGGGGACTGTCTAGGAGAGCATGACCATGGGCTTGGAGCGGGTGGTGGGGACAGGCAGGGAGGGGTTCTGCGGTATAGGCAGAGCTGCCTTAGCTGAATAAGATGTGAAGGAAAAGAAGAAGGATGCCGAGGGCATCAAGGTTTGCGGCCTGAAAGGCAGGAAGGACGGAGCTGTGCCCATGGACGTGGGGAAAGAGGCAGGAGGAACTCTGAACTGGGTGGACAGTGTCCCCTGCCCCGCCAAATTAATGTCCACCTGGAACCTCAAAATGTGACCTTATCGGGAGTGAGGTTCTTTGCAGATGGAATTATGTTCCTGGATTAGGCTGGACCCTAAATCCAATGACTGGTGTCCTTCTCAGAGGAAAGAAAGGGAAACACACAGATATAAAAGGGCTTGTGGAGACGGAGGCAGAGAGCGTGGTGATGTGTCCACAAGCCAAAGAACACCTGGAGTCACCAGAATTCCGCCAGGACAGAGGCCTGGGACAGATGCTCCCTCGGAGCCTCCAGACAGAATCAACCCTGTTGCCACCTTCATTTTGGACCTCTGGCTTCCAGAACCACGAAGGAATAAAGTCCTATTGTTCTAAGCCACCCAGTTTGTGGTACTTTGTTACGGCAGCCCCAGGAAACTAACACCAAAGGTTTGCCGGAAAACCAGGGGGTCGGGGGTTAATCTGGGGCTCGTTGAGTCTGAAAGGCCAATTGGCTGATAAGCCTCAGGGCTGGCTGTCCCGGGGGGGGCGGGTCCAGGCTGCCACTCACCCATACAGGTCATTGCACTCTGGGTGGCATTCAAGGGCCTGAGCCCAGATGAGTCCACTGAGGTATGCCTGGCCCTGGGAAGCCAGGGCCCATCCACCTCCAAGACCCTCACAGCACATGAACCTGAGCCCCCCGTCCCCACGATGGACCAAGCAGACCTGGGGTTCTGGGAAGTCTGCGGTCAGCCTTCTTGAAGCCAAACCTTCAGCCCATGGCAACCCCTGAGTTCTCTTTTCATCTGAGAGTTGTACGTTCTTCATAGTAAGTTTTTTCATTTTCTCATCCACAAGGACAGATGGTTCTAGATCATCAGGACTGCCCTTGGAGTAGAATAACTGCGGGAACCGTAACAGGCCAGGAGGCAGGGACCCCAGACTCGCCTTAGGAATCGAGATTTTCACGTGCCTCAGTTTCCCCATCTGATAGGGGCCAGCATCGTCTGAGCCAGGCACCCGCGGGTCCTTTTCGGTGGCAGAAATTTCCAAGGTTGTGCCCGTGGGTTCTCATCTCCCTCTGGCTGGGTCTAGTGCCCTGGCTGCCCCTCGTGCCCCAGTCCAGGGGAGTCTGCAGTCTGAGACGCCCCCACCACTTGCCCCTATGAGGTCTTGGGCACCTCTTCACTCCCAGGACCTTCAGTTTGCTCATCTGGGAAATGGGGACCAAAGTGTGGAGGCTGCCGGGAAGGCAACTCAGGGCAGCGTGGATGGAGCGGTACTTGCCTGGCACAAGATGGATGCCAGCTTCAGAGCTGGGTCCAGCCCCTTCCACGTGCTCCTTTCACTTCAACTCCAGCCCAAGGCTAGAAGCAGAGCCCAGGAGGCCCCAGGACCTTGGGATCAACTGACAACTCCCTTGTTACACAGGTAGGAAACCAAGTTACTGAGAAAAGCAGGCCCTACCCGAGGACACAGAGTGGGAATCCATGACAGAAGTGAGACCCCACCTCCAGCCTCCCACCCCCTTCCTCCTACCTGTGGGGCCTAGATGTGCAAAGTGGGTAAGACAGGGCCCTCAGAGGCCTTGTCCGCCCCCTTGCCTCCGCCCCCTCCGCCATAAGGCTGTTCCCTATCCTAAGGACCTGAGTCATGGCAATGGAAGATGTTCAGTGCTGTGTTATTTATATCTGAAGTTCAATGCTGCTTTGTTTATTTCTGAAGAAGTTCAGTGCTGGTGGTTTATTTCTGAAGATGTTCAGTGCTGCATTATTTAGAAAAAAAAACTGGAAATAACCCCAGTATGTCCAAAAGCATAGTTCAGTATGTTGTGCTCCATAAATGCACGTGATGAAGAAATAGTGTAGTCTCCAAAGTGATTATGAACTGAACACATCCTGAGACCCAGCGATTTCACCCCACAGAAATTTGGACGTGTTGTCACTAAGTACACTAAGAGGGTGATTAATGGCGGCACCATTCTAAAAGCCCTGAGTTGGAAGCTGCTCCAAAGCCCATCAACAGACACACTGACTATGGTCTCCCCACACAGCAATGGAGGTGAACAGACCACAGGTCCCCACAGCCCAGTGGACGAATCTTATGCACACAGTGCGGGGTTGGGGGTGGAGGGCACGCCATAGGATGCCATGTTATGAGACACCAAGAGTGGCAAAGCTAATCTTTGCTCCTGGAGGGCAGAGGAGTAAACCCAGAGCCAGCAAGACAGGGAGGTTATGGGGATTTTTTTCCCTTTCCAGATGTTTTTTATAATGCTATTACACTGCCCTGGTTGTTCAAAATATCTACATTTTTAAAAGATGCTATTCCTCTTCCCATGGCTGATTACCAGCATTCAGAGCCTTTTCCTAACAGGTGCAGACACCAGGTTCCTATTAACAGGGACCCCATCAGGCCACCCAGAGCGGCCTCTTTCACCCACTTCTTTGCCTTCTTCTACATCCGCCGCACTTGGCATGTGAGCTGCCCCCCAGCATGGTCGAGGCTACCTGCAGTCCCACGCCCTCCACCCAGGCAGTGTCCCCCAGTACCTTGCACCAGGTAATCAGTGGTCTCCCTTTCCACCTCAGGGCTGAGCTGTCGGGTTTTCTGGAGATACTTCAGGACAAAGACGTTGGGTGCAAAGTGGATCATGTTTTGCTCTCCACAGCCAAAGGGCAGGCGCAGGTGGTTGCTGAGATGGTTCAGAGTTGGCCCCATGACATCTCCTGGTGGGAAGAAAAAGGATGGGCTGGGGACTGGCCTCACCCAGTGCCCTGGCTGTCCTACGGACAGCTTTCCTTAGAGAGAGCTCACTTGTGGCCTAACACCAGCAACCCATCCTCTGATTGCCAGTGCTGCCCTTTGAAACTGGGCTGCACCCTTGCCCAGTCAGCCTGCTTGGTCTCCTGGCTTTGGTGAACACCCACTGGCCCTTTCCTCCATACCTCCCTCTGTGTTCTTTAGTTTTAACTCAGGTGTTCTTTCTCTACCTTTTCATTATGTTAAATGCTCTTTCCTTTCTGGCTTTTTAAACAGGTGCAATTAAGGCTATACATTTCCCTCTTAGTACAATTTTGGCTGCATCCCACAGACGTTAAGATGTCAATCCAGCCATGCGATTCCATTCTAAATATTTTTTCTAACTTCCAATATGAAATGTGATTTTCTCTTTAACCGTATTTAGATTTTTTATAAAACTCTTCCTACATGTGTGGTATTGTTGGTGTGTTTTTAAAAGTTCTTTTTTTCTCTTATTTCTGACCTACTGTGTTCTCATCCCTTCAGTACCCTGTCTTCCTCTCCCTGGCCTCTATGCCCCAAACATTGCTGATGGGCCCTCCGGAATCCCCACTGTCCCCTGATTGCACCTCCCTTCCTTCCTCGGCCTTTCCTCCTGCCCCACTGAGGCTGCCACTGCTCTTGCAGCCTCCTCTTGTGGCAGGGCGTACCTGGTTACTTTCTCATCACCCTTCTCTGGGTTTTCCAGCTTCTTCTCCAACCTTCCATCCCACTGTGCTGATGACACTGACTGGCACACAAGTCCCTGCCTTCACCTCCTCTCCACTGTTGTCCACCTGCCTTCTCCCCTACATCCCTCACCTCCATCTGTGCCACTCATCCCCAAGGCCACATTTGAGTTTATCTCATGCTTCAGAAGTCATAAACTCCAATATCCTCTGATCTGGTCACAACCACCACCCTGCCCAGGCCCCAGGGCTTCCATCCTCTGATGTCAGAGAGACCCAAGACCCCCTCCTTCAGGCCTGTCCACCTCCTCCTGGCGTCTCACCCTTCCAATTCCCAGCACTAGATGGATCACACAGTCCCCACTTTCCACTTCTATGCCTGGGCTATGGGAGACAATCCACAGCCCAAGAGATCCCTGGCCACAGCCTCTTACCCCTGCTCAGTAAATGCTCTAAGCATTTGAAATGGTCCTGCCCACTCAGCTGGACACCCAGAAGCCCCGCCCTCCACCCCATACCTGGTTAACTTCACCTGGCCTTTCAGCCTTCTTGTATAACACCCCAGACCCACTGCCCTCATGGAGTTCACCACCACCCTCCCGGTTGCCCCACACAGGGCAAGGACCTGCCTTCTCAGCCAGATTAGGAAGCCCTGAAGGTCAGGTTTGAGGTCATCTCTGAGTCTGGCCCCAGCACCCATCATGGAGAAGGCACTAGAAGCTGCTTGTCAGGTGAGTGGGTGTGTGGTTGGAGGCCCCGGGGCACAGGTCCCCAGCAAAGCCTGGTATGAGACTGAGCCCAGAGTAGACACTTGTCCCTTGGCCTGGGTTCTTGCTCCTGTCTTCCCCAAATCAGGCTGCAGGGCAGACGCACCTATGATGGCGGCGGCTGCACGCTCAGACCCAGGGATGGCGCTGTGCGGGACCCCCAGAGTGAAGGCTTCGCTGTAGCTCTCATCTACTTCCACCTTCCTCCAGATGCGGAACTCGCCCACAGAACCCCAGCCAGTGGAGAAACCGATGAACTGGACCTCTGGTGTCTTGGGGAGGGTCCAGGCCATGATGACAGAGTCATTGGATGGCTCTGGACCATGGCCAACCTGGAAAAAGAGGCCAATGCTGCTGGATGCTGGCAGGAAGCGTGAAGCCGTGCTCAGACATGGTCAGAGGACTTGGCCACGCTCATAGGTTGGGGCGGGGTTCTCAAGGGGTCAGAGATGAGAGAAACTAGAGACCACACTGTTCATGAAACACCCAACAGAGGCACAAGTGTGGCATCTGCAGGTTCCAAAGTACCTCTGGATCTTAGCATATGCCTGGCAAACTCCTCTATTTGTACTTCAAAACCCCACTTGGCTATATCCCTCCTCTAGGAAGCTGTGTCAGCTGCTTCTTTCTATGTCTCCTTTGCTTGGCCCAGAAAGAGCCCACAGTCCCCATTTTACCTGTTCTATCCACTTTCTTTCTCCCTGACCACCCACCACCCTTCAGCTCCCAGATCCCTGGGCACTTCCTCCGCCACAGCTCTCACCACCTGTTTTTTGTACGTAACTCCAGGCAGACTGTGAGCAACTTGAGAGCTGCCTTGCGTTTCCCCTCTCCCCTCCCCACCCCTCTGACATGTATCAGGAAGCAACAATGCCAGAGGACCAGGAGGTTCCCGTGCCCACCCCAGGCAAGCCCAGCCATGCCTGGATGAGCCCGCTGTGCCAGCTGATCCAGAATGTTCTGAATTCATCCCAGGAGAGGATCTTGGCTGTGTGTGTGCTGGCCACGGGCTCGCCCATCTTGCTGGTGGAGATCCAGGACCTGGTGTTCTGGTGCCCTCCCAGAACGATCTCGATCATGCCTGCCGTGTCCTGGGGTCCTGGGGACAAGGCCACGCGGGCATCGTTGTGGGCTCGCACAGCCACATCAAAATGGGTGAGGCGCAGCGGCCGCTGCACATACTGGAACTCGTACTTGTTGGGTGTGGAGATGTGGACTCTCTCTGGATGGAGGGAAGGAGAAGGGGTGTTGAGGGGGAACCGAAGCATCCTACCCCCACCCCCCGCCCAGGCCCAGAGCTGAGCATCGGGACCTCAGGGGGCCAGCCTCACTGTGCCTCCCCATGAAGCTGCAGGAAGCATGGTGGAACGGAGCTGGCTTAATGACCATTTTGTCAATAGCACACAAAAGATGAAATGCTCACAGAGATAAATCCTACAAAAGACATGCAAGACCCATAAGCTGGGAACTGCAAAATGCTGCTGAAACTAAAGACACAATGGAGAGCGAGAGCGTGTTCGTGGGTCAGAAGATAATACTGCAAAGATGTTAATTATTCCCCAAACTGATTTATAGATTCGATCCAATCCCAATCAAAATCTCAGCAGAGTCTTTTGAAGAAACTGCCAAGCTGATTCCAGAATTTATATGGAAACTCAAAGGATCTAGAAGAGCCAAAGCAACTTTGATAAACAAGAACCAAGTTTACTCACACCCTCTGACACTGAGACGTACTCTAAAGCTAGAGCAATCACAAGAGTGTAGCACTGGTGTCAACACAGACAAATGCTCAAGGAACAGAACAGGGAGTCCAGAAATGGACCCACGCATGTATGAGCGACTGATTTTCAACGAAGGTGCAAAAGCAATTCAATAGCAAAAGTCTTTTCAACAAATGATGCCAGGACAACTGCGCCTCCAGATGCATAAAAAGGAACACTGATCCATACCTTGCATGGGCTCCAAGAAGTAACTCGAAACAGATCATAGCCATTTTATGAATGTAAAACCTAAAACTATAATACTTTGAGAAGAAAATGTAGGGTTGGGCAAAGATTTCTTAGATAAAACAACAAAAAATAATCCATAAAAGGAAAAAGTGATAAGCTGGGCTTCATTAAAATGAAAACCTTCTGTTCTTTAAAAGACACTATTCATCCAATGATGGACACTTAGGTTGCTTCCATCTCCTGGCTATTAAAAATAGAACTGCAATGAACATTTTGGTACATGATTCTTTTTGAATTATGGTTTTCTCAGGGTATATGCCCAGTAGTGGGATTGCTGGGTTGTATGGTAGTTCTATTTGTAGTTTTTTAAGGAACCTCCATACTGTTCTCCATAGTGGCTGTTTCAATTTACATTCCCACCAGCAGTGCAAGAGTATTCCCTTTTCTCCACACCCTCTCCAGCACTTATTGTTTCTAGATTTTTTTTTTAACATCTTTATTGGGGTATAATTGCTTTACAATGGTGTGTTAGTTTCTGCTTTATAACAAAGTGAATCAGTTATACATATACATATGTTCCCATATGTCTTCCCTCTTGCGTCTCTCTCCTTCCCACCCTCCCTATCCCACCCCTCCAGGCTGTCACAAAGCACCGAGCCAATATCCCTGTGCCATGCGGCTGCTTCCCACTAGCTATCTACCTTACTACGTTTGTTAGTGTGTATATGTCCATGACTCTCTCTCGCCCTGTCACAGCTCACCCTTCCCCCTCCCCATAACCTCAAGTCTGTTCTCCAGTAGATCTGCGTCTTTATTCCTGTCTTACCCCTAGGTTCTTCAAGACATTTTTTTCCTTAAATTCCATATATATGTGTTAGCATACGGTATTTGTCTTTTTCTTTCTGACTTACTTCACTCTGTATGACAGACTCTAGGTCTATCCACCTCATTACAAATAGCTCAATTTCATTTCTTTTTATGGCTGAGTAATATTCCATTGTGTATATGTGCCACATCTTCTTTATCCATTCATCCGATGATGGACACTTAGGTTGCTTCCATCTCCTGGCTATTGTAAATAGAGCTGCAATGAACATTTTGGTACATGACTCTTTTTGAATTATGGTTTTCTCAGGGTATATGCCCAGTAGTGGGATTGCTGGGTCATATGGTAGTTCTATTTGTAGTTTTTTAAGGAACTTCCATACTGTTCTCCATAGTGGCTGAACCAATTCACATTCCCACCAGCAGTGCAAGAGTGTTCCCTTTTCTCCACACCCTCTCCAGCATTTATTGTTTCTAGATTTTTTGATGATGGCCATTCTGACCTGTGTGGGATGATATCTCATTGTAGTTTTGATTTGCATTTCTCTAATGATTAGTGATGTTGAGCATTCTTTCATGTGTTTCTTGGCAATCTGTATATCTTCTTTGGAGAAATGTCTATTTAGGTCTTCTGCCCATTTTTGGATTGGGCTGTTTGTTTTTTTGTTATTGAGCTGCATGAGCTGCTGGTAAATTTTGGAGATTAATCCTTTGTCAGTTGCTTCATTTGCAAATATTTTCTCCCATTCTGAGGGTTGTCTTTTGGTCTTGTTTATGGTTTCCTTTGCTGTGAAAAAGCTTTTAAGTTTCATTAGGTCCCATTTGTTTATTTTTGTTTTTATTTCCATTTCTCTAGGAGGGGGGTCAAAAAGGATCTTGCTGTGATTTATGTCATAGAGTGTTCTGCCTATGTTTTCCTCTAAGAGTTTGATAGTTTCTGGCCTTACATTTAGGTCTTTAATCCATTTTGAGCTTATTTTTTTGTATGGTGTTAGGGAGTGTTCTAATCTTATACTTTTACATGTACCTGTCCAGTTTTCCCAGCACCACTTATTGAAGAGGCTGTCCTTTCTCCACTGTACATTCCTGCCTCCTTTATCAAAGATAAGGTGACCATATGTGCGTGGGTTTATCTCTGGGCTTTCTAAGAGTCCATTATCGGATGAATGGATAAAGAAGATGTGGCACATATATACAATGGAATATTACTCAGCCATAAAAAGAAACGAAATTGAGTTATTTGTAGTGAGGTGGATGGACCTAGAGTCTGTCATACAGAGTGAAATAAGTTAGAAAGAGAAAAACAAATATCGTATGCTAACACATATATATGGAATCTAAGAAAAAAAATGGTCATGAAAACCTAGGGGTAAGATGGGAATAAAGACACAGACCTACTAGAGAATGGACTTGAGGATATGGGGAGGGGGAAGGGTAAGCTGGGACAAAGTGAGAGAGTGGCGTGGACATATATACACTACCAAACATAAAATAGATAGCTAGTGGGAAGTAGCCGCATAGCACAGGGAGATCAGCTCGGTGCTTTGTGACCACCTAGAAGGGTGGGATGGGGAGGGTGGGAAGGAGGGAGACGCAAGAGGGAAGAGATATGGGAACATATGTATATGTATAACTGATTCACTTTGTTATAAAGCAGAAACTAACACACCATTGTAAAGCAATTATATTCCAATAAAGATGTTAAAAAAAAAAAAGGGTGTGTCGGTAAAAAAAAAAAAAAAGACACTGTTAAGAGAATGAAAAGACAAGCCACAGACTGGGAGAAATACCTTTGCAAAGCATTTATCTGATAAAAGACTTGTATCCAGAACACATTTTTTAAATCTCTCAAAACTCATTATAAATAAACAACTCAATTTTATTTTATTTTATTTCACTTTGGCTGCACCATGCGGCTTATTAGACCTTAGTTCCCCAACCAGGGATTGAACCCAGACTACGGCAGTAAAAGCACTGAATCCCAACCACCGTACCACCTGGGAACTCCCAACAACTCAATTTTAAAAAGGTTAAAAGACACTTCACAAAAAAAGATAGACTAATAGCAGATAAGCATATGAAAAGACGCTTAACGTCATTAGTCATGATGGAAATGCAAATTAAAACCACAATGACATACCACTAGACACCTATTAGAATGGCTAAAATTAAACAGACAATACTAAGTGTTGATAAGAATGGGGCAGAACTGGCTTATCCAGTGCTGGTGGGAATGCAAAATAGTACTACCACTTTGGGAAACAACTGACAGTTTCTTAAAAAGTTAAACACATACCTACTACATGAGTTAGCTATTCCATTCCTAGACATTGACTCAAGAGAAAGAAAACACATCACCCATACAAAGACTTGTGCATGAATGTTCATAGCAGCTTTATATGAAATAGCCCCAAACGGGAAATAACTTGAAAAAATAACATTCAAAAAGTGAATGGATAAACAAAGTGTGACACATCCATGCAATGGACTCCTACTCAGCCTTAAAATGACTGAATTATTGACACACACAGTATGGTTGAATCTCAAAATTATTATGCTGAGTGAAAGAGGCCAGACAAAAAGAGGACATTCCGTATGATCCCATTTATGTAAAATTCTAGAAGGTGCAAAGTAATCTATAGAGAAAGGAAGCAGATCAGTGGTTCCCTAGTGGCAAGAGTGGACAGGGTGAGAGAGTTCAAAGGGATGTGACTTTAGGGTTAATGGAAATCTTCATTATCTTAATTGTGGTGATGGCTTCACAGATGTACACACATGTCAACATTTATCAAACTACCCTTAAAATATGTCTAATTTATTGTATGTCAGTTATACCTCAATAAACATGTTAAAATGTTACTGACCTTACTTTGAATACAAATACATTTGGCCTAGTGTTGATTATGATATAAGAAGTACAAACAATATATAAATGTCCAATAATGTTTCAAAATGTTCCATAATGATCAAATTTTGGAGCAGTCCTTTGATGGAGCATACTGAAGCTGTTTTGAAATGCTGTTTATAACGACTTTACAATAACGAGGAAAAGTTCTCAGGATGTGTTAAGTGAGAAAGGCAAGATATAAAATTACATAGCTCATGAGTCACAACTATGCTAAAACAAACAATAATCAATCCTATGAAAGTGAATATAACAAAATGTCAAAAGAAGTCATCTTTGGGTATGAACCAGAGGAGATAGTTTCTATCTTTCTCTCTTTCTAAATTTTCTCTAATACACAGGTATTGCTTTTTCCTTTCCCAATTTTTAAACTTATGGTAAAATACACACAATGTAAAATTTGCCATCTTAACCATCTTTAAGTGTACAGTTCAGTGGCATTAAATACATTCACATTGTGCAAACATCACCACCACCCACCTCAAGAACTCTTTTCATCTTGTAAAACTGAAGCTCTATACTCATTAAACAATAAACCCCCATTTTCCCCTCCCCCCAGCCCCTGGCAACCACCACTCTACTTTCTGACCCTATAGTTTTGACTACTCTAGGGAGCTCATATAAGTGGAATCATATGGTATTTGTACACATGCATTGCTTTTTAAAACGTTTTTAATTTAAATTTTACTGGGATAATTATAGATTTATATGTGACTCTAAGAAATAACACAGAGAAATCTGTGTACTCTTGACCCAGTTTCCCCAATGGTAACATCTCACAAAATTCTAGTATAGTATCACTAACGGGATATTGGCACTGTTACAATCCTCATTCAGATTTCTCCAATTTTATTTTATGGGAGAAAAATAAATGTTGCCATTTTATCATCAGTCCCACACCCTTTCTCCTTGCCCTAACAACCATCTCTAAAATTTTGTCATTTCGAAAATGTCATATAAACAGAATCTTTTATGTACCCTTTTAGGATTTTTTTTTTACTCAATCCACTTCATCCAAGTTGCTGCATGTTATCAATAGTTTCTTCCTTTTTACTCTGGATAGTATTCTAAGATATGGATGGACCACAACTTTTTAACCATTCACCCACTGAAGGACATCTAGACTGTTTTCAGTTTGAGGCTATTGCAGATAAAGCTGATATGAACAGTTGTATACAGGTTTTTGTGTGAACATAAGTCTTCATTTCTCTGGGATAAATGCCTAAGAGTGTAGTTACTGGTGGGTATGCTGATGGCATGCTGTCTTTTAAGAAACTATCAAACTGTTTTAAGAAACCACCAGCAGTGACTGTACCACTTTACAATGTGTGAGAGATCCAGTGTCTCCACATCCTGGCCATCTTTTGGTGCTATCTCTACTTTTTATTTAGTCATTCTGGTAGGTGTGTACTGATAACTCACTGCATTTCAATGTGCATTTCTGTAATGGTTAACAACGTTGAGCACCTTTTCATGTGTTTATTTGCCATCTGTACGTCTTCTTCGGTGAACTGTTTATTTCTTTTGCCCATTTTCTAATTGGATTGTTTGTTTTATTTACTGTTAAATTTTGAGAGCTCTTTATATATTCTAGATCCTAGTCCTTTGTCAGTTCTGGGTTTGGAAATATTTTCTTCCAGTCAGTAACTTGAATTTCCCCGCATTAACAGCATCTTTCACAGAGCAAACGTTTTTCATTTTGATGAGGTCCATTTATCAATGTTTCCTTTTGTCATTCATTCTTTTGGTAATATGTCTAAGAATTCTTTACCTAGCCCTAGATCCCAAAGATTCCTCCCATGTTTTTTTTTCTAGAAGTTGTACAGTTTTACATGTAAGTTCGTGCTCCGTTTTGAGTTCATTCTTATATAAGGTATGATCTTTCAGTCGAATTTCATGTTTTTGCCAATGGATGTCCAATTGCTCTAGCATCATTTGTTGAGAAGGTTCTCCATCCTCCATTGAATTGCTTGTGCACCATTGTCAAAACTCATTTGAGCACATATGTGATGTATTGCTACTTACTGAAAAAAGGGAGGGGGGGATGTTAAAGGAAGCCTGTGTCCAGAGTGTGCTGTGGGTCAGGGGACCTGTTGTGCTGAATGCTTTGGGAACAAGGAGGTGGTACACCTAGAAGGTAGGCATCACCAGGGGACTCCACTTCAGATCCTCTGCTGTGCCTCTTGGCAAAACCTGCCAGGTGAGTGCCCAGTGCCAGGCCCAGCCCAACCTCCAAGCTGGAGGGCTCTTTGGGGAGGGACTGGATGGGGAAGGGGCAGACCCTCCCATAGGCAGCTCAGACTCATGTTCCTCCCAGCACTGCCCTGACCCCACAAGGCAGAGGTGTGGACAGGCCTTTGGCCACTCCACCCACTGGGCACTCTGTGCCCATTTCCTGTTCACAGGTCATGGGCAGGTATAATGTCAATTTCAGGGGATCAAGATGGACCCCAGATCTCACACTTTCTGGAACCCACCTTAATTTCCCGCATCCTCCTTTGCTATCCCTGGGTTCTGGGTCACCCTCATTCCCACAGCTTTCCCATGATGTGACTCTAAGACCTCCTTTCCCCAGACCCTGGGTGAGGAGCCCAGGGCCCAAGGACAGCCCTACCCCTGACGGCAGTCTCTTCTCATTGGTGCCTGCAGTCTACCATCGTATGTGCTCACTTCCTGCGTGGCAGATGCCCAGTCCTCACTCTGGCTTACAGGTGCCCCCAACTGGGACATATCAGTGCTTTGCTGCTGTGTCCCCAGCTCCCAGGGATGGTGGGTGTCCACTCAGCAGCAGGAAAGCTGCGGAAGTGCAGGGGTAAGGGCCAAAGTCCTTGGCAGGGTGGGCACGGGAACTCACCATTGGGACAGAAGAAAGCGCTGTAGGTGTATGACCGGGGGGCTCCTTCAGGCTGAAACAGAGAAACGGGGAGAACTGAGAAATGGGGGGTGGCAGCCAGTGCAAGGGCGAAGCCGCCCTCCCATGGCAGCAGCTCTGAGTGTGGATCCCGCAGGGTGATACCACGACCACAGGTGCACAGAGATGGACCAGGTCACCTACCTCCCATGCCCAGATAGGGAAACTGAGGCTCACTTCCCCTTCTCTGGGCTCTAGTCAAACAAACTCACCAACCGCTCCTAGACTTATCATGCTTCTCACACCCCCATCCTACCCTCCCAGCCACCCCTTTGGCCCAGCTCCAAGCCCAGCTGCTCCCTGTGGGCAGAGAACACTATGACTCGAAGGCTGCCAGGATCTGAGGCCCCATCCAATGTCCAAGAGCACTGAGAAGGGGGCACACAGGTCTGTCAAGGACGGGGTCTCTGTCCCACTGTCCTATGCATCCCTTGTCTCCTGTCCATCATGCTCCTGCTTCCACCCCTTCCACAACGTCCCCCAAATAATAGAAGGCAGCTGGCTTGTTCTCTTATTTATTTATTTTTAAAATTTACCTATTTTTGGCCACACCGCGCGGCATGAGGAACTTCCCCTGACCAGGGATCGAACCTGTGCCCCCTGCACCGGAAGCGTGGAGTCTTAACCACTGTACTGCCAGGGAAGTCCTGGCTTGTTCTCTTAAAAGGGAGCACTGGGAATTTAACTCGATACACCTTGTGGGCTTTCGTCTGACCGGAACGGCCCCTGTGGGGCTCTCGCTTTTCCAGATCTCTTTTAGCGCCATCAGCAAATCGGTGAGCTGGGGCCACCTGAGGTCAGACCTCAGACGGTTAATGCTTGGCCACTGCAGCCAGGCAGCCTCCTGGGGTCCCAGCTCCCCCTACTGTGAGGATCATTTTATCTGCCAACTTGTGTAAGCCAGGGCATGCCTAAACATCTGGCCAAATGTTACTTCTGGGCATACCTGTGAGGACTTGTCTTAAAGGAGTCAGCATTTGAATTGGTGGGCAGTGATGTAGATGGCCCTCCCCAACGTGGTGGCCCCCAAACACTCCACTGAGGGCCCAAATACAACAACAGGCAGAGGAAGGATGAATTCTCTCTCTGCCAGACTGCTTGAGTTGGGGCATCAATCTTCTCTGCCCTCGATGCTTCTGACCTTCAGACTCACAGATGGCAGACTTCTCAGCCTCCACGGGGACTTCTCAGCCTCCATGATCGTGTAAGCCAATTGCTAATAATAAATCTCTTCCTAGAGAAACGTAAATGTGCTATTGGCTCTGTTTATCCGCAGCACCCTGACTAATACACCCACTCCTTGCTGGGTGACCGAGGGCCACTCACTTAACCTCTCTGGACCTCTATTTGTCATCTCTAAGATGGGGGTGATGAAGGCGCCGACCTCACCGCGACGTGAGGGTTAGGTGTATTTCAGACAGAGCCTGGCATCTTTTCAGTGCTACTCAACAGTCAGCTCTTGTTAGCGTTTCTCATCCCCCTCTTCCCCCAACCCCCGCCCCCAGTCCTCTGTTGAAGCTGGCAAAGATGGGCGTCATCCATCCTGGGTCTGTACTGATGAGTCCGGGAGGCACCTGTCTGGATCATGTCCACTTCCTGCTATCATCCCGGGGCCACGCCCAGGGGCCTGCACCGGGGTCCTGCCTCACCCACGCAAGCCACAACCTGACACCCACACTGCACACCTCGCTAGCAAACCTTTAGCAAAACCCGTGGTTGATGCTGAGCTGTCCAGCAGCCGGATTGTCATCTCACGCCCAGAAGGCGTGACGTGGAGCCCACAGGCCATCTGCTCAGCCACAGGCTCCAGGGTGAGCCCCCGAGATTTTGCTTGGACTTCAGCAACCCCCTCACCGGTCTATCAGCTCAGCCCCTTGTTGGAAAAGGGGCTGAGTCACTGGACAGGGCCTGGCCATTGTAAGCCCATGATAGCTATACAATCATAAAAATGATTCCTGACTCAGGTGTCTATCAGTGGATGAATGGATAAACAAAATGTGGCCCATGCATACAACGGAACATTATACAACTGTGAAAAGGGATGAAGCACTGACACGTGCTACAATGTAAATGGACCTCAAAAACATCATGCTGAGTGAAAGAAGCCAGACAGGAAAGGCCACAGAGTGTATGGTTCCATTTATCTGAAATGTCCAGAACAAGCAAACCCAGAGACAGAATCTGAGCCCTTCTGCTGCTGCTGAGCATTTCTCTGGCTCCAGCTGACCATCCAGGGCCTCCTGGACACACCCCCACCCCCAGCATAGCCTCTGAAGCAGCCCGTGGGGCCGCTCGTGGCCACGCCACCCTGTCTTCTTTTCTGGCTCAACTCCGAGGGGACCCTGGTGCCAGCCTCTCTCCTCCACGCTGCCCTGGCTTTTAGCTGATCCTGGGTTCCAATCTCCTTCGCCTCTGTGCTCAAGGCAGCTCCTGACCAGGTTCCAAAACATGGTCACTGCATGATGTCATGATTACCTCTGGCAAGACTTTTCTACAACGTTGTAGCACAGATCGGGGCTTCACTCTTCTCTGTTCTATGGATTGATCTATTCCGGACATTTCATATAAACAGGATCATACGCTATGTGGCCTTGTGTGTCTGGCTTCCTTCACTCAGCATAACGTTTTCAAGGTTTATCTACGCTGTTGCATGAATCAGCGCGTCATTCCTTTTTATGACTGAGTAATATTCCATGGTATTGGGTAACCGGATCCCCTCGCACCACATTTATCCATTCATCAGCTGATGGACATATCCTAAAACAGAAAGAGCGTCCCTGGTTTATGTCCAGGTTCCCCCAGTTGACCATTATAAATGCCTGGATGACCACAGACCACTTTTCTTTAGCACTCAGGCCAGGCATCAAGAGATGTCTTCCACACACTCTCATTTAACTGTCCAGCAGTTTCATGTTTGAATCCAGGGCTCTCACTCCAGAGCCCACCCCAAGCCAAGAAGGCAGACTTCCTCTCACTCCCGTGATGCCCGCCAGGCTCCCCTCATGGGTCTGAATTATGTCGGCCTCCTCTTTGATTCTGTGAACTCCACTGAGACACGGTGGGGTGATGGAAGGCTCTCAGCCTTCCAGCAGAAATGCAAAAGGTCACAATCCCCTGGGCCAGCTGGGGACCCAGGAGGGATGGCGTTCGCCGCCCCTCCTCCTGATACACACCCACGACAGCTCGGCCATCACCTGCTTCCCCACCACGTGTCTCTCAGGAATGGCCTTCCTGTTGTATTCAGACTCCTGCCCGGCAGGTGGCACGTGGTGTCTTGGGAGGGTCCATCGTATAACTGATGGAGCGAGCGACCCATGCGCTCAGAGCTCTGTGGTGGGATGAGATGGGAGAAGCCGTGCACCCAGTGCCTCCTATTTCATAAATCCATTTTTCTAATTCATGCTTCATTTTTTTGCATTGACATTTCAAGTCTTCCGATGCCTAACTCATACCTCCTGTCCTCCAGTGCTGTCTGTACAGAGCTGGACCAGTGGATGCTGCAGACATAGGACACTGCTGAACAGCATGAAAGGGAGGAAAGGCTTGAGGATAAGAGAATCCTTCTCTGTGCATCTAGAAATTCCTCCTGCAGAGGAAGAAGACAAGAGCTCCAGGCCTCCAGATCAGGCTGGCCGCACTGGGGGACTCGCTGCCTCCTTGGACTGAGGTAGGGCAGGCTGTGGTCCAGGGAGCGTGCTCAGGCTGTGCAAAGGGTCACCAGGGGTCTCTGCATTTCCTGTTGAGGCCATCCTATCCTGCTGGCTCACAGAGATCGCGTGCCTCATCTGATGACACACTCGGAGGACTCCATCACGTCGTGTCAACAAAGCGGCAGCAGTAACCCATCCACCTCCAGGAGTTCCGCCCAGCGCGTGTGTGACTCCAGGCGCTGATGGGAACCATTTGTGCTCAGCTCCGCCAGGACTGCAGCCGGGAGGGAGGGCAGCTGTTTGCAGCTGGGCTACTGGGGAGGGGCAGAGACTCGGGGCCACTGTGAGGAGATTCAGTGGGGCTGCTGTGTGCTCTCCATGCAGCACTAAACAGGAGTCTCTCCACGGCTCTGGGCTCTGATACATCTGAGCAGCCCAAAAAAGATGGGGCATTGCTGCTGCTACAAGCCCAGCACTGTGAAGCGCCGTGTGCATTCTCCAACCTTCCCCATGCTATGGGGTGAGTGTGAGCATCCCAGTCTTACAGAGCAGAGTCGGAATAACAAGACACTCGCTGAGCCCCATGCGTAAGTGGCAGATCCCAGATTCACAGCTCGGGGATGGGTCGGGGGGCGGAGGTGGGGGTGGAGGGCAGGGGGGTGGGGGTGGGCGCGGTGGTCTGGGCGCCCCTGCTGGAGGCTCCGTGTCCTTCCCACACGGCCATTCCAAGGACAACCCTCTGAATGATGGGTCACAGTCCCTACAATTGCCTGTTGACAAACGGACAGCCAGGAGACAGAGGCACACCACCCTCCAGGGTGATCAAGCCGGGGGTCAGGAGGACACTTCCCTGCAGCCCATGTGAGTCCCAAATCACTTCACCAAAGCCTGCTCTGCTCCTTGGAGAGGAGATGGATGCCGCAGTCCTCCAGCAAGGCAGCCCCGTCACCTGCCCCAAGCCCCAAAGCAGGACTCATGGGGGCTGCCCTGGCCCTGGCTTGGGAAGGGACCACACTCTCCGGCCCCAACCTCACTGTTGAGGTAATCAGGCCAAGTGCCTCGAGTGAGGACATAGGCTTACCTCAACCATCACACCGCGCCGGATGTGATCCCTCCCAATGGGGACCCTCCTGTCAGCGTAATTCTCCTCCGGGGTTCTGATCGACTTCCCATCCCGGCAGCAGCTCGTTTCTCTGTAAGCCAGGGCTTTGGCTGCGGAGATTTGAGTACTCGGTGCTGGCTCTCAGAACAGGTCCCTATCCGGCGCTGTTCTATACCCCACCCTTGTCCCAGGCTTCCCAGGTGTGCATGCACACATACGTGTGTGTATGTGCATATGCGCGTGTGTGCACGGTGTAGGCTGGATGTGTGTGCACGCATATGTACGCATGTGTGCAAGTGTGCGTGCATGTGTGTGCTACCTCGGTTTGGCATCTTAAGAGACTGGCTTCCCCCAGGTGAGGCCCCCTACCTCCTGATCATTCCCTCTGGCCTGCATCCCCAGCAGCTGTCTTGCCCCTTGATCTCACCTTCTGCCCCGCTGACCCTTCACCCGTGCCTGGACTCTGCACCTGAACCCCTTGGCGGCCTGGAGAGTGGAGTTGCCCAAAGAAGCACATGACCCTCACCTGTGATGTTGCTGAGGCCCAGGTCGCCAAAGGACAGAACCACCCAGGAGGGTTCCATCTCCCCGGGGACCACACACGTCTTCTTGGTCAGATGGCGTTTGCCAGGATGTCCGACAAATTGGATGCCCTTGGGAACTGAGATCTTCACGTAGACCTGGAGAGTGTGGCAAGAACCATGGTGCCCGGAATCCGTGTGCCCTCCCAGCACACCCCACTGCCCACTGCACTCCGTCCACCCTGGCAGCCTTTCCCCCAAAGCCACGCTCTCTTTGGGAGGCTCTCTTTCCATTTCTAATCAGAACAAACTACTTACCATTGTCCTGCTGGGAGCCCCCTCCTTCCCTCAGCCCCCTGAACGCTCACTGGTCCAGCTCTCCCTTGGGACCAAGGTCAATTCAAGGGCTGTCTCTCTGGCCAAGCATGGGAAAGAGGGGCCACACCACATGCAGGCCCCGCAGGGAACTTCATCTGACCCTTTCTCCAACCACTGAGGTCCACCGAGTCATAATAGAGTTTGGTGTGCACACGTGTGTGTCATGTGTGTGCTGTGCATGCATGCGTCTCTGTGTGCACACCTATGTGTGTAGGCGTAGCATTACACGATGTGTGAGTGCACGCGAGTGAAGGCAAGTGTCTGCACACATGTGCAAGCATGGCTCTCTACACGTGTGCTCGTGCACACCATGTCTCCGTGTGCATGTTGTGTACGTGTGTGTGTGTTTATAACCCTCCATCTACAACAGGCTCTTTGCTCCCCATGCATTTGTCCAACCAGCACATATGCAGCACCTGGTGGGTTCAGGAGCCCTGCTAGGAGCTCAAGAAACAGATCTGAACAGACAAGAGCGACCCCTGGGCCTCAGAGGCTCGACGTGCCTCAGTCACACACACACGCAGGTGTGCACAAGGAAGCTTTACAGTGGCAAGTGTGACAGTGTCTGAATCCTGCCCAAGGGCAGGCCCAGTAGCACCTGAATGAGAACGGTTGGTGCAGGGTGCTTTGGGGACTCCCCCATTCCCCTCGAGACAGCATTCTTCTAGAAAGTTCTTCCAGGGAGGAAAGAAGAAATTCAAGCGTCAAGCATCGGTGAGATACATTTTCCAGGTGCTGGATGGAACCCATTGTCCAGGCTGAGGGGTCTGGATGTGCCTGTTTTCCTGGAACCTCAGGAAGAGCACATGGAGGTGGGGGGCCGGGGGGCGGGGAGAGCGGTTCCTGAAATTGATGTGTGGTGATCCCTGGACACACCTGCTGCCCGGCAGGGCTTCCTTCTTCCCGCTGACAAGCCAACCACCAGTGCTTGCTAGGAGCTGAAATGGGCACCTGGGGGGCCTGCCTGCAGTTCAGGAGGGAGCCTCCCTTGGGGGCCACCCTGTGATTAGGGACCACCCTACATTTATTCTGGCTTTCTGAAACTAGGGTCCTATTCCTCCTAGGCATAAACTACATAAAAAGCATGAATGATAAAGGTTCTGGGTTTGGGGGCACCTTTATCCCAGCTGACTGCCCTGAGCCCCTCACATGTCCTCCTTGGCCCCCTCCAGGCCACCGCGTGGCCACTGCGTGGTTCTCACTCAGTGGCTCTCACTCAGATTACTGCACAAGCGTCCCCCTTCTCTCCTGCTTTTCCAACCAGACCCTAAAGCCCAGCCAGATTGTGTCACGGTCAGTTTCTGGGACAGGCCAAGCTGCCTCCTGCCTGTCCCTTGCATATACTATTCCCTCTTCCAGGAATGCCCTTCCAGGGCTGGTGCCCAGCTTAAGCATCGCCCAAAGACTTCGGCGTTCAGAGAAGCCACCCCCTCCTCAGGGCCTCCCTGGCTTCCTGTAGACACTTAATTCTTTTTTTTTTTTTTTTCTGGCCGCACTGTGTGGCACGGCTTGCGGGATCTTAGCTCCCCAACCAGGAATGAAACCTCTGCCCCCTGCAGTGGAAGCGCAGAATCCTAACCACTCGACGGCTGGGCAATTCCCGACACCTAATTCTAACACAGGTCTGCCCCTCACTCCCTGGGGGACCTTGAACATACGATGATGCTTCTCTGAGCTTCCCAAGCGGGAATGATTCCATCACAGCCCCTCCTTCCTCAGCCCACGTGGGCACTTGCTAATGATACAGTTAAAATCATCCACCCGGCACTGGGCACAGAGATGCGTGCCCCAGAACACCGAGTTAGTGGCATCAGAGCTCCAGGTGAGCTTAGGCAGACCCCACGTCCTGAGCATTGGGGTCTTCAGATTCCCACAGAGCCTGGCACGCATCAGGTATCGGGCGATAGCTTTTGAGTGAATGAATTCGAATCACTCACATCTTGCACACAGGAATTCCTTTCTGGTGGCCTCTGGGTGTTTCATTTCTATTCCAGACCTGCACTGACCCCTTTTTGTTTCACTTGGAATTTTCTTTTCATTAAAGACCCAAGACAGAAGTTCCTGTGTGACAGTACATTACGTGTGGCTCAAATAAGCATCGGGGAGTCAAATGCAAATACCAGCCTCAAACCCGGACTGTGCCAGGCAGAAGGCAATGGGAGGGGTCCTTTACTGGCCTCAGGGCCAGCATACGGCATTCTGAACAACACGTTCTTGGGTAGATGTAATCAGTCAGCAGAGGTATAGAATTTGCGAAGGAAAAAGGGAGTAAATGATTTCATGGAACTCAAGGTCAGCCTCTGAGCTGAGACTCAGAGACTCGGAACACTGCTGTCTCCACTCTGGGCCAGGCTCAGAAATGATCACAGACATAGCCGAGGGGGCAGGGGGTGAGGGTAGATCTCTCACACCCAGATAAGGAAACTGAGACAAAGTGGGCTGGTGAATGGAAACAGCAAGCTGAAGTCCAAAGGGTCGTCTGGGGGATGCTGAGACAGGTATGCGCTGGGACTACAGCTGTGCCGCGGGGGATCCGCCACCTCCACTCAGGACCTCCACCCCCAGCAGCCTCGCTGCCCTTCAGGTGGCAAATTCCAATCACTCCCTGGCCAGAAGGCCTTGTTTTTCAAGAAAAGCCAGAAATCTGGGCGGGGGGTGGATAAAATCTCTTGGTTTCCAGTGTCTTTGGCCTGGGGCTGCCCCTCCCATCTCTGCCCTTGGTGGGGAATGTGCCGGCAGCCTTGAGGGGGGCAGGTGCACACACAAGGGCAGGGCCAGGACAAGGTTAGCAGGCTCCCCCCGGCTGGCTGGGGTGAGGCTGAGACCTGTAGCCTGACCTCCAGGCCAAGCTGTGGAAAGCAGGCTTGCTCCCAGCTAGACCCCTGGCCCTGCACCCCACTCACTCCTCCATTTGCAGCCTCGGCTCCCAGCTCCCACTCCTGAGGGCTGCCCGTAACTCTGGGAGCCCACCTCCTCTCTCTTCCTGCCACCCCCCAGCTGACATCCAGGCTGAAATGGTGCAAAAGGATTACAAAGGCAGGGGAGGAGGGTGCCCCTGCCCTCCTGCAGCCGCACTGGTGCTCAGGCCCCAAACACCCCTTCCCTATCCTACCCCCACCTGACCCTGGTCCTCGCGGCTCCCTCCACATTGCCTGCCATCCCTCCTCCTCATGAGGGTCTGAAATCCCCAAGCCCACCTCCTTGGGGTAGCTGTTACCGGTTGAATTGTGTCTCCCAGGAAGATATGTTGAAATCCTAACCCCCCCCACGCCGTACCTATAAATGTGACCTCATTTGGAACTACGGTCTCTGCAGACGTCATCAAGTTCCAATGAGGTCATTAGGGTAGACCCTAATCCAATAAAACAGGGACTCTTCTCAGAGGAAATTTGGACACAGAGATAACAAGAGAAGTCACCCTGGGGCCCCTTGATGAGATAAGGCGACAGCTCTGTGACCCCACCTAGGTCGGGTCTACCAGCCCCTTGCCAGCCTGAAGAAGCTACAGAAGACAGACTCTGTCGCCCTTTATCCTCCCAGTAAAGATTTCTTGGGGTTCACGTCTCTCAGGGGGGATTTGAGGTAGGAGGTAGAGGGGCCCCTGGGCTGGACAGCTGGTGTTTGCCAAGTGGAGTAAAATTGGAGCTTTTTTTCCCTAGACACTCCAAGGCCAAAGTTAAAGGCAGGAGCTGAGCTCTGCTGGAGTAAAGAGATAAGACGACCGTTCCTGAGACCAAGGAGACCTCCCTGACTACACATGCGCAGAAAGGCTCCTAGGGGGTCAAAAAGGAGGGGGTGCCACCCCACAATAGGTGATGCCAAACCTCCCACAGGCCTCTGTGCTAGAATCCGTCTTGGCAAAAAGATACGCAAGCATGTTGGAGCGGGTCCTAGGGCAGGTCAGATGTGGGAAGAGAAGGTGCTGACGACTGGCCAAAGGTAAACAAAGGCCGGGAAGAACTGCCCTGTAGAAATGATTTAACCGTCCCTCTACTGCACTCCTTCTCATTAGGGAGGATGCCCACACCCTTCCTTTCTGGGTGTGTACTTCTGCCTTGCTTCTGTCTTAAATAAACAACAGTCTCTCTGTGTGTTCTCCCACTTGCTGTGCTGTGTCTCTCATCATAAACTTCACCTGTTTATGCAGGTTTTGCCTCTTTGAGAAATTCATTTTTCAAACAGAGCAAGAGCCAGGAGAACTTTGCTTCTAGCCTCTGGCCCCTGGTGGTCTAGTGGCTAGGATTCCTGGTTTTCATCCAGGCTACCCAGGTCCAATTCCTGGGCAGAGAACTAAGACCCTGCTTCAAGACCGCTTGCTGGTGTCTCTCCGAGATCACCTGACTCCATGCCGTTCCATATGATACTCACCCTCCCACACCCCTGCAGGGTCAGGAGTCAACGACTTCGCCACATCCGTCACCCTCTAACCCCGCCATGCACACACTCCCACCCCCAACCTGCCCGGGTGTAGACAGCTGGTGAAGGAGAAGCTGACTCATCCAGCCTCTGCCTCACTAATATCTCAGATGCTGTCCCCCACGGCCCTCCAGGATGACCCCATGCCGCCCTGCCTGCCCCACATCCCAGGTTCTGTGCCCCTCCAACCCCTCCCCCCAGGAGGACCCCACCTCCCTCTGCTTCCTGCCATTAGGGATGCCACCCCTCTCCCCCATAATGGGAAAGGCCGTGTATGGAGGGCGGGTTCGGTACCTCGACGCAGGTGTCCATGTAGTTGTAGATGCTGAGCGGGATCTTGGCCTGCTCCCCGCGGACCACGTTGGGGGGCAGGGTGAAGTCGACAAAGAAGGGCTTGAAGGTCTTCAGCAGAGTGGGCTCCGCAATGCCCAGGCCCCTCTCGGCAGACAGACCCACTGCCTCACCCACCCAGCTGGTGATGGAGTCGGGGACCTGCACGCTGAGTGTGTCCTCGCCTGATGGATCACTGTGGAAAGATGGACAAGCGTGTGCTCTTCTCCACGGCCGTGCCGCAAGCGGCCAGGCGGGAACAGAGGAGTCCAGCCGTACGGCCTTGGGCCCCAGGGTGGCGCCCCCCGCAACTGCCCCGGCAGCTTGGAAATAAGCATTCAAGGCACCCCACAGCGTGTGACAGGAGAAAGTCATCCCTCGGCCCTGACTCGCCCTAATCGGAAACATGAGTGTCTCTCACGACAGCTGTGATCACAGGACCATTCACAACATGGGTTCAGAGAGGCAAACTCTGGCAGTGTGTGCTCTGCCCAGTTTAGGGGAGAAAGACACTGAATCAAGGGGACTGGTCACTTAGAGCATACTTGTGTGTCTCCCAGAAAGACATGTCCAAGCCCTAACCCCTGGTAACCTGTGAATGGGACATTATTTGGAAATAGGGTCTTTGCAGATGCCACTAGTTAAGATGAAGCCACACTGGAGTAGACTGGGCCCTAATCCAATGACAGGTGTCCTTAGAAGAGGAGGGAAATTCAGACACAGAGAGAAGAAGGCCAGGCGAAGATGGAGGCAGAGACTGGAGTGATGCAGCCACAAGCCAAGGAATGCCTGCCTGTGGGGGACACCCACACTTCCTGGCCTGGCATCCTTGTCCCATACACTCCTGCGGAGCCCAGTTCCCTGTTAAGGGCGTATGTGTGATTTTTCAGGCCTGCCCACAGGCCTGCAGGTCTCACGGGGTGGGAGTAGGGTAGGGAGGTGAGGGGTGCGTGTGCACTGGGGTCTCTGAGGGGAGCTGCAGCCAAGGACTCAGGGCCCCTGGCTGGCCCTGCTCTTTTCATGTTTGCATTCCCGGCCCAGAATTTCCATTCCCAGGTCTCTTTAGCATAAGGGACCATGGGCAGAGGTTTTCTTCAGACACCTCTGCCAAGGCCTCTTTATGGTCAGAAGGAAACACTGAAGACATCCCTCCCCAGTTGGAGTACTTTCCCACTCCTAACTCTCTCCCCTGTCCACCCCCAACCCCACCCCATGGTCCATAAAGCTGCTGGAGCCTCTTGTTCAGGGCTCCCTCCAAGTGAGATGACCCCTATGTCTTGGCGGATCCACCTGACAGTGGGCCATTCTGTGGGGAACAGAACAGGGGGGGACATACACAGAACACTCTACCCAACAACGACAATGGAACACACATTCTTCTGAAGTGCACTTGGGGTATTTTCCAGGACAGACCCATACATTAAGCTACAAACTAAGCCTCAGTGGGCTTAAAAAGAGAGGGAGCATACAAAGTCCCCTCTCTGACCACAATAAGATGAATGAAGTTAGAAATCAACAAGAGAAGGAAAGCTGGAAAATTTACAAATGTGTGGAAATTAACACATTCTTAAACAGCAAAGGATCAAAGAAGAGATCACAAAGGAAATTAAAAAGTACTTAGAACTCCCTCTTGCTAGAGCACTGGAATCACAACTAACTGCTGAACAATCATGGACAGGAAGACACTGGAACTCACTAAAAAAGATACCCCACATCCTAAGACAAAGGAGAGGCTGCAATGAGACGGTAGGACGGCTGCAATCACAATAAAATCAAATCCCCTAACTGCTGGGTGGACGACTCACAAACTGGAGAACACTTATACCACAGAAGCCCACCCACTGGAGTGAAGGTCCTGAGCACCACATCAGGCTTCCCAACCTGGGGTCCAGCAACAGGAATTCCCAGAGAATCAGACTTCGAAAGCTAGCAGGATTTGATTGCAGAACTTCAACAGGACTGGGCGAAACAGCGGCTCCACTCTTGAAGGGCACATACAAAGTGTGTGCATTAGGACCCAGGGGGAAGGAGCAGTGACCCCATAGGAGACTGAACCAGACCTACCTGCTAGTGTTGAAGGGTCTTCTGCAGAGGAGGGGGTGGGCGGCTGTGGCTCACCGCGGGACAAGGACACTGGCAGCAGAAGTTATGGGAAGTACTCATTGGTGTGAGCCCTCCCGGGGTCCTCCATCAGCCCCACCAAAGAGCCTGTAGGCTCCAGTGCTGGGTCGCCTCAGGCCAAACAACCAACAGCGAGGGAACACAGCCCCACCCATCAGCAGACAAGTGGATTAAAGTTTTACTGAGCTCTGCCCACCAGAGCAACACCTGGCTCTACCCATCACCAGTCCCTCCCATCAGGAAGCTTGCACGAGCCTCTTAGATAGCTTCAACCACCAGAGGGCAGACAGCAGACACAAGAAGGACTACAATCCTGCAGCCTGTGGAAGGAAAACCACAATCACAGAAAGATAGACAAGATGAAAAGGCAGAGGATTATGTCCCAGATGAAGGAACAAGATAAAACCCCAGAAAAACAACTAAAAGAAGTGGAGATAGTCAACCTTCCAGAAAAAGAATTCAGAACAATGACAGTGAAGATGATCCAGGACCTCGGAAAAAGAATGGAGGCAAAGATCGAGAAGATGAAAGAAATGTTTAACAAAGACCTAGAAAAATTAAAGAACAAACAAACAGAGATGAACAATACAATAACTGAAATGAAAACTACCCTAGAAGGGATCAATAGCAGAATAACTGAGGCAGAAGAACGGATAAGTGACCTGGAAGACAGAATGGTGGAATTCACTGCTGTGGAACAGACTAAAGAAAAAAGAATGAAAAGAAATGAAGACAGCCTAAGAGACCTCTGGGACAACATTCACATTATAGGGGTCCCAGAAGGAGAAGAGACAGACAAAGGACCCGAGAAAATATTTGAAGAGATTATAGTCAAAAACTTCCCTAACACGGGAAAGGAAATAGCCACCCAGGTCCAGGAAGTGCAGAGAGTCCCAGGCAGGATAAACCCAAGGAGAAACACGCCGAGACACATAGTAATCAAACTGAGAAAAATTAAGGACAAAGGAAAATTATTAAAAGCAACAAGGGAAAAATGACAAATAACATACAAGGGAACTCCATAAGGTTAACAGCTGATTTCTCAGCAGAAACTCTACAAGCCAGAAGGGAGTGGCATGATATATTTAAAGTGATGAAAGGGAAGAAACTACAACCAAGACTACTCTACCCGGCAAAGATCTCATTCAGGTTTGACAGAGAAATCAAAAGCTTTACAGACAAACAAAAGATAAGAGCACTCAGCACCACCAAACCAGCTCTACGACAAATGCTAAAGGAACTTCTCTAAGTGGGAAACACAAGAGAAGAAAAGGACCTAGAAAAACAAACCCATAACAATTAAGAAAATGGAAATAGGAACATACATGTCGATAATTACCTTAAACGTGAATGGATTAAATGCTCCAACCAAAAGACACAGGTTCACTGAATGAATACAAAAACAAGACCCATACACATGCTGTCTACAAGAGACCCACTTCAGACCTAGGGACACATACAGACCGAAAGTGAGGGGATGGAAAAAGATATTCCACACAAATGGAAATCAAAAGAAAGCTGGAGCAGCAATACTCATATCAGATAAAACAGACTTTAAAATAAAGAATGTTGGGGCTTCCCTGGTGGTGCAGTGGTTGAGAGTCCGCCTGCCGATGCAGGGGACACGGGTTCGTGCCCCGGTCCGGGAAGATCCCACGTGCCGCGGAGTGGCTGGGCCTGTGAGCCATGGCCGCTGAGCCTGCGCGTCCGGAGCCTGTGCTCCGCAACGGGAGAGGCCACAACAGTGAGAGGCCCGCGTACCACAAAAAAAAAAAAAAAAAAAAGAATGTAACAAGAGACAAGGAAGGGCACTACATAATGATCAAGGGATCAATCCAAGAAGAAGATATAACAATTATAAATATATAGGAGCACCTCAATACATAAGGCAAATGCTAAGAGCTATAAAAGAGGAAATCGACAGTAACCCAATAATAGTGGGGGAGTTTAACACCGCACTTACACCAATGGACAGCTCATCCAGACAGAAAATTAATAAGGAAACACAAGCTTTAAATGACACAGTAGACCAGATAGATTTAATTGATATTTATAGGACATTCCACCCAAATACAGAAGATTACATTTTCTTCTCAAGTGCACACGGAACATTCTCCAGGACAGATCACATCTTGGGTCACAAATCAAGCCTTGGTAAAGTTAAGAAAATTGAAATCATATCAAGCATCATTTCTGACCACAACACTATGAGATTAGAAATCAATTACAGGGAAAAAATGTAAAAAACCACAAACACATGGAGGCTAAACAATACGTTACTAAATAACCAAGAGATCACTGAAGAAATCAAAGAGGAAATCAAAAAATACCTAGAGACAAATGACAATGAAAACACGATGATCCAAAACCTATGGGATGCAGCAAAAGCAGTTCTAAGTGGGAAGTTTATAGCAATACAATCCTACCTCAAGAAAAAACAAAAAATCTCAAATAAACAGGCTAAACTTACACCTAAAGGAACTAGAGGAAGAACAACAAACAAAACCCCAAAGTCAGTAGAAGGAAAGAAATCATAAAGATCAGAGCAGAAATAAATGAAATAGAAACAAAGAAAACAATAGCAAAGATCAATAAAACTAAAAGTTGGTTCTTTGAGAAGATAAACAAAATTGATAAACCTTTAGCCAGACTCATCAAGATAAACAGGGAGAGGACTCAAATCAATAATATTAGAAATGAAAAAGGAGAAGTTACAATGGACACCACAGAAATACAAAGCATCCTAAGAGACTACTATAAGCAACTCTATGCCAATAAAATGGACAACCTGGAAAAAATGGACAAATTCTTAGAAAGGTATAAGCTTCCAAGATTGAACCAGGAAGAAATAGAAAATATGACCAGACCAATCACACATAATGAAATTGAAACTGGGATTAAAAATATTCCAACAAACAAAAGCCCAGGACCAGATGGCTTCACAGGTGAATTCTATCAAACATTTAGAGAAGAGCTAACACCCATTCTTCTCAAACTCTTCCAAAATATTGCAGAGGAAGGAACACTTCCAAACTCATTCTATGAGGCCACCATCACCCTGATACCAAAACCAGACAAAGAGACTACAAAAAAAGAAAATTACAGACCAATATCACTGATGAATATAGATGCAAAAATCCTCAACAAAATACTAGCAAACAGAATCCAACAACACATTAAAAGGATCATACACCATGACCAAGTGGGATTTATCCCAAGGATGCAAGGATTCCTCAATATACGCAAATCAATCTATGTGATACACCATATTAACAGACTGAAGAATAAAAACCATATGATCATCTCAATAGATGCAGAAAAAGCTTTTGACAAAATTCAACACCCATTTATGATAAAAACTCTCCAGAAAGTGGGCATAGAGGGAACTTACCTCAACATAATAAAGGCCATATATGACAAACCCACAGCAAACATCATTCTCAATAGTGAAAAACTGAAAGCATTTCCTGTAAAATCAGGAACAAGACAAGGATTTCCACTCTCGCCACTATTATTCAACATAATTTTGGAAGTCCTAGCCATGGCCATCAGAGAAGAAAAAGAAATAAAAGGAATCCAAATTGGAAAAGAAGAAGTAAAACTGTCACTGTTTGCAGATGACATGATACTATACATAGATAATCCTAAAGATGCCACCAGAAAACTACTAGAGCTAATCAATGAATTTGGTAAAGTTGCAGGATACAAAATTAATGCACAGAAATCTCTTGCATTCCTATACACTAACAATGAAAGATCAGAAAGAGAAACTAAGGAAACAATCTCATTCACCATTGCAACAAAAAGAATAAAATATGTAGGAATAAACCTAAGGAGGTAAAAGACCTGTACTCAGAAAACTATCAGACACTGATGAAAGAAATCAAAGATGACACAAACAGATGGAGAGCTAGACCATGTTCTTGGATTGGAGGAATCAATTTTGTGAAAATGACTATACTACCCAAAGCAATCTACAGATTCAATGCAATCCCTATCAAATTACCAATGGCATTTTTTACAGAACTAGAACAAAAAATCTTAAAATTTGTATGGAGACGCAAAAGACCCCGAAGAGCCAAAGCAATCTTGAGGGAAAAAAACCGTGCTGGATGAATCAGACTCCCTGACTTCAGACTATACTACAAAGCTACAGTAATCAAGACAACATGGTACTAGCACAAAAACAGAAATATAGATCAATGGAACAGGATAGAAAGCCCAGAGATAAACCCATGCACCTATGGTCACCTTATGTTTGATAAAGGAGGCAAGAATATACAATGGAGAAAAGACAGCCTCTTCAATAAGTGGTTCTGGGAAATCTGGACAGCTACGTGTAAGAGAATGAACTTAGAACACTCCCTAACACCATACACAAAAATAAACTCAAAACGGATTAAAGGCCTAGCTGTAAGACCAGACACTATAAAACTCTTAGAGGAAAACATAGGCAGAATACGCTATGACATAAATCACAGCAAGATCCTTTTTGACCCACCTCCTAGAGTAATGGAAAAACAAAAATAAACAAATGGGACCTAATGAAACTTAAAAGCTTTTGCACAGCAAAGGAAACCATAAACAAGACCAAAAGACAACCCTCAGAATGGGAGAAAATATTTGCAAATGAAGCAACTGACAAAGGATTAATCTCCAAAATTTACAGCCAATGCAGCTCAATATCAAAAAAAGAAACAACCCAATCCAAAAATGGGCAGAAGACCTAAATAAACATTTCTCCAAAGAAGATATACAGATTGCCAACAAACACATGAAAGGATGCTCAACATCATTAATCATCAGAGAAATGCAAATCGAAACTACAATGAGGTATCACCTCACACCGGTCAGAATGGTCATCATCAAAAAATCTACAAACAATAAATGCTGGAAAGGGTGTGGAGAAAAGGGAACCCTCTTGCACTGCTGGTGGGAATGTAAATTGATACAGCCACTATGGAGAACAGTATGGGGGTTCCTTAAAAAAACTAAACCTAGAATTACCATATGAACCAGCAATCCCACTACTGGGCATATACCCAGAGAAAACCATTATTCAGAAAGACATATGCACTCCAATGTTCATTGCAGCACTATTTACAATAGCCAGGTCATGGAAGCAACCTAAATGCCCATCGACAGACAAATGGATAAAGAAGGTGTGGTACGTATATACAATGGAATATTACTCAGCCATAAAAAGGAACGAAATTGGGTCATTTGTAGAGACGTGGATGGACCTAGAGACTGTCATACAGAGTGAAGTAAGTCAGAGAGAGAAAAACAAATACTGCATATTAATGCATATATGTGGAATCTAGAAAAATGGCACAGATGAACCGGTTTGCAAGGCAGAAATTGAGACACAGATGTAGAGAACAAACGTATGGACACCAAGTGGGGAAAACAGGGTGGGTGGTGGTGGTGGTGGGATGAATTGGGATATTGGGATTGACATATATACACTAATATATATAAAATAGATAGCTAGTAAGAACCTGCTGTATAAAATAAATAAAATAAAATTCAAAAAGAAAAAGAAATGTTTTTGCAAAGATAAATGATATGTCAAAAATTAACTGTTATACTTTGCTACTCAAATTATCTCTGGATTTGAAAGAAATTTTTTTAAATCTCTGCAAAAAGAAAAAGAAAAAAAGGACTTAGAGATGAATGAAAACAAAAGCACAACACACCAAAACTCACAGGATGCATCAAAAGCAGTATTAAGGGGGAAATTCATAGCTGTAAATGCTTACATTAAAAAATAAGATCTCAAATAAACAGCCTAACTTTGTAGCTTAAAGAACTTGAAAAACGAAAACAGAGATCTAATAATAAAGCAGAAATAATAAAGATTATAGCAGAAATAAACAAAACAAAGAATACAAAAATAATAGAGAGGGACTTTCCTCGTGGTCCAGTGGTTAGGACTCTGCGCTCCCAATGCAGGGGGTCCAGGTTCGATCCCTTGTCAGGGAACTAGATCCCGCATGCTGCAACTGAAAGGATCCCACATGGTGCAATGAAGATCTCGCATACCACAACTAAGACATGGCATAGCCAAATAAATTAACTAATTAATTAATTTTTTTAAAAAAAAGAAAAATAACAGAGAAAATCAATGAAACCAAAAGTTGGTTCTTTGAAAAGATTAATAAAATTAACAAACCTTTAGCTAGATGATCTAAGAAAAAAGAGAAAAGACTTAAATTACTAAAATCCAAAATGAAAGTGGGGACATTACTACCGATTCCACGGAAATAAAAAACGATTTTAAGAGACTACTATGAACTACTGTACACCAACAACTTGGATAATCTAGATGAATGGACAAATTCTTAGAAACACAAAACCTACCAAGACTGAATCACAAGGAAATAACAAATGTGAATAGGTCTCTAACAAGTAAGGAGATTGAATCAGCAATCAAAATCTTCCCAAAAAGGGAAGCTCTGGATGTGATGGCTTCGCTGGTAAATTCTATCCAACATTTAAAGAAGAACCCTTGTGCACTGTTGGTGGGAATGTAAAATGGTGCAACCACTGTGGAAAACAATATGGTGAATTCTCAAAAAATTAAACACAGAATTACCATATGATCCAGCAACTCCACGTCTGGGTATATACCCAAAAGAATTGAAAGCAGGGTCTCGAAGTGATATTTGCACATCCATATTCACAGAAGGGTTATTCATAATAACCAAAAGGTGGAAGCAACCTAAGTGTCCACCAAAGGACGAATGCATACACGAAATGTGGTCCACCCATACAACGGAATGCTATTCAGGCTTAAAAAGAAAGCAAATTTTCATACATGCCACAACAAGGATGAACCATGAGGACACCATGCTAAGTGAAATGAGCCAGTCACAAAAGGACAAATACTATATGATTCCACGTACATGAGGTCCTTAGAGCAGTAAGATTCACAGAGACAAAAAGTAGAAGAGTGGACGCTAGGGGGCTGAGGGGAGGGAGGATTGGGGAGTTAGTATTTAATGGGGACATAGTTTCAGTTTTGCAAGAGGAAAGGAGTTTTGGAGACGGAGGGTGGCGATGGCAGCACAACAATACGAATGCACTTATTACCACTGAACCGCACACCTAAAAATGGTTAAGGTGGTCAATTTTATGTTACGTGTATTTTACCAATTTTAAAAATTAGAAAAGAAAAAAAAAAAAAAAGAGCTGACGAGTCCTTGCCTGGGCCCAGCAAGAACCTCCTCCTTGGTCTCAGATCTGTACTCTCTGACTCATCCTTGCTCCAGCCAACAGAGGGAGAGAGACCGTCTCAAATCCCAAATGCCTCCCAGCAACCCTCTGTGGCTCTCCACACCCCCACCACAGACCACACGGCCGTCACACTCCCTGCCTCGTCCTCTTGGCCCCACCTGCCTCATCCCAACCATGTGAAAATCACCAGCCTCTCCCAAGCCCCAACTCTTGCCCATGCTGGTCCTGCCTCCTGGATCCCCTTCCCCCCTTCTTGTTTATTTATCCTGTGGGACCCAGCTTGGGCTCCACCTGCCCTGGGAGTCTTTCTAGCTTCCCCAAAGGGTCCCTCTACTTCCTCCCAAGCCCTCCATGAGAACACTGGCCCTACTGAAGCATGAAGCCCTTGGAGGCATAAAACATAAATTCTACGCGTGAGGGGACCCTATCTGCCTTGATCAAGATGCCATCCCTGGCACCAAAAACACTACCCAGCACCCAAAACATCACCCAGTACACAGAAAATAGATACATTTTTACTCTCCGTACATCTCTGATGATGGACTGACAGCCCATCTTAAATCTGGACTCCCAGAACAAAATGCAGTAATCAGCTTCTGTTCTGACCAGCGGGGAAGACTGCCCATAATGAGGACAAGCACATCCGTGAAAGCGGCCTGAGGAACCCCCAGCTGAGTGCTTGGCTCTGTGCTGAGCATGTGCCACGGCATCTCATGCCAAGAAGGGGACCCCAGCTCAGCAGTCGGTCCACCCGCTGGCCAATCCACTAGCCCCAGGGTCTGAACTTTCATGCCTAACTGGTTTCCCAGGGCAAGTCACCACTACCTTCTGACACTAAGCATTGAAAGAAAAAAGCCAACTGCATCTGGCAGGAATTTAGCACAGCACTGCTGCTTCAAGGCGAACTAAAAGAGAAAACAATGTAGAAAGGAAATGTGCTGAGAGAAGCAGCCTGTTTTGCGGGCAGGAGCCTGAGTCCCCTGAGGAACGAGGAGGGGGTGGGTGGGTGGAATTGAGTTCATGTTCCAGGGAACTGTAATCATTTTAATGAGCTCGTTATATAAACAGAGCGGATAGAGTTACCCCAAGAGGGAGTTGTTAAGAAGCATGAAGCCCTCAAATTTCATATTTCATAGGCAGATGTCTGAGGCTACAGAGGGATTTGGGGCTGACTTCATAGCTTTGAGTTTTATGTGTTAGAAAAGGATGCCCAATGTCTTACTCAGATGTTGGTGTCAGATCTCCAGGCAAACCGACTGGGAACCATCTTTCATGAGTGCCTCTGAGTCAGCCCACAAAGGCAGCAAAGGAAAGAAATCATACTTACCTGATGTTGAGACAGTGCCAAATCCACGTTTCAGGGAAGTAGGTCCTTTTCTTCTTCTCTGCTCTATGAAAAAAAATTTTTTTTAAAAAAAGAAATGATTAAAGTTTCACGGACGTAACTTAATTCTGTTACCTGGCAGGTTAACATTCTACTTGATTAGCCTATAACATGTTAAGTTTCTTACCCAGCAGCTTCATATTCTACACGTTTTAATTCTCTGACCTGGATAGGTTAGTATTCTACTCTAATAGGACACAATGTGTTAATTCTTTCACCTGGCAGGGTTAACATTCTACTTGATTAGGACTAGTACGAGCGAGGCATCAAAGGCTTGACAGAGGCTTCTTAAAATGACAGTGGTGCCTCTCATCCTGAACTTAGAAGGTAAGAAGGGCCACAGGGACCACCCCATGTCCTCTCCTTTGTTAATTTCCCTCCCTGGGTTTGCCATGTTTTTCTGCATCATTACATAGAGCTCTCCTATCCCCTCTCCCCCTTCCTCTGTGCTTTCTTTTTTTTTTTTAGTTTTTTTTTAATTGAAGTATAGTTGACTTACGACATTGTGTCAGTTTAGTTTCTGAAGTACAGCAAAGTGATTCAGTTACACGTATATACATTCTTTCATGTGCTTTCATTCTTGGTTTATCCTCAGAAACCTCACAGCCCACCTTCCTCAGGGGCTGTCCTATTCTTTTTTTTTTTTTCTTTTCCTTTTTACAGTCTTTATTGAATTTGTTACAATATTGCTTCTGTTTTATGTTTTGGTTTTTGGGCCCCGAGGCAGGTAGGATCTTAGCTCCCCAACCAGGGATTGAACCTGCACCCCCTTCAGTGGAAGGCAAAGTCTTAACCACTGGACTGCCAAGGAAGTCCAGGGACTGTCCTATTCTTTAAAAAATAATATTAATAAGCCCTACTTGACATCTGGCAAAACTTCTCAAGATTAGAAATGCTCACATCTCTTTCAACCTGAGGTTACCTCTCCCAGGGATGAACCCTGAAATTAACCACAGACACATGTGCAAAGACAGACAATGGTGTGGCTCACTGCAGCACTGTGAGAAATAACAAACATCGTCTGGTTAATCAAATGACAGTACATTCACACCGTGGAATATTACGTGTCAGTGAAAAAGGGTGAGGTAAGTATATATGTACTGGTATGAAATGGTCTCTAAGGTTTATCGCTGACTTTAAAAAGGAAGACACAGAACAGTATTATAGTATTCTCCCACTGCGTTGTTTTTTTTTTTAAAAAATCCTTGTGTATACACAGAAAATTTCTAGAAGGATATCTAAGGAATTATTGACCATTATTGCCTCTTAGAAGGGAGCGGAGGATCTGGAGGTGGGAGGGAGACTTCCATTTCATTATATACCCCTTCATACTCTTTGAAAAATAATGTAACCACATGCATATGGTTACGAAAAATGTCCTTCAGAATAAGGATGCATTATCCAATGACAAAAAGGCACAAACACTTGCTTTTTAAGGCATTTCTTATGCCTTTCTGCATTGGGATTTACAATTCCCTTTGAGGTTTTGGGTTTCGAGGTTGCCTGCATATCCACTTCAGGCCAAGCTCTCAGGAGGCACGCACATGGGAGGCTCCAGGCTTCCAGAGTAGTGTCTGGCTGAAGGATGCTCAGGGGCCAATATTCCACCTCCTCACTCAACCACATCTCAGAAGTGCCTTCGTGTGCGTCCAAAGTACCATAGGGGGAGCCTGGTCTGCCTATGCCCTGATGTGGAGTTTGGAAACGAGGACCCCTGTGGGCCTGTTAAATGTGTGACTTGGGCAGGAAGAACCTAGGGGATCCAGGTATCCAGAAACCACTGCAGAGGAGACTGGGGGGACTGGGAAGGTTCCCAATCTGGGCAGAGAGGGCTTGAAAGAAGAAGAGGGTTTTCATGGACAGGCCTGCCAGGGTGGGACATCCTCTGGGCCACATCTGGCTCAGAACAAGGGCTAAGGAGTCTGGGTGCCACCCTCAAGGTCTCCAAAGAGACCCAGATGCTGGGGCACTGCTGACCACACTGACCCCATCCCTGGCCCACTTGGTTCTGTGCTTCTCATTTAATGAGTTGGCAGGAAAGGGTACATCCAAGGCCTGCCTCCTCTTTCCCAGCCTACACACCCCTAAATTCACGGAGAGTGAAAAGGCAAGGTCTTCAAAACACCCTACCCCTCCCCAAGCTGGCTGGAGTTGAGGAGTTAGTGGGAGAGGCAGAGAATGAAGAAGGTGGGAAAGAAGACAGGTGGGGGATGGGGGAGCAGAAGGGAGGGAACAAAGGGAAAGACAGGAGAGAACAGGAAACACTACCTCCTGTGAAACAAAGGTTTCCATGAGACCAGAGACAAAGCCACAAATCTAAGGGGGAGATGTGAACTCCTCTCTCTCAGTAATTGACAAGTTAGCAAACAAAGAAACAAAATGAGCAAGGATATGGAGGGTTTGGGCACCATCTACCATAGACTTGACCAAAAGTACTCATAGAGAATCCTATACCCAATGACAGGAGCTTGGACATTCTTTTCAAGTAGATATGAGCATTTACAAAAACAGACCATGTACCACATAGCCCGTCTCCAAAATAAAAACCAGATGATGGGTATCATACAGACTATGTTTGTTGACCATAGTGGATATCATACAGACCATGTTCTCTGGCCATGATGCACATCTGACACAAATTTATAAAACACATAAAATTATAATAATTTTAAAAATCACTTGAAAATTGAAAACACCTCTGGGTAAGTCACTTGCCACATCTGGGCAAATCAATTTTTCCGCTAGTAAGAATCTATTTGGAAGCCAGCAATAATGGAAACACTTCATAGCACAACTTGGGTGCAGCCAAAGCAACACTCTGAGGCTTAAACATTTGATTTAAAATAAGAAAGACTGAAAAGTAATTACTTGGTGTCTAACTCCAAAAGGTAAAGAGTTGGAGGGGAAGGGGGAAGAGACAGGAACAGAAGGAAGGAGGAAATGGTGGGAGGAAGAAGAAAGGGTAATAGAGAGAATTTTCTAAGCAGAGTCTCTGGGAGTGGGAGGATCAAGCCACAGTTTCCCACCCTGCCCCAATTTGTCTGTCCCTAGGCAGATCTGCTCCCCTGTTACACCTTCCTTCTCTTCTGCACCCCCAACCCCCAATTCCATGCACTTGGATGGGTCCAAGGACTAGGGGGAGCAGGGCCAAAGTGCTCAGTGCCCCAGCACACTAGGCCATTGGTGAGTCTGGCCCCAAGGAGACACTGGGCAATGTCTGAAGACATTTTTGGTTGTCACAACTGGGGGTAGGGGCGGGGGGTTACTGGCATCTGGTTGGTGGAGACCAGGGATGCCACTCAACACCCTATAGTGCGTGGGACAGCCTCACTGCAGAAAATGATCCAGTCCCAAATGTCAACAGTATGAGTTTAGACAACCCTACTCGAGGCAGTGACAATTACCTGGGGGGTTGTCTGGAGGACACTGCTGCCATCAGGCTCCCTGTGTGGGGCTGGAAGGCAGGGACAGCCTCATCAGTGTACAGGCCGCCGTCTTGCCGGTGGTTCAGGCTCACCAGGTCTGTCATCACCACCAGTCCTGTTTCCTAGGCAACAGATAATGCCCAGACCCACAGTGGGGAAGTGGACATTGTAGTCCCAGAGGTCACTGCCCCAACATCACTGCTGCGTAGCCCTGAGGGAGTCAGTCCTCTCTCCAGGCTTGGTGACACGGACTAAGGGGGTCATGGGACCCAGTAACCATCCAGGGCAGAGCAGAGGGGAGGCCAGCGCGTTTGTGGTCTAGGCACAAAAGGCCACATCTTGTATGATTCCATTTATATGAGACGTCCAACACCACAGGCAGATCAATGGTTGCCAGGTGCTGGGGGAGGGTGGGTGTGGAGTGACTGCTAATGGTGACAGGTCTCCTTCTGGGGTGATGGAAATGTTCTGGAACTAGACAGAGGTGCTGGTTTGCACAGCACTGTGAACGTACTAAATGCCACTGAATTGTTCACTTTAAAATGGGTTAATTTTCTGCTATGTGAATTTCACCTCTATTTAAAACAAATCAATTGGCGCAGTGCCTAATCCGGACCAAGAGCCAATGACTGTGGGCTGCAGTTATTACTGTTATAATATAGGGACTTCCCTGGTGGTCCAGTGGTTAAGACTTCACCTTCCAGTGTAGGGGGTGTGGGTTTGATCTCTGGTCGGGGAGGTAAGATTCCACGTGCCTCACGACCAAAACACATAAAACAGAAGCAGTTGTAACAAATTCAATAAAGACTTTAAAAAAATGGTCCACATCAAAAAAATTCTTTAATAAAAAAATGATATATATGTCTATATATTGGTATATATATTTGATACAGCAAAATGTTAACTGTGGGATCCAAGTGGTGGATCCACAGGTGTTCGCTAATTCGTTCAACGTTTCTGTATGTTTGAAAATGTTCCATAATCAAAATGGGAGGAAAAGGATGCCTGTTATTTATTTTAATTTGTTTTGGCCATGCCGCAGGGCTTGCAGGATCTTAGTTCCCCGACCAGGGATTGAACCCAGGCACCAGCAGTGAAAGCACAGAGTCCTAACCACTGGACCACCAGAGGATTCCCAAGGATGCCTTTTAAATGATTTAAAACCTAGGATGAAAAGTGCTCTCATGCATTTGAGTGGAGACCGCCAGCATGCTAAAGTGGGCTAGAATGACATTTGTGAGTATTGCGTCTCCAGCAGCTCCCTGGTCCCCGGAGCCAGGAAGGAAGGGGACAGATTTGAGCTATAAATGTCAGCAAGGGACCTGAGAACACGGCACCTGCACCCATAGTGTAGGTTTTCCTTCCACCAAAGCACTTTCATCATCATTGCTCCAGAACAAGTTCAAGTTATCAACGGATACTCATTCTGCTCTCGTCCGTTTTGCAAATTGGGAGGGTCCACATATGAGCTTCCACTGGGGAGAATCAAAAAAGATTCTGCAATGCTAAAAGTTTGGAAACTTCCACCCCAACCCATCTCTGTACCCCGAGACCCTTTGTTTCAAAGGAAAAGGAGCTCAGAAGGGGGCGGTGGGGTCCAAGACCACCTCTCCTTACGGCAAAGGCAAACCCGGAGTCCTTGGTGACACCCCAGGGCCACAGGAAGATGGAGGAGCGCCGGCGTCGTCGGGCCATCAGCCCAGCCCACCAGAAGGGTCCATCCTCCCTGGACACCCCAAAAGCATCAGAAACATCGTAATCTTCCAATTCCCGGAAAACCTACAAACAAAGGGGAGCAGGAACTGGTCAACTGAGGGTTTCTTTTCAACCCAAACTGGCCTGGCATGCTCCCATCTCAACCTCCTCTCAATGTATCACTTGGAACCAATCTTAGGAGACAGGAGTTGGTGGCATTAACCCATTTTTAAGATGGGAAGCGTGGGGCTGAAGAGGTGGGACCCGGACAACGTGACATTGGATTTGACTCCAAGATCTTTTAACTGCACCCTAACAGCGACAAGGATGGGGTTTGCTGAGAATGAACCCAGTGAAGAGAGACAATCTGGATTTATACGGGGTTTTTCAGTTATTGGAAAGGAAGAGACGTCCGTGAAGATGCTGGAGCCCAGTGCCCAAGGGCCCCCGCTCACCTGGGTGGGAGTCAGCCGAAACCCAGACCTGAGCAAGTAGATGCTCTTGTCAACCGCAGCTACACACACGCAACTGCCCCTTGCAGCCCTGACCCGCAGATCGACGACTTCCCCGGGTTGGGTCTCATTTGCTGAATATGTCAGTGAAACCTGGACCCAAACACAGCAGAAAACTCGGGAGCTTGACCAAACTCTCCAGACCCACCCACCCACCCACCCTCTCTGCCCTCCGAGAAGAGTCGGTCCTCGCCAGCTCAGCTGGGACCCTGGCTTTGCTGCCCAGATGAGGAAAAGGATGGGAGGCTGAATGACGGGAACCAGGCTGGCGCAACTGGTACATTCTGTGCAGAAGATGGGAGGGGAGAAGAGAGGTGGGGAGATGGGCGGTGACAGAGGACATGTTGCAGCCAGTTTTGGAGGGCGCAGGGAGAGGACGCGGGGGGCGGAGCCCGTTTGGGGGGACGTGAGTGGAGCCCAGCAGGGACAGAGAACAGCTGACCACTTTTCCTGTGTGTAATGAATCCCCATCTGGGTGAGTTTTGGAGGATCTCCAGTAAAGACGCAGCTTAGGATCCTGAAGGTAGGGCAACCCTTAAAGTCCTGCCTGTCGTACTATGTGACGTCTGAGTGGCAGCTGTGTGCAGTCTACCCCAGCCCCGACACCCTGGAGCCCTCAGCCCTGAGGACTCTTGCCCATCGCCTCTCCCTCCCCCAGTTTGGTACCCGATGCTCTACCTGGTTTTCAAAGAAGGTCTCAACAGCAAACTGGAGGCTGTCAGCCACCCCTTCTCCATTCTCCCTGACGTAGAAGGCCAGCAGGCGGCCGAGGGGGACCATGCTGGGGGTCACGGTCAGCCGGAGAGAGGTCACGCACACACTGACCTCTGCTGCTGGGGCTGGAGAGGGCTCTTAGACAAGTCAAAGGTGGGGAGAGACATGAAAGCTCAGCATCCCACAGTAGAACCACCGATGCCCCAGTTGCTCTGGGGGTTACATAGGGGGTGGCGCGAAGAGATGGCAGCCCAGGGCTGGCCCAGGGCAACTACTCCATGGATACTCACACCCCCTGTTATTTCACCCAGAAGGGAAGATAAACCCAAGAGGATGTGGACGCACAATGTCCAAAGCACCATTCAGGCCAGTGGTTCTCAACCATGGCAATGCTACTCCCCAGGGGGCATTGGTAATTTTGGTTGTCGCAACTTGGGGGTGTTACTGGCATCTAGTGGGTGGAGGCCAGGGATGCTATCCAACACCCTACAATGCACAGGACGGCCCCACAGAGAATAATCCGGCCCCAAACATCAGTAGTGTGGAGGATGAGAAACTGACGTGGATGAGAGAGACCCTGTCTGACGTCCTGTCTGCCTGTCTGCCCGCCTTCCTATCCATCATCCATCCATCCATCCGTCCAATTATCCACCCATCCATCCATCCATGACTCTATCTAACCATCCATCTATCAATTTATCTATTGATTCTATTTATAAAGCCATCTCTTTATCGACCCACCTATCCATGACTCTATCCATTCATCAACTTATCTATTGATAATTCTATCTATGAATCTGTCTCCCTATCTATCTATCTATCTATCTATCTATCTCAGTGATTCACACCCAGGCGTCACTTTTCCCCCTAGAGACATTGGTGATACCTGGAGACATTTTCGGTTGTCATACTGTGTGTAGGGGGGTTGCCACTGGCATCTAGTGGGGGGAGACCAGGGATGTCGCTCAGCAGCCTACAGTGCACAGCACAGGCCCCATAACAAAGAATATCCTGCAAGTGTCCACAGTCCCTAGTTAGGGGATCCTGCTTGAGGCAGAAGGGCTGTGAAGAGGAGGAGGCTGGGGAGACCCAGGGGAGGAGGTGGGTCTTGTGAGGAACATGTGGAAAAGAAGGACCCCTACATGGGGAATCAGTCTGGGCAAAGGCGGAAGGGGCCTGGCAGATGGCAACCTGGCACAGCATGGGCCTGTGCAGGGGCCCAGCCCATGGCAGCCTCAAGAAGCGCTGCCTCCAACAGCTGGTCACTGCCCAACCTCCTGGCCCCAACCCGGTCTTGCCTGGGACGTGTGCCCTCCACCCTGAGGCAGGCCCCCCCCTCCTGGCTGCACCCTGCCTACTCCTCCTTGCTGGGGCGCCCACCCCAGTCTCAATGGTTCAGAAGGAATATAGGAACCTCCAGCCCGTGGCCTAGCTCACCTGTCTCAGAAAGGTGCGTTAAGCGGATGGGCTTCTCCGGGGCTGCCCGTTTGCTTCTCTGCTGGGTGATGTGGGCAGGCTGCTGGCCCGAGAGCACAATGTTGCCCCTCGCAGCCACCTCATAGTACAGAGTGAAATTGCAGGGACACGTGGACTTCACTGGGAAATGGGCATCCTCCCCGACCTGTGGGAGACATGGAGCATGGGGAGCCATGCCTGACATCCACAGCCCAGCACCAGTGCCACAGCCTACCCTAGGGAGAAGGCCACTGTGGGGCCACAGGGAGGCCAAGAAAGCTGAGGGAGGAGCACTGGCTTCAGAGCTGAGTGCTCAGCATCCGGTCCTGGCTGTGGCCACATCGCCATGGCAACCTCAGCTGATGCTCTGTAAATGGGGCTGTGCTGCGGATGAACCGTGATAAGGGTATGGAAAACTCTCCGTGAGTGCAATGTAGTAAGGATCTGAACCTAGCCTAAGAGAGGTCTGGCCTTTGTCCCCTGCTCCTGGAAGGTGATCTTTAAGGCCTTGAAATGTCCTGCCTGATGAGTCTTTGTGTATCTGGGATCTGGGGCCACACCAGATACTAACAATATAACTTACGGTAGGGACATTGGGCCACACTATATCAGTTTGACCTCTGGAGGGGCTGAGACTAGGGTCGGCCAGGCAGGTGGTTAGCCATGTCTATGTGACTAACCTCCACTAAAAACCCTGGACACTGAGGCCCGGGTGAACACCCCTGGTTGGCAGTACACCATGCATGTAGTCACACATTGTTGCCAGCAAGGCCACACTGTCCTTGACTCTATGGGGGGAGGACAACTGGAAGTTCACATTCAGAACTCGCCTGGCCCCTGCCTTATGATCCTCTTGCCTTGCCTGTTTTTAATCTGTATCTTTCACTGTATTAAACTGTAACTGATTCTAACAGCTTTCAGGGATTCTGTGACTCCCTCCAGAGATTAAAGAAACTGAAAGTGGTTTGGTGACCCCCCCAAATTCTGCAGTTGATGGGGGATGGTCTTGGGGACTATTCCCTAACTCCACAGGCACCAGTGCAGGCAATGGGCTGGAACCTCTCATTGGATATACACTTGATGAGGTGGGTTCTATCACAATCCCCAAGTTTCCAGAGGGGATTTGATCCCTTCCCAACATCAGTGAGTGGTGGGGACAGGATTCAAAGCCCAAAGGGCTGAAGCCAGAGCCCCATGCTTAACCTCCACGCTGCCCTCATTCCCTGTGTTACAGCTGAGGTCTCCCAGGTCCTGTGAGCTCCCCAAGAGCTTGGAGTGTGACCATTTCCAACACTGATGTTACAGGCTGCATGAGAAGTCATCCTCTGGACTTTTGCCCCAGAGGTTCCCTCCTCTGCCCCATGTTTTACAATCCATGACTCTCCCCAAACATCTGGGCCACCCTGAATGCCCAGAGGAGGGTAATCTGAGGTGGTGAGTATCATTCTCACTGTGGGTCCTTGGGCAAGTCATTTCACCTCTCTGATCCTCAGTTTCCCCATTTGTAAAATAAGGTTATATCTCCTGGACAGAAGGTCCTGAGGATCCAATGAAATGATGAACGTATCATTCTCAACATCACACCTGTTCACTGTGGGTGGTTAATAAATGTCATTCTACTTCCCACTGAAGACAAGAACCCACCCGTTTAAGGAGCTGATCCAAAGGTACTCACTCCCACAGCCAAATCTGGGAAACTGGAGTAGCAGAAAGAAGAATGAACTCTTCAAGAGTGTCAAGGTCATGAAAGACAAGGAAAGACCAAGAAACCATCAGACTGGAGGACACGAAATGCAGTGTGAGATCCTGCATGGGATCCTGGACCGAGAAAAGCAGGTGCCTGGAAAAACTAGGGAAATGCAAATAAAGTCCGGGGTTTAGTTATGTCCAGTGCTGATGTCTTAGTTTTGACAAATGTGTCATGGTCTCATAAGATGGTAACATCAGGGGGAAGCCTAACGAAGCGCCAGTGGCCTTTTTTGTCCAAGTGCAAAAGCTGATCCTAAAATTCGCACGGAAATGCAAAGGATCCAGGATAACCAAAACAATCTCGACAAAGAACAAGGTTGTAGGACTCACGCTTGCCAATTTCAAAACTTACTACAAAGCTACAGTATCAAAACAGTGTGGTATTGGTATAAGGACAGACATATAGATCAATAGGCTAGAACTCAGAGTCCAGAAATAAACATCTGTGGCAAACTGATTCTCATCAAGGGTGCCAAGACCTTTTGAAGGGGAAAGAACAGTCTTTTCAACAGATGATTCTGGAACAACTGGATCTCCACATTCAGAAGAATGAAGTTGGACCCTACCTCACACCATACACAGAAGTTTACTCAAAATGGTTCAAAGACTTAAATGTAAGAGCTAAAACCATAAACTGTTAGTTGAAAACATAAGGGTAAACCTTCATGACCTTGGATTTGGCAATGGTTTCTTTGAGATACGGCACCAAAAGCACAAACAACAAAAGAAAAATAATAGATAAATTGGATTTCACCAAAATTAAAAACCTTTGTTGCATCAAAGGACACTATCAGGAAAGTGAAAGGACAACCCACAGAATGGCAGAAAAGACTTCCAAGTCATATATCTGATAAGGGTCTAATGTCCAAAATAGATAAAGTACCCTCACAAAAACAAAAAGACAAACAATTTAAAACACTAGGGAAAGAAAGCTGGATGAAGGATATGCAGGAACTCTCTGCGCTATATGAGCAACTCTTCTGTAAGTCTAAAGTTATTCCAAAATCTGAAATGAAAAAAGGAAGCATGGTGGTAACAGATTACAACACCTTGAATCATCTTTTAGAAGTTCACAAGTCCACAGGCACACGGAAAACAACAATAATACAGCAAAAATAATAGTGGGGCAAGTTCTTTTTTTACCAGCTAATAAATTTAGAAGGAATGTCAGAATCATCATAGGTGCAGAAATCAGAGTATCCACCATAAAGCCAATGTGATAACTGATTACAGCAAGAATCATCAAAGATGCCAAAGGCATTTGGTGAAAGGTTGCTGGGGCTCAGGGAATCATCAAAGATGCCAAAGGCATTTGGTGAAAGGTTGCTGGGGCTCAGGACACTGTGGCAGGGACCTCAGAGTGTCACCCAGATTATTTATTAGCTTCACCTGCAGAGGGAAAGAGCTGGTAGGAACCAGACCCAGCTTCAGCAAGGGTGGGGCTGCCCAAATCTGTGCCTCCTGATGGCGCTCAACAAAAGGAGTACGTACATAGTAGTTTCGCCAGAACCATGTTTTAACCTGAATCTCACTCATAATGTGGGATAATCTGCAAGATCACAGGCTGGAATTCTTTACAAAAGTCATGGCAATGAAAAGGCAGGGAGACGGTTCTAGATCAAGAATGATTACGGACACAGAAGAGCCAAATGCAACTTTTAAATTGATCCTGAGTAAAATGCAGGCACGCATACACACACGCACACACAGGTGAGCACACACACACGTGCACGTGCACAAGCATGCATCTGCAAGACATGCACACTCACACATATGTGCAGGCATGCATGGGTGTGCACACACACTATATATAAACTGTATCTCGAGGACACCTTTGAGAATCTGAATATTGCCTGTGAATTAGACAATATGATTGAGTTAATATAATTTTCTCAGATATAACAATGACCTTGCGGTCATGTTGAAGAACGTCCCTATTTTTAAGACACATTATGCTCAAGTATTTAAGAGTGAAGCATCATATCTGTAATTTCCTTTCAAATATTGCAGTCAAAAAAGGGGCAGGGCTTCCCTGGTGGCGCAGTGGTCAAGAGTCCACCTGCCGATGCAGGGGACACGGGTTCCTACCCCGGTCCGGGAAAATCCCACATGCCGCGGAGCGGCTGGGCCCGTGAGCCATGGCCGCTGAGCCTGCGCGTCCGGAGCCTGCGCTCCACAGCGGGAGAGGCCACAACAGTGAGAGGCCCGCATACCACAAAAAAATAAATAAATAAATAAGGTGGAAAGAAACAGATGGATAAATAGGTGAGTGGATGGATGGATGGGTAGATGGGTGGAGGAATGGGTGGTAGGTGGATGATGGGTGCATAGGTGGGTAGATGGGAGGATGGATGGATGTGGGTGGATCGGTGGGGGGGGTGGGTAGATGGGTGGGTGGATGGGTGGATGGAGAGATAAATAGATGAGTGGATGGATGGGTGGATGGGTAGATGGATGGGTAGGTAGGTGAGTGGGTGGGTGGGTAGATGGGTGGGTAGATGGATGGAGGCAAAATATTAATTCATAAATCTAGGTGAAAAGCGTATGGTTATTTATTATACTTTTTTTATTTCTCTTTAAATTTGCAAATATCCTCCTTATAACAACACCCAAACAAAAGTCTCTTTCTGTTTGAGATGTTGGGGAAAAAAAGGAAAGAGTGCAAATCTTTTTCTTCTTCTCACGAACTAACCCCATGGCATCAGAGCAACCCTAAAATATTGGGGTGACAGCCCCATTTACAGAGCAGCTCCTCCCTGCACATCCCTTGGTGCTGGAGGAAGAAGAAAGGGCCCCAACACAGAGCTGGGACTGCACCAGGCATGGTCACTCTTGCCTCAATGCCCTGAGGTCACACTCAGGGCCCCTCGATGACAGTCTGGGACGGGGAGAGCTGGCGCCTGCTGACCTGACTGAGGCAGGACAGAGGTGTCCCTCCAAGAAGAAATTCTGAGCGGCCCAGCCAAGTCCTCGCCTACGGGAACAGTGGTCCCAGCAGACATGACACAGGACTCCTTTCCACCCCCACAAGAAGGTGGCCAACCCCAGCACCCCTACGCTGCACAGATGGTTAAACAGTATTAAAACAAGAACAGCGTGTGCAGCCTAGCTGGGCACGACCTCACTGGAGTTTCTCATTCTCATAACCCCCACAGAGGGCCATTAAGCCCAGGGAGTAGGCAGCCCTGCCACCTCAGTTCCTCCAAGAGGCGTCCCAGGGGCCCCTCAGGGCTGGGCAGCACCCTCGGAGAGGGGATCTCAGAGGTTTACAGGACTGGTAGGGCCTGGGAGTCCCATTGGCAAGTGGTTTCCATTAGAGGCAATGCTGGCAAGCCTGCCACCACCCACGGCAGCCGGGCTCAGCCCTCAGAGCATCAATTAGGGGAATTAACGGAGTGCTTTATAAAACATACATATACGTATATATCGTTTAATAGGTGAGGGGACAAACAAACCGCAGTTGATCCAAACCATATGATGCAATATAATTCGCCACGAAAATGAAAGGCCCTCTCAAGTCAGAAAAAGAGTCGGACGTAGTTCGATGGAAATTGCTAAATGAAAGAAGCCAATCTGGGGACTTCCCTGGTGGTCCAGTGGCTAAGACTCCGCACTTCCAATGCAGGGGGCCTGGGTTCAATCCCTGGTCAGGGAACTAGGTCCCACATGTCGCAACTAAAAAAGATCCCACGTACCACAACGAAGATCCCGCAAGTGGCAACGAAGTTCCCACGTGCTGCAACTAAGACCCGGCACAGGACTCCCCTGGTGGCGCAATGGTTAAGAATCCGCCTGCCAATGCAGGGGACACGGGTTCAATCCCAGGTCCAGGAAGATCCCACATGCCGCAGAGCAATTAAGCCTATGCGCCACAACTACTGAGCCCACGTGCCACAACTATTGAAGCCCACGTGCCTAGAGCCCGTGCTCCACAACAAGAGAAGCCACCGCAATGAGAAGCACGCGCACCGCAATGAAGAGTAGCCCCCGCTCGTTACAACTAGAGAAAGCCCTCGTGCAGCAACGAACCCAACACAGCCAAAAAAAAAAAAAAAGACCCACTGCAGCCAAATAAATAAATAAATATTTTTTAAAAAAGAAGACGACAATCTGAAAAGGACACGCACTGTATAATTCTGGCTCTATGACATTCCAGGAAAGGAAAAAGTATAAAGACAGTGAAAAGCTCAGCGTTTGCCAGGGGTTGGAGGGAGGGAGGGAGGAATAGGTAGAGCACAGTGGATTTTTCGGGAAGTGAAACGATCCTGTATGACGTTGTAACGGTGGATACATGACATTGTGCATTTGTCATAAAACGTGCACCACCAAGAGGGAACCCTGACATACACTGGGGACTTCAGTGCATAATCTCATATTAATAGCGGCTCATCAATTTTAACAGATGGTAATAATCAGGGAAACTGCGTGCAGGGGAAGTGGGTGTATGGGAAGTCTCCATATTTTCTGCTCAGTGTTTTCAGATCCCTATTTCCACACACATCTTCACGCATCTTACTTAATTTGGATCATGGAATAACAGACTTGGGAAGAACTAACGTGAGACCCAGCTCTGAGTTCGTCTCATCTTTGCACTCGGTGTGTCTGCAAGTGTCTGGTGGGTGACTTCCGGTGCCTTTGCACAAGAAACTCCAGACAGTGGGGAACCAGGGCCAACAGGACCCTGAGGGCAGGTGACATCACAGTAAACCCTGGCCTTGGCCTAAATGTCCATCATAAATAAATTACAGGAATTCATTCCATGCAATACTCCCCTTGCTGGAGGGATGGGGCTCCTGTGTCAGCATCAGCATTAACCCTGCTGGGGCATGTGCAGGCTCCCTGGAGGCACGTGCATGCTGCTTCTTGGGCCCCGTCCTGCTCGAGAAGGGCACACCTGAAAGCCTTACCTGCAGGGGGAGGGAGGGCGGCTGCAGCTGCAGGTAGCACTGGCTTGGGGAGTACCAGCTGCTGAGGGAGAGGTAGCTGGGCAGGTACTGGGCCCCCACGAGCTTTCCACCGAGGGCTGTCACCTTGGTCTAAAGAAGAGAGGGTATTTGATCAAGGCTTGGATGCTTGGTGTAGGAAGGGGGTCTTAATCAAGCCTATGTAATGAAACCCCAATAAAAACTGTGGACACTGAGGTGGGCATGAGCATCCCTATTGGCTGTGCTCTGTGTGTAGTATCAGGAGGGTGACGTGTCCCGACTCCACTCTTCTGCCTGCCCCGCCCTGCCCTGCAGCAAGATCTTCTCATGCTCCAATTTCCCTTTGGAGAACCTCTTCCCCAATTCTCAGAGCATGGGGTCCAGTGTGGCTAGCTTGTCCTTCCCCAGCTCCACGGGAAGCAAGTGTCCAAGGCTGGCCACAGGGTGTCAGGGGTTGGCTCAGGCAATGGCAGGTGGCCCACGTGGCCACTGAGAGACAGTTCCCTCATGGGCATATTAGGGAAGCCCATGTCCTGGGCTTGCCAGCACCTTCGGTGGCTCCTCGGAGGGCAAAACCTCCTTGGGAAGTGAGCACAGGGGAGATGGTGGTCAGGAGAGGGAGAAGCCGCGCTGGGCAGCATCCCCAGAGCTCTGGACGCTGCTCCCCCTGGAGCTCTCCATCCTCCCTCTTCATGCCCCAGGAACTGGCAGTTATTTTACTTTTGCTCCTTTGGGAGTTTGAACCTGCTGCCTTCACGTGCTGCTGGAAAAGTGTGGCTAACACAAGAGAGATGCCAGAAGTGGGGGCCGGAAGGGAGTAGTCTAAGACCTCTGTGTGATAAAGAATAAAGAAGCTGGGGACTTCCCTGGTGGTGCAGTGGTTAAGAATCCACCTGCCAATGCAGGGGACACGGGTTCGAGCCCTGGTCCGGGAAGATCCCACATGCTGCGGAGCAACTAAGCCCGTGCGCCACAACTACTGAGCCTGCGCTCTAGAGCCCGCGAGCCACAACTACTGAAGCCCGTATGCCTAGAGCCCGTGCTCCGCAACAAGAGAAGCCACCGCAGTGAGAAGCCCACACCTCAACGAACAGTAGCCCCCGCTCACCGCAACTAGAGAAAAGAAGCTGGCCCACCTTTATCTCAGTTACTGGCATAGATAGCCTCTGAACCCCTAAAATTTCCCAAGTGATGCGGGTGTCTTTGCTATTCATGGTGGGTCCTGATAATATGAGCTAATGAGATAATTCGGGATGGGGACAATCATGCCAGAAAGACCAATCATGGGATTAGAGGGTTGGGGCTTTGAGCCACGGGATGTGGTGTCCACTTGACCCCTAGGGAGGGGAGGCAGCTAGAGACTGAGTTCAGTCATGGGGCCAATGATTAATCAATCAAGCCTATGTAGTGAAACCCCAATTAAAACCGTGGACACCAAAGTGGGAGTGAGCATCCCTATTGGCAATGCTCTGTGTAGTGTCAGGAGGGTGACGTGTTCCGACTCCATGGGGACAGCACACGAAGCTACAAATTTGGGACCCTCTCAGCTCTCGTCCTATGCATGTGTGTCTCTCTCTTTGGTTGGTCCTAAGTTGTATCATTTTGCTATGATAAAACCGTAATTGCAAAAAATACAAACTTCCAGTTATAAATTCAGTCCTGGGGATGTAATGTACAGCATGGTGTCTATAGTTAATCATATCGTATTGTACATTTGAGAAAGTTGGTAAAAGAATAGATCTTAGAGGTTCTCATCACAAGAAAAAAAAGTGTAACTGTGTATGGTAACTGGACATATTGTGATGTCATTTCACAATATATACATACATTAAATCATTATGTTGAACACCTGAAATGAATATAATGTTACACGTCCACAGGTGCTGTAATTGTAAGGTAGTGGGGTAGCAGGAACCTCCAAATTTGTAGCCAGGTGGTAAAAAGTGCTGGTGGCCTGGGGATCCCTGGCTGTTAAAAATCTTTAAGGAGGGCTTCCCTGGTGGCGCAGTGGTTGAGAGTCTGACTGCCGATGCAGGGGACGTGGGTTCGTGCCCCGGTCCGGGAAGATCCCACGTGCCGCGGAGCGGCTGGGCCCGTGAGCCATGGCCGCTGAGCCTGCGCGTCCGGAGCCTGTGCTCCGCAACGGGAGAGGCCACAGCAGTGAGAGGCCCGCGTACCGCAAAAAAAAAAAAAAAAAAAATCTTTAAGGACATGTCGCCCACAGGGGACATAGTGACCACAAGTGTCCTCGGCTCCCACCTACACATTTATTCCCAGCTACCTTCTGTCCCCACCATCCCAGTGTCCGTGGGGCCACCACGCCTACCACCAGCTATAGGGGTGAGGGCTGGGACATCCTCTTTACCACACCTGCTCCTCCCTCCCCTGACAAGGAGACACCAGGTCCTGCCAATTCTACCTCCACAGCTCCAGGCTCAGTGTCCTCTCCATCATCACCTCCCGTCTGCCCACCTGTGGCCCCGCCCAGACATCCCCCACTATGGGCACTGGAGTGACAGACTGCCTTCTGGGTAAGCCCTGAGCAACCCTGTGAGGTGAGGGGAAGCCCCACTGGCTCCCTCCTCCATACCTCCTTGAAATGGCTTGGCTGGCTGGGCATTTGCAGGATCCAATTACACTAGGACTGTGGGCCTCTGGGGCTGTGCATATGCTGTTCCACCTTCCTGGAAGCAGCCTGGCTGAACCTCCCCCTTGTCAGGAGTCCACCTGGGAAGATCCCCTCACAGGAGCCAGGCACCCTCATCTCTTCTCAGCCGCCCGCCTCACTCTGGGGTGGTCGGGTTATCTGACTTACTATCAGCCTCCCCCATCAGACTTTGAACTCCCTCAGGGCAGGGGCAGGACCCAGGTCCACTGACCCAGTGCCTGAGCATGGCCTGGAGGAGGGGCCAAATCCATGCCTGCTGGCTGAATGACAAGGGTCTAGGTGACTCACCCACCTCCAGCCACACGTGCTGGGCTGACACAGGGATGGAGGGGATCTCAAACCCTACCAGCCCACCCCGGGACACAGACTCGGTGGTGTATATGTTGTCCTTCGGCGTCAGCTCTGCCCTGATCTGGACCGTCACCCCCTCAGCCGGGCTGCCGTCTGGGTAGGACAGCTCCACCTGGAAGGAGTCACCAATGATTCAACGTGGTTAGGGTGGCAACACTTCCCAAACGGATCTATAGATTCAACCCAATCCCCCAGCAGACTCCCAGCCAGCTTCCTTGCAGCAATCAACAATCTAATGCTAAAATTCATACGGAATTACAAGTGGCCCCAAACAGCCAAAGCAGTCCTGAAAAAGAACCAAGAACTCACACATCCCAATTTCAAAACTTACTACAAAGGTACAGTAATCAAGACACATGGTACTGGTATAAGGACAGATATGCAGACCAGTAGAGTAGAAGAACTGAGAGTCCAGATATAAATCCACCCATCTATAGTCAATTGATTCAAAAAAATAAGCTTAAAATATGGTGAGGGGGAATTCTCTGGCAGTCCAGTGGTTAGGACTCCACGCTTCCACTGCAGGGGGCATGGGTTCAATTCCTGCTCAGGGAACTAAGATCCTGCATGCCGAGTGGCACAGCAAAAAAAAAGAAAAGAAAAAGATTATAGTCAATTGATTTATGACAAGGGTGCCAAGACCATTCAATGGGGAAAGAACAATCCCTTCAACAAGTGGTTCTGGGACAACTGGATCTCCACATGCAGAAGAATGCAGCTGAACCCCTACCTCACACCATATACAAAAATTAATTTAAAATGGATCAGAGACCTAAATGTAATGGCTAGAACTACAAAACACTTCGAAGATAACGTAGGGGAAAACTTTTATGACCTTAGACTTGGCAAAGTCACAAGGCACAAATCACCCCATGCCAGCCATTCTCCTGGTGCCACAGCCAGGTAGGAATGGGGCGGGCAATGCCACGGACAGTGCCACGTGACTCTCAGACCTCACTCATTCAGGCAGGTAGAAAAGGCAGTCAGAATGAGGGGTTCAGATATTGTGAAGAAATACGGTCAGTGGTTCCTGAAGGACCCTGGAGCACCCCTCAACTGTGTAGGTTATCTGGTGATGGGGTGACCAGCTTCAGCTCCGTTCTTTAAGGCAGACAGTAGAAAATTTCTCACGTGTAGGTGAAATGCTCCCCTTTCACTGAATGGACAGCTCCAAGCCCCTTCTTCATACACCATCTGACCCTGCACATGGTGCCTTAGCTTCTACTCAAGCTGGTACCCTCAAAGCCAGGGGCACACAAGCCATGTCTCTGTGTGTGGGACAGTGGGAGCTGAGATCTCATCATGGAGGAGAAAAGAGAGGTCCCAGAGCAGAGCAGGAGAAGCAGGACACAGCATGAGGACAGACCGCTAGGATCCTGTGGGTGACCCATGGAACATAAAAGGGGACAGGGGTGTGGGTGCTGGGCAGAGGCAGGGGTTAGAGGGCATGGCCAGCTTCCCCCTGAGGTGATGCTAGGCTCCACTGGCCTTGACTCCCTCAGCTGCAATTGAAACACAGATACCCCAGTTCAGCAAAAGGATCTCGAATTTCTAGCCACCTCAAACTTCACTGTGTAGAAAAAATGGTGTGGTGGGTGGGAGGGAGATGGGGGCTTGTTCAAAATGTTGTTCCCCACAGGGGATCTGAATCAGTCTGTCTCAGGGATGGGGATCTGCCTTTTAGGGACTTAGCTATTAAGTCATCCAGAGGTAACGTCAACCCAGTTAAGGAAGGTGATTTAATAAGTGGATACGTTTGGTAGTGTATATGGAAGGGAGATGCAAGAGGGAGGAGATATGGGGATATATGTATGTGTATAGCTGACTCACTTTGTTATAAGGCAGAAACTAACACACAACTGTAAAGCAATTATACTCCAATAAAGATGTTAAAAAAATAATAATAAGTGGATACGTAGCATCATGGTTTAATGCTCTAGGTACGGGAATGTCTAACTATGTGGATTAAAGGAAACCATGCTTTTAGGTGGAGCAGAATGTCCAGTGTCCCCTGCCCTGGGTACCAGCTCTCATCACACTCAGCAAAGCAGTCCCTTGATCCCAAGAGGGCAAAAGTTCTGTTGGCACAATCAAACGATGTAGTATTCGGCCAAGTCACGGCTGTGGGGCCCGCGGCATGCACTGCAGTGGTTACACAGCTGTCCTTGGGCAGGAGCTGGGCTGGGAGGCAGCGCAGAGCCTGTGACCTTGACGGCCCCTGCTGGGCACCACGCCCAGGGCTTACCTTCCCCACATAGGACAGACCCGGCTTGAACTGCTTCCTGGTGTCCTTGGAGTACCGGACATCCACCAGTTGTCTCTGGACCGGGGTGGAGTCATCAAAAGCCACCTGTTGGCTCCCGTCCGTGCTGGTCACCATGGCCCAGATGCTGACGGTGCCCCGGAAGTGCTCAGGGACATCGGCCAGGATCATATCCTTCACGCAGATGTTGAAGTCCTGGGAGCCGTGGATCTGGAGGCGGGAAACACACAGGTCGCGCTCGCCGGGAGCCGGAGTGGCTTTGAGAGACGACTCGCAAGCACAGAGCTCAAGTAGGTGACTCTGGGGACTTCCCTGGCGGTCCAACGGTTAAGACTGCATGCTCCCAATCTGGGGGGCCCAGGTTCGATCCCTGGCCAGAGAACCAGATCCCACATGCCGCCAACAAAGATCCCGCGTGCCGCAACTAAGACCAGGCACGGCCAAATAAATAAATATTAAAAAAAAAAAAAAGTAGGTGGCTCTGGTGGCTTGGAGGGCCAGGGGGACACTCGGTGACCCCCCCGACCTATGCCGTGAGTCACTGCGTGGGGACTGAATCCCTGGCTGGACGTGCATTATGTCCCAGGAGGAAGGGAGTCGGCTCCTTGGGCAGAAGGTGAGACAACCCCTCGGGCCAGACTGCAGGCAGGGACTTGAACCTGGTCAGCCACACTCTAGAGCACTGGCTCGCCCGCCCGGGGTACAGAACCCCCTCAGTCAACCCCCATCTCAGGACCTGGGGGCAGAAGCCGGCAAATAATCCACACACACAAACAGCTGTGGAGTGAATTACTCAGTAAAGGAGAAAATTAAGGCAAGAGCCACCAGGGGCAGCCTCCAGGGACAACGGCTAGGATACCGAGGGCACCAACGCCAGGCACGACAGAAGTGAGGGGCCAGGGTGTCTGCTCCACAGAAGAGAAGCCTCAGGGACAGAGAGGGGGGACGCATCCCAGGCGGCAAATGGATGAAGAAGTAGCCTCGGGTGGAAATGGGAAGGAGGTGGCGCTGACAGGGTTAATGCCTGCAGGGGCGCAGAATCTCCAAGATGTGTGTGGATGTTACATAGTAGCACACTCACAACTTAATGTTAAGTTGAAAAAGAAAAACAAAAGCCAGGTTATAAAACTTTACACGCACGGGAACGTGAAATCACGCAGCCGCCTTGGAAAACAGTCTGGGAGTTCTTCAAACAACTAAACAGAGAGACACCGCTGAGAGACTGAATAGACAAATGGACCAGGGCCAGATATTACAGAAAAAAAGAGAACTCGGACCCACACTCTGCAGGCACCAGCAAGGAAGCCAACCCATTACAGTCGGCTCTCCGTATTCGCGGTTCCGCATTTGCGGATTCAACCAACTTCAAAGAGTTTCAATCTGGGATCCTGGGATGCAGAAGCCTCAGACATGGGAGGGCCAACTGTATCTATAAGTCAGACTTGTAAGAAGTCAGACCCCTATCTCAATAGCAACCAAACCATAACCCCCGTCACAACAAGCCCCAAATGGCCAGGACCAGATTCATAACTGACATTTTTTCTGATTTTGGCTCCCACTTCCATCTTAGGACCAATTGGAAAGAGCCAAATATGCACCCCCTCATCAATCACTTTGGACACCTGCTTCTAGTTACCGGCCCATGACTTTCTGCACACCAATAGCCTCCCGTCACGGCACACTGGAAGCCTTCCCTTTCTTTCACTATAAAGCCTTCCCACTTCTCCACCTGCCTTTGAGTCTCCGCCAAACACAGGTGATGGTGGCTGGCTCCCTTGCCGCAAGCTTCGAATAAATAGCCTTTGCTTGTTCTTGTTTGGGCGGTCTTCATTTAATTGCACACCATACAACCCAGGGATTCCAAATGCAAGAGAAATGAGAACATCTGGCCACACAAAAACTTGTGCGTGAATGTTCATAGCATCATCCGTAATAGCGAAAAGCAGAAACAACTCAAATGTCCGTCAGCTAATGAACAGATAAACAAAATGTGGTCCAACCACGCGGTGGAATATTACTCAGCCATAAAAAAGGATGAAGTACCTACACACAGTACAATGTGGATGAACCTTGAAAACATCAGGCTGAGTGAAAGAAACCAGACACAAAAGGTCACATGGTGCATGATTCCATTTATATGAAATGTCCAGAAATCCATAGAGACAAAGCATGTAAGTAAGTGGTTGCCAGGGGCTGGAGATGCAAACAGGGCTTAACTGCAAAAGGATGTGAGAGATTGGTGGGGGTGGGGGGACGGTTAGCAGAAATATTCTAAAACTGTATGGTGGTGGTTGTATAACTCTGTAATACACTAAAAACTACCGATTCGTACATTCTATATGGGGATTTGAATTATATGATATGTGAATTATGTCTCAAGAAAATTTTTTTTTAACTTTACACACAACATCCTAAGAGGAAACACATCAAAATACCAATAGTGGCTGTGTCTGCCTATCAGAGGACAAGTCGACTTTATTACTTCTTCTTTATATGTTCTAGCCTCTATGTTCAGCCTGCAGGAATATTATCATCAGAATATCCCCACCATCTAAACTGTTTTGGAAAGCAAAATAAAACGGACGATCACAGAGCTGAAGCTGGCGGGAAGGGGCCCACCGAGTGGGTCGGGGTTCCTGCTCCTCACCTTGGTGGTCCTAAGGATGGGGCGCCCCACCTCCTGGCTGTAGTACCCCACGCCATTTACAGTCATGTTGATGGTTAAAGTCCCCGAGACAGGTTTCCCAAAGGTATACCTGGAACGAAAGGACAAAGGGTAGTAAGTTTCACAAGCAGGAGATGCCCAGGGGACAGTGGGGGAGGGGTCAGTTTCAGGAAGGCCAGGCACAGCAAGATGTGATCAGTGGTACAGTGGCTAATCCAGGGATGCTTCCCATCCTACATTCCACCCTTACAGCCCTCCCTGTAGCCCTGAGTAAGGACAGATCATGTCAGGGCCCTGTGTTCCTCTGCACCAAGCCTCATGTTGGACAGAAAAAGAGACCAAGGGTCAGAGAAGAACTCTGGAGCAAAGCAGCAGGGTATATGAGACAACCACTGAGGTTGGCCACACATTGGAGCAAGGCAGCCCAGAGGATCGAGCAACTGTGGACAACAGGAAGGCCTGGCTGGGCTTAAGTGCCCTGGGAGTTCAACTTTGAACCAGAGATCTGACCTCTCTGAGCTTTGGTTTCCTCACCGGGAGAATGAGAATAAAACCATCGTCTCAGGGATGTTGGTAAAATACTTAAACGTATGTATATCATGCCTGATGCAGTGGAGACACCTGCTTACTGGGACACAGGGGCAAAATTGGAGCAAAATGGGAGCAAAATTTAAAAAATAACACCCAGAATTTTGATAGTATTTTCTGGACTATAAAATGTGTGTATCCAGCAGCTCTATTTACAGTAACCAGGACATGGAAGCAACCTAAGTGTCCATCATCGGATGAATGGATAAAGAAGATGTGGCAAATATATACAATAGAATATTACTCAGCCATAAAAAGAAACGAAATTGAGTTATTGGTAGTGAGGTGGATGGACCTAGGGTCTGTCATACAGAGTGAAATAAGTCAGAAAGAGAAAAACAAATACCGTATGCTAACACATATATATGGAATCTTAAAAAAAAAAAAAAAGGTTCTGATGACCCTAGGGGCAGGACAGGAATAAAGACACAGATGTAGAGAATGGACTTGAGGACATGCACGGGGAGGGGGAAGGCTAAGCTGGGACGAAGTGAGAGAGAGGCGTGGACATATATACACTACCAAATGTAGAATAGATAGCTAGTGGGAAGCAGCCACAAAGCACAGGGAGATCAGCTCGGTGCTTTGTGACCACCTAGAGGGGTGGGATAGCGAGAGTGGGAGGGAGACGCAAGAGGGAGGAGATATGGGGATATATGTATACGCATGGCTGATTCACTTTGTTATACAGCAGAAACTAACACGACAATATAAAGCTATTATACTCCAATAGAGATGTTAAAAAAAAATGTGTGTATCCACCACGTCCCTGGATTTTAAAACACACGCAGCCAGGGGAGACACACGAGGGAGAAGTCTCAGCCACAACCTCCGGCAGGTGGCAGAGATGGGGCGGGGACACGGGCCATGTAGGGCTCCCCCAGGGGCCCCAGAAAGGGACAGAGCCTCTTGACTCCCTCTGGTCGACCCTCACATTGGGCTCCGTCAACAGCCTGGTCATTAGGCGGGTCAGCCCACTGGCTGTAGGTCAGCCCACTGGCTGCGGATGCTGCCCACAGGGTAAGGGGCATGGCCTGGGGGGTGTGCCCTGGGGAAGGGCATGCCCTAGGGGTGGGACATGTCCTAGGGGCAGGGGCTTCCCTGGGGAGGGGCAAGTACTAGGGGAGGAGCAAGTCCTAAGGGGAATGGGTGTGCTCTGGAGAAGGGGCGTGTCCTAGGGGAGGAGCATTTCTGGGAAGGGGTGGGTCCTAGGGGAGGGGCGTGCCCACAGTGGGAAGGGCTCACCGACAGTGGCCGCCTCTTTCTCACCTGGCCCGCACAGTGCCGGTCTCACAAGTGTCCAGGTCCTGGATATATCGGGGCGGGTCAATAAGGAGCTCAAACTTCGGCAACACTGAAGGGAGAGAGCAGAGAGGAGGGAGGCAGGGTGGCTTCCACCTGTGGGGCGGCCCCAGAAGGGTACTGGAGATGTGGGAGGGAGGAACACAAAGCCCCCTCCGGGGTTTCTGTGCTGCTGACACCATAGGAGTCCACACCACCCGTTGCTGAGCACGGGCAGCTCTCTGGGGGTTTTGCCGGCCGCATCTATTTCCTATCTTTGGGGGACCAGCACTTCGTTTTTCTCAGGGGGCCATGTATCATCAGTTTTAGGCCAGCTGAACTGAGTGCAGCCAATTCCAGCCCATCCCAGGGGTGCACAAGTAGCCAGGCTTCTGGACCCGTCAGGGGCATCCTGAGGGTGCCTGCAGCTGGAAAGGGTCACTCTTTGCCACCCTGGGCACATCCAGCCAGCTCGTCCCCCTGCACAGCCCACGCAGAGATGGACACCAAGGAGCAGAATGGAGGAAACATGAAGACTCTGGTCCTGAGAGCTTGTTACACGAGCCTATAACCCTTTCCTTTTGCTTACTGGGTCTGCACCAGGCTTCTGTTGCTTGCTACCCATAACCCTGACCTCTAAGGATTTTCCTTCCAAGACCTGCCTCGTGAAAGGAAGAGAAATCCTTGACCCCATCAGGGAGAATTTTAGCACAGAAGCGGAGTATGTGGCTCTGGCCCAGGTTCATTCCCCAGCTCTTAGTACTTGAGCAGTTTCCTTAACAGCTCTCTCAGCCTCAGTTTCCCCATCTGTAACATGGAGATGCCTCATAGGTTCAGGACAAGGATGAAAGAACAAAAGGAAGTGACGACCTTAAAAAGGAAGGACATTCGGACACATGCTGCAACATGGATGAACCTTGAGGACATTATGCTCCGTGAAATAAGCTACTCACAAAAAGACAAATACCTTATGATTTTACGCGTATGAAGTCATATATTTTACAATTTTTTTTAAAGGACATGACAAAGGCCCAGGCTTCCATATCGTGCCTGGCCCTACTGAGCCCTCAGTGAACGAGGCTCCGGCCATCTTCCCCCTTGTCATGTGTGTCGTCACTAGGGCTGTGGTTTCTCCCAGATCTGAAATCCTAGGGTCCTAAGATTCTCCGACTTACCATACTTCTGAACTTCAAAGGACTTGTTGTACACGTGGCCTTGCATTTCGACAAAAACGAACCATTCTCCCAGTACCGGCTGGTCAGACAAGGGGAAGGTCATGTTGGTGATGCCTGTGTGAAGAGAGACGCCCCCCTCATCCTGGGGCAAGTGAGTGTGCAGAGGGCCTGGCATCTGGTGGTGAGGTCAGGGCAGAGGCGCCCCGGGGACCCTGCGCCTCCCCCTGGCCGAGCAGTCCCTCGGGGAAGCCGGAAGCCACCCGAGGCTGGCGGGGATTTGTGCAGAACAAGCACCTCTGCAGTCTGAAGGGGAAGCAGCGAGACACTGCACCTTGGGTTCCTGGGGGACCCCTGAGGCCAAGGCCAGGCGCAGGCAACTCTGCTCCCCACACGAGTCGTTCCCTTGGTGACAGAGAATCACACAAGCCCTCTTGGCAGCCCTCTCTAGGCATCTCAGAATCAGGAAGAGCGAAATGAACATGGAGAGGGGTCAAGGCCAGGCCAGGAGACCTGCACAGCCCACAGGCGGCTAGAGACCCCATTCTCTGTGTCTGGTTCACAGAGGCATGCGGGGGCCAGGAGCCCCCGAGCAGGACTCAGGGGTCTGTCATGTCTGTGCATTTCCCAGGTCGAGGGTGCACAGCTGTCCTCAGTCTCCCCAAGCCCCACCTACAGCGCCCCTCTCCCAGGACTCCACTTCCCTTAGGGCCGAAGCACAAAGGGAGATGTCAATTACATGGCCCTTATTGTCACAGAGAAAGAAAAAAATGCCAACTCCTCAGGCAAAGCAAAGCCTTCTGACTCCCAGCTGGAAAAGAACTGTCTCCTGTTGCGTTGGGGATGAGGACAAAGAAGATCTGCAGCAGGAGGAAGGTGGGGGGTGCCCACAAACAGGGCCCTGATATTCCAGAAAGATCTCAAGTTACAGGAGGATCCCCAGCTGGGATCCCAGGCACACAGAAATGTGGGCGGAGGGTCCCAACGCCGCAGGGAAGGAGCGGCAGGTGCCCAGACAGAGCACATTCTATTTTCCTGGAAGGTTTATCACATCTGCCACCCAAAGGTGCAGCCCCCAAACCACAGAAGGAATTAGGAGAGAGGATGAGAAGAGAGGCTTACCGCAGCATAAGGGCTGCAAGTGTCTCCACTCCATCATCCGTGAGCCCCGGGGGTCCTGCAGGGGGACGGATGCACAGTAAACTCAAGGCAGCCTGTGCGTGCCCGGTGTGCATGCAGACTTTCCAAGCCTGCCCTCTAGGCGGAACAGAGAGCTCGGGGCAAACAGAGAGCTCGGGGCAAACAGAAGCTTGGGGCATAGAAGGGACTTGTCTGAGGACAAGGTGGCGGAAAGGGCTGGCCTGCCTCCTCATTTAGGGAGCTGCATGCAAATCTACAAAGAGATGGACAGACACATGCTCAGCTTATTCCAGGGTGGACCCAGGGATCGGGATGGACCAGGTCCCAGTCTATGGGGTGCAGAGGCAGGCAGGGATCAACCCAGAGGGTGGGTGTTAGGCAAAAACAGACCAGGTCTTGCAGAGAGCGGGCTAACTCTCTCTGAGCCAGCTGCAGAGGGGCAGGCCACTCACCAGGACATAAGCTTCCAGCTGCAACAGAGACAGACAGAGGCAGTGAGCAAACCCTCCCATAAGACCCGAGCCCTCCGTGCATGCTAAGTGTTCGTCCCTCGGGACAGGCACAGGTTCTGTAATGGGTTTAATGGTGTCCCCCTCCTCCCAAAATTCACACGTTGATGTCCTCACGTTCAGGGTCTCAGAATGTGACTGTATTTGGAGACGGGTCTTGATAGTGGTGATTAGTTAAAATAAGGTCCCTAGCATAGGTCCCAGTCCAATAGGACTGGTGTCATAAGAAGGGGAAATTTGGACACAGATGCACATAGAGGGAAGACAATATGAAGACACAGAGAGAAGACGGCCAGCTACAAGCCAAGGAGGCAGGCCTGGAACAAATCCCTCCTTCACGGTCCCTGGAAGGAACCAATTCTGCCCCCACCTTGATCTTAGACTTCTGGCCTCCAGAACTGGGAAAGAATACATTTCTGCCCTTTAAATCATTGAGCAAACTCATACAGTGGCCACTGGCAATGAGGGTGGCCGAGCCCCATCCGGGACCTCTGTGTTCCTGGCTCCCCATCACAGCCCTACCGTCCTCTCCAGACTCCCACACGCCCCAACCAAGGACAGCTCCTCCAGGCAGCCCTCCCATGTTGCAGCTGGCTTGTTTTTTCAAGGGATCATGCCAGGTTCCTTGAAGGTCTGGAATGCACGCTTTCATCCCTGAACCCCCAGCACCTGCCTGGAGCCTGGCTTCTAGCTCCATCAACGTCACACTGAACAGTCAACACTGACTCTGGTGAAGGTCAACTGCTTGCACAACTTGCCCCCTCTCCGGGGAAGGCTGTGGGCAGACGACCCCCTAAAACAACTGGGCACAGGGACTCAGTACCATCCGCTCAGAAACATACACGTTTGGGACCTTCAAAACCTCCCTGGCTGTGGACCTCAGTATCCCACTCCTGGGGTCCAACTGAGCCTAAGGAAGGACACACCAGTGAAAAAGAAGGTTTGAGCATAAAAACAATCGTGGCAGCATTTCTGACAATGACCAAAACCTGGAAACAAGCAAATGTCCACCAGGAGGGGGCAGTTGGGTATGAAGCCTTCCTTTGGCAGAAGGACCTCAGGCACTGAGGTGAGTCTGCAAGGCTGTGTCAAAAACGTGGGCAAGTGCATTCAAAGATCCAATGAAAAAAGTAATGTGGAAACTCGGGCTGGTGAAAGTTAAGAAAAAGCTGCGTGCACCCGATGGAACTGTGCTTCTAGGCTGGGGCCCACTGGGGAACTTTGCAGGATTATTTTCCAGCCCCCTGGGGTGGGGTCTGGGTCCGCTCTGCTCAATCATGTGCCCCAAGTGTTAGAACGGCGCCTGGCATGCAGTAACCACCATACACGTGACCCCTCGGGGATCCCTCAACTGGAGTCACCCCAGACTGCGTTCCCATCTTTGCTCTGGATATGTACAGTTTGCTTAAATCTCTTCCTTTACGATCTCTTTCCTTCTGAAAGCGCCTCTTTGCAGCAGAATGCCAACTAATAAATACAGAAGAAGCAACAGAGTTGGAAAAATCACCACTTTGCAAGCATCATGGCAAGTTTTGATTCATGTAATTCTGAACTCATCTGTGGAGGCTAGAACTAGCGGGTGATCATGGTGACTGGCAACAGGGTGTCCACACAGTCTCAAGTGTCCCCCACAGATGACTTACTGATTACAAAGGGGAAACAGTGACTTTTTCAGGGAGAAACCAGGCAGACTCTATCTGAACTACCGTCAGGTACCTCAGGATATGACACACTGGGGAGGACCAGCACGGCTCCTGTGGCTCCTCCCCCATGACGCACAACTTGAACCTGATCGCAGAGAACAAGCCAGCAGACCAGCCCACTGGGGAACACCATTCAAAACAACTGCCTGGAGTCTCCAAAAATGTCAATGCCGTGAAACACAGGCAAAGGCTGAGGAGCTGATTCAGAGTAAAGGATGCGAGAGACATGACGACTAAATTCGACACGTCGTCAGAGACTAGGTCCTGGACCAGCAAAGAAACATGCTATAAAGGACATTATTGGAACAATATGGACTCTGTATTAGATAATATTATTGTACCGATGTCAAAATTCCTAAATGTAATGATTGTACTTTAGTTGTATGAAAGAATGTTCTTGTTCTTAAAGGATACAGGAGGTGTTCGGGGACAAAGAGATGTGATATCTGCAAATTATTCTCAAATGATTTATCATTAAAATAATTTTAAAACTATGTGTGTACATATACATATATACATACAATACATGTATATGTACATATATGTATATACACACACTGAAAGCACATAAATATAATAAAATGTTTTGTAATTGGTGAATCTAGATACGTGGTTCTCAAAGTGGGTTCCCCAGAGCAGTAGCAGAAACCAGGAACTTGTTAGAAATACAGATCCTTGGGGCCCATCCAGGAAGCTGCTGAATCAAAAATTCTGGGGAGGGCTTCCCTGGTGGCGCAGTGGTTGAGAGTCCGCCTGCCGATGCAGGGCACACGAGTTCGTGCCCCGGTCCGGGAAGATCCCACATGCCGCGGAGCGGCTGGGCCCGTGAGCCATGGCCGCTGAGCCTGCGCGTCCGGAGCCTGTGCTCCGCAACGGGAGAGGCACAACAGTGAGAGGCCCGCGTATCACAAAAAAAAAAAGAAATTCTGGCGAGGGCCCAATAACTTGTATGTGAACAAGCCCTCCAGGTGGTTCTGCTGCACACTCCAGTTTGAGAACCTCTGTTCCTGATCAGAGCTTGGCCAACTATGACCCTTGGGCTAAATCCGTCCCTCTGGCTGTTTGTGTAAATAAAGCTTTATTGGCACCCAGGCACAGCCATTCATTCACGTGCTGTCTGTAGCTGAGTCCATTCAAGTTGTGACAGAATCCCTCTGACTGGCAGACCCGAACATACTTACTACCTGGCCCTTTACAGGAAGTTTGCCCACCCCTGGGCTCCATGAAGGGCCTATGGGAAGTTCTCTGTGACTTTCTTCCAACTTTTCTGTACATTTGAAGTTATTTCCAAATAAAAATTAAGAGAAAATCAATGTCTTTTTTATGTGAGTGTATTTACTTTGAAGGAGAAACGGTGGGTTTTAAGTGGCAATTATATTTTGTTTCTAATAAACGTTAAATAAATGCAGGGCTATTAAGATTTTAAATGATGGGCCACGGCCCCGACCCCGCACAGAGGGGTACTGGCCACTGCGGGGACCACTGGTGCCCCTTGTGGAGGAAGCATGCCCACAAGCCCTCTTGTCACATAGAACTTCCCCTGGGTCCCCCAAGGGACGTGGAGCCCCGGGAAGAAACCGAGAATGGAGGTAGAAATTGGAAGAGGCGGGGGAAAGGCCAGTTGTGGATGGTGGCCCTGGCCAGGCCGAACCCAGGTGGGTATGTTCCGGGCCCACGGTTTCAGAAGCCAATCTCACCTTCTCGCTGACGGGCCTCAGGTCTGGAGTGACAGTGAAGATGCTGATGAGCACTGGAAGAAAGGACATAGGCGTGTGGCAGCTCCAGGCCATGGCTGGCCCTCCCCCCCAACCGGCGCGCACCGGCCACCCACCTCGGTGTTGGGGCCTGTACACCGGCTTGTCGGTCTGGATGAACACGGAGGCTCCCCGGCTGTCCACAGTCACTGAAGTCTGGTTATGGAAGAAGGGGCCCTCCTCTGCCCACCAACCACGGCCCCACACCTTCAGGAGGGCCTGGCCCCAGAGGCCCGTGGGCACCTGCAGGCAGAGCACAGAGCTTTGGGCAGGGGGTGTCACCCTGGAAGGTACCCAGGTATTGTGAAAGCAGCATGGAGGTCTAGGGCAGGGGAGCACACCCGGGGGCAATTGTGCACCCAGGGGACACTCAACAGTTTCAGGAGATTTTTGGGGGTGTCACAGATTCGGGGAGCAGGCGCTACTGGGCATCTGGTGGGTGGAGGCCAGGGATGCTGTTCAAGACCCTGTGATGCACAGGACGGCTGTCAGCAGCGCTGAGAATGAGAAACACTGGTGTAGCTTGACAAGACAGAGCCTTCTCCTCGCCTGACACTGCAAGCTTGCAAAGATATTCTCATCCCTGTAGAGCTACAAGAATTATCTCCCATCTTACCCAAATGCAGTCATAGCTGGTAAGCTGGGAGGTACGGAGACCCTAGTCCCTTCATATACATATATACATATGAATACATGTATGCATATGTGTGTATATTTTCATATTTCATATATGTATAGAGTGCGTGTGCCTCTGTGCTTTGTCTCTCTGTAAACACTGCACACACATTATACAATCCCATTTATATGAAATGTCCACAACAGGCAAATCCACAGAGACAGAAAGCAGATTATTGGGTACCAGGAGCTGGAGGGAGACGGGGAATGGGGAGTGACAGCTAACGGGGATGGGCTTTCCTTCCTGGGTAATGAAAATGTTCTGCAACTAGACAGGGGTGGTGGTTGCACAATAGTGAGAATGTTCTAAATGCCACTGAACTGTCCACTTTAAAATGGTGAAAGTGGTAAAAAAAAAAAAAAGGGTTTTTTTTGGCCACCTAGATGGATTAAAAAAAATATTAATACCCACTGCAGTCTTAAGGATTCACCCTGGAGTTCAAATTCTTCTAGGGCAAAATTTCCAACATTTAGGGAATGGAAACTACCCTACATAATTCCCTCATTTTTTCCTTTTTAAGTGATGAGCAGAATACCCATGCATGTGAGTCATAACCTACAGAAACTCCTTTTGTGACTAAAGCAAACAAAAGTCACGACTCTGGATGTGACCATGTGCCATGAATGCGATGCTCGTGGCCATCCCTGGGTGCCTGGCGGGTGGACATTACGTGGTCATCAGTTCACACTGGGAGCTACAGCACCACCTGTTCCTAAGACCATCCAAATGCGGGGGTGTTCTTCTCCCAGTTGTTTGTCAGCATCCACCTGTGTGATTGCTCAAGGGGTGAAAAAGTCCTCGTCACCATCACAGCAATCAACCATGCTAAGTATCCTGGTGAATTATCTGACTGGTCCTCACATCAGTGTGCCCATTTTATGGATGAGGTCGGGGCATGCCAGGACCTTCTCCATCCTTCCAGCACCTGTCTCTGGCTGCCTCTCTTGTCTGCTCTGAACAGCATCAGAGGGACCCTGCCTGCCTACCTGCCTGCCCACCTGCCACCCTCGGGATGGGGCGTCTCAGGACTCTGGGGTCCCTCCTAACTGCAGTTAACCTTGAGAACCTTTAGGACGAACTTGAGGATAATCCCCTTACCTTGACCCCCAAATCTTTACCTGCCTTTGTTTCCGGAAACCACTCAACACCAGCCAAAGACCTCCATGCAAGGAGGAAAAAAACCCAGGCCACCCAGGGGAGCAGGCATGGACAGGTAGGAAGTAGCTGGCGGGAGTGGGGGGGGGGGGGCTGTGTGCCAGCGGGGTGTCGTGGGTGCTGGGACCAAGAAGCTGCCCCTGAGAACAGAAAGGATCAGATGTGACCTTTGGGGACATGAAGTGACCCGTCCCGGGTCTTGAAAGCTGCAGAGCTGCCGTTTCCAATCAAGTCTCAGCTCAAAGTGGCGTTCCTACCTGGTCCTGCACCTGCCAGCCCTCAAAGGTCTTGCCGGAAGGTTCTGGACTGAGCTGACCCCCATCCCCACCCCTGACCTCAGTGATCCACATTTGCTCCTTTAGCATCAGTGACAGCCAAGGACTCGGGGGGGCCGAGATCCAAGCAAGGGAGGCGGCCAGGCAAAGTTGGTGTAGCTGGCAGCTGAGTACAAAGGTGGGGGGCTTGGGGCCCAGCTAAAGAAAGAGGCTGGCTGTCCTCTGGGGAAGGCTGCGTGGAGGGGCCAGTCCTACGGCAGGCCGATCCACCGCCCTGATGAATGCCCAGCTCCCCGCCCCTCCAGGCAGGAGAGGCCCCTGGGGCTCTGGGTGGGGTCCCAGATTACCGGACTCCGTAGGCATCCACCAAACATACCCGAGAGAGAAGCCACCAGACTCACTAGACCCTGAGTTTCCGACACATTGTTGTGCAGATGGGTGATCGGGACTTAAAGGCATGGCACACAGTAGACACCCATGGTTGGTGGCGACAGGTATCACGATTCCACTCCTAAATGGAAACCATCCGAAGCAGAAGGATTCAGGTGAAGGCTGATTCCACAGATTGGAAATCTCCCTCCCACTATTCATGGGAGCTCCTGGCTGGCTCCACTCCAGGCCACTGGCTGCCTCTTTTGGCCTCTTTCCTGCCCCAGGGCTTTTGCACCGGTGGTTCCCTCTGCCTGGAATGCCCTGTCCCCAGATTCCTGCATGTCGGTTCCTCCTGGTTTCAGCTCAGAGGGACCCTGCTGCCATATAAAATGGGACTCTACCCCCCCACTCCTCAGCATTCTCTTTCTCTGACACATTTTAAAATAAAATGTTAGAATCTGATTAACATTTAGTGTCCTAAAATAGGACACTTGCTACTCTCTGAGGTGATCATGTTTATGTAATTGGGGGGTTACTATCTGACCCACCCCTTTGCCCATCACCAATAAGGCTGGTGGTTGAGAGCAGGGAATGTGGCCAACTTCCTGCTTGAAACTGAATAGATGCTTAAGGCATTTGTTACACAGATGCACGGGTTAAGTCTAAAAAATCGGAATAAAACAAATATCACGAGGTTTTAGGTATGCTTTCTTGAAAGTTCCATCAAGGGCCTCTTACCCGCATCCTCGCTGCTGCACAGATGAGAAGGACGAGGCGAGACACAGACGGGGTAGAGCCTGCCCGGGGCAGTCAGTGGCAACACTAGGTCCCCACAACACGGGTTTCCAAACCCTGTACCCGGAAGCACTCAGGTCCCCAAGGCAGGCACGTCTGGGGAGTGGGTGGGGTAATGGGCAGGGGAGTCCTACACCCACAAGAGCAGCTTCTTTTTTGTCTGAGGCCCACACCATGGTTCCACAGAGCAGAGTTTCTTAACTCAACCTCGGCACTACTGACGTTTAGGGCTGAATCATCCTCTGCGGTGACGGGGACGGGGGCGTCCTGTCCCTGTAGGGTGTTGAGCAGCATCCCTGGCCTCCACCCACTAGATGGCAGTAGCACCCTCACCCCCAGCTACCATAACCAGAAATATCTCCAGACACTGCCATTGTCCCCCGGCGGGGGAGGGGAGCATCCTTCCCCACCCCCCAAGTTGAGAAAGGCTCACCCAGAGCTCTTCTAAATGCTAAGGATCCCAAGACCCTTTTGAAAGTCTCCAGTCCAGGGATCCCCGGCCCTTCTCCCAAAGTTATATGGCCCTTTACTGGTTTCTTATACAAATCCACAGCATTAGCCTGTGAAGAGTGCCTTCTTATGTGCGGTGGCTAGGGACACAGCATAATCTTAACCCCGCTGGGGCAGCCCTGGTTTCTTTCTTTCTTTTTTTTTCTTTCTGGTAATTAATATGCTTTAGTAAAAGTACTTCTCTAAATAAAATACACGAGGCTTTCTTTTTTCCTAAGTAGTTCCTCTGTCAGTGGACAGGACAGCCCTGCATTCTGATTCACAAGAAAGCAGATCTGCTCACAGGAAGCCGGCAAGGGCGGCTCTAGCCTATTGATCCAGGGTTTTCCAAATGCTGACATCTGGGGCTGGCTCATTCTCCGCGGAGGGGCTGTCCTGTGTATTATAGGACTTGAGCAGCGTCCTCGGTCTCTACCCACTAGAAGCCAGTAGCAGCCTCCATCCCTGCCCCCCAGGCTGTGACAACCAGAACCGTCTCCAGACCCTGCCAACCTCACCCCCGGGAGAGAACTCTAGAGAAAGAATTCTAACATTGACAAGAGGGCAGGAAGACCACTGCCCCACAGCAATGAGACACTAATGATGCATCCCATCCCATGGAAGAGGAACCGCCCCGGACTTCATTCTAATCACTGGGAGAGAGCACATTACAATTTGGAACGATTCTCTACTTAGCCCATCCTTTCAGGGACTCCTTTGAGCATCTGGTAAGCGTTAAGGACTAGCTAACCCAGAAAAAGCCGACAATTTCAGGGCTTACGACTGCCTTGAAATCCAAGGACTCCAGTTAAAAAACCCATGTCAGAGAATGACCTACCTGTAGTTTGGTATGTAAAATAATTTTAAAATAATAATATTCAATGCCAACAAGGCTGAGGGCAATTTGGTCTCTAACGTATAGCTGGTGGTACCACGCACGTGCACTGCTGTGTCTTTCAAGACAAAACAGGACACAGCAAGAGCCTTGGATCCTAATTTGGTAGTTCTTCTTTCAGGGTGTTCAGTCGAAGGCAGGCATCCAGTACGTTAACAGCTTTACGCACAAAGATGCTCTCAACTTTTGGATTACATTATCAAAACCCTGAAAACAAGAAAGAAATCTAACTATGTACAAGCGATGTGTGTGTGAGGGGGAGGTGTTAGTAAATTAGTATATGAAAGAGATGCAGTGGGATGTTATTTACAATAGGATGCAATTATAGAGACTTGGAAACACGGAAGTATGTTTACGCAACGTGTGAAGAGAAAAGGGCATGACAGACCACAATATACCCTTTAACTGCAACTATGAAAGAAAACGTCTTTATGTGGACAAGGATTTATGGGAAACATGAAAAAGTGAAAAGTATGAGGGATGGGATTATGGGTGAGCTTTGAGCTTTCTCCTTTTGTAAACTGTTTTTTCCTTCATTATTCTTTTTTTTTTTTAACATCACCATTAATGATTCTTTTCACAACACATGCAACTTCTCTTGTTCCATTCCAGTTCAATTCTTTATTTCCAAGGTAGGGTTTCTGATTTTAAAAATTCATAGCTTACCTTGAGTTTGATCGTCCCTTTATCTAAAAAATGAAAATAAAATGAAAACGGTTAAATCAGGAGCTGTGTTTGCCTGCCTCCTTGAGCTGCAGCCTTACAAACAGGGGCTTTCTCAACCCAGAGGGATTTTCTGTGGACAAACACACACCCTGGGTCATGCTGGTCTGGCCTGGGCTGGGATGGGCGGAAGTGAGAGGTTTCCTCCAAGCTGGAGAGTACTGAAGACCGGAGGGCATGGACAAAGCCGAGCTATTCAGGGGAAGGTTGGCCAGCCTGCATACTTTATTCACTTCACCCCTGGCCCCTGCCCAAGGTAAGCTGTGAGGGGAGCAAAGAGAAAACTCCACGGGAGAGGAACAAGGAGAAAGGTGGAGAGAAAAAAGAGGAGCCTGAGGTCCCCAGTGGACCTCAGTCCAATGGATCTAACTAGTCTTCCATCTACCTCTCTCTTCCACCCAAACTGAGTCATCTGTCGTCTGACACTTCTCCAGGCTCTTTGGCCTCCAGGACTTAATTAGGCATCTACTGTTTCTGCCTCCCAGTGTCCATTTCCCCCATTTCCTGCTAGCAGAAGCCCGATTTTCTTGGAGGAGCCCACCTACCCAACACCTAATTCTTAAGGTTTAGTGGGTTCTGCCCATCTTCCCTGGGGCTCTGTGCAGATCTACATAGGCCTTCCTCCTAGACACAGTGATTGGTTCAGAGTTGAGCACATGTCCTAAAATGGGCCAATCAGCATGGGCCGTCCACCTGGTCACAGGACTTGGTTCAGAGTTGAGCACATGACCCACATGGGCCAATCAGCATAGGCCTTCCCTCTGGTCACAGGGATTGGCTCAGGATTGAGCACATGACCCAACATGAGCCAATCAGAGTTAATCCTGGGACTTTGCCCAAAGGTCCTGTAACTGCCAGTCCCTCCCTGCTTTGGAGAGACACAGGCACATCCAGAAGTGGAGCTGGGAGACTGGGCCAGTGATGCCAGGGGACTTTTCCAGTTATAAGCGCCCATAAACTCTCTGTTGCTGAAGCCAACCTGATTTGGGTTTCAGGACTGGCCAGTGGAGTCGGGACTGCCTGCACTTCTCCTGCCTACCCAAGTCTCCCTCTCCCAGGGGACAGAGGCTGCCTTGTTGGCCTTGGGAGACCTGACATCATCTCTCGGTGTCTCCTGTGGCCACACCACACCCTGCGTGATGAATGAGTTACCTGCCTGCTGGACTACAGGCCCTAAGGCAGGGCCTGGTCTCCACACTTTGTCCAAGAGGCCAACGCTGCTGTTGTCTGCAGTTTACGAAGGAGAGCCAGGGAGAGGCTGGCTGAGGGCCTGAGCTCAACTCAGTGGCAGGCTGGCTGTGAGCCCAGCTCCGGGTCTAACACCACAGGGGTGCTAGAAGCTCAACAAAGGATCTGAAAAGGTCACAAGGTTCCCTCTGGGCCCCCTTCCCACGTCTAGCCAAAACTGGCACGAAAGGGTGCCCAGATCTATCCAGATCTGCACCCACTGAACCTGAGCTGCTGAGGAACAAGGAACTCTGATTTCCCAGACTGGGCAGGTGGCTTCCCCTGCTGGGCCTTACTCTCTCCATCTGTAGAGTGAGGAGAATGCAACCTGTCCTCCTACTCCTGCCAGGGTTCTGGAGGTGAGGTGGGAAGGAAGCAAAGCAATGCCGACACTGCCTGAGCCCTAAAGACCACTTTGCAAAGGGAGGGGAAGGCCTGGTCAGGCACCCCAGGGACCTACCCAGGATGGCTCCCTGGCTCTGCGCCACCGCCTCGCCCTGGGCCACCAGCTGAGCCTGGACCATGACTTCCCTCGGGGAGTTAAAGATGGTCACACTGATGACTTCCTCCACTCCTGAGCGGAAGACGGAGGGTGCAGCGATCAAATAGCCCCTGCAGAAGAGGAGAACCGCAGTGAAGGCCAAAGGTTCTGACTCATCCCTAGCCTCACTGTCACCTGGCTGAATCAGGGTGCACCCTAGGTGGACTCCCACCTATGCCTGACCACACTCCAATGGCACTGTCACTTTATGTGTCCGTGTCCCCCACCAACCTGTGAGCTCCTTGAGGCTTGTTCACCTCTGAATTCCTCCCCCAGCCCCGAGTAAGCAAGAATCTGGCTTCTCTGGATCTACCCAGAACCACACCCCCTTCGATCTCGGCATTATGGCCTCTGGACTTTTTTCGCAGCTCCTTCTGCCACAGGACCTTTGCACATGCCACACCCACAAACTAAAATACTCTCCCCTGTAGACTGAGTTACTGGTAGGATCCCACTTCATCCTCAAAGCCACCCGTGAGACGTGCTAACATCTCCCATTTCCAGAGTCAGAAATTAAGCCCCAGAGAAGCCAATTCACGTGCCCGAGTCAGTGAGAGATTAGGCTACAAACCCAGGCAGCCAGACTCTGGACCCCAGTGGAAAGAAGCAAGGAACTACCTGCAGCATTAATTTTAAGAATAAGACCCTAAAGACAAACTAAATGGCCTGAAACAGGAAAAGCACTGTGAACAATGGAGTCAAAACAGCTCTTTCTTTCTCAAAAGACTCAGCTTGACTGGGAAGACATTTCTGGAAGAGAGGTGTTATTATACTGTTTTCCAGACGGGAAGGCTGACCTTGCAGAAGGAGGAGGAACGTGCACCAGATCACACAGCCTAGGCAGGAGAGGGCCCTGGGGTCCCCTTATGGCACCGGACCTGGAGGCCTAGGTCCTCCCCACCTGAGCTCCTGCTTCCCCGTTATTTTGCAGCCTTAGGTAGAAGATCACAAAGGCTCATCCGTAACCACGTGACCCACTCACAGTGCAATGGCAAGTGCCAGGAGCCTGGCAGCAAAGGCAGCACGATTCCAACGGTGCAGAACTACAGGCATCAGGAGGAAACAGGAGAGAGGGAAAACACTGGGCAAACACTGAGATCAGGAGAGGTTGTTTTATTTCTCAACATCCTCTCTGGGACAACCCCAGGTCCACACACAAAGAGATGAATTTAGACCCTTACCACACACCATACACGAAGAGGACCTTCGAGACATGCCATGTACTATATGACTCCAGCACTGATAAGAGTGTGCAAAGACCCTAATTTCGTAGGTGCACTGCCCAGCAGTGGCTGGACCCGGTAACCCTGGGGTCCGATGTTCTGTCTGACTCCAGCACCGACAAGCGCCTGCAATGACAGGGCTCCTCTGTGCAGTGTCAGGCCTTGGCCATGCACAGAGCATACATTGATCCTGGGTATGTACCTGCACCAGCCAGAGCATGCAACGACCCTGGGTTTCATGGATGTTCTGTCCGGATCCAGCACTGACCACAATGTGTACTGACCCTGCGTCCTATATGTTCCGTCCCACTCCAGCATCAAACACAGCATTCAGTGACACTGGGACAGACATGTACTGCCTCAAGCATGGGAAGACCTTTGCTTCATGTGTGATGTGCACCATCCAGCTCCAGCACTGACCAGAGGGTGCAGTGACCCTGGGGTCACCTGTGCAGTGTCTGGCCTCAGCGGTGCACAGAGCACGCAATGATCCTGGGTACGTAACTGTACTGTCTGGAGCACACAGTCACCCCCACGTATGTGATGTGTACTATCTGAACTCTAACACCGACCTGCACGGGCAATGACCCTCGGTTCCTGTGTGTCCTGCCCCACTGCAGCACGGGAATACGGCCACCTTCAGGACAGAAACTTTCTGCCCAGCTCCCAGATGACCCCCAGGGCCTCCCGCATAGCACCTGCTGAGTGTGGAAGAGTACTGGGGGAAATACACAACCCACGTGTTCACTTTCCTTGGGCACTTCTAAAGCCCTTATCCAGATCTGAGTTAGGGTCTTCACTCAAAGGCCCAGAGAACCTGATGGAACCAAATTAACTTTCCCTGCGACTCAGGAATTACAGCTGTTGGAGTGCTCGCCAGCCAATCACTGTCTGCCTGATACACCCCTGACATCTGGGCTGACACTGGCTTCTCATCCTTTGGTCTTGGAAGGTCCCATCCTGGGAAGGGTGGTATTTGGTAAAGTGTAGACAGTATTGGTCTCATAACAGTGTGCAAATCCATGGGGCTTTCTGGCATCAGGCATTCCTCACAATACAATCAGATGGATCATAGAAGTGGGTATCCGGGGCTATTCCTAAAACGGGACCCTTCGGACTGATGCGCCATGGCTCTGGCTTAGAGGCCGGCTAATCTGGACCCCTGGTTGGTCACTGTGTGTCTCCCAGCACGGGAGTTCCATTTGACTCAACAGTAGGTAAGATCCCAGGGCAACTTTAGTCAGAGGCAAATACTCCTGAGAACTGTTTAAAACTCTGCAACACAGGGACTCTGAACTTGGTCCTTATAAGGCGGGGTCTCTCATGGAGGGCAGGGTCATGCTTCGTGCTGGGGACTGTCCTGTGCATGGCAGGATGTGTAGCAGCATCCCGGGCCTCCACCCAGTAGATTCCAGCCGCATGGCCTCCCCCTAGACGTGACCACCAAACATGCCTCCGGACATTGCTGAATGACCCCAGGGAGACAAAAATCGCCCCTTGGCTGAAAACTGCTATCCTGAGGGATGCCAGCTTTGAAAGCATCAGGTCAAAAGTTTGCTGGGCTCCAATTTCACAAGGCCCAGGGGAGGTAAACCCCATGGTTCCAACTGCAGCATGGTGTCTTACTTTTCAAACTTGTAATCCAAAGGAGCAGCACGGGAGGTGCCTCCGCTCACCTAGTCTCACTGCTGACCTGTTTTCTGGGAACTCCTGTACAAGGGCTGCTTGAACAAGGCTCAGAAAGGCCGGTCTGCACGAAACGGCTGAGCCTGAGCAGCTGCAGGCAGGCCCCCTCCCAGCCCACAACCCCGCAGGGCTCACCCAAACTTGGCAGGTCTGCGAATAGTCCCTGTGGAGCCAACTCATGGGAAATTCTCCTTAGCAGCTAGTTAATTCACCTCCTCACTGTGTCAACTCACCAGAAGCTCTGTAAGCAAACTTCAAGAAAAATGTGGAAGCAAAATAAACACTTCCTCCGCCCCCCCCCCCACGCCCTCCCAAGGAAAACGGAACGGCAGGTCTCTCCTTCCATTTCTCAGCCAAGACACGCACCTCTTACCTTCAAGCCACGGACAACTGGAAATCGCCACCCAAGAAGACAGCCCTGGTCACACCAAGGGAGCGAGGTGGGATGGGGGGAGGGCCTCGCCGCCTTAGCTCTGAGGAGTCCTTGTACCCCCACGGGGCCACTTCTGAAGCCTCAGGCTACCCTCTTCCCAGTCCGACTCGTGGCGGCTAGGGGGTCAAGATTCTAGGTCCCGCCCAGCCCGGAGGCTGTGTGGCCTTGGACAGGTCGCTGCGTCTCTGAACCAGACCCCGCGACCCCCACCCCGAGAAGGCGGCCAGCCTCCTCCGTCGCCCGGGGCTACTCACGGGGCCTGGGGCTGCGCAGCGCGCACGCCGTCCCGCGGCGACAGCAGCAGCAGCAGGAGCCGGAGCAGCGGCCAGAGCAGGGCGACCCACATTTTCCGGCTCCGCGGGGCTGCCGCGCCCGGGTAGGGGGCCCTTTGTTCGCAGCCCCCGCGCAGTGCGCCCGGCGCCATGCGCCCAACTCCGCGCCCGGCTAGGCTGGGGCAGCGGGGGACCAGCCCCCTCCCCGGACCCGCCTTGTCCCCGGGCCCGCCCCCACCCGGACCCGCCCCGCTCACCCCCTCCCGGCCTCCCGCCCCGCCCACTCTCCGGACCTCGTCCCGCCCCCTCCCCCCGCTCCCTTCCCGGGACTCATCCCCCCCCACCTCAAAACCGACTCTCCCCCAATATCTCCTGGGACCCGCCCCGCCCTCAGCCCGGACGCACCCCCAGACCTGACCCATTCCCTTCCCCTTCGTCGGACCCAACCCATCCCACTCTTCGCCCCCCACAACCCGGCCCCGCATCCTCTCCGGACCCGCCCCCGCCCCGAACTGCCCCCTTCCGAGCTCCCTGCCTGGCCGCCTCCCCGCCGCCCCCACCCCGCGGACCAGCCCGGCCCCGCCCCGCCCCTCCCACGCGGGGGCCGCTCGGTCTCCGCGCCGCCTTCACCCCGCACCTTGTCGGCAGCCCCCACCTGCCCCAGCCTGGACCCGGCGACCTGTGCAGTGCACGCACAGGAGGAGCTGAGCCCTTTGGGGAAACGGAGGCTGGCCAAGGGATGAAACTTCAGACCCGCAGCTTCCCCCAGGCGCCTGACTGCCGCTCCTCGTTTCTTCCCTCTCCCCACCTCCTCCATCCACAAATCCCCTAGGCCAGGCCCCTCCCTCTCTGGGCCTCACTTTCCCTCTCGGAGAGCTGGGTGCCCCCTCCTGCCCCTCCCAGTGTGCCCTACTCAGTGATGGCCTCACTGTTGTAGGTCCCTCTGGAAGGGGGCACCAACTTTTTATGTCATGTCCAAGTCCTGTCCCTCCTCTAGTTACCCCCCCACTGTCCCAGGTGGTCCCTCTAGTGAGGACCCCTGCAGCGACAAGGGTCTTACTTCTAAAACTCCAGAGCTGACCACATGGCCCTCCTGCCCCAAATCCTCCCGGGTCTCTATTTATCCAGGCCAAGTCCAAACACCGGGCTGCCCTGAGGCTGCCCTGGTGGCTCCCACCTCATCCTAGTTCCTAGATGCCCTGTGCCACCCTGTGCCGATCCCCACTGCCAGCCTTTGCTCAAACTCTGCCCCTCTGCCCTCCTCCTTTGCCTGGCCAACTCCTGCTTCTTCCAGAAACCTCCCTTGCGCCCTCCCTGCCCTACGGGCATCGTGGGTCCTCCAGGCAGCCTCTCCCACCAACCCTCTCCAAGGGCTTTTGGCCAAGCCCTGGCCACCCAGTGAGCACCAAGCCCTGGGCAGGCAGTGGGGACTTCAGGACAGACAGGATCTGCTGTCATAGATGGCGGAGGGGGCTGTGCAGGGGCCGGAGTGGACTGGGGAGCAGCTGCAGTGCTGAGAGACCAGGAGGAGTTGCCAGCCTCCAGTCCCAGCCACACTGGCACCAAGCAGGGTGGTCTAGCGTAATCCTCATAATTCACGTCTGCCCAGCCCCTGCGCGCCTCCCCCTGCTCCTCCGTAAACCAGGCTCCACTCTCCAGTCTCGCGAGGCCAGCCTCCTGCCCCTCTGTTTTCTCCCTCATCCGCTGAGCTCTGGCTACACAGGCCTCCAGGGTTCCGTGGATCCCGACTCACTACCACCACCACCTCCTCCAGCCAAGGTGCCAGCTGGCCCCTCTGCCTGGGCTACTCCTCCTCCTGGCATCCCAAGGCTGGCCCCCTTCTACCTTCAGGACTAGCTCTACCCTCCCTTCTTGCCTGACTACCTGTAAGACAAAGCCTCAGATTTCAGGTCCCCCAAAGCCTGAGTTCCCTGCTTTCGCCAGGTCTGCCCCCACTCAGCAGGAGAGGCTGAACCCCACCTGGCTAGTTCCCCTGTCGGTCAAACCAGCTGCACGCCACCCAGTCCTAAGCTAACAGATTTCATTTTCTTGGTTTTTTGGTTTTTGGTTTTGGCTGAGCCCCACGGCTTGCAAGATCTGTTCCCCGACCAGTCCTAACCACTGGACCACCAGGGAATTCCCTCACTTCTTGTTATTCAAGTAAGCCCATCACGTCCTCCCGAGGGAAGCAGGGGCACCCCACCCTCTTGTTACTACGAAGCCTGCCTCCCACAGCCTCTGGCTGTCCACCCCGCTCCTAAGTGCAACCCTCATGTGGTCCTGCATGGCCAGCTGTGTCTTCCCCCCACCCCGCCCGGGGTTGTGAATATATGTAACTAACAGACCACTCTACCCCACCCGTTCAGTGTTGGGTATTGTGTGTTTGGCTATCTTGTACTATTTAGCATGAGGGATCCTTCCTTCCCTAATGGGGTAAATAAGAGGCAAATAGAACACCACCGTGCTCTCATCACCCAATTTAACTCACTCCATGGTGCCCGGTACGGTAGAGGCCATGATCTCATTATCCCAGTGAACCTACTTCCTGTCTGTCTCCCCTGGGGCAGGAGCGCCATTTGCTACCGGATGCCGGGCCCCTGCTTTGAAGTGTCACAGTACATGTGACATCCTCCCTGGTCCCCTGAGCTGCAGTGGGGAACTGGGGAAGAGTCCCACATTTGATACATTTCCAGCACTTGTGTGAGTCCCTGGTTAACAGAGCCATTATTAGAAATTGTTACACCAACTTTCAATTTAGTATATGATATTAAAAATAAAAACAATAAGTGTGCAAAAGTTATCAGCTCCTCATTATTTCACTACATCATACTCTTCTCTGTGCTCTTGAGAGTATCCCTGACCTTTGTATCTGATGGTAAAAAGACTCTGTAATGATACACATCTCTTCCCATGTAGTGACTTCCTGCTGGCAGCTTGAAACTGGCCATGGGGGGAGTACAGTCAATTCTGCTCTAACACTAGTTTTGAAAACAAAAATTTGTTCCAACATGATGGATACATAAGGGAAGGATTTGAGCGTAATTTGATGGAATGTGGTATTGCTTATGCAGGATTTGGTCTGCAAGAAACACGGAGTGAATGCAGGAAGTAGCACCCCACTGACCAGAGCCACATGGGAATATACAACCCGTGCCCCCCCCCCCCACACACACACACACACCCTCAACATCTACACTCCCTGAGCTGCTAGGAGCCACCCTGCCCTCCCCTGTCTGGGATGACCATGTCGCATCTCATTTCAGCAAACCTCCTCCTGGTACCTCTCAGAGACACGAAGACTACAACCTTCCCACACCACATCCACACATGAACCTCAGGTCTTTTCCAAGGTCAAGTGCCACATGTGCTATAGTATTCATGTCATTCTTAGGGTTTAACGTGTGTATAATGGTGCTATCAGTTTTTAGTAAATGCCTATCTTTTTAAAATGTGTTACTGACACAGTTTTTTTTTAATTTACTTATTTTATTTATTTATTTTTGGCTACATTGGGTCTTCATTGCTGGGCGTGGGCTTTCTCTGGTTGTGGCAAGCGGGGGCTATACTTCGTTGCGGTGCACGGGCTTCTCATTGCAGTGGCTTCTCTTGTTGCAGAGCATGGGCTGTAGGTGCACAGGCTTCAGTAGTTGTGGCTCACGGGCTTAGCTCCTCCGCAGCATGTGAGATTTTCCCAGACCAGGGCTCGAACCCGTGTCCCCTGCACTGGCAGGCAGATTCTTAACCACTGCGCCACCAGGGAAGCCCTTGACACAGTTTTTGAGTGTGGTGTCCTGACTCCTTTTTTCCATGAGCCCTGTGGTTGGTGTGAAGAACATAGTCATTTTCAAGAATATGTCAGGGAAGAACTGGCTGCTTTTACCCCCCAGGAAGAGTTTGCTAAATATCTCCTCGGTCACCAGTGATGAATGGCATAGCAGTCTGGGTGGGAGGACGAGGAAGACAGTTCAACTGTGAGAAGCATTTTGTTCTTCCAGGGAGCCAGCCTGGTCCTGGGCTCGCTGAGCACCCGGCAGTCAGGATGTGGCAGGGGATGACAGATGAGCAGCCCCACCACCGGCAGGAGGTGGGAGCTGAACACGGCATGGCCAGGACCCCAGAGCCAGAGGGGGAACAGGGCATGCCATGTGCAGGAGTGGCTGTGGTGAATGATGTTTGCTGCTCAGGAGGAAACAGCCAGTTTGTCACTTGGGGAGTGGCCAGTGATATTAATGAAGCTGAAACTGCATGTGACCTCTGACCCTGCTGCAAGGACATGAATGCGTCCAAGGTGACCCAGCCAAGAGCTTTCACAGCTGCGTCATTCAACGGTGGTGAATAGACAGAAGCAGACTGTGTGTCCATCCATGGGACAAGGGACAAACAGATAAAGGAAGTATGTGCCCTGTGTGATTCCCACAAATCAGGGAAGGTGGGGTATGGGGCTTGGGGGGAGAAGAGGAGCCAGAGAGAGGGATGCAGGAAGGCGATTTCAACAAGACCCAAGCACTTTCACCTCCTGCTGCCTGGGGAGCAGGAACCTGGAGAGGAGGGAAGGATGACTGGGGGGGATCTTCCTGCACCTGTGTGATCACTTTCACCCTGTGTCCTTTATGCCCGCAGCATGTGAAGAGCAGAGGCTTTTCCACACAACCAGCGTGATCCCCCTTCCCAGGCTGGACTTTGAGAAAGGCTCCTCCAAAGAAGATATATAAATGGTCCACCAGTACGTGAAAAGATGTTCAACATTACTAATCAGTAGGGAAATGTAAACCAAAACCACAATGAGCTCCTACTTCACACCTATTACAATGATAGTATTTTTTTTGAAAAAAGACAATAACAAGTGTTGGTGAGGATGTGGAGAAATTGAAACCGTTGTGTATTTCTCACGGGAATGTAAAATGATGCGGCCATGCGGGAAAAAGTCTGGTAGTTCCTCAAAAAGTTAAACAGAATTACCATACACTCCACCAGTTTCCACTCTGGGATATATACCCAAAGACAGAGAGATTGTAAATAAGCAGTGGGGCTAAATAGCAATGTTTTCACCCAAGATAAGGCATGAATTAGGTGCAGGTTTGCCAGAATTAGCAAAGAAAAATACAATTAAATTTGACTCAGATAAACAACAACAACAAAAATTTTTAGCATAAGCGTAGCCCATGCAATATTTGGGACATGCTTACACTGATAAATTTTATTTGTTTCTTATGTGGGATTCACATTCGACAGGGTGTCTTATGCTCTATGTGACATTTCTAACTGGGTGAGGACAGAGAGATAATCTTCATTATTATCTTTAAAGTAATCTCAGAAAAGAAGGGAATGATTCCTCCAAAAGTTAAACATAGAGTTTGCATATGACCCAGCAATTCCACCCCTAGGTGTAGACCTGAAGACTTGAAAATAGGTGTTCAAACAAATTGTACACACACGTCATAGCAGCACTCTTCGCAGTAGCCAAAAGGTGGAAATGACCCAAATGCCCATCAATAGATGAATGGATAAACAAAATGTGGTTCATCCATACAATGGAATATTATTCAGCCATAGAAAGGAATGAAGCACTGACATGGCTACAATGTGACGAACCTTGAAACCATTATCCATTCTGCTCAGTGAAAGAAGCTAGACCCCAAAGACCACATAGCGCATGATCCAGTTTGGATGAAATGTGCAAAACAGACAGCAGATTGGTGGTTGCCAGGAACAGATTGAGGTGGATGAAGAGTGGAGAGTGACTGCTAATGGGTAGGGGGTTTCTTTATGGGGTGATGAAAATATTCTGGAACTAGATAGAGGTGTTGGTTCGCTGTGAACAAAGATTAATGATAAAATGACACAAGGGATATTTTGGGGGTGACGGAAATATTCTAAAACTAGATTGTCATGATGTTGTAAGATCTTGTAAATTTATGAGGAATCATTGATTTGTACACTGAAAACAGGTAAATTTGATGGCATGTCAATGATATCTCAATAGAGCAAAAAATGGCATATGGAAACACATGCAAATATAGTTGTTTGCATATATATTTCTGAACAAGCAAACAATGTGCTTTGGGAATGCCCACACTGACAGGTCTTTGCTTCCTTTTGCTCCCTCCCTCTCTGGCTCTGTATTTCCAGCATCTCACGGAAGCCCCGAACAGCTCAATTCCACTTGCAGTTGAATTAATAAAGATCAGTAATGAGAAGGTGGATTTCACACACCTCACCTGGAGGTGCCCAGCCCAGGGCTCAGCAGAGGTCAAGGGAAAAGCTAATGACGTGAGCTCTGCCACGCAGATTCCCTAAAGCCAGCTCCATGTGATGCTGCTTCTGTGCATGGTGTGTCCTACTCTTTTGCACCATGAAAATGTCCAAGGAATTTTGCAGCCGGGTAGAGGGCAGACGCACTTGGGCAGAGGGCTTTCCAGTTGTTATCTGCGGTTGCAGTCCATGGCGGAGTGAATGCTGTTTGCAGATGCAACACCATTTCTGGGGTCTGTTAGTGTCCTGTAGCTGCTATAATGTATGACCACAGACTGAGTGACTTAAAACAACAGAATTTCTTCCCTCATGGTTCTGGGAGCCTGAAATCCAAAATCAAGGTTTGGCAGGGTTGGTTCCTTCTGCAGACTGTGCGGGCGGATCTATTCCATGCCTCTCTCCCAGCTTTCGGTGGCCTCTGGAAGTCTTTGGCTTACCTTGGCTAATTGATACATTGCTCCCATGGTTACTGACTAGGGTCCTTGGACTCTTTAATCAATAGAAATTGATAAGAGGCCAGATGAGAAATTCAGGCAAGGGCTTCCCTGGTGGCGCAGTGGTTGAGAGTCCGCCTGTCGAGGCAGGGGACACGGGTTCGTTCCCTGGTCCGGGAGGATCCCACATGCCGCGGAGCGGCTGGGCCCGTGAGCCATGGCCGCTGAGCCTGCGCGTCCAGAGCCTGTGCTCGGCAGCAGGAGAGGCCACCGCAGTGAGAGGTCCGCATACCGCAGGAAAAAAAAAAAAAAGAGAGAAATTCAGGCAAGGCTTTAGAGGGAGCGGGAACAAGAACCAGGTGCCTTTGCTCACTCCCTGAGCTGGGGGTTAAGGGCTTCCTTACATGGGGTGAGGGAGGGCGGGGCAGATCAGGGGGTTGGGCAGGAGGTGTAGTTTAGGTAGTCTGCCCACTCCCTTGGTGGTACTCTGTGCAGGGATCATGGGCAGTACCCTGCCTTTGCTCCTGGCACGTCAGAACTGGCGGTTGGTCTGTGGCCTTTTGGTATCTTACTGTTTATAATTGCCTCTACTGCACATGCATGCAGTTATTTTTTAGTCCCTTATAGTTTCTTTGTATTCTTTTGCTCCAGGAGAACTTTGTCCAGACACACGCACGCAGTAAAGGGTCCCAGGTCCCAGTTCATCTCACAATCTCTGCCTCCATCATCACGTGGCTTTCTCTCCTCCTGTGTGTGTCTCTGTGTGTGTGTGTGTGTGTGTGTGTGTGTGTCCAAACTTCCCTCTTCTTATAAGGACACCAGTCCTATTGGATTGAGGGCCCGCCCTAATCCAATATGGCCTCTTTTTATTTTTTTTAATTTTTTTAATGTTATTATTATTTTTAAATTAAATTTATTTATTTTTGGCTGTGTTGGGTCTTTGTTGCTGTGCCCGGGCTTTCTCTAGTTGTGGCGAGCAGGGGCCACTCTTGATTACGGTGCATGGGCTTCTCATTGCGGTGGCTTTTGTTGCGGAGCATAGGCTCCAGGAACATGGGCTTCAGTAGTTGTGGCTTGTGGGCTCTAGAGCGCAGGCTCAGGAGCTATGGCGCACAGGCTTAGTTGCTCTGCGGCATGTGAGCTCTTCCCGGACCAGGCCTTGAACCTGCGTTCCCTGCATTGGCAGGCGGATTCTTAACCACTGCGCCACCAGGAAAGCCCCTGATCTCATTGTAATAACCGATTACATTTGCAAAGATCCAAACCCATTTGGACTTGTGCTCCAAACAGGATCATATTCTGAGATTCTGGGTGGACATGAATTTTAGGGGGATCTTATTCATGCTAGCACAGGGACCTTTCAGCAAATAATCTTAAGTGATTTCTTAGGCCCTTCCCAGGAAGGGAGTAATATCTGTATAAGTTGAAGTCTGTGCATAAGTCCAATTTGTCACTTCCTTGGCCTAAGTTAGGTTTGCCCCACTGTGACATTCTATAGCCTCAGAGTACAGACCACAGCAAGTGAAGGGCTGGGTGTGGGTGGGGGCTTGGAGCCAGGCTTAGGGGTCCCAACCCAGCTTCACATCTGGGGCAGTGCCAAGCAATCTGGACTCGTTTTCCTTGTCCATCACATAGGGATAGTCATAACCCCACCCTCCTACATGCCGCTAGGACTAAACAAGGCGACGGGTGCGTGCAGAGAGTTCGACTCTGGGCCTGGCCCAGGAGCGGCACCCAGGAAACCAGAGCTGGTTCTGGGCTCCTTTCCCATGCCTCCACTTCCTGGGTCTCCTTCCAAAATCCGGAATCTGGAGAATGTGGGCCTCTTGTGCTGCCAGTAGCATCTCATACTGGGCTCCCACAACTGATAGGTAATGTTGTGGGTCAGTCATGAGCTGCAACCCAAGAGGGCTCTGGGATTCAATGAGGATTCCTGCAGAGAACGGGGTCCCACTGAACCTTGTGGCCTGAGAAGGCTTCCCCCCTCCCCATCTCGGTTCCCTGGGCTGCCCTGTGCTCCCCTGTTAGGTTCTAGAGTCCATCCGAACTGGGGATGGATTTTGTCTGTTCTGTGTATGCCCGTGGCACCCTGGCAAGTGTATCTAGGACCATTTCTCTGTCCTCTCACTGCCTGCTTCCAAAGGTCCTAAGGTCCTCACATTATCGCATTATGTATCTTAAGCATTTTAACCCCCTTGACCCGGTGTGCTCTATAAGTTCCCCCATTTCACAGACGAGCAGCCTGGGGCTCCGTGAGGGGAAGCACAGAGGAGCAAGTTGGCAAAAGCAGAGCAGGACAGGCTTAAGTGGGCCTTGCCTTAACAAGGATGTGATGAAGCCCCCCCCAACCAGGACCAAGGCCAAGATCAAGGTCAGCTCCTGCCCCTCCAACCTCCCTCCCACACACCAGGCCTGGTCCCACCTCCTGGCCTTTGCCCAGGCTGTGTCCACTGCCTGACGGGCCCTTCCCCCCAGCGTTATTCCAGGGCTTCTCTGCCTTGGCACTGCTGACGTTTGGGGCCAGATCATTCTTTGCCATGGGGGGCCGTCTGTGCTTTATGAGATGCTGAGCAGACCCAGTAGATGCCAGTAAAGCCACCCCCGGTTGAGAACCACACTGGTGTAGAGGATCCCAAGCTTCTCACTTTGCAAACCAAATCCTTGGTTTTTTGCACACAATACCCATCCCCTAAGAAAGCCATGTTTGGAAAGATGCCATCACACTATGGGTTCTTTCAAGTAATGATTCACAGCCCGTTTTTATCAGCTGTCAGCCACCAGGAGAGTCAACAGGATAGACTATCAACGAATAAACTGAGACAAGTGATGGGAATATAGAAATGCCCTTTGTCAACCACCAGGAAGGTAGCTGGTTCAGGCAGGATCATAATAGACACTAAGGTTGACGATAGAAGGGGTGGAAAGAACAGGTGATTGGTGTAGACACAAAGGATCTGCTTGCAAAATACCTACCAGTGACAAAAGGAAAAACAGAGCCTCATGGTGGAGACCCTTGTTGTCAAGGCGTGAAACTGGGGGACACAAGACCACACTCACTTCTTTTTTATATATATATTTATTTATTTATTTATTTGGTTGTGTCCAGTCTTAGTTGCGGCATGTGGGCTCTTTAGTTGCAGCAGGTGAGCTCCTTAGTTGCAGCTTGCCAGCTCCTTAGCTGTGGCATGCAAACTCTTAGTTGCAGCATGCATGTGGGATCTAGTTCCCAGACCAGGGATCAAACCCAGGCCCCCTGCATTGGGAGCGTGGAGTCTTAAGCACTGTGCCACCAGGAAAGTCCCAAGACCACCTTCACTTCTGACACCAACTGCAAGTTTAGGAGTCCTAAGACCACCCTCAGGTTCCATAATTTTCTAGAAGGATTCACAGAACCCACTGAAAATTGTTATACTCACAGATAAAGTTTATGACAGTGAAAGGATATAAGTTCAAAACAGCCAAGAGAAAAGTCTAGGAGAAATCCAGGCATGGGTTTCCAGAAGTGCCCCCCTCCCCACACAGTGCAGTCAGGAAAGAGTTATTTTCCTGGCAATGATGTGTGACAACCCACATGGTGTACTGCCAACTGGGCAGGCTCATCCAAGACTCAGTGTCCAGAGTTTTTATTGAGGGGTCCAAGGTCAACTGTCCATGTGGCTGACCTTTGGTCTCCAGACCATCTGGAGGTCAAGCTGAGACCATATGGCCTGAGGCCCCCATCATAAATTAGACTATTTGGTGTGGCCCAAGGTTCCAGGTAAACAAAGACACTCTTCTTAGGCAGGACATCCCAGAAGTTTAGAAGGTACCTCCAAAGAGTCAACGGCAAAGGCCAGACTCTCTTTGAATCAGGTTCAATTCTTTACTACACACAAGATAACACCCAGTGGAGAGATCAGATGGCAGGGGGGGCCTCCTGATGTGGTGTCCTGAGAAGAGTACATCACTGATTCTGTAGTTCTGCCAGGAATGTAGGGCCTGACCCTGGGCATAAGGATATAGATAGCTCCAGATTGAAGGTCACCTACAGAATGAAAAGTCTGTATTCTTTTTTCCCAACAGCTTTATTGAGATATAATTCACACACCATATGAAAGTGTCCAATTCAAGGGTGTTTTCAGTATATACACATGTATGTGTGACCATCATCACAATCAGTTGCAGAACATTTTCGATTGGCTCAACATTGTAAATCAACTATACTTCAATTAAGGAAATAAAAATTTTTTAAGTGTTGTATAAAAAATGATTGGCACAGCAATGTAAATCAACTATACTTCAATTTTAAAAAAAGAAAAAAAAAAAAAAGAAAAGTAGGGGGCTGCCCTGGTGGTCCAGTGGTTAAGAATCCACCTTCCAATGCAGGAGACATGGGTTCAATCCCTGGTCAGGGAACTAAGATCCCACGTGCCGCAGGGCAACTAAGCTGGCGTGCTCTAGAGCCCATGCATCACAACTAGAGAGAAGCCCACGTGCCACAACAAAGATCCCACCTGCCACAACTAAGACCCAACACAGCCAAATAAAAAATTAAATAAAAATTTTAAAAAATATATTGCAGAATATTTTCATCACTTCAAAAAGCAACCTCATACTCTTTAGCTATCATACCAGCCCTCCATCCTCCCACCAGGCCTAAGCAACCACTCATCTCTCTTCCATCTCTATTAAATCTCTATTTAAAACCATCAGAGCCGTGAAGGCCAGGGAAAGATTGAGAAATGCTCTAGGCTAAAGGGGCAGCTGGAGTCCAAATGGAGGCTGGAGACTGCCCAGTGGTGCCGCCCTAGTGGTGGTGTTGGATTCATGCAGTGGCAAGCAGGTTTTGTAGGAGAGTGTCCTTGTTTGGGGGATAGCGTCAGGGTGATAGGGCAGCATGTCTGCCAATTGCTCTGGGATGATTCAGAAAGAAAAATCGCTATGATGAGTGGAGCTGTAGAGAACAAGGAGCAGGGGGCAAACATGATAAAATTCCACCTTCGGGGAATCCAAGTGAAAGGGGGTTCTTTGGATGGTTCTTGCCATGTTTCTGCAAGTCTGAAATTATTTCAGAAGAAATTATGAAAATGATTTAAATTTTTATTTAATTATTTTAAGTTTTTAAATCATTTACATTTTTATTTTTCTTTATTAAAAGGATTTTAATAACATTTATCAAATATATAATATAATTAATATTAATATAACTTTTTCTTTCTTTCATTTTTTACATATATTTGCAATCATTGCAATGTAATCACTACTGTATTGCATTTATTTTTTTTTTAATTAATAGATTTTTTTTTAGCAGTTTTAAGTTTACAGAAATGTAAACTGTAAAGTACAGAGTTCCCCTTGCAACAGTTTCCCCTATTATTAACATTTTGCACTGGGATGGTGTATTTGTTACAATCGATGAATGAATATTGATACATTACAATTAACTTAAGACCACAGTTTACATTAGGGTGTTGTACATTCCATGGGTTTTCACAAACGCAAGAGGTCATATATCCACAATTACATGATCCTACAGAATAGCATATTCTTTTAAAATTATTTTAAAAGAGAGGGAGGGGGAGAGAGGGAAGAAGAAAAGGAAGAAAGAAAGTCAAAGTCACTCTCCTGGTCTTTCTCCCTCTCGCCTGTGCTGGAGCAATCACCCTCTCCTGCCCACCATCAAAGATCAGCTCGGAAGCAATGGACGTGGGGAGAGGTGGTCGGACCTGGTCCACTGCCCATCAGTCATGTTACATTCCAGAATCCAACCTGAGCCAGGAGCCCCTGCCCTACCCCCTCCTGAGCCATCAGTCCCCAGAGACCCCTCAGCCCCAGGACCCCACTTGGAAGATTCACTGTCCTTCTGTTTTATTTTAGATAGGACACTAAAAGCACACGCAACAAAGGAAAAATAGATTAATTGGACTCTATCGAAATGTAAAACGTTTGTGCATCAAAAGACTATCAAGAAAGTGAAAAGACAGTGCACAAAATGGGACAAAATATTTGCAGACCATATAGCCGATAAGGGATTCGTACCCAGAATATATGAAGAACTCTTATAACTCAACAATAACAACAAAAAAGGACAAGCAACCTAATTTAAAAATGGGCAAAGTACTTGAATAGACATTTCACCAAAGATGATACACAAATGGCCAATAAGCACGTGAGAAGTTGCTCAAAATCCCTAGTCATCAGGGAAATGAAAACCAGAACCACAAGGAGATACCACCTCCCACCCATCAGGATGGCTACTATCAAAGCAACAGAAACTAACAAGTGTCCATGAGGATGTGGGGAAATTGGAACCCTCGTGCACTGCTGGTAGGAATTTAAAATCGTGTGGTAGCTAGGGAAAACAGTCTGGCAATTCCTCAATAAGATAACTATGGAATTAGCATATGATCCAGCAATTCTGCTCATAGGTAGATACCTGAGAGATCTGAAAACAGGAACTCAGACAGGTACACGCACATCCACAGCACTAGTCACAACTGCCAAAAGGTGGAAGCAGCCCAAATGTCCATCAGTGGATGAAAGGGTAAACAAAATGTGGTCCATTCATACGATGGGGTATTACTCAGCCATAAAAAGGAGTGAAGCACTGACACATGCTACTATATGGGTGAAATCTAAAAACATCGTGCTGAAAGAAAGGAGCCAGACACAAATGGACAGAGAGTGTATGATTCCATTTATGTGAAATACCCAGAGACGGAAGGCAGATTAGTGGTTTGGCGGGGCGGGGGGTGTGCTTCAGCAGGGGACAGGGAATGAGTGTTCATGGGGATGGGGTCGCTTTTTGGGGTGATGGAAATGTTCTAAAATGGACTGTGGTGGTAGTTGCCCAGCTCTGGGGATATACTAAAAACCATTAAATTGCACCCTTTAAAATGGGTGAATTGTATGGGATGTGAATTGTATCTCACTAAAGCTGTGATTCAAGAGAAAGAAACCCCACGCACGGCTCTTTGGCGGGAGCACGGCTGGCAGGGAGGGTCTGGCACTGCCGGCCACAGCCAGGCCCTACATGCCTCTTGGGCAGCAACCTGAAGCCCGAGAGGGAGCTGGTTAATTTGCTTTGGAAATTTGGATCTAGAAGTCCATCCTGGCTCCGGGTCCCTGTGCTGAGAACGGCTTCCCTGCCTCAGGCCTCCGCCCCTGTCCCTGGGATGCCAAGGTTTTTCTCCGTGGTGCTGTTGCAGGAGTGACAGCTTCTGCTTGGCTCAGGGGGGAAAATATGCTGAGATTCAGCGTCATATGAACCTGGATAGGTCACAGGGGACGGTTCTGGTCTGTGCCAAGCAGGAGAGCTGGCTCCAGGCCAGCACGGCTCCGCAGACACAGGGGACCACTCAGAAGTGGAAACCCCAGGGCAGGAGCTGGGATTTCCTCTCTACCTCTGGTCATGCACGGGGCAGGGGGTGTGGGGCCTCTACACACAGAGCCTGGTCACCTTTTCCTACATGCAATGCAGGGCAGCTGGGGGGGGGTGAGGGGAGGGGGGCAGGTGGGCGCACATTGACCTCTGCAACAGGGACAGATGTGGGGAGGTCATATTGGAAATTTGACTACTGGCTGCTTTCAGGATTCAAGGGAAGTAACTGCTAACGGGGATGGGGTTTCTTAGGGGGGTGAAAAAATGTTCTAGAACTAGACAGAGGTGAGAGTTGCACAACATCTTGAATATACTAAATGCCACTGAGTTGTTCCCTTTAAAATGGTTACTCTTCTGGTATGTGAATCTCACCCCCATAAAAGAAAAAGAAAAGAGAAGAAAAGTAAAGGAAAAAATCCATCTTGCTGCTGAGGAACCCAGGGTGGCCAGGCTCTCAGAGGGACCTGATAAAAGAAATTTTCACCTATTGAAATATAAGGAAGTCATTCTGGCTTATACAAGAGTTAACTTGAATTTGATGCTAACTAAAATAGCCTGTCTGTGGCCTGTCATACATACGTTGTACATCTGCTTTAATTATTTAAGAAAAGGGGACAATTGACCAGAAGTAAAGAGTGTCCACGTTAAAAATAAAAATTAAGGGGCTTCCCTGGTGGCGCAGTGGTTGAGAGTCTGCCTGCCGATGCAGGGGACACGGTTTCGTGCCCCGGTCCGGGAAGATCCCACATGCCGCAGAGCGGCTGGGCCCGTGAGCCATGGCCGCTGAGCCTGCGCGTCCGGAGCCTGTGCTCCGCAACGGGAGAGGCCACAACAGTGAGAGGCCCGCGTACCGCAAAAAAAAAAAAAAAAAAGATTAAATGCCCCTCTTCCTGGGATGCCAATGCTGGTCCTCCTTTGCTGATAAGACTCCCTTCCCAGGTGCAAGGCCATGCTAACTCACTGGGTACATGCTGGTCTGTTCTTTTGTTTGAACCACTGAAGAAATGTAACCCTGACTTGTTTAACGTTCTTTGTTCTGACAAGATAGAAAACCGTGCTGAAAACGCTGCTGCTCCGGAGCAGCTTCTCAGAGTAAGTTGGGAAGATGGCTTCCAGGCTAGTCCTTAGTTTGGCTCAAATAAAACTCTTTTCTATTCTTATTATAGATTGTTTATTGATAACAGACCCCTGTATAGGGCAGCCATCCAGTGGAGCAAGTGAATTTTGGAGCCAGATGTAAGTTCAAATTCTGACTCTTGCATTTACCAGCCGTGTGACCTGCAAGAAGTCAAGCCTTCTAATTGCCTCGGCTGTCAAGGGGAGATCAAAACACTTCCTTGCAGACCAGTTTGGGGATTAAAACTCAATTTGGAGGGACTTCCCTGGTGACACAGTGGTTAAGAATCCACCTGCCAATGTAGGGGACACTGGTCCGGGAGGATCCCACATGCCGCGGAGCAACTAAGCCCACGCACCACAATTACTGAAGCCCACGCGCCTAGAGCCCATGCTCCACACAAGAGAAGCCACCACAATGAGAAGCCCGCGCACCACCATGAAGAGTAGCCCCCCGCTCGCCACAACTAGAGAAAGCCCACGTGCAGCAATGAAGACCCAACGCAGCCAAAAATAAATTAATTAATTAATTAAAAAATTTTTTTAAAAAACTCAGTTTGGAGATTCAACTACTGGGACAGTGCCTGGCGTATAAAAAGCACTTGATAGAAAGGAATCATGTCCATCCAATGGAACACAATCCATGAAGCAATGAAAAGGAAAGAAATACTGACACGTGCAACGATATGGACAAATCTCAAAATGATGCTAATTGAAAGAAGACAAAGAGTGCTTACTGTACAGTTGCACTTATAGAAAATTCTAGAAAGTGTATACTAATCTAGAGTGACCCAAAGTGGATGCTTGAGAAAGAAGGGGAGGGGCAGGTGGGAGGGATTAGGAAGTGTCCTGTTATTGTCTTGTTATTGTGATGTAACAAGAAATCTATATCTGTTCTTCATCCCCAGCTCCTGGCACAGAGCTCCTAAAACCCCTGTCATTTCCTAAGTGACAAGGGCAACAGGAGCATCTTTTGTTAAAATATTTGGTTTCCATCCCCAGTTTCTGAAATAGGAGTGTCTTTTGTTGTTCATAACAAGCCACTTTCAACCACACCTGAGCTTCTGGTACTAAAGTGACTTCCAGAAATCACCTAAGGATGAGGGCTGGTTGCCCGGGGAACGAACCACACAATTAGAGGGTTGGACCTGTCAGTTCTATCCCCCGACCTCCTGGGAGAGCAGAGGGGCTGGAGGTTGATACTGAATCACTAGTAACCAATGATTTAATCAGTTGTGCCTAAGTCGTGAAGCCTCCATAGAAACCCAAAAGGGTGGGGTCAGAGAGCTTCTGAGTTGGTGAACACGTTGGAGGTGCTGGGAGGGTGACATTGTCCAGAAAGGGCACGGAAGTTCCATGCTCCTTCCCACATACCTTTTCCTGTGCATCTCCTCCCTCAGGTTGTTCCTGAGTCGTATCCTTTATTTAAAAAAACAAACAACAACAACAAAAAAGTAATTGTAAAGTGTTTTCCTGAGTTCTGTGAGCCATTCTAGCAAATTGTTGAACCCAAGAAGGGGGTCTTTGGAACTCATGATGTATAACTGGTCTTTCAGAAATCCTGGAGGCCTGGCCTTGCGACTGGCACTGGAAATGGGGCCAGTCTTGTGGGACTGAGCAGTTCACCTGAGCACTCCCCGTGTGGGGTTTGCGCTAACTCCAGGGGGGCTAGTGTCAGAATTCCTTGGTGTGGAAAACCCACACGTTTGGTGTCAGAAGTTCTGCGGGTAGAAGACAGCAAACAGTTTTCTTTTAGGTCCTGAGGGACTTTTGGGGGGGGTGACGGTTGTGTCCACTCTCTCAATTGCAGTGGTGGTTTCACAGGTGGGTACATGTGTCAAAACTTAGCCAGTTGAATACATATGTGCAGTTTATTGTACGTCAGCTATATCTCAATCAATCTGTTTATAAAAAACACACTTTTCCGATGCTTAGAGTGCACATAAATTTATTTGTTGCTGTTCCATTTTTTGTTTGGGTTTTTGTTTAATTTTTTAATAAATGTTTTTTATTTCATCATTACAATTTTAATCAGTAGGAATTTTAATGTCACATATACTTTTTAAAAATATAAAGACTTTTAAAAGCTGTATTTTACAATATGATATCAAGAACACAGAGCTGATACAAGTTGTATAGGTAATCATTTTGACTGTATAAGAAATCTGATCAGAATACTGTTATGGTGAAAGAAAAGCACTTTCTTATAATCATTCATATTCAGCAACAGTGAAAATGCTCTGTGTATGCACTGGTTCTGAATAACACGTTTCATTTCTGTTTCAAACTTGCTATGCTATTACTGTTTTGATGATTACATAGTTCAACATAAAAAGGCATTCCCACTCAGATTCTCAGTAATAAGCCTGATAAGGCAGAAAACCTCCCAATCATAAAAGCTTTTAAGACAAGTATTATGCAAATAAAGCATGGATATCGGACTCACTATAATTGGGATTAAAAAGACAACTATAGGGCTTCCCTGGTGGCGCAGTGGTTGGGGGTCCGCCTGCCGATGCAGGGGACACGGGTTCGTGCCCCGGTCCGGGAAGATCCCACATGCCGCGGAGCGGCTGGGCCCGTGAGCCATGGCCGCTGAGCCTGCGCGTCCGGAGCCTGAGCTCTGTGGCGGGAGGGGCCACAACAGTGAGAGGCCCGCGTACCGCCAAAAAAAAAAAAAAAAAAAAAAAAAAATAGAATACTGCACATTGAGGCCTATTGTGTTTTTGTGCACTCATCTTGCATTCCCTGCCTTTCTTCCTCCTCTTTGAAGTGCTAAAGTGTATTTATACTAGAAAGTTACTAGTAGACTTCATATGAGAACTGTGTGTTTGAAAAAGCAAGACTTTCTAGATAAGAAATCTCCAAATATTTTCTATTTTATGTTTTTATGACCTTCTTTATAAAGAGTGTTTCATGTGCAACACCTGCAGACAGAAATAAATCTACGTTTCCCTCAAACCCAATCGAATATATCAGATACAAAATATAGACATGAAGCAAAGTATGATAGCAGCTGTGATTCTTGGGGGCAGCAGGTGCAAAATCCAATCTTTTGCTATCTATTTACGTCACAGTGGTCAGAACAAAATTGTGCCGAAACTCCCTTTCCCATTCCACTCGAACTGGTTCCCCACAATTGAAACAAACATCTCCTGTGACATTAAGTTGTCATCAGCTTGCGTGATCCCCAGTTCACTCAACCTTTTCTTCTTCATCTGGCCTTTTTGTGTGGAGGCAGCAACTAGTTCATTTACAATTTCGCGATTGCTTTCCACTTGCTCAGAAAGGTCACTCTCACATAAAGCTCCATTTTACCAGTTGCACATTGAATCAGCTCTTCTAGATCCACTCTTTCAGCTACATCTGTCTCTCCACTTGTCTGAACTTTATTTTCTTCCGTTTCATCTTGGGCATTTTCTTGCCGGTCAGAGAAAATTGTAGGTTTCACCAAGACAACACCATAACCTTCGTTATTCTGTATGACATTATTCACCATGGATGTTTTGGGAATGTCATAATGTTCATCTAAGAAGTCCTTGATGAGGATCCCTTCTTTGCAGTGATGGATCTGATTGTCACTCAGGGTGCACTTACTCCCGGGATATATTTCTATACCTGCACCCTTGTCACCCTATAAATCTGAGTTCTTCATTAAAAATTCTGCTGACGTTCATACTGTGACCCCTGTAGTTTCACACTGCAGTACACAGTTTTCCAATGTAGACTTGCCATGGTGAATAATTAAGATTCCTTCCACGGCATCATGCTGAACAACTTTCATGCTTGAGATTTTAATATCCGCACCCGTACAATCCACAAAAAATTGTCTCCTTTGCCTCCCTTTTCTATCACAATATCATCTGGTAGACCATACCCTTCCAACTCAATGGAGTCGGTAATGGAGGATGCACCACGTACCACGTAATGGCCAGGACAAACAATAACAGTGTCGCCCTCCTAGCAGGCATTTATAGCAGAAAATGGATCACTATGGAACTGAATTTCTATTTCTTCCGTACAAGGCTCTGGACAAAGCTTATCCCTGAGCAGGGACTACAGCAGACCAGTCGAGACCACATGGGTGACCTTCTGGCCATTTGGACGGATGCCCTTTGCTTGTATATTAGAATTCTTCTGATGACCAAACACATATCTCAACAAAGGATTCTCTATGAGTTTTAGCTTTCGTTTCAACTGTTCGATCTCTGAATAGAATTTTAACCCTTCCAGCATGGAGATGTTTTCCTGCTCAGAATCAGAGTTACAATGTGACAAACAGCTTCTCAGATTTAAAAATTTCCTGTCACTCTCCTCACACTGAGTCAACAGATTTTGATAGTCAACAATAAGTCCTGAAGGAATTTAGTCTTCAAGAATGTCATAATGCAATCCCAGTCGAGGTTCAGCACATCTAATAAAATAATCATACTCATCCTATTCTCCAGCCAAACTCCTCCAAATGTTCTGATAGAAAAACCTGATATGCTCCGTTGCAAGTGCTGTCTGGTCAAATACTCCAGAACCATCAAACGCCATCCACAGCTCCTGCAACCAGTGTTCCTTCAGATCAAGGAGCTCTTTCATACACTCCAAAGTAAAAGTGCTCACTTGAGATTCACAGAGGTACGGGTCCAGGACAGTAAGCCTCCCCACTGCCTTCAAGGCTGTAAAGTCCACATCTGTGACTGTAGCCAGCACCTCGAACACATTAGTGTGCCAGACTGCCCGCCATCCAGATGATTCAAGGACCTTCTCTAAGAACTCAGCTGTGAATTCTTTTACCTCAGAGGCCTTGCAGTCAGCTAAATTGTAATCTTGATAAGCGCTGAATCACTCATAGAACAGAAGTTGACTTTCTGGCGCAAAACTTGGTCAACTAGTGCCTGGTTTATCATGATTGCTACAATCACTGCATGAATCTTCATCTTCGAACAAACCTTTCTCGAGGGGTCCCGGCTCCTCTTCCACAGCCCAGCCGGTACGCTCGGGGTCCGGCGTCGTAGCCTCCGACCCCAGCCCACCACCTGCCAGCAACCCATCATCCATTTCAAGTTTCCGGGGGCGGCCGCCCAGCCCAGTAATGTGATGACGCAGCTGCTTCTCTAATAAATTTTTAAAGGTCACACTCTGTTTACACTTACTACAAAATACTGGCCATATTCCCCTACATTTTTTTTAAAACAGTGGAGATGCAGGAGAATGGGACACAGGACCAAGACTTCCAAGGAGGGGGAGACATCTGAGAACTCTGCCGAGTGGGACAAATGGGTCTGAAACGTACTCTTGGACTCTGCCCTGCCTGGGTCTGGGAGAAGCCAGCAGTCCCCAGATGCCCCTCTGAACACAGCGATGTCACATAGCGCCCTGTCGACAGGAAGGAGCTCGTGGCTGTTCCGAGGAGCACAGGGAAGGGGGGAACGGTGAGTCTTGGAATGGGGGTACCCAGAGATCAAGCCAGGCTCCTCTCTTGGCCCCATGGGGCCCATCCCATCTCCTCGGGGCTGGGAATGCGCACAAGCCCAGCGAGGGCAGTGATGGGCAGGCGGTCCCCGGGCCAGCCACGTCCAGCCCGTCAGTTCTCAGGTCAGATACGGGCCCCGGGGCAGTGTCAGCGTGGCCCTGAAGGCCTGCAGGTGCCTTGCCTGCACTTCTAAGCGCATGCACCAGCCTTGCTATTCCACACTTGACGGCAGAAACGTCTGATAGGATGTCCCCAGAATCACTTCCCTGAAACCCCAGTCTGCTGGGTTTTCTCCTTCAGGGCAAAAGACACACCCTCCGTGATCATCAGACCCCAGACGGCTGGTCAGCTTGTCTCCCTTGGGACCCCCAAACAGCCACGTTGTCGCTGGGACAGACCCCAGGCATCCCCTGCAGGCCACCCTTGGGGGAACACTCAGAGATGCACCCTCTATACCCCTGCGGCTCCTTCTCAGCTTTCAGGTCCTGTCCGGTGCTTCCTCATTGTGAAGCCCCTCCTGGGGTGCTCCCTCAGCTGGGTGGCTGTGCCTCAGAGCGAGTCCCCATAACATGTGCCGTCTGCACCCGCCCACCTGACCTGGGGGCTGTCTACACCATCTACATCACCCAGGGCCATAAACCTTCAGGCAGAGTGCCATGCATCTGTCCTGGGAGGAGTTGAGAGTGCCAACTGAGGCCCTTCTCAGAGTCAGACACCTCCAGGCACCCGTGTGTGTGGGGTCGGCACCTTTGTCTGTCCCTTGGGCTTCAACCTGGCCTCGATCATTCATTCTTGGAGTCTCCCGACAGGTGAGAGAGCAGGAACCTGCCTCAGATGGCACGCCAGTTCTGAGATCTGATGGAGGAGAAAATCGAGAGCCAGACAATTCAGGCCCACATGGGCATCCTGGCTGGCTCTGCCTTCTGGGCAAACAGACTGGAAATAAAAGTGCCACAGTGAGCGCTCTGGCTCTGCCAGTCAGGCTGTTTCTGTCCTGGGGAAGATGCCAGCTCAGTGCCAGGAATGTTCTGGACACGCCCTGGGCCAGGAGAGAACTGAAGAGCCACTAGGCCACCAGCAGCTCCAAGCACCCTCTGCTCTGTGGGTGGACTCACCTGACTCTGCAGGAGACTGGGTCAATAGCAGGCAGGGCCTGAGATGGCCACTGGGCCAACAGTACCGCTGACCCACTTGCAGGGGGCCAGGGACAGACCCACCCCCCGGATGAGGTAGGTAGGTGTAGACAGCTCCCAGGTGATGTGGGCAAGTGTAGACAGCCCCCCAGGTGAGGTGGACAGGGGTAGATAATCCCCCAGGTGTGGTGGGCAGGTGTAGATAGCTCCCAGGTGAGGTGACTACTTCTTCCCCTTCTCCCCTTCCCTCATCGAGTACTATGGAAACCACCCACAAGGCCAGTGAACCACATGCTCAAAGGTGGACCAGGCCGGCCCAGCCCTCAGCAATACACAATATTTAGGAAGATCAATTCTAACAGGTGAGTTCCAGAACCTCTGACAGCAAGACTCACATCCCAGGGCATCAGTGGGGACCGAAACCTGGGATATAAAGCCAGCCCCAAGCCCATGGTCCATAGAGGACAACTCTTCCCACGGCGCACGTGGGTGGCCTCCCAGGTGTGACACAGGGACCAGGCAGCCCGGGAGCAAGACAGACCAGCTCCCAAGGCAGCTGCTTTGCAGGAGGAGACAGTTCACAGCTCCTTCGTGCAAACCTTCCAAGGCTCCCTCATCATCCTGGCTCCCCAAGCCCATGCCCCGCCCCCGCCCCCCCACCCCCACCCCGCACTCGGCCTCCTGCTGCTCTGTGAGCCAGAAGGGCTCATGCCTACCTCCCCCAGCTCATCCCTCCTCACCTGCCACATCTCCTATGGGCTTCAGCTCTGGGGACAGGCCTCACCCCTCTCCTACCTCTATATGGAGATATAATTCACTTCCTAGACAGTTCACCCAACTGGATAGCTACATGTAAAGAATAAAATGAGAACATTATCTAACACCACACACAAAAAAAAACTCAAAGTGGATTAAAGACCTAAATGTAAGACCTGATACTATAAAACTCCTAGAGGAAAACATAGGCAGAACACTCTTTGACATAAATCACGGCAATATGTCTCTGGATCTTTCTCCTAGAATAATGGAAATAAAAATAAGCAAATGGGACTAATTAAACGTGAAAGATTTGCAAGGCAAAGGAAACTATAAACAAGACCAAAAAAAAAAAAAAGCCAAAAAGACAATCTAGAGAATGGGAAAAAATATTTGCAAATGATGCAACCAAACAAGAAATTAATCTCCAAAACATACAAACAGCTCATACAGCTCAATATCAAAAAAACAAACAACCCAATCAAAAAATGAGCAGAAAGGGCTTTCCTGGTGGCACAGTGGTTAAGAATCCGCCTGCCAATGCAGGGGACACGGGTTCGAGCCCTGGTCCGGGAAGATCCCACATGCCGTGGATCAACTAAGCCAGTGTGCCACAACTACTGAGCCTGCGCTCTAGACCCCACGAGGCACAGCTACTGAGCCCACGTGCCACAACTACTGAAGCCCGTGCACCTAGAGCCCATGCTCCACAACAAGGGAATCCACTGCAATGAGGAGCCCATGCACCACAACGAAGAATAACCCCCACTTGCCACAACTAAAGAAAGCCCACGTGTAGCAACGAAGACTCAATGCAGCCAAAAATAAAAGAAATAAATAAATGAAAATAATTTTTTAAACATATGGGCAGAAAATCTAAATAGAATTTTCTCCAAAGAAGACATACAGATGGCCAGTAGGCACATGAAAAGATGTGCTAATTATTAGAGAAATGCAAATCAAAACTACAATGAGGTATCACCTTACATAGGTCAGAGTGACCATCATCAAAAAGTCTACAGATAATATATGCTGGAGAGGGTGTGGAGAAAAAGGAACCCCCCTACACTGTTGGTGGGAATGTAAATTGGTGCAGCCACTATGGAGAACAGTATGGTGGTTCCTTAAAAAAACAAAAATAGAGCTACCGCATGATCATGCAATCCCACTCCTGGCATATATCCGGGGAAAACCATAATTCGAAAAGATACATGCACCCCAATGTTCACTGCAGCACTATTTACAATAGCCAAGACATGGAAGCAACTTAAACGTCCATCGACAGATGAATGGATAAAGAAGATGTGGTATATTTATACAGTGGAATATTACTCAGTCATGAAAAAGAATGAGATAATGCCATTTGCAGCAACATGGATGGATCTAGAGATTATCATACTAAGTGAAATAAGCGAGACAGAGAAAGACAAATATATGATATCGCTTATATGTGGAATCTAAAAAAAAATGATACAAATGAACTCATATACAAAACAAATAGATCCACAGACATAGAAAACAAACTTACAGGTACCAAAGGGGAAAGGGGAGGAGGGATAAATTAGGAGTTTGGGATTAACATATGCACACTACTGTATATAAAATAACCAACAAGGACCTACTGTATAGCACAGAGAACTATACTCAGTATTTTGTAATAACCTGTAAGGGAAAAGAATCTGAAAAAAGAAAAGATATATATGTATGTATAACTGAATCACTTTGCTGTACACCTGAAACTAACACGACCTTCTAAATCAACTAAACTTGAATAAAAATAAATAAAATTTTTTAAAAATAAGAAAGTTAACCCATTTAAACTGTACAATTCAACAGTTTTTAGTATTTTACAGAGTTGTACAACCATCACCATAACCTATTCTAGGACATTTCCATCACCCCAAAAGGAAGACACCCGTCCCCATTAGCAGTCACTCTCTAATCCCCCTGCAGCCCCTGGCAACCACTAATCTGCCGTCTCTATACATTTGCCTGCTTTGAAGATTTCATGTAAACCGAATCATACAACGTGTGGACTTTGGGGCCTGGCTTAGCTCACTCAGCATGATGTTTCCCAGGTTCCTTCCTGAGGCACCCTTCACAGCTTATCAAAGTTGGTGGAGAAAACCAGCCATGGTTCTGCTGAGGACTGGAAAGGGCCCCACAAAGTCCCTGATGTGAAAGAGACCGTCAACAACAATAATAGCATCAATAATAATAATAGTTGGCCTTTATGATTGTGGTTCATCATACACCACGTACTGGGTATGAATCACGTCATTTTTCTTTTTGCCTTTTTCTCATAACCACCTCGAGTATGGATGACTGTTGTCTGCAGTCCTCACGTGAGGAGGCTGCATCCAGGAGACGGTGGCTGTCCCAGAATCTCACCGCCCTCCTCTCTCCCTCGCCCACGTTCCCCAGCCAGGTGCTTCCCTCCTGCACCCTGCTCTGGGCACTCAGTCTGGAAGGCTGTTCCCAGCAGCCTTTGCGTGGCCCATTCCTTCCTTGGGGGGTGGAGTCCTGCAGCCTCCTGCACCTACAAGGGTTCCCTGGGATGGCAGCCTGGAGACTAGGCACCAGGCAAAGAACTTGGCCCCAACTTAAATGTTCTCATTGAAAAAAAAAAAAGATCAACAAGGAGCTGTTTTTCAGTCAGATGTATTGAACAAATCCGTGAGCATCTTAAAAAAAAATTTTAGCATCCTCTGCTGGTATTAGTGCATGGACTAAACTCTGCATTGCATATCATAGTTTGATCAACTCTGCTGATCATTTACTATACCAGAATAATGTTGGGCTGGCCAAAAAGTCCGTTCGGGTTTTGACGTTATGGGAAACCCCGAACGAACTTTTTGGCCAACCCAATAGAACTGAGTTCCCAACTTAAATCTACACTATTTCCATTAAGATACAAGTCTCGAAGAGAAAAATCTCTTATTTACCGTTAATCCACAAATGATTTGTTTCATAGTATTGAGATTAATTTGCTGTTAGGAAAATTTTGTCAGTAAAAAAGTAAGTGCTGTTAGAATTGAAGGAGAAAAAGAGCTTGACCCCTGTAAGTGAGTTGAAAGGTATTCCCTGGCAAAAAATTATATCCTTAGTCCTACTTCTTGCCCTGGAACTTGTGAATGTGCTCTTAATTGGAAATAGGGTCTTTGGGTCTCCAGCTGTCAAAGGAGACGCAGGGAGACAGGAGATGCAAAGACATTGCATGGGACGGGGGTTAAAAAGGGTTACAGGAAAGAGCTCACGAAGAGCGGGTTGCACCCCAAATCACTCTCCTGTGAGACTAGATTACAGGTAGTGATTAGATCACAGGCAGTTAGAAAGTATAGCTCATAAATGTTTGTCTGTTCGAGGGTCATCATGTAATTTCACAAGTCATTTTGCATAAAATATCTTCAGAATTCTTCAAGACATGTCTTGTTCTGCTTCATAATTGCAGAATAATTGCAAATTGCTTTGGCTCAGCCATTGCCTGGGGCCGCCTTGCAACTCCGCAGATCTGCCCCCCTCCCTGTTTGTCCCTGACACCAAATCTGTGCACATTGATCCCAACGGCCTCGTGTTCCCGGGCCCCTCAAGACAGCTCAGGGAGGCTGATGCAGACACCGCCGTGTGACTGCACAAATCGCTGGCCCGTGGCCAGGTCAGCTCTGGCCCCGAAGGCCAGGAGCTTCTAGCTCTCCGCGGGGCAAGTGTGTTGCCAGCAGGAAAATCTTTGTTTGGTTTGTAAGTTGAGCCAGCCCACTGTGGAAGTGATGGAAGGGATAATAAAGATGGAAACCCTTGTGGTCATGGTGTGGTCAAGGCTCTGAACTTGGCTTTGATGGGCAACGTCGCGGGCATGGCCCTAGAGGGTTCTGCAGAGAGTTGACGGACATGACCCTCGACCCTTTCGCTTTCTGAAATCATCAGACATCTGCTGAGTGAGCTGTTTGGGAACTGGTCCCAGGCCAGGGTCGTGGAGGGAGCGGAGTGTGGGATGCGGGGCAGATAATCTCAAGGGCGCTTTTCATCAGGAACACACATGCGTCATTTTTAATCAATCAAAGAAAAAGACCAAATGCAGTTAATGAAGGCTCGCATACCACGCTGTGATGAAACTTCCAGAAGTCGGATGGGCAACTTTGTAAAACCTTGGAGACAGCTTAAATGTCCATCAGAAGGGAGAATGGCTAAGTAAATAAGGTTACATCCCCACAATGAGATATCAGGGAGTTGATAAAAAGAGCAAAGGAGAGCTACGTATGCTGACACAGAAAGATATATGACATATTGTTCGACGAAAGAACAATCTGCAAAACAGTCTGTATTCCTACAGCTGCTGTAACAAATTACCACCCGCCTGGTGACTTAAAACAACATACACTTATTCTCTTACAGTTCTGGAGGCCAGCAGTCTGAAACCAGTGTCCTCAGGCTAAGTCAAGGTGTCAGCAGGGCTAGTTCCTTCTGGAAGCTCAAGGGGAGAATCTTTTTTTAAAATATTTATTTGGCTGCACCAGGTCTTAGTTGCGGCACGTGGGATCTTCGTTGCTGTGTGTGGGATCTTCGTTGCGGCATGCAGGATTTTTTTTTTTTTTTTTTTTTTGTAGTTGGGGTCTTCGGTTGCAGCATGTGGGATCTAGTTCCCTGACCGGGGATCGAACACTGGCCCCCAGCATTGGGAGCGCGGAGTCAGCCCCTGGACCACCAGGGAAGTCCCTCAAGGGGACAATCTTTGCCCTTGACTTTCCAGGCACCTTAGGCTGCCTGATTCCTTGTCGAGTGACCCTTTCCGGGATGGCACCCACCTCTTGCTTCTGTCGCCACATCTCCTATTTCTGTGTGAGACTGCCTTCTGCTCTGCCTCCCTCTCATAAAGACACTTGCTTGTGACTACATTTAGGACACGCCTGCAAGTGCAGAATAATCTCACTATCGTCTCAAGATCTTTAACATAATCACATCTGCAAAGTCCTTTTTGTCATGAGCATGATATTTACAGGTTTTGAGGATAAGGACACAAATATCTTTGGGAGGGGGAGAGGACATTATTCAGCCTACCACGTTCATCCTTGAGGGTGGCTGAAAGTGTGTCTAGTTCTACTGACGTATCACAATTTATTATGTGGCATAAAATAGTGTATCAGTCAGGCAACAAGGTGGGAAACAGAAGCCACTTGAGATCTTTTAACAGAAAGGGGTTTAATACAGGAAATTCACAACAACTCAACTCTGTCACTGGAGAATGAAAGCAGCCACAGACGATATGTAAATGAATGAGCATGGCCTTGTGCCAATAAAACTTTATTTATAAAAACAGGCTGCAGGCTGGATTTGGCCTGGGGGCCGTAGTTTGCCAACTCTGGGTGATACCACGCCAAACAATGCAAACAAATGGCATAGCCCTCACTTTTCTGCTCCAAACCCCCTGTAGGCTCCTGGTCTGGCCAGAGCACTCTTGCCCCAGGGCCTTTGCACTGGCTGTTCCCTCTGCCTGTAATATACTTCACCTGGATACTCCCATGGCAAAACTCCTCACCACCTCCTCAGTAAGAGGTACGATTGCTGTTCTGACACCTTGATCTCCTCACCCTCCTAGCCTTCTCTTCTCAGTTGTTGTTGTTTTTTGTTTTTGTTTTTTCACTCTTTCATAATATAGTTAGTTCTCTGTATCTGAGGATGTGGAGCCCACCAATACAGAGGGCTCACTATACTACACAATTCTATATAAGGAACTTGAGCATCTGCAGCTATTGGTATCTGCAGGGGGGTCCTGGAACCAATACCCCATGGATACTGAGGGACAACTATGCAGGAATACCTCATTTCATTGTGCTTCAAAGATACTGTGTTTTTCACAAATCGAAGGTTTGCAGCAACTCTGCATCAAGCAAGTCTATCGGCGCCATTTTTCCAACAGCATTTGCTCACTTCGCGTCTCTGTCACATTTTGGTAATTCTCGAAATATTTCAAACTTTTTCTTTCCTTTTTTAAAATATTTTTTGGCTGTGTTGGGTCTTTGTTGCTGCACGTGGGCTCTCTCTAGTTGCGGCGAGCAGGGGCTACTCTTCATTATGGTGCGTGGGCTTCTCATTGCGCTGGCTTCTCTTGCTGTGGAGCATGGGCTCTAGGCGCCCGGGCTTCAGTAGTTGCAGCACGTGGGCTCAGTAGTTGTGGCTCGTGGGCTCTAGAGCGCAGGCTCAGTAGTTGTGGCACACGGGCTTAGCTGCTCCACAGCACGTGGGATCTTCCCGGACCAGGGATCAAACCTGCGTCCCCTGCGTTGGCAGGCGGATTCTTAACCACTGCGCCACCAGGGAAGTCCATCAAACTTTTTCATCATTATTATATTTGTTATGAGGATCTGTGATCAGTGATCTTTGACTTTACTACTATGACTCACTGAAGGCTCAGATGATGGTGGGCATTTTTTAGCAATAAAATATTTTTAAATTAAGGTATGTACATTGTTTTTTAGGCATCATGCTATTACACTCTTAATAGACTACAGTATAGTGTAAACATAATTTTATATGCACTGGAAGACCAAAAAAATTTCTGTGACTGGCTTTATTGCGATATTTGGTTTATTGCAGTGGTCTGGAACCAAACCCACAATATCTCCAAGGTATGCCTGTGCTTATTCCTTTCTGATATACTATATAACTTATTTATTGTGTTTATCGTGTCTTGGCTTTGTCCCCTCACTAGAAGGTAAACCCCACCAGAGCAGGGACCTTTGGATCAATTTTCTACATATGAAATGAATGAGTGTGGTTGGATGAGTGACAGTTTGGGGTGCATGCACACGCACATGTGTGTGTGTGTGTGTGTGTGTGTGTGTGTGTATGCATGCATGAGTGTTCATAAAGATACATTCACGTATCAGGAAAGGTCCACGCCAAACTATTGCAGAGAAACTAGGGAGAGATTCTCTCTTTTTATCTCACATACTTTCTAAGAGCCTGGAACCAACAGAAAACGTATAAAGGGAAAACACTTAATTTGGGCATACCTTTTAGTGAGGAAAAAACCCCAGGATTTCTGAGTGAAAATGGACAAAATAGCCAGGGTCTCTTCGTAATCTGTTTCGGGTGTTAGAGTTCACGTTGTGATGAAGCCACGTGTTAAAATGCCCTGATGGAACATGGGCAGATCTCAGCGTGGGAAGTGGGAGGAACAGACATATCTGGAGTCCCCTGGGGCAGGCCCTGGACTGGGGGTGCCATCGAGAGTCAGTGTTGCACCCCAGATGGGAGGGGGCTGCACAGGGAGACCTGAAAGTTCAGCTACTTCAGGTGCACTTTTACCAGCTGGATGAATGTCCTGAGGCTGCCATAGCAAAGTACCTCAAACTGGTTGGCATTAAACAACAGGAATTTCTTCTCTTATAGCTCTGGAGGCCTGAAGTCTGAAATCAAAGTGTTGGCAGAGTCATGCTCCCTCTGAAGGCCCTAGGGGAGGAAGTTTTTGTTTCTTCCAGCTTCTGGGGGCTCTAGGTATCCTTGGCTTGTGGCCGCATCACTCCAATCTCTGCCTCCGTCTTCACACAGCTTCCTCCTTCCATATCTTCACACTGTCTTCCCTCTATGCTTGTCTCTGTGTCCAAATTTCCCCTTCTTATAAGGACACCAGTCGTGTTAGATTAGAGCTCGCCCTAATGACGCCATCTTAACTTGCTTAAGTCTACAAGACCCTATTTCCAAATAAGGCCACATTGTGAAGTACTAGGAGTTAGGATTCCAACATGTCTTTTTTAGGGGACATGATTCAACTGGTAACAGAGGCCGTGTCCTCTTCACAGGGCACCAAGAGATGATAGGTGTCTGCCTGTCTGTCTGTCTGGGACGGCTGAAGGCTATGCATGCCAGGCCTGCCAGGCGGACTCTCATCCTGCAGCCGCAGATCCTGGAGAAAAGCTCACCTCTCTTCTGTACCTCCCAGTAGCCTCAGGCCAGGTGAGCCAACCCACTGGAGTCAGGAGACAGAACAGGCTTCCACTGTGAATAAACTGTTACCCGGAGTATCATGCCCATCACATGCTTATCAGAAGGGCATCCGTGATGGCTATAGGGCAATTACTGGAGGGACAAAACAGCATTCTCAAAGAGTCTTATTTTGCTAAAATGTTAAAAGTGAGAGGAGGGAATTCTCTGGCGGTCCAGTGGTCAGGACTCAGAGCTTTCACTGTGGTGGCCCGGGTTCAATCCCTGGTTGGGGAACTAAGATCCTGCAAGTCCCATGGTGTGGCCAAAAAACAAAAAAAGTGAGAGGAAAATGAATCTCTCCCATGGTAGGAACCAGAACATTCTGACTCAGCACAGGGAGAAGGAAAGAGAACAGGAAGGATGAACGCCCGCCTGAGCCCCCTGTGATAGGGATTAGCAGGATGCCAGGATTCGCCAAGCACAAGCCAGGTCCCACCTGGGTCCACAGCAAGGGCGTCCTAGCCTGAGCTCTGCGTCCACAGCAGCGGTGCTCACCGTGTCAGCAAACGCTCCTAATTGCTTAGGGTCCGCGGTTCACTGAGCTAATCCTCAGGATATCAGAGGTCTCTGCAACCGCTGAGGGGGGCTTCCGGAACTCCCTGGAACCCAATCAGTTCCAATTAGCCAAAAAGGCAGGAATGTGGGCTGTGGATGGAGCCGGGATGAAAGGGCTTCTCAGCAGGAGAGGAAGTCTGGTCCAGGGGCTGCCTCATGGAAACAGGCGTGGGCTCCGGCCACATCCAGAGGAGGAAGGGAAGGAACCCAGGTCTCGTGGTCAGTGGGGTCTCCCTGTTCGGCGGGGCTGCCAGGCCATGGGATCAAGCAACACTACCCTTTATAGTTAATCTGATCATTTAAAAGCCACGTTTCAGTAAGCTTGACAGAGAAGGACAAATATTGCATGACTCCACTTATATGAGGTCCCTGGAATAGGCAAATCCTCAGAGATGGAAAGTAGAATTGAGACTACCAGGACCTGGGGGCTTGGGGGTGCGAGGCGGAAGGGGAATTTAGTGTTAATGAGCAAAGAGTTTATGACGGGGCTGACGAAAAGCTTCTGGGTATAGATAGTGGTGATGGTTACACAACATGGTGAATGCATTTTATTCCTATTGTGCACTTACAAATGGTAAAAATGATAAATATTATGTTACGTGTAGAGTCTATCACACTGCATTCATTCAAGGCAAAGAAAACAAAAAACAAACCTTCTTGTGCATAGAAGCCAGCTTCCTCGGAAGTGGCCTTCACCGTCCCTGTTGGCAGGGGACGGATGTGCGGTCCAGGGAGATAGCTCCGTCTATCCCACGGTCACCTGGCGCACCGTGGGGTGGGATTCAAGTGCAGCCTCTGGCTCCACAGCCTCTTACCCCCACCCACGTTCACTGTCATTCCTCGAGGTCAAGTGGAGTCTGCAATTCGCCTGCGTGAGCCCATCCCAGCCCCTGGCTATGGCAGGTCCTTGGAAAGGAGTGTCTGAACTTGAATTCAGTGAGATGTCAGTGAGATAGTCCAGATCCAGATTGTTCTGCCTTTTTCTGATAACGGCCCAACCAGCTCTCACCAGTTAATTCAAGGCTTTCTCACTCATCCGGGTGGATTCCTCCCCGCCTGTCCTCGTTCACTCCAGCGCACACACATGGCGGCCACAGCTTCTGCCTTGAATCGAGGCAGCCTAGGGAGGCGTTTGAAAGCTGCTTCTTGTCCAGACTCACTAAACAATCTTAGGCCAGAGGACCACGCCCCAATCTGTGCAGTGAGAGGGTCAGCCCAGGAGACAGAGGTGGTCCCTGGCACCAAAGCCGAGGCACCCTCTTTTTCCTACGGAAGCCCCTTCATGTATCTGATTGAACCCTGTATTAGTTTCCTAGGGCTATTGCAACAAACAGCCACAGACTTGGTGGCTTAAAACCACAGAAATTTATTCTCTTGCAGCTCTGAAGACCAGAAGTCTGAAATGAAGGTGTCAGCAATTTATGGTTACCAAAGAGGAAGGTGGGTGGGGAGGGATAAATTAGGAGTTTGGGACTAGCAGATACAAACTACTATATATAAAATAGATACACAACAAGGTCCTACTGTATAGCATAGGGAACTATATTCAATATCTTGTAACAATCGATCATGGAAAAGAATATGGAAAAGAATATATATATATTCTTATCTATATATACATATGACTGAATCACTTTTCTGTACACCAAAAACTAACACAACATTGTAAATTAACTATAAAAATTTTTTCAAGTTAATAAAAGAAAGGTGTCAGCAGGGCCATGCACCCTCCTAGGGCTCCAGGGGAGGAGGCTTCTTGCTTCTTCCAGCTTCTGGGAGCTCCCAGCATTCCTTAGCTCATGGCTGCATCACTTCCATCTGTGTCTTCACACAGCTTTCTTTTTTCTCTGTCTCAAATCTCCCTCTGCTTTTGTCTTATAAGGACACTTGTCACCAGATTTAGGGCCCACCCAGATAAACCAGATGATCTCATCTCAAGATCCTTCACGTAATTACATCTACAAAGATCCTTTTCCTAATAAATTCACAGTCACAGGTTCCAGGGGTCAGGATTCAGATGTAACTTCTGGGGGGACCAACATTCTCCCTACTACGGCCCCCAAGCACATTCTCTGTGAAGACCAGGTGTCTGCCTGAGCCTCACCAGATCTTTGGGCAAATCTTCTTTTTATCTCCCACCCAGGTAGTGCCCAAAACAGACCCAACCTTCTCCTGATGCAGAATGTTCTTGAAAGACCAACAGCCCAGTATTGAAATCTCCATCACGTGAATCCCCTGGCGGTCCAGTGGTTAAGACTCCGTGCTTTCACTGCAGGGGGCATGGGTTCGATCCCCGGTTGGGGAACTAAGATCCAGCCTGCCCCACGGCGCAGCCAAAAAAAAAACCTCCACCACAGTTCACCACCACTCAAGTGCTCCATGTGACATAGACAGGCTACACAAGGCCAGGCAACCATCCAGGGTACAGAGCTGAGAGGTTCCAGGAGAGAGTTGGGGCTCATACCCCACCCTGACGATGCGGGTGCAGCACCAAAACGTGAAACAAAGCCATAAAGAGTGATGACATTCAAGGACACTTGATACAAAAAGATGCCCATGCTATGGCAGATGGCAAGTTACCAGTGTACATTTCCACTTCATTTTTGTCTGAACTTCGAGTGGAATTATATGCTTCGGAATGTGAGTTGTGCTTATCTCTCCCTGGTGACAATTCTGGATGATTTGCGACTCTCCTCTTGATGATCTCAATTTTCTGCAATGAACCTGTCAAAAGAATTCCTCTAAGATATAAGAAATACTGAAACACGAATACAATCTGTGAACGTCGAGGCTTTATTTTCTTAAAGTGTGAAAAGACATGAGCAATTTCATCTGAATTGACGATGGGTGATGGCCTGGGCAGGACGGAACTGGCCAGAGGGCTGATAAAGGTGGATGCTGGCAAGCCAGGGACTTGCTGCCCCCTAGAGTCCGTCTGGAGAACCTCAGCACCAGGACCAGAAGGGAAGATGGAAGGGCATTGAAGTCAGGCAGAAAGGCTGTGTAAGACCCCTCTGCACAGTGTTCTGATTCCTGCAAGCCCCCCTTCCTCATCTCCTCCTTGAAGACCTGGCCTGGAAGTGGCCCCTCAGGGGTGCTTTGCTCCCCCACCCGCACCCACGAGCAGGGGCGCTGTCCATTTTGGGCCCCCAGTTTACTGCTCAGCTGACCTGAGTTCTGTCCCCTCGACAGAACTGCCACCCAGCTGAGGACGTTGCAGAGAGTGGGTGCCCTATCTCACCTCCCAGCCTGGGTGCCTGGCCAGAGTGGGCACCTCAAAGATAATTGGAGGCACAAGTGACCTCAGGACTGCATCTCTGTGGCCTCTTCCTTCTGGTCTCATCTCCTCTGTCTAGTTCAGTCCATTCTGTGTGGACTAGAGGTTCCAACATGTGGTCCAGCAGTTCCACTTCGGGGTACTTAACCGAAGGAAACAAAATCACTAACTCAACAAGATATCTGCACCCCCATGTTCACTGCAGTATTATTTACAATAGCCAAGATGGAAGCAACCTAAGTGCCCATGGATAAAGAAAATGTGAGATATGTATATTTGTAATGGAATATTATTCAGCCATAAAAAGAAGGAAATGTTGCCATTTGTGACAATATGGGTGGAACTTGAGGGCCGAATACTAAATGAAATAAGTCAGATAGAGAAAGACAAGTACTGTATGATCTCATTTAGAGGTGGAATCTTTTAAAAAATGGACGAAGGATCTGAATAGATATTTGCTATGGACTGAATATTTGTGTTCCCCTAAATTCATAGCCTGAAATTTAAATCCCCAGTGTGATGGTATTAGGAGGTTGGGACTTTGGGAATGATTATGTCATGAGGGTGGAGTCCTCACGAATAGGATTAGTGCCCTTATAAGAAGAGATACGAAAGAGGAAATGATCTCTCTCTCTCTTTCTTTTCTGCCATGTGAGGATACAGCTAGAAGATGGTCATCTATAAATCAGAAAGAAGGCTGTCACCAAGAACCCAACCATGATCTCAGACTCCATCAGCCTCCAGAACTGTGAAAAATAAGTTCATTGTTTAAGCCACTCAGTTTATGGTAAATTTGTTATAGCAGCACAAACTAAGACAACATTTCTCCAAAGAAGATATACAAGTGGTCAATATGCACTTGAAAATGTGCTCAACATCACCAATCATTAAGGAAATACAAATCAAACCCAAAATGAGATACCACCTGGAATGCACTAGAATGGTTACAATCAAAAGTCAGATAACAAATTTTGATGAGGATGAATTAAAAATTGGAAAATCTCTTAATTGCCGGTGAAATGCAAATTGTGTAGCAACTTTGGAAAACAGTTTGGCAATTCCTGAAAAAGTTCACCGTAGAGTTCCCATATGACCTAGCAATTCCACATTTAAGTATATATACCCCAATGAAATGGAAACATATGTCCACACAAAATTTATCCTTGAATAGTCACTTCAACTTTACTGTAACAGTCAAAAAGTGGAAACAACCCAAATACCATCAACAGACAAATGGAAAAGCAAAATGTGGTACATACCTACAATTGAATATTATACAGCTATAAAAAGGAATGAAGTTTTGATTCACACTGCAATGTGGATGAACCTCAAAGCATCATGGTGAGTGAAAGAAGCCAGATACAAAAGATCACAGAGTATATGAGTCCATTCATATGAAGTGTCCATAACAGGCAAAGCCACACCTACTGAAGGTAGACTAGTGCTTGTTGAGGCCTGGGGTTGTGTGTGTGGAAGGGTGGGGAAAGGGGCTGAATGCTGGAGTATGGTGATTCCTTCTGAGGTGTTGAAAATACTTTAAAATGGATTATGGTAATGGTTGCACAAGTCTGTGGATATACTAAAAATCCTTTAATTATACACTTTAAATGAGTGAATTATGTGGTTTGTGGATTATATCAATAAGTATGTAAAAAAAAAAAAAAAAACCTTGTCGGTAGAGGTCAAAAAGTAATAATAGACCCGCTATTATATTCTCACCCCCAAGTTAAAGGGTTGCTGCTCCCTGCTTGTAACTTCCTATTTTTTTTTTTTTTGGCTGCATTGGGTCTTTGTTACTGTGTGTGTGCTTTCTCTAGTTGTGGCAGGCGGGGGCTACTCTTAGTTGCGCTGCATGGGTTTCTTATCGCGGTGGCTTCTCTTGTTGCAGAGCGTGGGCTCCAGCGCGCGGCCTTCAGTAGTTGCAGCACACAGGCTCAGTCCTGTAACTTCCTTTTTGAAAGTAACCATACATTTGTGTGTGGCAATTGTCTTGTTTTTTGACGGTTCTACCACCTGTATGTGGAGCCCCCATGATATATTTTAGTTTTGAAAAACCTGAGTGTTACCCAGACAAGACCTAACTCCGCTCTCTTCCAGCTGCCCATGTTGCTATTGAGAATTCAGACAGCATGACTTTCTGTTTCTTCTTCTCTGCAAGTTTGAAAAATCTTTCCTTTAACCCCTAGTGTTCTGAAACATACGCTGACTTGTTCAGTGTGAAAGGCAGCTTCTAACATGGCCTTTGGGAGATGATTAGGTCATGAGGATGGAACCCTCATGAATGGGATTATTGCCCTCATAAAAGAGACCCCAGAAATCTCCCTTGCCCCTTTCACCATGTGAGGACACAGCAAGAAGACGCTGCCTATGAACCAGGAAGCAGCCCTCACCAGACAACGAATCTGCTGGTGCCTTGAGCTTGGATTTCCAGAACTGCAAGAAATACAGTTTCTGTTGTTTGTAAGTTGCCCAGTCTATGGTATTCAGTTATAGCAGCCCAAACGGACTAAGATAACCTGTTTTCAATTCTTTGGGGTATATAACTAGGAGGGGAATTGCAAATGTATTTAATGGCAGAAGGAGAGTGTGAAACAGCTCTGATTTTCAGGTAGTGATGAGCATGGTGGCAAATTTTGTTTCAGGTATATGAAGTTAAAAATCCCTCGCTCCTTATTGGAAGGGTCAGAAGAAGGAGCTGGCAGAGTTTTGGTGTGATGGCAGATTTGGGGGGTATTGCGGGGTTAGGGAGGATGTGGGGAAGTGGGGAGAGCTTATAACTCCCCGACATATATGGTCACTTCCTTCCCTGTGTGCCCCCAGAGAACAGCTGTGTCACGATGGTGGCACTGCGTTTTTGCATTATTTCTTTGTTTTGTGATTGTTTCCCCCGCAGTGCTCTGACAGCAGGATTTTCAGAGAGGATTTGAGTACTGCCTTGAGTTGTGTCTTCTTATCTCCCATCTGCTATGATAGCCTCCCCAACCCCTCCTTCTAGAAGCAGTCACCAAATTGATATGAAACCACAGTTTTTCTGATTGTAGACCTAACATGTGATCATTACCAAAAAAATGGAAAACGTAAACCAGGAGGGCAGAAGCTCACTCATGATCCGTCACTCAGACCATCACTGTCAGCATATTTGGTGTTCAATTCTAGTCAGTGTGCTCATTCTATAAGAAGTCTTGGAAGGTCCCTCGCCAGCGCAGCACTTTGTCCAACTCCTTGCATGCCTGCCTCTCCGGCAATAGTGGACAGCTCTTCTTTTGCATGGGAGCAATTCACAAAAAGCAAAACTCTTTCTTGGCCCACCAACCCTCATTCAAAAATGGTGACAACTTTTGAGTCCCACAGGAAAAAGCTAACTATGTTCTTTTACAACTTAGATTTCCTACTTTACTGTTTCGATCGGGGTCAGCAAACTTTTACTAGGTCAGATGGAAAGTACTTTAGGCTTTGCAGGCCAGATGGTCTCTGCCACAAAGACTCAACTCTGCCATTATAGAGTGAAAGCAGCCACAGACCATATGTACACAAATGGGTGTGGCTATGTTTCAATAAAACTTTATGTGCAGGCACGGGAGGAAGTTCAGATTTGGCTTGAAGTCTGTAGTTTGCCAACCCTTGTCGAGATTTTTGCCAGACTTTGTGTTAATTCCCAGCCCAGTCATGGTCGAGAGGAGTCACACAGAGCTGCATTCTCATCTTTTCTTCTGCAATGAATGAATGAGGTCAATGAATGAAGATGGTGTGGCTGATGGGGTGGGGGTGGGGGCAGGCACAGGGAATGGGCCTGCCCCATCATAGGGGTTACCACACAGAGCATTTCCAACCCTTGGGGTCACTGCGCAATGTCCAGACACGTTTTTGGTTGGGGGAATGCTACTGGCATCTGGTGAATGAAGGTCAGGGATGATGCTCAACATCCCTCAATGTGCAGGATGGGGACTTCCCTGGTGGGGCAGGGGTTAAGACTCCGCACTCCCAATGCAGGAGGCCCAGGTTCGATCCCTGGTTAGGGAGCTAGATCCCACATGCATGCTGCAACTAAGAGTTCGCATGCAGCAACTAAGGAGCCCATGTGCCACAACAAAGACCTGGTGCAACCAAATAAATAAAAAAATAAAATAAAATAAAATATGCAGGATGGCTTCTGCTGCAAAAAAATGATCTGGCTGCAAACATCAACAGTGCTGAGGTTGAGACACCATAACTTGAATGTAAGCATGGCAATTTAGAAAGCCTGTTTGCTTGATTTCCATGTATGAATTTCTTGTGGAAATGTGATACATGCAGATGAGAAAATACTTGACCAGAGGAACACAAAATGCAACAAGAATCACATGCAAGCATTCCTCTAACCTCAGGGTCCCCAGTACCCCCACCCTGGACACAGCTTCTCTCAACACTTTTTGTTTATCTTTCCATATTTTTAGAAATTTTAACACAAATTGTTCCACACCCTACACATTATCTTGACCAGTTTTCATTTAAAAAATCACGGCAATCTTTCCATGTGATTCATCTTCACAATGAATAGTTTTTTCTTAAATAGTTTTAAGTTTAGTTCCTAACATGACAGAGTGTATTTTACATACCATCTGTTCATTCTGCAGCCCTCTGGAGCCCTTGCTTAATTGAAGCATGTGGTATACCACTGCCCATTTTAGACGGTGGGTGGCATAATTTCACAATTGCTAATAGAGGCCAAAAGATGAAGGGAACTACAGGGAAGACGAATAGTCTAAAAGCTGCTGGAGAAAGAAGAAAAAAGAGCAGAGGGAAAAACAAGCATATGCAGATTATCAGACACTTATATCCTGAATATAGGGCAACAGGAGGGTTCGGCCTAAGTGCTAGAAGTTTGGACTGTCATTGGTGGAGATGAGGAAGGCTGCAGGAGGGTTGTGTATGTGTGCATGCGTGTGCTTATCGTATTAAAGTGTACCATTCAGTGGTGTATTTTTTCCTGGGTCTGTCATAACAAATTAACACAAACTTGGAGGCTTAAAACTATGGAAATTTATTCTAACCATTCTGGTGGCCAGAAAACTAAAATCAAGGTGTGGGCAGGGATGGTTCCTTCTGGAGACTCTAAGGGAGAATCCTTCCCATGCCTCTCTCCTAGCTTCTGGTGGCTGCTGGCAATCCTTGGCCTTCCTCGGCTTGTAGCTACACGGCTCCAATCTCTGCCTCTGTCATCACATGGCCTTCTTTTCTCTGTGTCTTATATCTGTTTTCCCTGATCTTTTCTTATAAGGTCACCTGTGATTGGACTTAGGGCCCACTGCCAATCCAAGATGACCTCACCTTGCGATCCTTGTGTTAATTACATCTGCAAAAATCCTTCTTCCAAATTCAATCTCATTCTGAGGTTCCAGGTGGATGTATATTCTGGGGGCCACAATTTGACCCACTACAAGTGGTTTTTAATATATTCAGGGTTGTGCAACCAATACCTCTATCTAGTTCCAGAATATTTCATCACCCTACAGGAAACCCCACACCAATTAGCAGTCACTCCCATTCCCTGTCCCCCAGCCGCTGGCAACCACTGATCTGCTTTTTGTCTCCATGGATTTGCCTCTTCTGGACATTTCACGTAAATGAAATCATAAAACACTTGGCCTTTTATGTCTGGCTTCTTCATTCAGCATGTTTTCCAGGTTTATCCATGTTGTAGCATGAATCAGAGTTTCACTCTTTCTTATGACTGTGTAATATTCCATTGCATAGATGCACTACATTCTGTTCTTCCATTCACCCACTGGTGGACATTTGGGTTGTTTCCACCTTTTGGCAATTGTGAATAGTGCTGCTATAAGCATTGGTACTCAAGTATCTATTGGAGTCTCTGGGTTCAATTGTCTTAAGGTCCATACCTAGGAGTGAAATGGCTGAATCACATGGTAATTCTATGTTTAACGTTTTGAGGAACCGTCACATTTCCACAGAGGCAGGACCACTGCCCATGCTTCTGACACCTATTGCAAACTGGAGGTCTCCCAAAACCATCTCAGGTGGTTTTGAGATGGTTAATTAATAATTAACCAATAGTTAATTATTGGTTAGTTAATAATTATTGGTTAACCAATAGTTAGCTATCGGTTAATAATTAACCGATAGTTCATTATTGGTTAGTTAATCAATAGTTAATCAATAATTCACTAGAAGGACTCACAGAACTCATTGGAAGCTGTTATACTCACGGTTACAGTTTATTACAGTGGTAAGATACAACTAAAACCAACCCAAGAAAGAGATGCATGGGGCAGGGTCCAGGAGGGGTCCAAACATGGGGCTTCCAGTTGCTCTCTCCCTGGAGACTCACAGATGGCAATTCCCCCTCCCAGCCACACTGTGTGACAACACACACCAATTATTAACTAGGGAATCTCACCCAAGCCTCAGTACTCAGAGTTTTTGTTGGGGCATGGTCATGTACAGCTGCATGGCTGACTTTCAGTCTCCAGTCTCTTCCAAAGGCAGTACTCAAGCCCCCCATGGCCCGAAGTCCTCATGCACTCAGATACTCCTATCCAGCAGAACATTCCAGGGGCCTAGAAGTCACCTCCTAAGAGCTGACAGCAAAGGCCCAATTTCTCTTAGGCAAGGTTAGTTCTTCACCATACACATGGATTGAAGTTTCTTCTGCTATTGTTTTCTCTCCTGTCTTCCTGGATTATGAATAATTACTCTCCCCCCATTGTTTACATGTTTTTATTGTGGTAAGAAATACAGAAAATGTACCGTAGTAATCATTTCTAAGCATACAGGTCACTGGTGTTAAGAATATTCACATGGGTGTGCAACCACCAGCACCATCTTGCAAAACTGAGACTTTTTCAGACTTTTCATCTTGCAAAACTGAGACTCTGTCCCCATTAAACACTAACTCAGAAACCACCACACAACCGAGGTCAGAGAAGGTGGGATTTGTTAGAATGGCCCTGGTTCATGGAAACATGGGGGTTGGGAAGAGAAAGGATGAAAGTTGGGGGGGGTTGAGGAACCTTGGATTCTTGGGTGAACATCAGCTTAGCTGCCATCAGTTAAAGATAAAATTTACCGTTGAAATGTAGAGCTGTATCCAACTCCACTGGTGCTTAGGGAAATGCAAACAAACAAGAAAAATGGTGAAGTCTAACCTCTGGCTATTGTTATGAGCAGTAGCTCTAATGAAAGTGAAGAGAATGTTGGGTCACACCTTCCTGCCAGAGCAAGGTCAGATTTCTATAGATCTGAGCTTTGGCCACCAGCCCACGAAGGGAAAAGTTATGTGGGGACAACAGAGTGCCTCTTAGGCCTCTGGTCACCGGGAAGGTAATCCACATGACATGCGGGCGGGCGAACCAAGAAACTACTGATAGTGGATGGGGTGTCGTGTCAAAAAGTTGCTTGTAGATGTCAACGGAGGAATGCTCCTTGGGAACCAGGAAGACTGCCAGGGCCCACGTGGTATAGACAGAAGCCCAAGCGTGGGCTGGACCAATCCTCTGTGCCATAGTCCCGAGTGGAGTGTAGATCGCAGCTACGGCAAAACCGCGTAGGCGTCCCCCAAGGATGGCCACTGGGACTTTGGACTGGATGGGGAATTTCCATTTGAGGGCCAGCTCTGAACTTGCTGTGGGTTATTGAACAGAACTGCCCTGTGACTAAAGGACATGAAATCATCTTGAAAGTGAAATACGGTTTACCCTTGAACAACAGGGGGTTAGGGGCTGTGCAGTCGAAAATCTGCGTAGAACCTATAGTCTGAGCTCCGTAGCCGCAGTTATACATCGTGGATTCAACCAACCACGGATGGTGTCGTGCTACAGTATTTACTACTGAAAAAATCCATGTATAAGTGGACCGGCAATTCAAACCCACAGCGTGCAAGGGTCAGCTGGATTCATGATGTCTGTGAGGTTCTGAGGCTCAGGACCAGCTCTTTGAAATAAGCTGGGACAACACGCACCTTCTACTGCCCCTTACAGAGAAACCAAGGCTCAACTGCAAAACAGTTTTATTTGTTAAATTATCAAACGGGACTATCTTACAAAACAAAAACTATATGGCTAGGCTAAGAGTATAAAGTGCTCAAGTTTCCAGAACATCATATGTGGTTCACTGCAGGTCCACCCCCTCTCCCCACCCCAAACAAGGGGCACAGGACGTGCTTCCTTCCCCATGGTGTGCAGGAAGGTCCCCACCCCGGTTGGGGACACAGCCTGCGTGTGGATTCACGGCTCGTCGTGGCCCGAAAGGAGCAGGCTCCTTAGCTCTCCCTGAGTTTCCCCACCAGTGGCCTCCTCAGGATTGAAATACCACTGGCTGGTGGCCTTGGGGCCCTGGGCCTTTTCCCAGGCCTCCTGGTTGATTAAGGCTGCCTCTTTACTCGCCTCGGCGGAGAGTTCCAGAACCTGGGTAAAGCTCCTGTGGAAACAAGACGATGATGAAAGCTTTTCACCCTCTGTGCCCGAGCACCTTCGCAGCTGCCATGTTGGGGGGCGGGGGCGGGGGGAGGTTCAGGGTGACCCTCCTCGGGCTCGTGGGAAAGCGGCGGTGAATAAGTTTTGTCTGAACAGAACTCAAACAGGGAAGCCCTGAGAGCAGGACCGGGCAGGTGTGAAAGAAAAGAGTTGTTTACTCGACAACTATTTAGGGAGTATCAACACTTGACAGGAACCATCCTAAGAGCGGGAGGCAGAGCCATGAACGGGGAGCTCCCCCAGCAACCACACAAGATAAACGGCAGTGGGGAGATCAGCACAGAACGAGCGTGCTTCCCCGCTCACTCCCGTGACCCCGGCCATCTAGAACACTTTGGAGTGTCTGATTCCGTCCCGGGGCACAGAGTGATGAGGAAGATGCCACAGCAGGTGGCGTTTATCATGAGTACCTTCAAACCTCTCAGGCACCTCGGGAAGTACATTTGGCATCATTAGGGAGAAGAAAACTAGATTCTTTTTTGGAAGAGGTGGAAGAAAGCCTCATGGTTAGAAATGTCCTGGAGGAGAGAGAGAAGGGGACCGGGTGGCTTTCGGGGGCTGGACATAGGCTGAGTGGACCTGGGCACTGGTTACACAGGGTGCCCGGTAGTGAAAGCCACTGAGCTGTACCGTTACAATCTGTGACTTTTCTATGTGTACTTATACATCAATAAGAAGTTCCTGGGAATTCCCTGGTGGTCCAGTGGTTAGAACTCTCTGCTTTCACTGCCGTGGCCTGGGTTTGATCCCTGGCTGGGGAACTAAGACCTCACGAGCCACACAGAGCGTCAAAAAACTATCTGAGGGCCCCTGAACTGCTGTGTTACCCCAAGGAAGTGATCGCCCCTTTCTACTTTGGCTGCTCAAGAACGAGCACAGGAGTTTTGGTTGGGTTGAAGGCATCTTGCCCATTCCCCTCTCCCTGCCTCGCTGGACCCTCATACCCTCGGCCCCTGCAAACACCAGAGCTGCCCACCCTCCGGAACACAGCACACCTTCCACAGGGCAGCCGCCAACAGCCCATCTCTGCCCGACGAGGAGATGCGGGGAGAGGGGTACTATCTTTTTAAAAAATATTTTCTGTAATACCTTTGGAGCTCCAGATCCTTCTTTTGGGTCATTTCCTTGAGTTCCCTCAGCAGGTCCAAGGCCTTCGCGTTTTCTTCTGAGCTGCTGATGCCAAGTTCTCCCAGCAGATGGCATGTGGTCGTCAATTCCCCCTGCAACTTGTCTGGAGGGGAAAAGGGGTTGTCAGCCGTGGTTTCAAGGTGCCCCAAGCAATGGATGCACGAGCTGGCTGGCTGACTTTATTTTTCTCCTTTTGCTGGAATGCTCTCTTGTTATGCAGGAATCGTGATGAGCTCGAAGGCAGAAAGGGTCGTGAAGGAAGATATTCGTGCACTGGTACTGCCTCTGTGCCCCTTTGCCTGAGATCACGGGGCTCTGAGATGGCGGGCCATGCGTGTCTGCCGTCTAGGCAGACATCGGAACATACCTGGAATGGTGCACTGGTGTCCTCAACAGAAGCAAATCCAAAAGACAGAGAAGATCTGGTCTAGGAGTAACTTAAGAACAAACCCATGGTTCCCACTCCCGGTTCCCAGCACTTCTGCCCCCAACGCCCCCCCAGCAGAGAGCCGCCTGCAACAGCGCTGGGTCCCCCCTGCTCTAACAAAGCCAGCATCTCTCCGAGTCCAGCACATGTCCCAGCTGTAAATTATAACACTTGGGGAGCCTTATAAGCGTTCTTACAAACACATATCTTCTTTGCCAGGGGACTGAACTGTGTCCTCCCAAAAAGACATGTTCAGGTCCTAATCTCAAGTACCTGTGAAGGTGATCTAACTGGAAATGAGGTTTTTGTAGATATAACGGAGTTAGAATGAGGTCATTAGGGAGGGGCCTAATCCAATAACTGGTGTCCTTCTAAGAAAAGGGCAGTTTAGACACAGAGGCGCTCAGAAACAAGGCCATGTGAAGACAGAAGCAGCAGCACAACACTGTAAATCAACTATACTGCAATAAAAATTTTAAAAAAACAAAAAACAATACCAAAATAAAATAAAGCTTGGTGACTTCCCTGGTGGTCCAGTGGTTAAGAATGCTCCTTCCAATGAAGGGGACGCAGATTCGATCCCTGGATCCCACGTGCCGCGGGGCAACTAAGCCCGCATGCCACAGCTACGGAGCACACAAGCCACGACTAGAGAGCTACAACTACAGAGCCCCCACACTCTGGAGCCTGCACGCCGCAATGAAGAGCCCACGCGCTGCTACGAAAAGATCTCATGTGCCACAACTAAGACCCGATGCAGCCAAAAATAAATAAATAAATATTTTAAAAAATCTTAATAAAAAAAAAAAAAACAGAGTCAGAGTCTGAAGGAATGCTCCATGAGCCAAGATTGCCAGAACACTAAAAGCCAGGGGATGCATTCTCCCCTAGAGCCTCCAGAAGAAGCCAACCCCAATGACACCTTGATTTCGGACTTCTAGTCCCCTAAACTGGGAGGGAATAAATTTCTGTTGTTTTAGGCCAGCTGGTTTGTGGTATTTTGTTACAGAAGCCCTAGGAAACTCAAACAGTCCCCAATCCCAACTCCTGGCAACTATCTAGGGCATTTATCAGAGATGGAGACCAAGAGATATAGACGTGCAGTTGGTTGCCATAATTATAAAATTAGAAACTCAGACACAGATGATGGTTCAACATGGCTCATTTTTCAAGGTCCCGTTTCATACATATACTATTTCACGTTGGAAAAGGCTTGATTTTACATCAGTAAAATCAAGCTAAACACGTCCAGGTGGCTCATGAGAACTTTGATTAGAAATAACCAAACTCTACGTCATATGATCCAGCAATCCCAATCCTGGGCATATATCTGGACAAAACTATAATTCAAAAAGATATATGCACCCCTATCTTCATAGCAGCACTATTTACAATAGCCAAGACACGGAAGCAACCTAAATGTCCATGGACAGATGAATGGATAAAGAAGATGTGGTACCTATATACAATGGAATACTACTCAGCCATAAGAAAGAATGAAATAATGCCATTTGCAGCTACAGAGATGGACCTGAGATTATCATAGTAAGTGCGGTAAGCTGGACAAAGACAAGTATCATAGGACATCACTTATATGTGGAATCTAAAATATGACATAAATGAACTTATCTACGAAACAGAAACAGACTCACAGACGCAGAGAACAGACCTGTGGTTGCCAAGGGGCAGCGGGGGGGATGGAGTGGGAGGCTGGGGTTAGCAGATGCAAACTAGTATCTATAGGATGGATAAACAACAAGGACCCACTATATAGCACAGGGAACTATATTCAATATCTTGTGATAAACCATAATGGAAAAGAATACAAAAAAAAAGAGAATGTCTATGTGTGTATAACTAAGTCACTTTGCAATACAGCAGAAACTACCACAACATTGTATTGATAAATCAACTATACTTCAGAGAAAGAAAGGGAGGAAGGGAGGGTGGGGTACGGGAGACAGGGAGGGAGGGAGGCGGGGAGAGGGAGGGAGGGAGGGAGGACCAAACCGTAGGGCAGCTGAAAACTTATTTGGGGAAGATACATGTTCTAAAGAGAATTTTAGGATAGAGGATGGCACTCTTCACACTTGCCGCCTTCTTCAAGTGAAGTATTAGGTGAGAACCCTATACAGGAAAGGGACCCTCTCAGCTCTGCTTAGAAGGCAGGACAGGGTTGGGGTCGGTGGCCCTGTTGTTCCCCAGCCACCAAAGCACCTTTGTAGAGACTGCAGGCTCCCAGGACGCCTTTCAGCAGGACGGGAAATCACTGCGGGGATCCTACAGACCTAGGTTCAAATCCCAACACAGTCCTTACTCAGGGCATGACCCCACACAAACCGCAGCCTTGCTGGCCCCCTGCGTCTTCTGCCATTTGATGGGGTACGCGCCGTCTACCTGAGAGGAGGCCTATGACCTGACACGAACGGATAAAGGTGCCCAGGACACGGGAGATGCCAGCATGCACTGGGAGGTTCATCCTACCCCTTGCCAGGCAGCTGCCCCATTTCCTACCTAAGAAGCACTGCCCGTCTCCGTCCAGGTGGACCGATTTCACGGGCAGTTCATGCCTCGTGGTGTCCAAGGCCGTCGCAAATGTCTTGTATCGTTCCTTAAAGCAGCTGGCTATGGCCTCACAGGGGCTCAGCATCTCGATCTGCAGGCAGAAGGGGAAGGAGCCTGTGGGACGAGGCCCTGCACTCACCTCGCCAGAAGTTTACCAGATGGCAGGCACCTGTGAGGTTAAGACACAGCACTGTTCTGCCAGGTCTCCCAGAGAAACTTCCAACGGTGCAGTGGGCTCTCCCCTCACTCCCAGGTGCCCCGAAGATAGCCCGGCCAGTAGTAAGGTGGCCTGGGTCTCCTCACCAGGAACATGTGTCCGCCTTCCAGCTTGTTCCAGGGCTGGGCCCTCCTGCTTCAGAGCACTGAGCTGACATGCCTGCCCCCCACCAAGGCCATGCCCGGCAACCCCTTTTCCCTTGTACACGCTGTCTGGGGGTTGTAAGGATTCATTTGTTTGACTGTCTTTCCCTTCCCTTCTATTGTGAGTTCCACGAGGATAGGGACTCTGTTCTCAGCTCAGGGCCGGGCTGCTGGGCACACTCATGTGTACATGCTGGGTGTTACAGGCTGAATTGTGTCCCCACAAATTCCTCTGTTGACATCCCAACCCCCAGCACCTCAGAATGTGACCTGATTTGGAGACTTTACAGAGGTAATTCAGTTAAGGGGGGGTCATTAAGCTGGGCCTTGATCAGTAATGACAGGTGTCCTTACAAAAGGGGGAAATGTGGAGACAGACACTCAGAGGGAGAGAGCCAGGTGACGAGACACAGGGAGAAGATGCCATCGACAAGCCAAGGAGAGAAGCTGGGACACATCCTTCTCTCGTGGCCCTCGGAAGGAACCAACCTTGCAGACACCTTGATCTCAGACTTACAGCCTCCAGAACTGAGAGAGAATACATGTCAATTGTCTAAGCCGCCGCGCACTCTGTGTGGTCCTTTGTTATGGCGGCCCCAGGATACATCCTTACTGGGTGAGGAGCCCCATTCCCTGATCGGCCCTTTCTAGGTTCCCACGATTCGCTGTGACCTTCCCTGGCGTGGACACTCCAGTCCCAGCACTGACCACACAGCACCAAGCCCAAGTCTCCCACCAGCACCCTGGCCCAAATGGGCAGGTCTGGAGTACATCTGTGTCACTGGGCACAAGTCTCAGGATACAAGTCACCAGAATACATGCCCATGTGTATATTAAAGGGACAGAGCCCTCTTGCTGGTTGGTTCTGACATTACCGCCTTGTCCTCTGATAAACCGTCACATAGCAACACCCAGTGGTGTCAAAAGCTGGGCACAGAGTCAGAGCCAGGCGAGGAGCGACGCTCACAATAAAGGCTCCCTCCAACCACCCCCCCCACCCCCGTGGGACAATGCTGCCAGGATGCACCTCTTGGAGGCTGCGGTCACCCCTGACCTGCGCGTCCAGGACGTCTGCCAGCTCCCGCTTCCTCTGACAGAGGAGAAATTGGCGCTTCAGCTCGTGAGCTTTTTTCTGGAGCTTCTCCTTCTCCTTGCACATTATTAATAAATTCTTTTCTGCCTTTTCTTCGAATGCAGCAAGACCACTTTCCATCTGGGAAATGCAAAACAAAAGCTCAGGCCAGAGGCGACCTCACCTCCGCGGCTGACGGTGGCCGCCCTTCCACCCACGACACGCGTGCAGGAGGCTCCGTCCTCACCTTCAAGGTCAGCAGAGTCAGGAGTAGTGTTTGGGATTCCATCATTTCCATCGCTTCGGAGAGATCCTTCAGGAGAAGAAAAAGACACTGCTGGTTCCCCGTGAACTGGTATAGAGCCAGCTCTCTTTCCGGGGAGGGGCAGAATCCTAACCTGTCTGTACTTTTTTTCAATCAGTAATTCAACAATTCTAGACTGTGTATCGACTCGTTTCTATTTGCTCATTTAGTCTTTCGAGTCCTCTGTGAAAAGGAAGGTGGTTTGGTCCCTTCCTGCAAGCTGGGCTGTCAAGCGTGAGCTGAAGGGCACCCACCAACTTGTTGCCTTGCCAGAACCAGGACTTGGGGTTCCCACCTGGGTGAGACCACAGCCTGGCCGCCCTCCCTGCCGTGAACAGGGCCTGGCCCAGTGCCTTCCCTAGCGTGGCACTGGCAAACAAGGCCTCAATCTCATTTTTCACAGGATCCTGCATTTGTATCCTCTCCTGTACATGTAGCTGGGGAAACTGAAACTGCAAATCCTCTAAGGATGGGTAAGGTTTTTGTTCTAAAAGGCACAGCTGGCTTGTTTATTCTTGGAGTCCCCGGGTTTCGAGGGGCACGTGGCACAGGGCAGATTTAGCCAACCTGCTATAGTGGCTTCCCTCTCATTTCAGAGACTTACTGGGCTCTTTTTCCTCAAGGCAGAAAATGATGATGACTCAGCTTTCTTTGACATTGTTTTTTCTAACTGTGGAGTCTTTCGGACCACGCTTTTGTCTAAGATCAAGAAAAGCGTTTTATCCATAATTTGAAAAGATACATGCACCCCAGTGTTCACAGCAGCATTATTTACAATACCCAAGACATGGAAGCAACCTAAATGTCCATCAACAGATGAACGGATAAAGATGATGTGGTATATATACACAGCCATATAAAAGAATGAAATAATGCCATTTGCAGCAACATGGATGGACCTAGAGATTATCATACTAAGTGAAATAAGCGAGACAGAGAAAGACAAATATCATATGATATCACTTATATGTGGAATCTTAAAAAAAATGATACAAATGAACTTATACAAAACAGAAACAGACCTACAGACATTGAAAACAAACACTTACGGTTACCAAAGGGGAGGGGGGGGATAAATTAGGAGGTTGGGGTTAACACATACACACTACTGTATATAAAATAGATAACCAACAAGGACCTACTGTATAGCACAGGGAACTATACTCAATATTTTGTAATAACCTATAAGGGAAAAGAATCTGAAAAAGAATAGATATATATATGTATAACTGAATCAATTTGCTGTACACCTGAAACTAATACAACATTGTAAATCAACTATGCTTCAATTAAAAAAAAAAGTGTTTTTAAGGTGAGAAGAGCATATTTTGGGAGCCCTCAGACATGCATTGCAACCCCCAGCTGGGGAAAGGACAGGTACAGCCAATGACTTACCATTAATGGCCGAGAGATCCAGGTCAGGTGGGGCAGTGCCATGCCCTTCCAGCAAGGTAGACTGCAGGTCACCTTTGCCAGTTCCACTGCTGTCTGTGGGCCCAATGAGAATCCCCAGAAGTCAGCACAGTCAGCAAGATACTCTATACTTAAGGCCGGGAGCAGCTAACTTTTCTGTACAATATCACCTGCTTCCAAAAACTCAGTTTCTTACGAGGGAGCAGTAGAGAAGGCTGAAAAACCTTTGGAAATTCCCACCCATCAACTTGAATATATTTTAAAGTAGAACTAGAAAAGAGATGCAGTCTTTATAACTGAAAGATACAAATAAGGCTTTCTGCTTAGTTTAAGTACAAGATGCTGTGTACAAATGAACTTATTTACAAAAAAGAAACAGACCCAGAGACATAGAAAACAAATTTATGGTTACCAAAGGGGAAGGGGGGGAAAAATTAGGAGTTTGGGATTAACATATACACACCACTATGTATAAAACAGATAAACAAGGACCTACTGTATAGCATAGGGAACTCTACTCAATGTTTTGTAATAACCCATAAGGGAAAAGAATCTGAAAAATATATATGTGTGTGTGTGTGTGTGTGTATAAAATATATATATATGTATGTATAACTGAACCACTCTGTTGTATACCTGAAACTAACACAACACTGTAAATCAACTATACTTCAAATAAAAAATAAAAGATGCTGTGTTCAGGGTATAAGAATCTAATAACACATGATATACTTGTTCTGCCCTCTGCTCTTTTTTTTTTTTTTTTTTGCAGTACGTGGGCCTCTCACTGCTGTGGCCTCTCCCGCCTGTGGGCTCCGGACGCGCAGGCCCAGCGGCCATGGCTCACGGGCCCAGCCGCTCCGCGGCATGTGGGATCCTCCCGGACCGGGGCACGAACCCACGTCCCCTGCATCGGCAGGCGGATTCTCAATCACTGCGCCACCACGGAAGTCCTGAGAACCCTGATTTTTAAATGTGGCAGGCCCAGTTTTTGACCCCTCTGGCCATGCCAGCTTTCCCAGCTTCACACATGGCCTTCAACCCAACTGCATGAGAAAAGACTAGAAGGCCGGCTCCAGCTCCATGTGCTTGCTTCTCAATCGCGCCTGGGTCAAGGAACAGCACAATTTCTGACAAACATGCAAGCCAAGATCAGCGAGCTCAGGCATGCAGGCCAGATCCGGCCCACTTCCTGTGTTTGTAAATAACTGGGACACAGACACGCCCATTTGTGTACACACTGTCTGTGGCTGCTTTCACGCTGCGATAAGGCAGAGTTAAGTTTCTATGACAGAGACCCCCTGGCCTGCGAAGCCTAAAATATTAACCACTGGTTCAGAAAAGTTTTGCTGACCCTTGATCTGAACAATAAAGCAGGAAATCTAACCTGTAAAAGAACATACTTAGTATTCCACTATGGGACGCAAAACTGTCACCATTCTGAATGAGGGTTTGCAGGCCGAGAAACAATTTTGCTTTCTGTGACTCGCTCTTATGCAAAAGAAGAGCTGCCCACCACTGCTGGTGAAGCAGGCACCGGAGGAGATGGGTGAAGTACTACTCTGGAGAGGAGCCTTCCCAGACTTCTAGAATGAGCACACTGACTAGGACCGAAGAGCAAATATACCAACAGCGATGGTCTGAGTGGTAGATCATAAGTGAGTTTCCGCCCTTCTGGGCTACATTCTCCAATTTTGTTTAATAACAAACGCATATCATGTCTACAACCAGAAAAACTGAAAGTTTTTCATATCACTTTGGTGAAAGCTTCTAGTAGAAGGGGTATGGGGAGACCATTATGAGGAAGACCCAACCCAAGGTAGTGAGAGGCAGGAAAATGAGGTCTCATACCCTCTCTGAAAGTCCTGCTCTCAGAGCTCTGGTGGGGAAACAGTCACATGATCAAGGAACTGGTGCCCCAAGGGAGCACCATGATGGCAATGTGGCTCTTCTCTGGGGTCATATAGAAAGGAAATGACTCCCCCCCATTCCCCTGCCAACCCCCTTCAGATCTTCATATGCCCCAAATCTGTCTTTATGCTGAAACTCTCTGCCAAGCTCCTTTTCCTCATACTTTGCAGAAAGGAAAGGGCGTCTTAAACTTGCATACTTAAAAACAAAATTCACCACCACGCTCATCACTTCCTAAGCCTCAGTGCTGTTTCACCCTCCTTCCATCTTTACGTACCTTTGCTCTTCTGGAGTGGGTTGGGTTTTCTTCCACCTTCAGGCATCTTCCCACTGGCCTTTAATGCATCTGCTGCAGGAGGCTGTTAGGGGAATATATGACATTCAGGGGACAAGACACTTTCCTTCCACGAGAAGGGGCCCCTCTGCAGTTTGCAAGGTCTGCATCTGCTCTTACCTTGAGGCAAGGGATAGATTCAAGGAGTTCTGACATTTAATTGCATACATACAGGATGAACTAATTTTGTCAGAAGGATACCCTCACATGCGTAGAACATAGGAAACCACCAAAATGTTTGCTGGTGATGATCTCTGACATGGCAGATTACAGATGACTGATTTTCTGCATAATTTTTAGTACTGGCCAGTTTAGGAAAGAGAACATATTACTCCGGTTGTCAGAAAAAACAAAGCTTTTGGACAGGTATTAATCTTCAAAACTTATTAAAAAAGCAAGCAGTGCATGGAGCTAGCAAGCCATTATAACAATATAAAAACAAAAAGAGGGAATTCCCTGGTGGTCCAGTAGTTAGGACTCGGCACTTTCACTGCCAAGGCCCAGGTTCAATCCCCGGTCAGCGAACTATGATCCCACCACAAGCCACGTGGCGCGGCCAAAAAATAAAATTAAAAAAGCAAAAACAAGACCTTATAAAGAATGAGAATATTTTGATGTACAGATACCACTCCTATTCAACCTCCCATTGGAAGTCTAGGAATAAGAAATAAAAGGCAAACAGGTTACAAAAGAAGAAATAAAACTCTCTTCTTGCAGACATGACTCTTCACATAGAAAATCTCAAAACATACTAAAAAACACTACTAAAACTAACATGTTTAGCAAGGTTGCAGGATACAGGGTCAACATAAAAGATATTTCTAGCAATGAACAACTTTGGAAATTGAAATTAAAAAACAGCACCATGGGACTTCCCTGGTGGTCCAGTGGATAAGACTCTGAGCTCCCAATGCAGGGGACCCAGGTTCGATCCCTGGTCGGGGAACTAGATCCCACACACATGCCGCAACTAAGAGTTCACACGCCGCAACTATGAGTTCGCATGCCACACCTAAGAAGTCTGCATGCCACAAGTAAGAAATCTGCACGCCACAACTAAAAGTCCGCATGCCACAACTAAAGATCTCACGTGCCACACGAAGATCCTGCATGCCGCAACTAGGACCTGGAGCAGCCTAAATAAATAAATATTAAAAAAAAAAAAAAAAGACAGTACCATGTAAAAGTTCTGAGCAAAGAAAAAAATTTTGTAACTCTGTGCGGTGATGGATGTTAACTAGACTTACTGTGATGATCATTTTGCAATATTTACAAAGATTGAATCATTATGTTGTACCTCTAAAACTAGTATTGGGACTTCCCTGGTGGTATAGTGGTTAAGAATCCACCTGCCAATGCAGGGGACATGGGTTTGATCCCTGGTCTGGGAAGATCCCGCATGCTGCAGAGCAACTAAGCCCATGTGCCACAACTACTGAGCCTGTGCTCTAGAGCCCGTGAGCCACAACTACTGAAGCCCGAGTGCCTAGAGCCAGTGCTCGGTAACAAGAGAAGCCACCGCAATGAGAAGCTCAAGCACCACATCGGCGTATAGCCCACACTCCCCACAACTAGAGAAAGCCTGCACACAGCAACGAAGACCCAATGCAGCCAAAAATTAAAAATAAATAAATAAAATTAAAACTAATATAATGTTATATGTGAATTATTTCTAAACAAACAAAATTTCTTCAAGAAAGAAAGAAAGAAAAGACAAGATAGTACCTTGCATAATAGCACTAAAAAAACACCAAGTACTTAGGTGTAAACCTAAGCAAACATGGGGAAGGTCTGTATGCTGGAAATTACAAAAACACTGATGAAAAAAATCTAAGACCAAATAAAGGGAGAGGTATACCATGTTCATGGATTGAAAGACTTGGGTGTTTTTAGGATGTTATTCTCCCTGAGCTAATGCATAGATTCAATACAATTAAAATCCCTGAAGTTTTGGTAGGAAATGGCAAGCTAAGGCTAAAATTCATATGGAAAGGCAAAGGAACTAGAAGAGTCAGTTTTGGAAAAGAACAGAGTGGGAAAATTCACACAACCCAATTTTAAGACTTACTATAATACAAAGCTAAAGTAACCTGGGCAGTATGGAAATGGACTAAAGATAGACATGTAGAACAATGGAAAAGAATAGAGTCCAGAAATGATGCATACATATATAGTCAATTGCTTTCCAACAGAGGTGATGAGACAATACAACAGGGAAAGGAAAGTCATTTCAACAAATGGTGTTGGAACAAGAGGACATCCATACACTTAAAAATGAACTTTAATTCCATCATCACACCAGATACAAAAATTAATTCAAAATGGACCACAGACCTAAACTCATATAGAAGAGAACATGGGAGAAAATCTTTATGGTCTTGGGTAAGGCAAAGACTTCTTAGAGAAGAAACCAAAAGCACATTTCATAAAAGCAGAAATCGATAAATTGGACCTCATCAAAATCAAGAACTTCTGCTCCTCACCAGACACTTAAGAGAATGGAAAGCCAAGCCACACACTGGGAGAAAATATTTGCAAATCACCATAAAGAGTTGGTATCTAAGATATTGAAAGAGCCCTCGAAACTCAATAATGAGAAAACAAACAACCTCATTTTTTTTTAATGTGCAAAAGATTTGAAAGGACATATCACCAAAGATATAGGACTGGCCAATAAGCACATGAAAAGATGCTCAATATCATTAGTCGTTATGGAAATGCAGTTTAAAACCACAATGAGATACCACTTCATACCCACTAGAATGGTTTCAGTCCTAAAGTACTGACTCTCCTCTGTGGCTCATAGGAATGTAAAAAGGGGCAGCCACTTTGGATACCAGCTGGGCAGTTAATAACAAAGTCCAACAGACATTTACCCTACAATTCCCCTCCTGGGAGAAATGAAAACACATCCACACAGAATTCTGCACAGGAATGTTTAAGGTGGCTTTATTCATAATTGCCAAAATCGGGAAACAAACCAAAATGTCCTTTGCCAGGGAGTGGCTGTGCACACTATGGTCCATCTGTACAGTGGAATATTCTTCAGCCATCAGAAGGAACTAGCACTAACTATAAAAGGCAACGACAGGGAGGGAGGGACCTTTATATGAAAGCAACCAGACTGCAAGAGTCTGCATCCTGGGTGGCACCTTTTAAGTGAGCCTACTGCAAAGGCAAAGCCACAGGGACAGAAAACACATCATGGTTGCCTGGGGTGGGGAGGGGCTGGTTCCATGGGAGCACAAGGGGACTTTGGAGGGGGGGGCGGTGGTAACAGAGTGTTCTCTATCTTGACTGTGATGGGTCTGTGACTGGATGTGTTTTTCAAAACTCAGAGCACTGTACGCTGAAGAGTGACACTTCCTCTATGTAAATTACACCTTAATTTAAAAGATGAAAAAAAAAGAAAACGGAGAAGCTCTTAAAGATCTAAAATACTAGAACATGCAAACACATGGGGGTGCTGTAACCAAGTTTGCCAGGCAACGTTAAAATTATGAAGTGTGGACTAGTATTCTCTGTTGAAAATCATTTCAATACTGTAAACCACGGACTCTGGGTAAGGATGTGTCAATGTAGGTTCATCGATTGTAAATACGCCCCACTCTGCGGCGGGATGTTGACAACAGGGAAGCTACGCACGTGAGGGGGTGGGCAGGGGTGTGTATGAGAAATCTCTGTACTTTCCACTCAATTTTGCTTTGAACCTAAAACTGCTCTAAAAAAATAAAGTCCATTAAAAAACAAAGTCACTCCAAGAAGCATATCAGTTTGCATAAAGGTATCCTTTTTCTTCAAGCCAAATCTTAAGCCACATTAACCTGCCATTCACCCTCCCAGAGTAAAAGAAAGGCAGCAGAAATTAATATTTAACTAAACTTTATCATAAACAAAGATTTGGAAAATGGAATAACACAACCTTCACCACACTATCCGTCCATACACACTGAAACAAAATATGTCATTGGGTAATCTAATGATTATTTTCATTAAACATCACACAAAGCAGGTTCCCAAGATGTTAAGTGTTTCATGCCATCATTTTCAATGGTTTCATGGTTTTTGTGGTGTGGCTAGTTCACTGAACTCTCCCTGTAACACTGGGTGATTCAGCCATGTCTTTTTTCCCCTAAAACCCTTTCTCTAAAACCCTACGGGTATTTTTTTACAATACAGGCCAAGGCTGGGTAACCACGTGCCAGGAATTAGACAGAACTGTTTCAGGACAGAATCCAGAAAGGAATTACCGGGTTGAGAGACAGGAATAATTTTATGATTCACCAGAGATCATGGCTCTGCAAAAGAGATTCTCAAAGTGACCAGCCACACATGACAGAGATTCCTGCCTTGGCACGAAGGGCATGACAGCCCCAAAGGCAACTGGACCAAGCCCCCAAAATGCTTCTTTCAGGACCAGGCTGTGCCTGGCCGGTGTGACTTGTCTCAGAATTCCAAGTTCGTCAGAACTCTGTTCAGAACTGTTTCAAACGTACATTGTATGTTACCTTTTTGGTGGTTTTCTTCTCATACTGCAAGTACCGGGACTCAACCACTCTTCCACCTGTGGGGGACACACTGTTGGTTTATAATAAAACTATGACATGGACTGTGAGGACCCACCATGCACCTAGGATGCCCGCCCCCCACCCCGAGAGCCGGGTGCTATCAGCCCTCCCCGCTCAGCCTCAAGCATGTATGGGACACCTACTGTATGCAAGAACATATATGGAGGGAGTTCCTTGGTGGTGCAGCGGTTAAGAATCCGCCTTCCAATGCAGGGGACACAGGTTCGATCCCTCGTCCGGGAAGATCCCACATGCCGCAGAGCAACTAAGCCCATGCGCCACAACTACTGAGCCTGTGCTCTAGAGCCCACGAGCAACAACTACTGAGCCCTTGTGCCACAACTACTGAAGCCCGCACACCTAGAGCCCGTGCTCCACAACAAGAGGAGCCACCGCAATGAGAAGCCCACGCACTGCAACGAAGAGTAGCCCCTGCTCGCCACAACTAGAGAAAGCTCGCGCACAGCAACAAAGACCCAGCACAGCCAAAAATAAATTAAAATAAGTAAATAATAAATTCTCTTTTAAAAGCTTTTTAAAAAGAACATATATGGAACACCTACTGTATGCAAGAACATTTATAGGATACCTGCTGTATACAAGCACCAGGGCTAGAAGCGGAGACACAGAGACCCACAGGAGCTACGATCAAGGAAGATCAGAAATATGTGCCAAAGTTCAAAACAGAAAGTGGACTCAGGGGCAGGGCAGGGAAAGGAAGAAAGATCTTCCAAAGATGGCCACCTGCTCTCCTCCTCTTCCCTCCCCAACTCACTCCCTGTGGTCATGACCCCAACTGCCCTTCCCCCACAAGCCCATCTATGACCCACTCATGGTACTGCCTTTCACATCCCCCACCCCCCTCACCTAGCTCAGGACCACTCTCCTGAGACACCCTAGGCACTGACGCTCTTCTCGGACACGGCTGTATCCCTTGGTGACAGCCCAGCCCCAGGTGCCCTTCCATCCTGATCCTGGGGCGCTGAAGGTGTGTGAAGGAGACACATGTGTCCCCCCAACCTCCAGGGGCTCTCGCTGCAGCCCCTGTGATCATCCACAGTCCTCTGTTCTGATCCCCCAACCCCTCTCCCAGACCCTCCCGCCCACTTCCTACACCGGGCCATCCCTCTGGTCAGCTGGTAACCTGTTTCCTACTTCATTGGGAAGACAAAAGCAGCCCCAGGAGATCCTCCCACCTGGGCATCTAGCTGCCTCCCAACCTCAGAGCCATATCCTGGGCCCCCCATGTGGAGCGACCTCTGTGCTTTGGGGTAAAACCAACCCCCCAACTCTGGGTGCTAGAGCCCAGCCCTCACTCCGTTAGGAAATTGCCCTGGCAACCCCTCTCCCCCTGCCCCACCCTGTATCACCCCACTTCCTCTCTCCAATGGTCACACTGTTCATCCCCCCTCCCCTCCCCTCCCCCATTTCTCTGCTCCCCTTTGCCATGGCGGATGCTCTTCTTCTCCTCTCTCCTTCCCTTGAATCCCCCCCCACACCCCAGCCTGGCTCTCACAGCTACCACGGCACCAAAGAAACTCCTTTCATCCAGACCACGGAGATCTCCCTGCTCTGATGCCCACCCGCCCCTTCTCAGTCCTCGTTCTGAGCCAGCGGCAGCGTTGCACACAGTGCTCACTTGCACTCTCCTTTTTTTTTTTTTTTTTAATTTATTTAATTTATTTATTTTTGGCTGCACTGGGTCTTCGTTGCTGCATGCAGGCTTTCTCTAGTTGCGGCGCGCGGGGGCCACTCCTCGCTGCGGTGCGTGGTCTTCTCATTGCAGTGGCTTCTCCTGTTGTGGAGCACAGGCTCTAGGCACACGGGCTCAGTAGTTGTGGGTCGTGGGCTCTAGAGCGCAGGCTCAGTAGTTGTGGCGCACGGGCTTAGTTGCTCTGTGGCATGTGGGCTCTTCCCGGACCAGGGCTTGAATCCGTGTCGACTGCATTGGCAGGTGGATTCTCACCCACTGCCACCAGGGAAGCCCTGCACCCTCCCTCTTGAGACACTCTGTCCTCCAGGCTGACTGGCCGTCTGGCAGCTGCAGCAGGCTGTCTTCCGGGTCCATTAGCTGGTGAAGGGTGAGTGCCTCCAGACACCTTGCAGGTCCCATGTCACCTGTTCCTCCAACCAGCAGGCACATGCCACCCCTGCCGCCTTCACGACTCTGCTCGGCCCAGCCCCTCCCTTAGGCCAGAAGCTACCCCCATCCTGCTGTTTTATCCACAGCAACTGTCACTGTCCAATACACCCTGTGTCTCCTTACGTCTCCTGATTCACCGCCTGTGTCCGGGGTGGCAAGCCCCCTGAGGGTAGGGATTCTTGTCTGTTTTGCTTGCTGCCACGTTCCACCACCTCGCAGGGAGGAGGTGCTCAGCAATGTGTCAGATGCATGAGTCTGCACTTTTCCTAGGTGCCCCCAGAGCTCAGGGGTCTCCCTTTTTACTAGAGAGAGTGATGTGGTCAGTGTCACCTGCCTTGACAGTTCAGTCCCAAGACTGGGATTTCAACCATATCACCTTCATGCCTGGATTTGCATCTTTCTTTAGATGGGGTTGCAGCCGCAAGCTTGAGTGGAAAAGAGGTACAACCAACAGTTCACAGGCTGCCTGGAGCTGGACACGGAGGTGTTGGTTGCCCCGGGCGTGCCCCAGGCAGGGATGAGCCGTGCCTGCAGGGCAAGTGGCTCAGACGTTCAGGCAGGAGGCACCTAGGGGTTGAGGCCAGGACCAGGCGGGGTCCAGGGGAGAGAATCGAGCCCCACCTAGGGTCTGCCACTGGATGTCCAGTGAAGGATTGGGGCGAAGGACACCCCCAGTTCCAAGGGGGGGAGACCATCCTGCATTGGGTCTTTCTAATACCATCAGCAAAGGGTAGGAAGGAGGCTCTGGGTTCCTTGCACAGTTGAAAAGCAGTTTCAAGTTTCTGGAAAACTAGAAGGCACCTGTTTGTTTTCAACTGTGGTGGATTTTCCACAGAAGCAATGTTACAATGAAGGATATAATTTGCGTCCAAGAACTAGACCCTGTGTAAATACAACAGATGTTACAGACCAGATCACCCAGCGATGCTGTGATGCTATAACATATAAACCTCCAGTCATTTGGAACCGGAATTCTGCTTCAAGTTCTCTGAGACCTGCACTAGTGCACAGGCATAAAAAAATACTTCATCATAACAGAGGCTTGAGATCCAACGCGGGAGATCCTTGCGTCTACAGCCCCAAACTGGGCACTGCCAAGAGTCAAGGGGGGCTGTTGACAGTGACCCCGGACACACAGGTAGACATCGGATGTGTGGGCATCCCCAAGGGTCTGACGCGCTTACTGAGAAGAAACAGACTTTGATGTTTCCTAACGAATTCAGCTCACACTCTCCTCACCCACACTTCCAAGTGATGAGCCCTGGGTACAACCTGTGACCCCCATGGCCGGAAGGGCCCACTGCCCTAGATGACCCCCACCAGGTCCTGCCACACCCCTGGCTGCAGGGCTGGGTAACCAGACTTGGGGTCCCCAAAGGTGTGACTAGAAGCGGGTAAAGCCCCAGCTCCCCTGCTCTGGTCTGTTTTTCTCTTCTCCAAAAGCACTTACTGGGGGGGAAAGAAAAAATCACTTTTTATTCCAGTGGATTCCATTTCAAAAGGTAGATTCCAATTTTACTCACCTTGTATTCTTCTTCCTCTCGTCTTAGCACCGCTAGGAGTACTGGGACCCCCTGCAGAAGGCTTCCTAAAAGAGGAAAACGGGGGTCTTGTTAATGCAGTTGGATAGAAAGCTCAGGGAAGCCAGCCAGGAACCTGGGCTTCCTCGGGACAGCCCAGTCCCAGCACCCACCACCAATACCCATCTCTGCGAGGTGGGGCCACCTCCATGGCAGGAGGAAAACGGAGCCCCAGCCCCGTCACCTGGGGACAACACCTACGTGAGAAGAGCGAGCATTTTTGCCGAACTTCAAAGGTCTCGATCTCATTAATTCGTTGGGCGTTTGTGTGTCAGCTGTATACCACTGAGGATACAAGGTGAACAGCAGACAAAGCTCCTTCCCTGAGAGGGATGACCAGCATTTTCCCATCAGGCAAAGCGTGAAGAGCGAGCACTCCAGACAGGTAAAGGGGTGGGGATTGGGGGTGAGTGACAAAGAACCATTTGCTCAGGCACATGAGGAAGGATATTCCCAGACAGGGATCACCAAGACCAAGGGCACAGGCGCAGAGAAGAATGATGCGGAAATTGGAACTGATCAGCCCTATGGCTTAGCTGGAGAAGACTGAATTTGAGGAGGGGGTGAGGGATGATAGAAACATTCAGTCCCTAACAGCCTGGCAGACAGGAGGCACTTGATAAATATTTGTCAGACAAATAACTCAGGGGTGCTCACTTGAGGGCAATTCTGACCCCTAGGAGACATTTGGCGATGTGTGAAGACACCTGGGATTGTCACAACAGAGGGGGCTGCTATCGGCTCGGTGGGTAGAGACCAGGGATGCTGCTCAACACCCTACAAGGCACAGGACGGCCCCCATCACAGAGACGATCGCACCCCAGATGTCAACACTGTCAATGTTGGGGGACCCCTGGCATGGTGAAAGAGTGATCGGGAGCGTGGGACGGAAGTCTGCTGCAAAACTCCTGTCAAGAAATAACGAACCCTGGGGCTTCCCTGGTAGTGCAGCGGTTGGGAATCTGCCTGCCAATGCAAGGGACATGGACGGGTTCGAGCCCTGGTCCAGGAAGATCCCACACATCGCAGAGCAATGAAGCCCGTGCGCCACAACTAACTAAGCCTGCGCTCTAGAGCCCGTGAGCCACAACTACTGAAGCCCGTGCGCCTACAGTCCGTGCTCCGCAACAAGAGAAGCCACTGCAGTGAGAAGCCTGCGCACCGCAATGAAGAGTAGCCCCTGCTCGCCTCAACTAGAGAAAGCCCGCGCACAGCCACGAAGACCCAATGCAGCCAAAAGTAAATAAAAAAGAAATAATGACCCTGAATATTATTAAGTCCTAAAAAGGAATGAAGTACTGATAATGCTGAAACGAATTAATCTCAAAAATGTTATCAATGCTGAAACGAATTAATCTCAAAAATGTTATCCTGAGTCAAACAAGCCAGGCACTAAGGCCACGTGGTGTATGATTCCATGGATATGAAATGTCCAGAACAGGCAAATCCACAGAGACAGAAAGCAGACTGGTGGTTACCAGGAGCAGACTGAGGAGCATGAAGGATGGGGGGGACTGCAAATGGACACAGGGTTTCCTTCTGGGCTGATGAAAATGTTCTAGAACTAGGTAGAGGTGGTGATTGCACAACGTTGTGAATGTCTCAGTGCCATCGAATTGCTCGCTTTACGACGGTTCATTTGACGTGATGTGCATTTTGCCTCAATTTAAAAAAAGAATGAAGCCTGACATGATAGAGGAGAGGCTCCCATGAAGTAGGAATCACTGACTAGTCAGCCGGTGGGTGTGGGAGAGTCGGGGATGCCTCCCAGGTGTCCAGTCTGGGCGAGCGGGATGCCAGGCGGGGGTCTGGGTGCTGTAAATCCTGCTGTCGTCACAAGATGGGCTCCACTGGAGACAGCAGTGGTGGTCCCCTTGCTCAGCTCACTGCAGCCATCTTCTGTGTAGTGGGCTCTGGGGACTCCAACGTGAGACCCAGGCCATGCTGGGGGGCACCTCCAAGCCACAGTGGGGAGAGGCAACTTAACAAATGCTGGCTGGGTGCCAGCTGCTCCACTCCCTCAGGGAATCCTCCCCACCCTACAAATACCTGACTGTTAGCCTGCTTTTATCTTTGTTTTCCAGGCAAGGACCCAAGGTTTATACAGATCACCCCTGGGGAGTCTCAGAACTGGAAACAGACAGAGCAAGGATTCCCTCTGGGGTCTGAGCCAGGGCTCTGGAGCCAAACCAAATGGACTAAGGCCAAACCTGCAGGGACACGGGGTGGGGGAGGGGTGTCACTACATATATTCCAGCCTCAAGTACTTCCCCTGAACCTCGGAGAGGCTAACGTCAATCTCACAGTTAGGTCAAGGGGCTGTGGAGTAAACAAGTGATTTCAGATGGCCCACTAAATTTTAATTCGCACAGGCACAATAAACATCGGCAGAATGAACAAAGCCCAGGAATCACGCCCGGCACCAGGTCATTGTTCGACGTCTCCCTTGGGCAAATGACCTTCCCTCCCTAAGCCTCCATCATCTCCTTTGTAAATGGGGAGAATAGAAAAAAGCGTGTGGGAGAATGAAAGGAGATACTTCAGTGGTCCAGCAGTTACCCACTACAAAGCGGTAATCGTAATAGCGACGGATCACACTTAGGGGCCAGACACTATTCTAAACGCTCTTAAGCCTCACACTAGGCCTACAAAACCGAACGGCGGCGTCAACAGTCCGGTTTCGCGACGGAGGAAAGCGAGGCACAGAGAGGTTAAGCCACTCGCCTGACATCGCCCCGGATCGAAACGGCTGACCAGGGACCCGAACTCGCTGTAAGGTCCTGAGCCCAAGCTCCCGAGCATGCGCAAGGCCGCATCCCACCTCCCAGAACTTGCGCATCCTCGGTGGTTCTTGGAGGAGTCAGATCCGGACTCACCCCAAGGACCCTCCCTCCCCAACTCTGCTGCCCCTCTGTCCCCAGCCCTCGACCAGGGCCCTCCAGCTGGCACCCATAAATCCAGACCCACGGTGCCTCGACTCACCCAGCACCACGCCCCGAGGTATCCGCCATTTTCCCGCCTTCAACTCAAAGGCCGGCTCTTCAAGTCGAAACCCCCCGCCCCCGCCCCGACCAGGCCATATTGCGAAGCTACAAGAGGGGTGGCCTTGGGCCGTGTAGAGCGTGGCTGTGGGCAGAGAGGGCGCCTCCTGCTCGCGCGTCTCTCTGTCCTCCCCTCACACTTGGTTTCGCCCAGCAGCGGCAGGGGGCGGTGACGGGGCCGGGTCGGAAGTGATGGGCGGGGATTCGTGTTTCTCCGCCCCCTTGGCGGCCTGGCGTCACGCCCCCGGGCCCGCCCCTCCGGAACCCGGAAGCGGGAGCGCGCGGGGGAGCGGCGGGCGCGGTGGGGCGGAGCGCCCGAAGAGCAGCGGGCTGGCTGCCGGGCGGGGACCCGGGCCGGGACCGGCGGCGCGCGGCGGCCAAGGCCCAGGTGAGTGCCGGGCGGCCGCGGCTCGAGTGTTTGATCTCGAAGCTCGCATCGGCGGGCTGCCTTGTAGAGGGACGGGGCTAAGGGTTAGTTGCGGGGGGGGCGCGAAAGCAGGGGTCGAGGAGGCGGGAACGAGCTTGGGGGTCGTGGAGAGTTTGCAGGAGACGGAGTGGGAACGGGACGATGAAGGAGAAAGTTGATGTGATGAGCCTGGTGAGGGAGTTTTTGGGCGGGTGTGGAGGCAGATCTTGTGGCTTTGAGCAGCTTCTCTGAAGAGGACGTGGCTTAAGTGGTAGTTGGGGGGTCGCAGGAAACGGGGCTGGGAGGGGGAGAAGCAAGGAGGCGGGGTTGAGAGGCCCAGGCTGGGGGTTGAGAGGAGCAAGGCCGGTGGGGGAACAGCCAGGGTGCGATTGGGGGGAACGGTGCAGAACGGCCTGGGGGCGTCTGCCTACGGTGAAGAGGTAGAGGAATGGTGCCTGAGGGAGGGCAGCGCCTGGGACTCAGTGGGTGCTCAGTAAATGTGAGGGGCTCTGAACCCACTGGTGCGGTGGCCGGCCGAGTTGGTAAGAGGGGAAATGGGGGATGGGAGGGGAGGCAGAAGGGGGATGGAAGCCATGGCAAGAAGTGAGGTCTGGTCCAGGGAGAGCCTGGGGAGGAGGGGAGGAAAGGAAAGGACTAGAATGGCCCCGTTCAGACATTGGGGTGCAGACCATGGAGATTTGGGGCCCATCTTACCCTCTTGATTCATCTTATCCCTGACTTCACCCCCAACTGCTGGGGGCCCCAGCTAGTTTCAGCGCCTTCTGGGCGGTATTCAGGACTTGAAAACCCAACACTGTCCTCCTAAGAGCGGACTGGCTAGAGCCTGGGGGTTCTAGGGAGCAAGGAAGGAGCTCTTGGGCCCCCCCCACCCCAGCTATGGGGCCGGAACTGGGTTTCAGAGGGGGCGGGGGTGGGTGCGCACACAGCCGCATGTGCTAGGCTGTCACCACCTCCTCCGAGTTGCATCCTTGGACTTAAATGGGTAAAAAGACATACAGGAAATCTGTCCCCCGGTGGCTGTGAGCTCAGCCTGGGAGAGGCGCCTTGTAGGCCAGGAGTCTAAGGGAAAGCCTCTGCCACACCTCTTTGTCTGAGGTGGGAGCTGGTGGGGATATTGTGCCTTACAGTTGGAGGGTCCCAGCTGCTACCTTCCTGAGGTATGTTCTGGTCTTGGAGTCTCCAAACGCTTAAGGCATCCGGGAGCAGTGGGACGTGACATGGGCAGCTGGAAAGTTGTCTGATGGGCCTGGCTCTGGGGAGGGCCTTGCTCTAAACCGTTTTGATCAGCATTAATTTCTCTTCTTTCCCGACCCTGGGGATCCTTGTCTGGGGCCTGCTAGACGGGCCAAGGAGCCTGGGTTTATAGTGCGTTCAGGACACGAGCCTGGATAGCTTGAATGTAAAGAGGGCCACAGAAAGATGACCACCCCGTTCACTTCCAGAATGTTCTGGCCCTTATGGAAGCTTCTGTAAGCGAGACTCTCAGCTGCGCTTGCCCCAGAACACATGATTAGAGCCCACAGTCATGCCTCATGCAGGTTCTGCGTATGGGCCTGCCCTGGCTGGGACACTCCCCCTCCCCCTCTCCCCCCCCCCACCATGAACTGGATCAGAATCTTCTGGTTCCACAGCCCTGCTGTTGTCTCCTTCCTCCAGGAGCGTGGCCAGGCAGGCTCTCTTGGAGGGTCTTGTGTTGGGGGTCCTAACCTCTGTCAAGTCTCTTTGTCTGTTTCTTTACTTGCAAAATGAATGGATTGGCCTAATCAGTGTTCTGCAACTTTGAAACCCAGCCTTGGTGTCTCCAGCACGCAGCACTGTCTAGTTTTATGCAGCCCCCAACAGGTGAATCCCCACCATGGCGATCCCATTTTTGTTGGGCTTTCCGTCCTACAGTTTATATCTGAATATGATTATCTTACTGCTTCCTTATCTTCCACGTGGGAAATTGGAGTGCCAAATGTGCTTTTGCACATCATACCTGTTCCCAGGGTTTCAGCTGCATCCTTCTGGCTGGAAATCCCTGGGTGAGACCCTCCCTCAGGTCCAGGCCTGTGACTTGGTGAAGCAGGTGGGGACTTGGGAATCTCCCCATTCTGTTTCACTGTAGGATCCATCTTCTATCCCCAACAGAGGCTTGTTAACTCAAAGCTTCCCTTTCCTTGTCTCCCTGAAGTTGTGCGTTTTGGGTGGACCTAGAATTCAGTGAAGCAAGGGCTGATCATGCAAGGTGCTGTGGGCTGGGTCCCAGGGGCAGAGATGAGCCCTTGTGCCCTGGGGGAGGGACATTCTAGTGGGCCACCCTCCCCAGCAGGAATAATGGAGTTCAGAGTAGTTGATCAGTGCAGCAACAGAAGTGGCACAAGAAGTTGTGGGGACAGAATCAGGAACGACCAACACAAGCTTCAGGGCATGGGGGATTCCAGCAAGTTTCCTCAGGAGAGGTGGCTGGCCCTAAGCCAAGCCTTGAAGGATACAGAGGTGTTAAACCAAGTGGGGAAGAGGGAACCACATAAGCACGTCCATGTGCAGCTCTTTATTGAGCATCTTCTGTGATAGATGCTTTTATACCCAACTCTTTTATTCTGCCAACCAGCAGCAAGGGGATTGCAGTTCCTATTTTCTCGATATAGAAACTAGGCTCAGGCAGGTGACGACTTCAGAAATGGCTCGCTGTGCTTTCTAGAAGTACGGAGGATCATTAGTAACCTCACTTTGGCGAAGACCAAATTGCTAGAGCAGTTTCTCAACTGCAGCACCATTGACCTCTGGGGCCGGGTCATTCTTTGCTGTGGGGCCACCCTGTGCATTACAGGATGTCGAGCAGCATCCCTGGCCTTCATACACGAGATGCCAATAGTACACACCCACCCCAAGTTGTGACAACCAAAAATGTCCCCAGACGAGGCTGTGTGTCCCCTGGGGGACAGGAGCACTGCTCTGTAGTAAAATCTGGTTCCCGCTCCAGGCCCACCATTGCCTCGGTGGGTCCTTGGTGTTTGCTGGGCTCCCAGCAAATGGCTACCAAGGGCAGGCGTGGGGAAAAGAGGCCAGCGATTGAATTCTGCCATCTGCTCGGTTCTTAATCTGGAGTCCTGATAAAAAGGAGCCACCACTGGGAATGGACCGAGGGGGAGTTAGAGAACGTGCCCCGAGAATGTGCAGCAGAGGAGGAAGAGGAGGTGAGCTGGGGCCGTCATCACGCGCTGGCACAGCAGATGCCATTGTCTGTCTCCTCTTTGTCTTCCCACTGACCTGGATTTCTGCGGGAACGGTCCTTGTCTCGGAACAAATTGTTGCTTTTCTTCCGAGATTAGAGGTATCAGGTTCTCCTCTCAAAGAGCTACTTTGGAGGTAGCCCCAGATCACTGTGGCTCTTGAAGCCACGTTATCTTCTCGCGTTTGCCCTCTTGGCTCCAGACGCCAGTCCGTCCTCAAGCACAGACTAAGTTTTGCTGTTCACGTGTCCTCCTCTGCTTGTTCCCCGACCATGACATTGCTGCTTTAACTCCAGGGGAGGAAACCACACATTCTGGGGCCCTCTGACCCCTTCTGGATGCTGCCCTCCCCCCAGTCCCCATCCACCAGCCCTTTGTGCACCCAGCATCCCCAACCAACTGTGCCAGGCAGCCCCTGCTCGGCCTCCCCGCCGAGCAAGACAGGCCCTTCTCTCTGCCCTCGTCCCGGAGACGGAGGGACAGAACAAAGGGCTCTGTCTGAGCACCGCCGGGCCCCCGACAAGCCAGCGCACTGCCGGCCGAGGTGCAGAGCCCATCACTTCACCTCTTTGCTTTTTTTCATGTTGGCCTAGAAAGGGCCTTGGAGATGAGGCATGTCTCAAAAACTCAGCCGATGAGTTTGGGTTCTACTCATTTCCTCGTTGAGACTCTGAGCCCGGGCCCCGATGATAAATAAAGTAGTGATTCAAGGGCTCAGCCTGTGGCTTAGTCGGAGCAATGAATAAGCCGTCCTGGTCTGACTCATTCGTTTACATCCCAGTTCTGCCCCGTTTCTTAGGGTTGTGTGTGCGAGAGGGAAGCCAGCTCCAAGCATTTCATGACTGTCACTGCCGCGTGTGCAAGTTTCCTGGGACTGCCGTAGCAAAGTACCACAGGCTAGGTGGCTTAAGCAACAGAAATGTACTGTCTCATGGATCTGGGGGCCAGAAGTCCAAATCAGGGTGTGGGCAGGGTTGGTGCCTTCCAAAGGCCACGGGGGAAGGATGCATTCAGGCCTCCCTCCTTGGCTGGTCAATGGCTGTCTTCTCCCCGAGTCTTCACCCCTGTGTGAGTCTTCACCTTACTTCTGTGTGAGTCCGTGTCCGATTGTCGCTTTGGATCAGGGCCCACCCTAATGACCTCCTTTTGAATGAATCACCTCTTTAAAGGCCCTGTCTCCAAATACAGTCACATTCTCAGGTCCTGGGAAGTAGGACTTCAACATAATGAATTGGCGGGGTAGGGGGCGGGCACACAATTCAGGCTGTAACACTGCATAAGAGACAGATGTCATTTTTATTTAGTGAGGGAATTATCAATAAATAATGGTACTTAGAGAGAATAAGTTCGTTTAGTTTTGTCTCACTCATTTAAATAAACATTTTAGGGTAGGTAGGCAGGTTGGCCATGTCGACTTTGGAAGTGCCCTGTTAGGGAATTTTCCAGATCTTGCACAGGTCCTTATTCTTGGGGTGACAATAGAGAGGCAAGAACAGGACTCGGGAGGAGCAGACCTCATGGGACTTTACAAGGGGTGTGTTTAGAGCCAGGCCTGGGAGACAGTGTGTGCCCACCCAGGGGCCGGCCAAGATTTATAATTGGGGTGTACGGGGGTCCGTGTCCTCAGTATTGCCAGGGTCAAGAGGGGAGTCCAAAAACAACCCATTCATGGAACAAAGTGACTTTGGGACCGGCTGCTGCCACAGGTGATGAGACAAAAGAAGTTTCTGGAAAATCTGAAAGTCATTCCGCAAAAAAGCATTAACAAGCCAGGTGCAGATTTGGCTCTCGGGGATACTGAGGGAGCGGGAATAGCCCTCATCTCTCTGCTCAGAGCACAGATGTCCGGCCAGCAGGCATGTCCACGGAAGTCAGTTTATCAGCCCGGTGAGGGCCGTGAAGTACCTGGCACCAGCGAGCTTGGAACAGGAGCCTGGGCCTGGCTTGAGCTGGCTGATGGAGGGAGAGGAAGGCCCAAGAGCCCCGGCGTGGTCATCTGCCTGCAAGGCCGCTGCTACTGCTGCTGCTTCCTTGCAAACGGGACAGGGTCGGCATCAGGACCGCCCGGGGCTTTACCACGATCTTCCTACTCATCTCTCAGAGCCTCTCCGTCCCATTCGAGGGTGGACAGAACCTGGTGAGCCCAGAGGAGACTTTGAGATTTTGCTTCTCAGATCCTGGGGACGCACCTGGGGCTTTCATTTCCTGGCAGGCGTGCCGGGGTCCAAGGCCACTGCTTGGGAAGATCACCAAGAGTCCTTGGCTGTCACGCGGAGATGCTGTTTATCAGAACGCGTGGCACAAAGAAAGTGTAGGAGCGTAGGCTGGCCCTTAGACCCTCAGGGGGCTGGTCCCTTTCCTCCTGGTGGTCTCGAGGGAGTCTGCCCCCTGGTTTAGCAGGGAGATGAGAGGATGAAGGTGGGGAAGCTAAGGAACAGGGTATCTGGAGTGGAAAAAGAGACTGGAACGGGGGCAGGTGGCCCTAGGCCCCAACAGCTGGGGCAGTCGCCCCACAAGGCCAGCTCCCTCTCTTGGTCCCTCCTTCTAAATATTGTGTAGTCAGGTGAACGTGGGCTTGGAATCATGCTAACATCTTGTGTGCCTGTGAGGCCCTGGGGAGACCCTGAAGTGTGCAAACATTTTTCTTATTTATTGAAAGCATGCTTTCTCAGCCTTGGCATTGGTGACGTCTGGGGCTGGATCATGCTCTGTGGTGGAGACCGTCCTGTGCATTGTAGGGTGTTGAGTGGCGTCCCTGGCCTCCAGCCACCAGATGCCAGTAGCACCGCCTCCCAAGTTGTCACAACCAAAACTGTCTCCATACGTTGCCAGGTGTCCCCTAGGAGAAGAGTCACACCCAGCCCCTGGTGACCGGGCTGGGACAGCAGCCTCCAGAGCCCTACCCGGGGATCTGAACTGCCTTTAAAAGCCAAGCGGCGTTCCCTTGTTCTCTGGGAGCTGCTCAATCTGGTCTCAGGCAGGGCTTTTGTGTGTTGTCGCCGCAGCTCTGCCCGTATAAGGTTCTCAAGGTGGCTTTCCACCAGGGCATGATGACAGGTAGACCGTGTCATTGGAGAGGAGGGTCCCAAAGGGTTCTCCTCTGCCCGCCCAGACCCACTTCCCAGGCTACTTTCCATGTCTTTATGAGCCTACCGGTCAACAGGGAAGGACCCGGAACCCAGCCCCCCACAGGGCCTTGCGGCTCTGCCTTCCTTGTAACCGGAACCTACCTGTGTCCCACAGGCCTGACCCGAATCACCATCAGTCCCCCCAACCCACACCTGCAGGAGCCGCCGGATACCTGCCCCCACCCCGGTCTGCCTGCCACACTAGGCTTGGCTAATCCCTTCCTGATGTCACTCATGTCTCGGTCCTCCCTGTCTCCAACTAGCCAGGGTTCCCCATCAGACTTGCATGAAAATCCGGACTCCTTCCCATGTTCACAAGGCCCTGTGGGATCTGACCTTCCTGACCTCGGCCCTTCCCCCTCCTGCCGGCCACACTGGTCCCCTTGTTCTGAGGCCAGCCCCAGCTGCCCCTGCCCATGGCGCTCACCGCCCTCGCCTGGGCCGCCATCGCCAAGCTCAGCCCATCCATCCTGTCTCACTGCGCAGGCCTTGGCAACTATCTCCTCTGAGCGCCTCCTTGCCTCCTGGTTAATCCGAAGTGACCACCCTGCTCTGGTCAGTTTCTGTCCCCATGACGGCGCTGCTGACGTCCAGGGCCAGATCATTCTCTGCTGTGGGGGCCTGTCCTGCACATTGTAGGGTGTTGAGCGGCATCCCTGGCCTCCACCCACCAGATGCCAGAAGTACCTCCCCTCCCCCCACAGTGGTGACAACCAAATATGTCTCCAGCCATTGCTAACTGTCCCATGGGGTAGGGCAGAATTGCCTGCCGCAATTCCCACCCCGTTGAAAGCTGCTGCACGAACACACTGCATTTTTCCTGTCCAAAGCACTATTGCTGTTGGAAATGCCTCTTCTCTGGTGGGTTGATTTGTCCAGTTCCCTGAAGGCCAGACACTGCCACATTCTTACTCTATTTTGCTGCCAGCCTGGCCTGGCCCGGGGTGGGGTGTGGGCAGTGGAGAAACATTTGTTGACTGGACAGACTTTGAAAGAAGACAGCCTCGTTGGGGACATAGCCACAGACCCCAAGGAGAGGGATCAGCCTCAGGGACAGGTGAATGGACCAGGCTGCCCCAGCACTTGCCTGGAGGAAGAGCCTTCTCTAGGACTCAGACCGGTTGGGCCAGACTAGAAGGCCTAGGGGGATGAATTAGGGAAGTAAGGGACAGTCATGAGAGGGTGTTTGGGATGGGCTTCTCCAGGGATATTTAAGTAAGGCAAAAGAGAGGTGGTGGCCGTTCCTGACCATGGCCTCAATCAAAGCATCCAGTATCTTCTGCAGCAGACCCCTGGATTAATGTCCTGGGGCTGCCGTAAATTGGTACCACAGACTCAGTGGCTTAAACAATAGAAATGGATTCCCTTGCAGCTCTGGAGGCCAGAAGTCCCAAACCAAGGCATCAGCAGGGCCGTGACTCTCCAGAGACTCCGGGGGGAGACCCTTCCTTGCCCCTTCCAGCTTCTGGGGGCTCTGGACGTTCCGTGGCCTGTGGCCGCATCCCCCCCTCACCCAACCTAAACCCTAAACTGTTCTCCAGCTCTGAGCTGCCAAGACTGAGAAACATACTTCTTTTGTAGCTATTTCTCAGCATGTCCATCTTTCCAATAACTTCACGTGATCATTTCCTAAAAAAACCCCAACAGGCTCAAGGAAACACGTGTGGAAAAGTGGAAACGCGCTGACTTCTAAACGGTGTTTCCTAACTGACTCTGCTGTAACGCCGGCCCTCTCCTTTTAACTTGAGGATGATTTCATCCAATAAACATGTGGCTTCAAATTATGGCCTTATATAAACGAAGCGGCTATGCTACACTTTTTGGAGGCCCCCGTCCTCCTTATTTTCCAGCCAATTCCAACTCATTCGCCAAGCTGATCGGCAGAACCTCACTTTTTCACGCATCAGACCTTGGCCGGGCCTTGAGAGCGGCTCATTCACATTTGTCCACTCATCCCGAGGGCCGAATTTTTGGTGGCCTCCCCCTCTTCCCTGTGCCTCCTTTCTCTGAGAGCATGAGACAAAGGCCCTGAACTGAGGCGCACATCCCCTCCAAGCGCTGAAAGGACACCAGTATGGCGTTTGCAAAAACCTTTTTAGTTTTTCAACGTTCAGGTTTCTCAGCGGGAATTCATTTTATCGTGCGCAGAAGATTGGCCATTAGTAACATTGAGATTCACAGTGATGTGCAGCCACCACCTCTGTCTAGTTCCAGAACATTTCCGTCACCCCAAAAGGAAACCCTGTCCCCATCAGCAGTCTCTCCCATTCCCCTCCCCCAGCCCCTGGCAACCACTCATCTGCCTTCAGTCTCTGTGGATTTGCTTATTCTGGACGTTTCACGTCAACGGGATCATACTTGGTATCTGGCTTCTTTCACTCAGCATGATGTTTTGGAGGTTCATCCACGTTGTAGGGTGTGTCAGCACTTCATTCCTTTTTATCGATGAGTAATATTCCCCTGGGTGGGTGGACCCTATTTTGTTTATCCACTCATCCTTTTTTTTCTGGCTGTTCCGGGTCTTAGTGGCGGCACTCGGGATCTTTGTTGCCACGTGCAGGATCTTCTTGGCGGCATGTGGGATCTCTTGGTTGCACCATGTGAACTCTTAGTTGCAGCACGCATGTGGGCTCTAGCTCCCTGACCAGGGATCGAACCCGGGCCCCCTGCATTGGGAGCTCGGGGTCTTAGCCACTGGACCAGCAGGGAAGTCCCATATCCACTCATCCTTTGATGGGCACTTCCCTTCCACCTTTTTGGCTCTTTCATACAGGAATTTTATAGTCTGACAGGTTGGTTTCCATTTTGTGATGAGGGCATAGTTCTCCGATGAGTTCCAGGTAGACGGATCCTATCAGTTTAGGGACGGGTTTTGCTTCCTGTTCACATCGCGTGTGCTTCTGTAAGCATTAGTCAGAAGGCAGAACAGGCATTTTAACTTCGGGGCATTTGAAGAGGCGGTTTGGCTCAAAGACAGACACACGGCTTTTCAGGACCTGCTGCCCCCAACACACGGCCGCAGCGTGCAATTGCCACTTCGCCGAGCTATGCCCCCTGGGGACCCAGGGCCCCCAGTTCCTCAGTCCCAGACCTGCTTCCTTTCATTCCAGGCACAGTCTGGGGATTCTTGGGGTGCAGGTTTCACATCCCCTTGTAGAAAGTACCTTAAGCCACAACGTGACTGGCTTCCAGGTCTCAGGCTCTGTTAAGACTCCGTGAGGAAGACGTGCTTAGAAGCCAGAGAAAACATCTGAGCTCCTCCGAGAAAGATGTCACTGTTTAAGGGCATCCCCTGAAGCTGTGGTAATCACAGTATGGCTCCACGCACATATCAACAGCCCAGAGGCAGACCCGCGTGTGTAACATAACTTAACGTGTGATCTTTAACAAAGGAGCCTCCCTGGTCTGGGGAGAGACAGATTCTTTAAGAAAAAGCATTAAAACAATTGCTTCACTCTTTGGAGACCATCTGGATTTTCCTTGCACTTCCCACACTGTACCGGGTTGACTGGTGTCCCCCAAAATTCATTCCACCCGGAACCTCAGAATGTGACCTTGATTAGAAATAAGGCATCTGCGGATGTTAAGATCTCAAGGTGGCTTCATCCTGAATCCAATAACTGGTGTCTTTATAAGACGAGAGGAGGACACAGAGACAGAGAAGGCCTCCATGTGATGTTGGGCCAGCAAATCGGAGTAATGCACCTACAAACCAAGGGTCACCGGAAGCCAGGAGAGTCATGGGATGGTTTCATCCTCAGAGCCTCCGGAAGGAGCCAGCCCTGCCCACGCCTTGATTTTGGACTCATCCAGAAATGCAAGACAGTACATTTCTCTTGTTTTAAGCCACCTGGTTTATAGTACTCTGTCACAGCAGCCCTAGGAAACTCTTACACCCTCCAGTATAATTTCCAGATGGATAAAGACTGAAATGTAAAGAGTAAGTCCAGGGAGGGAGAGGAATACAGAGTGTGGTTCCATGCTCCCCAGCTCTGGGAGGGGAATGTGCGATAGACATCATGAAAGAAATGACCCACAGATCTGACTGCCTGGAAAATGTAGTATTTGTATCAAAAAACACCATACGCAAAAGTAAATCTGTATGAATTAGATTCATCAGACGTCGCAAAGAGTTAATACCATTCCTATACAAAGAGCGCCTCCAAATCAATGAGCTAGGTAGGCATGGTTCAGTGGGAGAAAAAGGGCAACGGATATGAACAGCTTCCAGAAACAGAAAAATCGTTACTGAATACAGTGAATTGTCAAAAAACCCAGCCTGACAGGATTATAAGTGACAAAATGCTCTTTTGTGCCCACTGATGGCCATGGGTTGAGAAAAATATTGATCCTCGGTGCCAGTGAGGATGCTTTGAGGCAGCACTTCTCAGGCTGCTCCGGGCAGACCTCTCACTTGGGTGGGCCTCTCCGGAAGTCACTTTGGCAGAGGGGGTCAGGGGCCTTCGTAGTGAGGATGTAGAGCGGATCAGATCAGCCCAGTGTTCAGGTTCAGGTGGTGCCACGTGTGGAATGAGGAGTCTCTGGGTCTAAGAGGGCGCATCCGCATTGGGAACAGAGCTGCCTGGGATCTGGCTGAGGGGTCCGAGGGGCATTCCAACCTGAGGACGAGGACAGGGGACACGGATGGCACTGGAAGGAGGCAGCAGTGTGGGGCCGGCCCCCGTCTGAGATGCAGGGGAGGGAAGGGGAGGGCAGGGTGCCAGACCCGTGGTGATGGCCTGGTCGGTGTCTCATGGGAATGCAGCCCGGGCTGGGGGAAGCAGACTTCCCCCTGTGGGTTGGAGGCTTTGGGCAGCTTCTCCGTGGCTGGAGGGGGCCTGCAAGCCTGGGCCTGGCTGGGTGGGGAACAGCCAGAGTACGTCCAAGAACTGCTCCCTGCAGCAGCCAGTCTACCAGCGGAGGGCTGTGCTATATGGGCCTTGATGGCCAGGGGCTGAGCGCTGGCCAGAGGGCGTCCCCGAGGGGCCCTGTGTTGGGACACTCACACCTAGACCAATGCTTCCAGGCGCTGCCCTGCAATGGCCCAGAGGATGGAGACAAGGGTCCCTCAGGGGCCCTCCTGACCTCCTGGTGAGAAGAGAAGGCTGTTCTAGGGACAGCAGACAGGATGTGGTCAGTGGGAGGAGCAGGGAGCAAACCCCCTGGGTGTTTGGGGCTGGAGGTGGGGTGGGCGTCCCTGGGCACGAGCTTAGCCCCTGATGGGGGAGTGCAACAGAGTGGATGGGCTCCAGGGGCAGGTCCAGGCGACACCTGATCCCCACGGCTGCAGAGCAAGTGAGCAGGACCAGGAAAGGCATGATTGGCAGGAGCTGGGTGGCGTCTCTGGAGAGGGGAGCAGTGGTTTCTACTGCATGGGGGCATAGCGGACCGAGGGACGGCTGCGAGCAGGAAGGACCAGCTCCAGGCTGCGTGGAAGCCAGGAGGGAACTCGACCCTGGACTGGAGAAGGATTTACTAGTGTCTCTGGTGTTCAGGCCCATGAGCTATTTCAGTGGGAGGGTGGGAGGGTCCCCCCCGCCCGGGAAGGGGGAAAAGGGAGCCGCTCTGAGAGGAGAGTGCAGGCTCCCTGGGGAGCAGGACCTGGTGAGGCTGGCTGGGCATGGGGAGGGCCCCACGGGCAGGTGCAGGGGTGGAGTTTCCCAGGATGCAGATGTGGTGGGCCTACGTGGGCTATGACGGCTGGAGGGGCAGCTGCTGCAGGGTGGGTCAGGTGGGCCCTGCGGGGACTCCTGTGAGGGCCCCCAGCTGGTGTCCACCCTGCCCCACCCCTTCTCTTTGGCCGGCCCAGTCAGCAGACCCCTTGAGCAAGGCTTATCTATTAGTACTTCCTCCTGGCCTGGGGGTGGGGTGTGCACTGGCTGGACCTGTGACTGCCCCCATGGCCCCCAGTCTCAAGAGTATGGAGTCCCCTCCTCCTCCCACCAAGGGGCCCAGAGCTGTAAAAGTCCCCCGTGGGCTCCGAGGCTGCCTCATGATCAGCGAGCCCTGGAGGATGTGGGGCAGCACAGAGCTCAGCGGGCCATACAGCCTTCAGCCTGTCCCAGCGTCAACCAGACCCTTGTCAGGGCAGGTGACAGAGACTCCTGCGAGCAAGGTCACATGGTTGGGCCCTGATGGCTTCTCGCTCAGCCAGCTCGGTGTCTGCTGGGAGGAGATAGCAGGCGCATCCCTGTGACCTTTCTGCTGCCTGCATCCAGGCAGCTTGGGCGTGAGACCATCCAAAGCCCCTGGTCCTTGAGCTGGAACGTGCCCCCAGAAGTTGTGGCGCTCGTGAGCCGTGTCTCCACGAGTGCGTGTCACAGAGGTTCAGGCTCTGCCTGAAGCCCTGGGTCTGCGCGCGCGTGTGTGTGTGTGTGCACGCATGTGAGTGTGGGTGTGTTCAAATGAAATTCTGTTTGTGCATGTGTGTCCATGTTTGTGTGTGTGCATGTGTGAGCACGGTCGTGTGAGAGTGTGCATTCAATCACGCGTGTCTGTGTCTGCACGTGTGCTCACATTCGTACATGTACGTTCACAAGCTCACACGTGCGTTCATGTGGCCCTGATTAAGGTGCAGATCTACAGTTTGGGCTCCTGCCTCTCTCACCAGGCTTGGAAGCGCATAAACTACCCACCCTCCACAGCCTTGTGGGGCTGCCCAGGAACGTCCTGCAGTTAGCTCTCATAGTTTCCAGGGGACGGTCAGGTGGGCAGCACCACCTGGCACCTCTGAACACAGACAAGTTCATAGACTCCCAGCCGTTTCCCTGCAGTGGCATCCGAGGAACTCGGTGGCTGGGCTCGAGGATTGGGCATTTTGAAAAGAAAGCAAGAGGTTTTTAAAAGTTGCACTCCGCGGCATGTGTTTGTTCTTAAAATGTTAGAAAATGGGCTTCCCTGGAGTCGCAGTGGTTGAGAGTCTGCCTGCCGATGCAGGGGACACGGGTTCGTGCCCCGGTCCGGGAAGATCCCACACGCCGCGGAGCGGCTGGGCCCGTGAGCCATGGCCGCTGGGCCTGCGCGTCCGGAGCCTGTGCTCCGCAACGGGAGAGGCCACAACAGTGAGAGGCCCGCGTACAGCAAAAAAAAAAAAAAGTTGCACTCCTGGGGAATTCGGTCCTTTCATAATCCACATTCTTTGTTTTAAACAGCTTTATTGGGTGTAATCAGTACACTATAAATGGCGCTTATTTGAAGTGTGTGATTGGATGAGTTGTGACACATGCAAGCGCCCAGGAGCCCACGACCACGATCAAGATCGTGAGCACATCCATCACCCCAAAAATCTCCCTGACCCCTTTGTCCTCCCGCCCTGGCCCCCTCCTCCAAGCGGCCAACAATCAGTTTTCTGTCTCTAATTAATTTACACTTTTTAGAAATTTACGTACAGTTGACCCTTGAACAACGCAGGGGTTGAGGACGCTGACCTTCATATACAAAATCAAAATATTCAAAAATCCATGTATAAGGACTTCCCTGGTGGTCCAGCGGTTAAGACTCCATAGCTCCCATTGCACGGGGCCCGGGATCGATCCCTGGTCAGGGAACTAGATCCTGCGTGCCAACTAAGAGCCCGCATGCCGCAACTAAAAAAGATCCCACAAGCCGCAATTGGAAAAAAAAAAAAAAAAAAGATCCTGTGTGCAGCAGCTAAGACCAGTCGCAGCCAAATAAATAAATATTAAAAAAAAAAATCCGTGTATAACTTCGCAGTTGGCTCTCCATATCTGTGGCTCTCCATCCTGGGGTTCAACCAACCACAGATTATGTCATACTAAAGTACATATTTAGTGAAAAAAATCTGCATATAAGTGAACCCACAGAATTCAAACCCATGTTGTTCAAGGGTCACCTGTATGTGGAATCATATAATATGTACTCTTGAAAATTTTATTGAGATGAAATTTATATAATATTAAATTACCCACATAAAGTGAACAATTCAGTGGTATTTAGCATATTTGTAATGTTTTGCAAGCATCACCTCTATCTAGCTCCAGAACTTTTCCATCACCCCAAAAGGAAACCCTGTGTCCATCAGGAGTCTCTCCCCATTCCCCCGCCTCTTCACTTCCCAGACCCTGGGAACCACTGGTCTACTTACTATTTCTATGGATTTGCCTGTCCTGGACGTTTCATATAAATGGGCTCATACAACATGTGGCCTTTGGTCTCTGTCTTCTTTCATTCAGCATAATGTTTTCAGAGTTCATCCACATTGTAGCATGAATCAGTAACATTCCATTCTGTAGATAGACCACATTCTGTTCATCCATTCATCAGCTGATGGAAATTTGGGTTGTTTCCACCTTTTGGCTATTGTGAATAGGGTTGCTGTGAACGTGTGTGTCCAAGTATCTGTTTGAATCCCTGTCTTTAAGTCTTTTGGGTCCATACCTAGGAGTGGAATTGCTGGGTCTATAGGTACTCTTTTTCGCCTTCTGTCTTTCACTCAGCACACAGATTCTGAGATTGTTCCATGTTGTTCCATGCTGTTGTGACGTTTGTGTTGTGTCCCTTCTCACAGCTGAGTCATGTTCCATTGTATGGTGGTTTATTCGTCCATTCACTGGTTTGTGTACGTTCAGGTTGTTGCTAGTCTGGGACTTTTAGAAACAATGCCATTAAGAACATTCATGTAGGGACTTCCCTGGTGGTGCAGTGGTTAAGAATCCGCCTGCCAATGCAGGGGACACGGGTTCGATCCCTGGTCCAGGAAGATCCCAGGTGCCGCAGACCAACTGAGCCCGTGCACCGTAACTACTGAGCCTGCGCTCTAGAGCCCGTGAGCCACAACTACTGAAGCCCGCGCGCCTAGAGCCCGTGCTCCACAACAAGAGAAGCCGCCACAATGAGAAGCCCGCGCACCGCAACAAAGAGTAGCCCCCTCTCACCGCAACTAGAGAAAGCCCGCGTGCAGCAACAAAGACCCAACACAGCCATAAATTAATTAATTATAGAAAAAAAGAACATTCATGTACAATCTCTGTATGAACATCTGCTTCATTTCTCTTAAGTCCTAGGAGTGACTCCTAGGAGGGGGTCACATGCTAGGTATATAATTAACTTTTAAAGAAACTGCCGGAGTGTTTCCAGAGTAGATGAGCCCCACCGTTTCATAGAATTTTTCTGCAGGATACTGTGGCTTTTTGAAAAAAGACACTTATCAACGTTCACATCCATTTATCTGCTAATTCTACATGAGCGAACTGATCCCAAGGAAGTGCTCAGACTTGGACACGAAGATGTGCGTCCAAGGACTCAGAAATCATGTTTCAAAGCGTATTTCATGGCACGGAGAAATGTTCATCTGTACCAACATACCACATTAAGAGCAATTCAGGTTTTATTAAAACATGTAACATCTATTAAACTGGAAGGAAATATACCAAAGTTACTTAATAATTTGGAGGAAAGTTTAGAAAATTAAATACTCCCATCTCCCCCAACCTTCCTACCTGTTGCCACTACCTACCTACCTGTTTGTAGCAGCTTCATAATGTCTGGTTTTGTTCAGCCTCACCCATCCCCCACCCTCCTAACACTGCTGTGGGACTCAGTTTCCCAGAACCCAGATCATCTCAGCCTCTGAGTCATGCTTCTGTCCAGGGCAGAGGTCTGCATACTGTTGCTACAAAAGACTAGAAAATAAGTACGTTCAACTTTCCAGGTCTTAAGGTTACTAATCTGTGTTGTGACTATTCACTTATGCTGATATAACGAAGACAGCTGTGGACAGTATGTACATGAATGGGCAGAGCTTCGTTGTGAACTCCTCTTCATCCCTCAGAACCCCTCTTAGATGTTACCGTTCCCCTAAAGCCTTCTCTGGCTCTTGGGAACAGTAACTTCTCACGCTCATGGTTGATGTTCTCTCACATTTGTTTGCATATTAGCTTCTCCCGCTGGGCTTTGAGCCAAGGTCTCGTTCATCTTTTTATCTTCAGTCACGCTTGGGTGGCACACAGTGGGCCCCCACGTGACCCACACTGCCTTTCTGCCTTTTGCACCAAGACACAAAATGAGCTGTTGCCAGGACTGGCTGCCTTTTCTCTCTTTCTCGAAATGTCTTTAGGAGCAAATGCATTTTGTCCAGGGAACCCTGTTGCATTGAGTCATCATGTCTCCCCAGTTTCCTCTGCCTGGGATGACTCCTTGGTCTTTCCTTGTTGCTCGTGACCTTCACAGTCTTGGCGAGGACTGCCGGGCGTCCCACAGGATGCCCCCAATTTGGGGCTGATGTTCTTGTCATGATTGGAATGGGGTTGTGGGTTCTGGAAGCAAATGCACTCTGAGCAGTTCTCTCGAGCGAGTTTTTGGGGGCCCTCCCTGAGTTCATCCTCCTCAGTGGGGTTTCAGGTACCCGGGGGTTTCAAGGTCCCTGAGTTTTGGAGCAGGTTCAGTCTTGCTCATCCCAACCTTCCTCTCGCAACCTTCCTCATGTGTTTTGGGGACATAACCAAGGCCCATGGGGCCGCGTCTTCATCCACTTAGGGATCTGCCAGGGGAGGTTTTGTCAAGAGAGGCGAGTCCAGGAAGGGCTGAGCTCTGAGATGGTTGCGGCCATTGGACTTGAGGGTTGAGAGGCTGGTGGGGAGGGACGGGGCCTGGGACGGAGCAGACTCCAGGGGAAGGGTTTGATCTTGGCAGGAGGGGCCTGGCAATGTCGCTCTGCAGGAGCTACAGACCTTAGGTGAGTGTCACGTTTAAGGACAGATAAGGCTCTTCGGCCCTTCTGGCTTTTCAAGAGAGCCCACGGAGTCAGGCCATGGGCCTGAGGCTGTCTGTCCAGAGGTGAATGTCAGTGTCCCCCCACCCCCACCTCCGCCCTTCTGATTTTGCCACCCTCTTCCCTTCCAGCTCCAGGACGCGCGCCCCGAGCCCGGGAGGCATGCTGAGGCCAGGCCGCCGGCAGGATGAGTGTGAAAGAGGCGGGCAGCTCCGGCCACCGGGGGCAGGCGGCCTACCACCTGCACATCTACCCGCAGCTGGCCACCAGCGAGAGCCAGACCCCGTGCCAGGCCTCGTGCCGCGTGACAGCCACCAAGGACAGCACCACATCCGACGTCATCCAGGACGCCATCGCCAGCCTGCAGCTGGACGGCAGCAAGCGCTACGTGCTGGTGGAGGTCAAGGAGACGGGCGGGGAGGAGTGGGTGCTGGATGCCAACGACTCGCCTGTACACCGTGTGCTGCTGTGGCCACGGCGGGCGCAGGACGAGCACCCCCAGGAGGACGGCTACTACTTCCTGCTGCAGGAGCGCAACGCAGACGGGACCATCAAGTACGTGCACATGCAGCTCATGTCCCAGGCCACGGCCACCCGGCGCCTGGTGGAGCGTGGCCTCCTGCCTCGGCCGCAGGCGGACTTTGATGACCTGTGCAACCTCCCTGAACTGACCGAGGAGAACCTCCTGAAGAACCTCAAACACCGCTTCCTGCAGCAGAAGATCTACACGTATGCCGGGAGCATCCTCGTGGCCGTCAACCCCTTCAAGTTCCTCCCCATCTACAACCCCAAGTACGTGAAGATGTACGAGAACCAGCAGCTGGGCAAGCTGGAGCCACACGTGTTCGCGCTGGCCGACGTCGCCTACTACGCCATGCTCCGGAAGCACGTCAACCAGTGCATCGTCATCTCAGGCGAGAGCGGCTCCGGCAAGACGCAGAGCACCAACTTCCTGATCCACTGCCTCACCGCCCTGAGCCAGAAGGGCTACGCCAGCGGCGTCGAGAGGACCATCCTCGGTGCTGGTCCGGTGCTGGAGGTGAGCGGGACTGCTCGGCGGAGGGGCCTTCACGCCTGGGTTTGGTTATCGTTCAGATGACGGCCATGGAGGAAACAGTTATACTCACGTTTTCCAGAAACAGGAGGCTTGGCATTCCATGCAGGGCCACACAGGGAGGCACCAGGGCTCAGCAGGAGGCAGCAGGAGCCAGGGGAGGGTGTAGGCAGGAGTCTGTCGTGGTTTTCACGGGAAGGGTCCGGTGAGGCAGGGTAAGCAGGCTTAGGGTGCCTAGTTTGAATAATTTCAGAGTTTGGGAGCATAAAGGCTGCCCTGGTTGTCTGGTACTTGGCCCTGGGGTAATCAGGGCAGGGAGAGAGTAGCCCTGAGTGTGAGAACGTGATAATGGTGGGGGGCGGTGTAGGCTCTGAAATGGTTGGTTTGTATTCGGAAGGCGTGTTGGTAGGAGAGTCCTTTGCTTTCTCTAGGACTCGGCCAGCCCTGGCGGGGGCAGTCCCTCCAGGGTCAGCCAGGCCCCAGGTGTCAAAACATCAGAATAGAGAAAATAACAAGGCCTGATCAATGCCTTGATGTCCTCTTAACGTACTCCCAACGTCTGGAGGGGCGGCAGTCTGCACTCCGGATCCCAGAAAGGAAAGGATGGCGTGTCCAAACTGAATAGTTCACTGTGGGGTGTTTCTGGCAGGGAGTGGGACCGTGGGGTAGAAGGAAGCCAGCAAGGTGAGTTCAGACCTGGGGGCTGGGGACGGGCTAGAGGAGGGGCTGCTTGGCAGTGCCTAAGAGTCAGCGGGGGAGGAAATGCCCCAGCTTCCTGCGCCCTCTCCAGTGTTCCCATTGGCCAGACCCCACAGGAGTCACGCATGTGTCACTGTGGGTGAGCCTTCTGGACATGGGGGCAGTGGAAGTGATCGCAGTGATCACTCACTCTCAGGGTCTTAGGACAAGATGCGTCCACGTCTCAGAACTAACTTAACGGTCGTCACCTGGTGAGGGCCAGGGCCGCGTATGGGCCCAGGGTGTGCGCCTCTGGGTTTGGGGTCTAAGACTCTGCTTGCTTGCTTTCTGCTTTTAATAAGATTTTGCAGTGATTAAATGATTTTAAGTATGTAACTTAAATAGTTAAATTTTATTAAATATAATGACATAAATCACTCTATTTCTTTGAGCAGTTTTAGGTTTATAGAAATACTGAACAGACAGTACAGAGAGTTCCCGTATTCTCCTGCCACTTCTGCTCTTCCCCCTGTCATTAACATGTTATATTTGTTAACAATTGGTGAGGGCTCCCCTGGTGGCGCAGTGGTTGAGAGTCCGCCTGCCAGTGCAGGGAACACGTGTTCGTGCCCCGGTCCGGGAAGATCCCACGTGCCGTGGAGCGTCTGGGCCCGTGAGCCATGGCCACTGAGCCTGCGCGTCCGGAGCCTGTGCTCCATGACGGCAGAGGCCACAACAGTGAGAGGCCCGCGTACCGCAATAAAAAAAAAAAAGGCATGTTATTTCTTGAAAAGAAACAGGTTTTTAAAAACAAAAACAAAAGCAATTGGTGAGCCAGTATTGACACATCATTATTAACTAAAGTCCACAGTGTACATTAGGATTCACTCAGTGTTGCACCTGCTACGGGTTTGGACAAATGCACAATATCACGTATCCACCCTGAGTATCACACAGAATGGTTCCACTGCCCTGAAAATCCCCTGTGTTCTGCCTGTTCATCCCCTTCCCTCCCTCCAGCTCCTGGAAACCACTGATCCTTTTACTGTTTCCATAGTTTTGCCTTTTCCAGGATGCTGGATGGCTGGAATCATACCGTCTGTAGTCTTTTCAGACCGGCTTCTTTCACTTAGTACTAAATACTAGTACTAAGGTTCCTCTGCGTCTTTTCTTGGCTCAAGACCTCATATCTTCATGTTGCTGAGTAACACCTGCTGGATGTGCTGCAGTCTGTCCATCCGCAGGACCCCAGACCCTCTGTCCGAGGAGTGGGCTCGGGGTGGGGTGGGAGCAGGGGTAGGTTCAGGGGTCCCACCCTCCCTGAAGCATTGACCTCCAGCTTCTTACTGAAATTCACTGAAATCCCATCTGGGCTGTGCCGGCTGAATACACTTCAGTTCCTCTTCCTCTCTGACGATCTCTGAGATCATGAGCAAGAAATGAGCTGGGGCTGTACAGCCTGGCCCCGTGCCAGCACGCACGGCCTATATCTGTCTTCTCCTATACATGTAATGTAAAGATTCATTGTCATTTTTTGCGCAAGCATTTCAAACACTACCTAGTGATCCGGCCGCAGAACGGACGCTTTTCTCTTCAGTGCTGTGTACCCTGCATGCGTTCCCTCCTCTAATCATCCATTCATTCTGCAAATATTCCGCCTGCAAGCACCGTTCTTGACACTGGCTATGCAGTGGCCAAAATCGACACAGAGGCCTGCCCACAGGGAGCTGCCGCCTGGTGACAAGGAGGCAGGCAGCAAGAGAAACAGCGGCCTCGCTTGTGAGCTAAGAGCTGATAAGAACAGTGGGCGGGCTCGCAGAAGAAGGGGTAAGGGGGCAGGAGGTGAGAAGGTGATGCCGAGCGGGGCCCGGAAGTGGGTGGGGTGAGCAATGCGGCGTCTGGGAGGGGGACACGGCCAGTGCACAAAGCCGGGAGGCTGGACCGTGCCTGGCGTGTTGAAGAAAGTCAGGGGCCCTGGGGGGCACGGGAAGGAGCCAGAGTGGGGTGAGCAAGGGGCAGAGCAGGAGGCGATGGGGACATGGAGGTGACAGCAGATCATTCAGGGCCTTGCAGGATCATGGGGTGGGCACTGTGTGATATGGGAGCTACGGAGGGTGTCCCAGGTTCAATCTGGCTCCATCCCAGCTCTGGAACTCAGCTGCCGTGAAACCACCAATGGCCCCACTGTCCTCCCAGCAATGGCTGGGGCCCATAACAGGTGCTCTATGACGGGATAAAACAATGCAGGCACTGAGTGACTTTAGAAATCGGAGACAGGAACGAGAGGACGGACCCAGCATTTACCGAGTGGGGCATTTTGCCAAGTGGGCCCTTCACCCCTCACAGAACCGGGCACGCGGGTGGGTGTGACAAGGTTTGATGAAGATGCCGAGCCCCAAGGTTTCAGTGCAACACAGCGAGGAGGCAGGTTTGGCCCCGCGGTGCAGCTTCCTTTTCTAGCTGAGGACCATCCAGGGCGCCGGGATGAGGTTCCTGGCTCTGCCCTAACAAAGTACCACAGACTGGGTGGCGGCAAAAGAGGAATTTACTCTCTCTCACAGTTCTGGAGGCCTGAAGTCTGAAGTCTAGGTGTGGGCCGGGCCACACTCCCTCCGAAGGCTCTAGGGGCAGATGCTCTCTTGCCTCTTCCCACTTCTGGGGGCTCCAGGCGGGCGCTCCTTGGCTTGTGTCGCTCCGATCCCAGCCTCTGTCATCATATTGCCTTCTCTTCCTGTAAAGACACCAGTCATCATTGGTTTTAGCGGCCGCCCCAATCCAGGATGACCTCATCCTAACTAATTACGTCAGCAAAGACCCATTTCCACATCAGGCCACGTTCACAGGTTCCAGCGTCAGGTCAGTATAGACGAGCCTTTTGCGGGGGGGACACAAGTCAGCCCGCAGCAGTCCCCCGCCGAGTGACAGCTGGACGTGTCTTGTATCTTCTTCCCCAAGGGCCGCCACTGGTGATCCTGGGGGCCCATCCGTCCTCCTGCTGGCCTCCATGCTCCTCCCCTGCTGTTGCCCCGAAGGATTCTGGCACATTCTACGAGGGCCGTTAGTCACCTCCGTGGCGGGTGTCTGCACCTCGTGAGTCAGATGCCTCTGACCTTGCCCGGCTGCCTCCCTCGAGCCTCAGCAGTGTGAGCCGGCAAGGCCAAATTTCCCCAGGGGTTAGGAGCTGCTGGAGGGCGGTGCCCATGCCAGCTTCCAAAACAGGCTTGAGCCAGATCCACGTCACAGCCATAAATGTGCTTCCTGAGGCGACCATTTGGAAAAGGGAGAAGGTTGTTTTAGTTTAGAGCCAGGCTTTGCAGCCAGAGCACCACTGACGTCTGGGGCCGGGTCAGTCTCTGGGCTGGGGGCCATCATGTACGCTGTGGGCCTCCACCAACCCGATGCCAGTAGCATCCCCTCCCCCCAGTGGCAACAACCGAAAAATGTCCCCAGACATCACCAAGTGTCCCCTGGGAGTAGAATCTCCCCTGGGTGAGAACAGCTGCCTTAGTCACAGCTTGTAATCCCACAAGACCCAGTCACCGTTTCTTTCAAGTGTTGATGGTTTAGAAATTGTCCGTAAGTAAGTCCCAAGCATTCTGAGCTCACTTGAGAGTTACTTTCTAACAACAGGAATAATTAGCTACCGTGCCTTTGGGCCCACTGTGTGTCAGGCTTTGGGTGCCACAGTCTTCATCCATCATCTCTCTGAGGACTCACAACAGCTCTGCTCATTTTAAAGACGAGAAAACAGAGCCCCAGAGAGGTGTGCTGGTGTGCAAATGTCCTGGGGCTGCCATCACAGAGTACTGTCAATGGGAGAGGGTGGAGGTAGAGGGCTTAAAACAGCAGGAGTTTATTCCCTCACAGTTCTGGGGGCCGGAAGTCTGAAATCAAGGTGTAGGCAGGGCTGGCTCCTTCTGGAGGCTCCGACGGAGAATCCATCCCGTGTCCCTCTCCTGGTTTCTGGTGGCTGCCAGCAACCCTTTGGCATTCCTTGGCTTGTGGCCTCATCACTCCAGGCTCTGTCTCTGTGTCCATATGGCCTTCTCCCCGTCTGCCTCTGTATCTCGAATCTCCTTTCTCTTACAAGAACACCGTCATTGGATTTAGGGCCTACCCCAAATCCAAGATGATCTCACCTCAAGATCCTTACTTTAATTCCATCTGCAAAGACCCTATTTCCAAAGAAGGTCCCACTCACAGGTTCCAGAGATCAGGACTTGAACATATCTTTTTGAGGGACACAAGTCGACCCAGTACAGTGTGGGTACCCCAGGCGACACTGCAGGCAGCCACAGCCAGACCACCGTTAGAACCCAGCCTGAGCCTAAGTTCACGGTACCCCTCTGCACCTTCGTAAAAGATTTCCTCTCTCAGCTCGGCTGGGGCCGCAGGAAACCTATCGGGACTTTTTCTCAGCTCCCTGAAAGGAGAAGTTGAGTTGTTTTGAGGTTTGGGTGTCGCCGGGCGCCCCCCCAGGCAGGGGTTGCAAACTTGCTGTGCAATTCTGACCAGAAAACAGGAAGGCGGCACTGTGGAAAGCCGGTTCCAATCAGCTGATCTGCCCGCCCACTGCAGTTAACTGTTACTGTCACTGTTTCACACGGTGTCACTCGGCCACCCTGCAGCCTGCCCCCTGAACCGCCCCCAGAAACGCGACATTTGTGCAGGAGTGTTGCCTTAGGTCAGAAATACTGAAGGTGCAGAAGGCAGGCTCACCAGGGCAGCGCAGTCTGGGGTCCGTTACCCATGCCGGGCGCCCTCTGAGAACCTGGCGACATTGTGATGCAGCTGCCCCGGCATCAGCCACCGGGCTGGCCACAAGGCCCGCCCAGGACGTGCCCCTCTGCCTCGGCATCAGGGCTGAGGGTGGAGGATGCTTAGGCCAGTGTTCTCTCTGTCCTTCCTGAACTGTAACACACGCCACTGACATTTGCCAACGCGCACAGGGTTTTAATTTCAAAAGCAGAAATGAAACGAGGATCCTTGCTGGCCGGGCCATTTTCCCAAGCGGCCAGAGGCCGAGGTTTCGGGACCTCCATGTAGCTGCTGTGGCCTGGCCCACGCAGAGAGAGAAGGCTGGGAGATAGTGGCCCCCCCAAGCTGCCTGGCATACCCATAGGAGGCTGGCGACCAGGACAGCAAGGCGTGGGACCGAGGGTGTCCTGGAGCTCTCTGCTGCCCCTGACCCACCTCGGGGGCCCTGAAGGAGCCTGTCCTGGGACTGGGATGTGTGCCGGCCTTGGTCCTGAGCACCAGTGCCCACTGAGGGCCCCACAGACCCAGTGTCACATGACCCCAGGCTCGCCCAGTCTCCGCCCACCCCTCAGGCCACTGGGTCTGTTCCCACTACCCTCTGTCAGCACTGGCCGGCCTACCCGAGCAGGTCACCCTGAACCAACATGCCATCATTCACCTTGACCTTTACCCGCAGGGACATCTGCCCAGAACATGTCTTTCCCTCCCACAGGATGAGGATGGGCCAGTCTCTGCCCGTCACTGGGGACACACGGGCAAAGCCACTCAACCGGTGTGACACAAGGTTCCAGAACCAGGGGTGTGCCTCTGCAGTTAGGTTTTCTGTTTACGAGCTTTGTTGAGGTATAATTCACCCATTTCGAATGAACAATTCAGTATTTTTTAGCAGATCCACAGTGTTGTGCAACCTTCACCTCTATCTAGTTCCAGAACGTTTTCATCACCCTCAAAAGGAGACCCCATTAGCAGTCGTTCCCCGTCGCCCCTCCCCCTGCCCCTGCCAACCACTGGTCTTCTTTCTGCCTCTGTGGGTTTGCCTGTTCTGGACATTTCATGGGATCACACAAGATGTGGCCTTTTGTGTCTGGCTCCTGGCACTCAGCTTGGTTTTTCTCCAGGTTTATGCACACTGTAGCGTGTGTCAATGCTTCATTCCTTCTTCTGGCTAATCGTCCACTGTATGGATAAGACCACCTTTTTTTTTACCTCTCACCAGTTTTCTCAGGATTTCAATCCTTTGTATCGCTGACTCTGCAGTTGAGTTTTCTCCTCAGTCCTGACCCCCTCCCTGCCCCAGCCAGGCCAGCGTCCCCCCCATCAGTGTCCCCCTCCGTCAACAACGGGAGGGTGGAGGGTGTGGGGCGGAAGTGGAGGTGATCCCACTGGAGACTCTTGAGCTGAGCCGGGGAGGAGAGCGGAGCCCTGGCCAGCAGCCTGCTCCAGGTGTGCGGGGGGGCCCCCCGGGCGTGCCGAGGGCTGGCCGGGGGCGGGCAGACACACCTAGGTCCGTCCATCTGTGTCATCCATCTACATGGGGCTGTCACACCTGCGAAGAGGCTGGTAGCCAGGAGGGGGCTGGCATTCGGGAGCGGTGAGAAGGGAATGTGTGGCGCAAGCCACCCGAAGCCTCGGAAAGCAGAGCGGGCTCCCCGAGCCGAGGTATCAGATCAGAGCAGACATAGTCCAGGGGGGAGAAGGAGGCGGGCTCAGAGCTGGCTGCACAGCGCTGTCGGGATCTGCTCCCCGGACGCTTGCGAGGACTGCGGTCTGGGGTGCTTCATCCAAGGAATGCGCCGGCAGCACAAAGACCCCCTTGACCCCAGCCTTGTCAGGCCTTAGAGGTTGTCCAGTCACGCAGGAGCAAGCGGCGAGCTGGGGCACCTCCCAGCCTTGCTCATTAGCTACGGGAGGAGGTAAGTTTGCCGGGAGGAGTGAATGTTGAGAAAAGGGCATGGGGCCACGGACAGGCCTCTGGGGACCATTCTGGGGGCATGGGCCCCGGCAGGGAGGAGGCTCTGGATCGGGTCAGAAGGAGGCAAGTTACGGATGTCGCACCCCTACCCCCACGCCGAACCCACAAAGGGGGCCGGGGCATTTACAGCAAGAGGGGTATCTGGGCTGGGAACCTTTATCTGGGGCTTATCTGTCCGTCTCCAGGGTCCTAGGGCCCCAGGGGCCCAGATTGTGTCTGCTTTGCGTTTTGGGGTGTTTCTCTGGTCTGTTGATGGGAAAGTTGGGCGTCAGCAGGCAGCTGGGTGGGGAGGCAGTGGGATTAGGCTCGGGAGATCTGAGGCAGCAGCCTGGGGTGCTCCAGGGAGAGACGTGCCAGCCAGACATCCCCCAACCCCCAGCCAGTGGTCAAGGCTCGGCTGGACCTGGGCTGTTCTCGAGACCGGGTGGCTGGAAGGTCGGCACTGTGAACATCAGAGTCAACAATCTATGCAGGGGTAGGAGGGGAGTGAGAGCCAGGCCAGGGTGGGCTCCCGGGAGAATGAGCGTTAGAGGGAGACAGGCGAGGATGGAGGAGAGGATGCCATGGGGCCTGAAGGCGGATCACTGAGAGCCTTGGAGGGCTGTCCCACCAGGGCAGCTGCAGGGAGGGAGGAATCGAATTTCCGGCTGCTTCTGTGCCCCAAGTGGCTTCCCCAGGATGTTTGGGGAAGTCGTTGGGGGGCCCTGGTTTGGCAGAGCAGCCCGAGGGCGGGCAAGAGCTGAGGCTGGAATCCAGGGTAGGAGGGGGACAGCAGGAGGGCCGATCCCACAGAGGATGACAGGGTGAATGAGGCCTCGTGTGGGGTCAGCTTCAGGCCTTGCAGACAGAAACACAGAGGGGCCAAGGCTGTGCTTCCACGCTGCTGACACCTGGGGCCAGATCCTTCTCTGGGGTGGAGACCATCCCGTGCACTGTGGGGTGTTAAGCAACATCCCTGGCCTCCACCCACCAGATGCCAGGAGCACCCCCTCTCTCAGTCAGAACAATTATAAATGTCCCCAGGCATCGCCAAGTGTCCCCTGAGGGTCAGAATCACCCCAGTCGAGAAGAATTTTGAGGCCGACTGCAGGCCAAGAATGATTTCAGTGTTACAGGTGTCCTGTACCCAAATAGGTTCAAATTTGGGGGTTAACATCGTGCTGTTGTACTTCCACGTCAACCCATCTGTGCTCAGTTCTGTCTCACCAGCTTGACAAGGGGTGGGTGGCGGGTGGGGACGCAGTTTCTGGCTGGCGATCTGCTTCATTTCCGGGAGCGGGTGGCTGGCGCTTTTTCCTGCCCCGTGGCCAGCCACGGCCAGGAGAACGGCCACTGCCCACCCACCACCAGAAACCTCACGTCTTTCTCACCACCAACAAAGTATGCTTGGATGCAAGGGTCAGGTTTTCCATCCAAGTCTGGTCTTCCAAGCACACTTGGGGCGAAGTCTTCAAGTGTTATTCGAAAAGCTGCTCAAAAAAAAAAAAAAAAGCAGTCACTCACGTGGTAACACCCAGAGCTGAGAAGTCACGCACTCCCTGCGGGTTTTCTCGCAGGCGATCGTCATGAAAGAGCTGTAGTGGATTTTGGGTGCAGTTCGTGCTGGTCCCTATGCACGGGAATTTTGTCATCCCCTCCACCCCGTCCTCCTGCGGGGTGACTTTCTGAACCTCACGCCAGGTGCTCACTGTGGTTCAGCTCTTCTTTAAGTGTCTCCCCAACAGGAAACAAACCAGGGCTGCCATGGTGGTTTCTGCTGCCGGGGAACATGCGTGGTGATCCACCCACTTGCGTAAAATCGTGACATTATTTTGTTAAAGCTTTTGGTTGCACCTTGGTGCCTTGCTTTGCTTTGTTCAGATAACGGTTGGTTTTTTTAGTATCTTTTCCCCTATTGGAAGTATAATTTCTTTTTGCGTGTACCGGGGATTGGCCCACTACAGCCCACAGGTTACATCTGCTTGGTTCTACGCATAAAGTTTTATTAATACTCAGCCACACCTGCTCATTTACATATTGTCTGTGGTGGCTCTCAAGGCAGAGTGGGGCAGTTGTGACAGAGACACTGTATGGCCCCCAGAGCCAAAAATATTGAACCCCTGGCCCATTACAGGAAAGGTTTGCCGACCCCTTGTACTTTGTGCACACGGAACATGCTAGAACATTCCAGTTACTTTCTCTGTGCCCACTTCTGTCTTCTGCTCTGCTCTCCCTTCCCAAACATAAGGAAACCAGGTTCCCACCCGCGTTCCAGATGGCTCCTGTCACCAGCTCAAATTTTCTGTGTTGGTCTGTGCCACATGTGTGTTCCTATATTCATAAATATACATCTATCTACAGGGGAGTCTGAAAGCGGTCTTGAGGGGTCAGAAAAGAGGGACTTGGATGTAGATGTCCCAGAAGTTCATCTCATAAGTTCACCTTTCAGCTCTCCCTCTCCTGCTCGAGCGCTCTTTGTTCCACAGGCAGCTGGGAGCGCTTGTGCAGCCAAGGTGTGTGAGCTCTGGCTGGGGGTAGTGGGACCTGTGTGTGGGCCCCTCCCAATCTCGCATATCCAGGAGGGGCCCTCTAAGGGTTTCCAGCCGCACCCTGGGCCCTAAGACCACCTGCATCCTGCCTGCAGGGCAACACGGTCTGCCGGGGCACAGTAGGACGAGGACACCAAGCAAGACCCCAATGCCTCCCGGACCCACCCTCCCCACCCCAACCCCTGGACCCTCCCTCCACAAGCTGCCAGGAGAGGCAGCGTGAACTCGCTGGGGCTGATGGGGCCAGGCCAGAGGTGCACACTCAGGGCCACAGCACCCCTGGAGGAAGCTACCGTCTGGGGTGCCAGATGTGTGCCCAGGAGGATGTGCTGGAGCTCACGGCAGAGGGATAATTCAGCCAGAGAGATGAACGTTAGGGCAGGCTTCTCGTAGCCTGGGGTTGGGGTGGCTGTGTTGCCAGCCCTGGTGCTTAGTACGTATTAGCAGGCATGGGTGTTCCCAGCTCACCACAAGGATGTTACAAGACGTGGAAAATGGTGGGAGCTGCTACAAGGCGCCACATGGATCGGAAGGAGGGAACGGGGGCAGAGTGACAGATAGCCCAGAGACTGCGCAGCTGAGAAGTAGGGCCACACCAGAGCAGGATGGGGGTACAGAAGGGTAAGAGGTTGTCTTTGGGGGTGTGGAGAGGATTGGGGTGCCCTACAGCCGTGAGTGCCTAGGCCTTTGATCAAGGGAACCCTGGAAGCGTTAGGGAGGGGACGGCTACCTGGAAGCCGTGGCCCACCGGCATTCTCTGCCCCTCCCGTGCCCTGCAGACCCGCGAGGCTGCCTTTCTGGCCTGCTGCCTAAAAGGGCAGAGCCTGACGCATTGCAGTAATCTAAGCCTATTTTAGACCAAAGTGGAAGTTATATTTTTGGGAACATTGCATCTAAGAGAAAAGTGAAATTATGGGTGTATTTTAAGCAACCAGAAAGGCTTCCTTGGAATTTGCAAAAAGAGTTGATTATAAGGCAAAGCATAGCTCCGGGCCCAGGACATCCCTGCCATGGCCACCGCCCTTTCAGAATATTCTGGGCACTTTGCTGCACCAGGGCTGGGTGGTGGGTGGGGATGTCCGGCCATCATCTATCAGGTACATCTGCCTCACTGTTTGGGGCAGGGATGCAGCCGGGCATCGAGTGACCACAGCGCCTGGCAGCCTATTTGTTTCCTAGCGATTATCCAGGATGGAGTGGCTTCAGGGCCCTGTCCCCAGCATCACTGGGGAGTTTCCCTCTGGAAGTTTCCTTCTGTGTCATTCAGCCGCTGCTGGCCGCAGCCAGTTCCCAAGGCCAGGCCCAGCAAGACCTCAGTTACCTGAGGCCCAGAAGTGATCCGTCTTTTGGAAAGGCCGAGGGGTCAAGCCCAAGGCTCTCGGCCAACCGCCCAGCCACTGACCAGCCCTGCGACCCCAGCTCATGGCTGTAGACAGGCTCCTCCTGGGTGGAGGGGGAAATGGCCACCCGCTGGCAGTGGTCAGGCGCCCGGACCCAAAACCTTCCATGATGTGAGCTATCAGGATACGCTAGATGGTATCCTCACCCCTTTAATAGAGAGTAAGTCACAGCAACCTGTGAGTATTTACACACTTCCACTTAGCCCTTCCTGAGGGGCCAGGGATCTCCAGGGCAGCCAATTTTTAAAAAAAAATTTTTTTAATTGAAGTGTAGTTGATTTACAATGTCGTGCCAATCTCTGCTGTGCAGCAGGGTGACTCAGTTATACACATACAGACGTTCTTTTTTTTCATATTCTTTTCCTTTATGGTTTATCACAGGATATTGAATATAGTTCCCTGTGCTCTACAGTAGGACCTTGTTGTTTATTCATCTTGTATATAATAGTTTACATCTGCTGATCCCAAACTCCCAGCCTCTCCCTCCCCCACCCCCCCCTCCCCCTTGGCAACCACAAGTCTGTTCTTTATGTCTGTGAGTCTGTTTCTGTTTTGTAGACAGGTTCATTTGTGCTATATTTTAGATTCCACATATAAGTGATATCATATGGTATTTCTCTTTCTCTTTCTGACTTACTTCACTTAGTATGATCATCTCTAGTTGCATCCATGTTGCTGCAAATGGCATTATTTTTTCTTTTTCATGGCTGAGTAGTATTCCATTGTATGTATGTACCACATCTTCTTTATCCATTCATCTGTCAATGGACATTTAGGTTGTTTCCAGGTTTTGGCTATTGTGAATAGTGCTGCTATGGACGTAGGGGTGCGTGTATCTTTTTGAATTACGCTCGGTTCCTAGCCAGGGGTGATTCTGCCATCAGGGGACATTTGGAAACGTCTGGAGATGTTTTTTTGGTTGGCCAAGGATGCTTTCAACATCCTACGGTGCACAGAACAGCGCCTCTGCAAAGGATGGTACGTCCCCAAGTGCCAGTAGTGCTGAGGCCGAGAAACCCACTCTAGTTTAGGGGCCTTTAGGATGTACAGTTGAAAATCAGGCCTGGGGCTCTGGACAGAGTCTGCAGGGAGCTGTGTGGATCCAGGAGCCACTGCAGGGACAGAGCTGCTTATTGGAGGTGTGAATATTGGTGAGACTGTGGGGAGGGGGAGAGAGAAGATTACAAGGACCTGAAGCCCCAGAGGGAACTTCTCCAGTTCTGCCGAAGTGCCTGGACCAGTTCTTTCCCCTCAGCATGTGACTGTGTCCCTCCCCTTGGAATTTACCACCTCCAGGTCCTCTGGGCCAAGAGCCACCTCTGCCAGGAAGCCCGACTCAGCAGTACATGTGCTGTGTGACCTACAGCAAGTTGACCTCTCTGCTCTGCCTGCTGATCTCTCCTGCCCCAGGGCCTTTACACATGCTGCACCCGCCTGCGTCATCATCTAAAGGCCACCCCGAAGCCTCCTGGGAGAGGCAGAGGAGAGCTCCAGAAGGTCACGAGGCCAGCAGAGTCCTAGCACAGAACCAGCACAGTGTGGCTCCCTGCCCCACGCCCTGAGGCTCTGAGGGGCCCTTTGGTGTTCAGGGCCCATTTGTTTCCTGCAGGAGCTAGTCTAGCTTAGCAGCCCCAGATTTCAGCTATAACAGAGCAGGGAGTGAGTGCGCCCTGGGATGAGGCCCTGGCAATGCTGAGGTTGGGGGGACACCTCATGGGGATCCAGCCCTCCTGAGCATGGGCAGCCTTCTGCACCCGTTCCAGAGCTGCCCCATAAAGAAGATGGGAGGTGCCAAGGAGAGGCCCCCCCACAAGAGAAACGAAGGCTGGGGCAGGCCTGTGACAGAGGGTCGGAGGGAGGATCGCATCCACCTGAAAAAGAGGTGACTGGAAGCCCTTTACGCCAGAGCACTGGGGACATCAAAGGGCCTTTGGACCCAGTGATCCTCCTGGACTCAGGTCAGCACCAGCCGTGGCTTCCCCAGACCCAAGGAAGATGGAGTAACCCACCAAGGCAGGCCTGGCCATTGCTCCTACTGTCCCTTTTCAAAGAGTGGATACAATGGAGATCACTCAGCCATGAAGAAGCTTGAAACACTGACACATGCTACAACGTGGATGAACCTCGAAAACGTTACACTGAGTGAAAGAATCCAGACACAAAAGCCCACATAGTTATGATCCCATCTACATGAAGTGTCCGGAACAGGCAAATCCAAGGAGACAGAAAGCAGATGAGTGGTTGCCAGGGGCTGGAGGAGGGGGGATGGGGAGTGGCTGCTCTCGGGGACAGCGTTTTCTTTTGGGGTGATGAAATGTTCTGGAAATTGATAGAGGTGACAGTTGCACACCATAGCGAACATGTCAAATGCCACTGAATCGTACGTTAAAATGGTGAATTTTATGTTATATGAATTTTAGCACAATTCAAACAGAAATGCAGAGCGGGCTGTACATATCTGGAACGCTCCCTGTCAGGTCCCACGACATCCACCCCTCGGATTCCTTCCCATCTATCTTGCAGTGGGCAGACAGGAGCCCAGCCATTCTAGAGCCCGTCCTATCAGCTCTGGCCTCTAGGGTGGCCCCAGGGGTACCTGAGCTCCATCTCCCAGGGCCTCACCCCAGCCCCTGATCCAGCAGCAGGATGTGGGACTGGCTTGAAGTCAGACCTGAGCCCCGTCCCTACGGAACAGGCCCTCTTAGGTGGAATTTCTCAAGCAAGTGTGGGAAGAATGTTTCCTCCAGCCACTTGTCTTGAACATCACCGGTTCCACCCATGAATATTCGAAGTGGGACATTCATTATGCTAATTGGCAAAACCCTCCCCCAAGGTTGAGTGACAATAAAATTGGCCAGAGCGGGTTTGCAGTGGCTGCTCCCTTGGAGTGTATCCTGGATCAGGCAGTTTAAGCTTAAGCCCTGACGTGGTAGTTTATACCAGGGATCTGCAAACTGTTTCTGTAAAAGGCCACATTAATTAGCATTTCCAGATTTTAGTGCCAAGCGGTCTCTGTCACTACTTAGCTCACAGCTACTCACTCTGCATCGCAGAGCAAAAGCAATACGTAAACAAACGGGTGGGGTCGTTTGCCAGTAAAACTTTATTTGCAAAAAACAGGCAGTGGGAGAGAAGCATCAAAGATACCCACACTGAAGGACATCTTACAATATACTCAACCTGTCCTCCTTAAAACTGTCAAGATCTCAAAAAACGAGTCCGAGAAACCTGGCGTGGATCCGTCAAGGAGATGTGAGGACCGAATGTAACGTGGGATCCTGGGACAGAAAAGGGACATTAGGCGGGGAAATGAGGACGTCCGAATGAAATGCTAACTTAGTTTAAGAATAATATGTCAGTCAATATTGGTTCATTTGTTCGTTGTGACAAACGCGCCACCATAATATTAACAGTAGGGGAAACTGAGTGTGGGGTCTTGGGAGTTCTCTGTAATATTCTTAGAAGTTTCTTGTAAATCTAAAACTGTGCTAAAATTTAAAAGTTATTAAAGAAAAGAAAGGTATCAAGCCAGATTTGGCCTGTGGGACATAGTCTGTGGACCCCCCTCCCCACCCCCCCCCACCCCCACCACCCCGGCCAACACAGACACACACACACACACACTTAGACAAAATCCCACCACATCCATGAGATGCAAATCTCAGGTAAGGTCCTGGCAAACTGAACTTTGACCCCACGCACCTCTGCCCTCTCCTACTTCTCCATTTCGGTCGGCTGAGCCATCACCACTGGTCTTTGGTGCTTTCCTCTATCACCTGCATACTCGCTATCACCATATCCTATTGTCTCTTCCTCTGAAATATTTCCTGCCACTGCCCGGGCTCCAGCTGGTGGCCCCGCTGGTGTGTACAGGTGACAGTGTCCAGCAGCCGGGGTGGTGTCCACGGTACTGGCTTCCCAGCCGGGCCTACATCAGAACAAAGCACAACCTCTTGTCAGGACTGGGGCCAAACCACTGAGCCCAGTTTCCTAGATAATCCCTTGCTTCTCAGGACTATGAGGAATCACAGCTGAGAGGTGGCTCTGGGCAATGATTTTTCTTCCTGCGCCTGTTCCTTCATCATCACGGGGGCCTGATTTCTTCTCCCTCTCCCCTCCGCCTTACAGTGCCTGGCTGAACAAGGCTACCGAGTGGCAGTCAGGATGTGAATTGGACCCATCTGGGGTTGGGGTACTGGTGGGGAGTGGCTGATCTCGGTGAAACCCTGGAATATGAAAGTTTCCTGTCTCTTGGGGCTAAGCGTGAGGAAAGCTGTCTAATTAAACTAAGTACACTGAGCATGAAGCTCTTTGCTCTGTCCCACTGTAGACTATCAAGACCCCTACTCCAGGTGTTCAAGAAAGAGGGAGGGGCGTAAGTAGACATCCTCTTGCTTTATTTCTCCCTAGAGATACTTCGTTCTCATAATAAACCCTAGGGCAATAGTTCTCACCCTTCCAGGAATCAGAATGGCCTCAGGCTCTGCTTTAGGAATTTTGACTCCTTAGCCTTTCCAGAAATTCTGCAAGTCTGGGTTGAGGCCCAAGTCTGTATCTTTTGTATGTTTTTGTTGTTGTTGTTTTTGCGGTACGTGGGCCTCTCACTGCTGCGGCCTCTCCCGTTGCGGAGCACAGGCTCCGGATGCGCAGGCTCAGCGGCCATGGCTCACGGGCCCAGCTGCTCCGTGGCATGTGGGATCTTCCCAGACCGGGGCACGAACCCGCATCCCCTGCATCGGCAGGCGGACTCTCAACCACTGCACCACCAGGGAAGCCCCCAAGTCTGTATCTTTAACAAATCCCCACAGCTCATACTTGGATTCTCAACCTTTTCTCTCTCTCACCGTAACGTACCAGAGCAGCAAGGTAGTGGTGACTCATGGTGGGGGGCGGGGGAATCTTGACAATTCTGACTCTCCTTCCCCACTGTTGTAATCAGGGGAGCCCCAGGATGACAGGTTTGCTCACCCCAGGTATGGAGGGTGGGCCCAAGGGGAGCCTGGGGCCCCAAGGGGCATCCCTCTCCCCAAGAGTTTGGAGAGAGGCTACAGCACCTGTAGGGAGGGTGGAGGGAGCTCTGGAGACCACAGACTGTCCCTCCAGCCCACCCCTGGAGGCTCAGCTTTCCTCACGTATGCCAATGCTTAGTTCTGCTGCATGGAAAGTATCAGAAGTCCTTGCTGTTCTCATCAGCAGCACCATGCATGCAGTTTGGGATTTGTGTAGGGAAACAAACATCATCCTAAAATGAAACCTTCCATAATGAGCCGCCACTTACGGAACAAGCCCTCCACTCACACTCCCCACTTGGCTCAGCCTAAGTATGGCTCCTTCCAGTCCGCCAGGCCTAGTGGGTCCTCTCTCCCAGATGCATCCCACCACACAAATGCAAACCAAATCAGTTGCAAAGTGAGGTTGAAAAAGCTTGCAAAAGGTGCGTGATTTCAGGAAGTCATCAAAAGTGACCTGGAGAATTGCTCTGACGTATAGTTACTCAACCACACTCACAAGCAGCAGATGGGGAAGAGAGCTAGTGATGGAAGCCTGAATTTCAGAAGGGAATGAGTCCATCGTGTTGCTAAATCTAAACAGGTTCATTCTGCCTAAACGGAGAGAATTTTCAGCTTGACTCACAAAGCAAAGTTCAACTCCATGCTTTATGAACAAGACACAACTAAACCAAAGTAGTTCAGGAAGCTAAAAGTAAAGGGACAGGCACAGATGTATCAGGCAGATAGAAACAGGGTAGAACACAGCTGCAATTGTGATGTGTAAAAGGTAGAGGTCAGGCCTCTGAATGTCGCATGATGAAGAAGATTCATCATAATGCTAAAATCCTCAATTTACTCTCAAGGTATAATAGTTGTCAACATCTATGCATCATACAACACAGCAGCTGCTTTTACAAAGCAGAAATTATAAAAGATACTGGGAGAAATAGTTACAAACACATAACATAAGGCTCATTGAGTGGACAGCAAATAAGCAGGGATGTAAGATGCCCAAACCATACATTTAGGCAGATCTTGTGGCCGTGTTGCAAACCCTTCACTCCAATATGAGAATAAGTCTTAAGTATTCATGGAATATTCACAAAACTCATTCCTATATCAGGTCACAGAGAAAGCATCTAGAATTTCCAAAATGGGAACTATTAGTCAGTGCTCTTAACAATGCAATAAAACTAGAAATTAATTTTTTAAAGCCCTTCCATATGGAAAAAAAATTTTTTTAAGAAAAACTAGCCTTCTGTTAAGTCTTGGATGAAGGGGAAGTTAAAAACCAAAATTGTGGATTTTCTGGAAATCAGTGACCAAAACTGTGTATTATTAGAATCCATGAGATGTGTTTAAAGCAGTTATGAGAGGATAATTCATAGCCGTAAACACGTTATATCCATAAATATGAGCAAATGAAAGTAAGCGAATTAATTTCCCAACTCTAAAACCTGAGAAAAAGAACCAAGTAAACCCCAAAGAGAATGACTTGGGTATCAAATGGATAATATGAGCCCTCAGGGATCTTGATGAATCCCTCAAATATTTTTGGTACAGTAAGAACCAAGCAAGACCCTCCCCCATCAAAGCTTAATTTGTTCTTTATTCTTTCTGTGATCTACACGTGGTTTCATTTATAACCTAAACCAAAATTCAGTGAAGTATGAGATACAATAACTTGTTTCATACTGGACTTCTTTTTTCTTTTTTTTTTTCTAAGATTCGATCACCCCACCTCCCTGCCACTCACTCCATGGCACAGTTTACCATGAAACTTCAGCCCCTGGTAGGAATCTGTCCATTTCAAAGGGCCTTGTTCTGACCCCAGGAGCCCTTGTTTTTGGCGTTTCTGTCCATCTGTGGCTGACAGTCAGTGCCCTTCCGGATAAGAGTAACAGAGCCTGTTACAAACTGGGGGCACAGAGATTGGGTGAGTCTTATGTCCTGTCAGCACTCGGCTCTCTCTACGTGCCTCCATCCACCCGTCTGTCCGTCCATCCAGCCTGCCAGGTGTCTCAAGCCCCGTGGGCAACAGGAAGAGAACAGAACCCAGGCTAAGGCTGGATGTCAGCCAGGCCCTGGAAAGTTTCCACTTCCTCATCTGTGATTTGGGGAGCCATGAGGTTGGGGGTGATTCCTCCACTTCCTGCCCGGCATCCACAGGCCCACGGAGCCTGCAGCTATCACCTACATGGGTTGGCAGGGGGTCGGGGGTCCCATCTTCCTCCCGACAGCCACCGCCTCTCACCACCATCATCGCCACCCCCTTCCCACCGTCATACTTGTCCTCACCCTCCCTGGATCCACCTCCCTCCATCTGTTCTCTGCACAGCAGCTCTGTGGAAATCACATCGGCCGTGCTTCTCCCTTCCCCACCTCCCACCCCCTCCGCTCCCAGCCCCCAGGGAGCTTTTCTGTCTCTCCACACAGCCCCTCTGAGCCTGTGACTCCACTGGCCCATTTTGTCCTCCATGCTTCCTGGTCCTGCTTCTCTGTGTCCCTACAGTGCTTTGGGGGGAGACCAGTCAGCCCAGGCAACGCTCACACCCTGTCATGCTCACCTTGCATGTCTGAGTGTTGGAGTCTTCTCCCGGCCCCAGCACTGCCCTGGCCCCCTTTGGGAGAAGGGGACGTTTAACCGAGAGCCTCTAGAACAGTGGCTGGCACACCTACCCTGTAAAGGACCCAAGGGTCAGTATTGTCAGCTCTGCTGGACCAGTCTTCACCACCACGACTCAACTCTGCCATAGTCCAAAAGCAGACACAGACCGTCCGTAAACAGACACGGCTGTGCGCCAGCAGACCTTTATTCATGGTGGCTGCACGTTGAATTTCATATCACGTTCATGTGTTGTGACATATTCTTTTGATTTTTTTTTCAAGCGTTTAAAAATGTGACAACCATTCTTAGCTCACAGACCACACAGAAACAGGTGGCTGGCCGTAATTTGCTGACCCCGGTAGAGGTCAGCGTCTAAGCCCGCCACCCACCCCGCATTCCCCCCATCCTGGGCATCACGTAGGTGTCCTCCCCATGGCCACATCCGTTCACGTACGGGTCGTCTGTGGCTGCTTCACGCTCCCACAGCAGAGTTGAGTTGTTGCAGCAGAGCCCCAAATATTTATTAGCTGGCCCTTCATGGAACAAGTTGGCCCACCCCTGGCTCACACAGATGGCCCCGTTTCGTCCTCAAACAACCTGAGAAGACAGGGGTTTACCCCTTCGTTTTACAGGAGAGGAACTTGAAACTCAAGAGCAGTGAACTAATTTGTCCGAATCCCCTGCCGATGCAGAGCTGTTCTCCTGGGCTTCTCACCAGGAAGTAGCCCTCCACCCCGCACACACCTGGGGTTTATTTTCCTGGCATTTCCACACAGGAGAGCCCCAGCCTGACTGGATGCCCCTGGGGATGTTTGCTCAGCAGACACAGCAGAGCAGATCTCCAGGGCACCTCGGGCCGTGGAACGCCTCCCAGCTCTCCTCCTGCGGGTCCGGCAGTCGCCTGTGTCCCCAAATGGACACGATCTGGGCATGGGCTGAGCGCCGTTTCACGTAGAAAGGTACGCCTGGAACTTGGAGAGCACTTGGGAAAATAAAATAGCCCGAGTTCCAGCGGTGGGGCTGCCGTGCCAGGGCTGGTTCCCAGTCACCCTCGGGTGTTGCCTTTCTGCACCCACACCCAGGGCTGGAACAAGAGGGCTCCTGCAGGCCGGTGAGCGGGAGACAGTCTCCCTTTCAGCCCCATTTTTAGGCTTCACAGTGGCCTAATATTTGCTAGTGTTCTCTTACCATTCGCAGCCTCTCCTGGCAACAGTGGTCACTCCTCTCTGGCCTTGACTGGACACAAGAGATTCGGAAGTCCTGTATGGCATGGCTTGTGGTCCCGGGGTGGGGAGCAGAGGCTCCGCCCAGATGTGGCATCGCAGGGGGAGGGGCAGTGTCAAGGTCATGAGAGGCAGTGGGCAGCCTCCAGGGTGTCGGGAGGTGGTGACATCTGAGCCATGGCCAAGGTGGACGTGGAGGGGGTGTCCCTGTCGGAGCACCACCAGGGAGGGGGCTCTCTGAGGCTAGAACGGTGCCAGACACAACGACAGCCAACCAATACATTGTTGTCAAGTGAACGAATGAAACCACACGTACAAAAGCACCACACCATTGGGAAGGGAGGTCCCTGCGGCTCGATCAGGAAAACAGAAGGCCAACCCCACAACCAAGACGAAACCACCGCAGCAAGTGAGGACGGCTGCAGGTGTATCTGAGGGCAAAGGAGTTATCCCAGTTCAGGCCACCTCCGCCTGGCTGGAAGGACCACCACTGTGCAAGGTGAGGCTGAGGGACTTCTCTCCAGGGAAACCCCTTCTCTGGGGTCAACTGTCAACACAGGAGATAGCAAGCACGTTTGCCTTGGTGAGCTCATTCAGTGGGGCTTTTTAGTTTTGAAATCGGAAAGCAAAACACTGTTTCCCTAATGCAGTCCATCTCAAGGCTTGTCCGGTTTTCATATGGGATGCACAAGAGACCAGGTGTGAACTCAAGGCTCGGGAATCCACCTGCCGGGCTGCCGGGGCAGACAGACGCCCCGAAAAGTCTCAGGCCTGCTCACCTGGCTCCCAGCTCTGAGAACCAGCCTGGACCAGGGACTGAGCGGCTACGGGCATGGTGTGGGTTGGGGGTCGGGGCAGACTTCGGGGAGGTCAGTTGACCTCTCTGTGCCTCAGTTTCCTCATCGGAAATGAGGAAGGCAGGTCTATCCCTTAGAGGAATTCGAGCAAAGGAAAGAGTCACAAGCCCACAGCACTCCTGGCGTGGGGCTGGTGTACACCACAGGTCATTCTTTGATGTTGTATCACCGTTCTTCCTAAAATACTTACTGCGCATTCCAACAGAGAGAAGAGCCATCCTGTTTAGATAGAAAATGTACCGTCTGGAAATTTCTGGCTATGTAGGCTGCTCAACCCTGGATGTCTTTTTTTTGGGGCGGGGGTCTGTTGGGTCTTAGTTGCAGCACGCAGAATCTTTCGTTGTGGTGCACAGACAGGCTCTTCGCTTCATTGAGGTGCACGGGCTTCTCTCTAGTTCTGGCGCGCGGGCTTAGTTGCCCCGCGGCACGTGGGATCTTAGTTCCCCGACCAGGGATTGAACTGGTGTCGCCTGCATTGGAAGACAGATTCTTAACCACTGGACCACCAGGGAAGTCCCCAACCCTGGACGTCTTTGATTTAAAAAAGCTTTTTTAGTCTCCCCAAAGGAGAACCTCAAAGGCAGAGGCAGTTAGAAGACAGCCAGACATCCCCTGGCTCTTGGCATCCTTGTCAGGGTGGGGGGGGCCACCTGGAGGGGGCACATGATCTGAGGAAGTCGGGGTACGGCTGCTTCGTTCATTTTACCTAGAAACCGTGCTTGGGGATGGGGTTGAATTAATGGGTCATCTCTTTATGGTTTTTTCCTTTCGTTAGGTAAACTTTTAGCATGGTTCTATCTTTTTTTCCAAGTGTACAGCTTATGTTAGAAACATGTCTTTTATATTATAAAAGGGAAAAAAAGCATTTCAAAGAAAGTAGAGGCCTTTCTCGAATAGCGTTTTGCCAGAGCCGTGGATCGTCTGACGTGATGGGAAGACAGCATGAGCATGTGGCCACGCCTGCGCCAGTGCCAGATCATATCGCATCACTGCTGGCACCCAGGTCCCGCTTCACCCCTTCCATCCATCCCCAGCCCCACATGATCCACCGGGCACACCAGCCACCCTTGTGCTTGGAGGCAGTGCACGGCCCCGGGAACAGCTACACAATAGCTCCCCTGGCTTCGGGTGCCAGGCCAGCATTTCCTCCTCCTCTAAGGGACGTATAATAGCACCAACCGGATATTTTTAGATCAGCTTTGAAAAGTCGCAGTGTGTTGAGACCGCATACCAGACGCATGAGGTCACTAGGCCCCGCGCTGGTAATCGCAGAACCAGAGAGATGGTGGGCCCTCACATCCCGAAGACATTCCCTCTTATCCCCAGGACGCCAGGCCTGGTTGTTTCCTTAGAAATCGCCACAGAGACTTGTCCCGAGTTCAGAAGGGACCACTATGGCTCTTCCGGATGCAAATGTGCATTTCTGGGCTGTCTCTGCGGAGGCCCTGAACACAGGCACTGCAGGGACTTAGGACTTGCCCCTGGAGGGAGCCCACTCGGTGTCGGGCACCCCTCTGCCATCTGTTTCAAGTTAGGACATGCAGGACTTGGCATGCTCGCTCGTGGGAGCTCATTTTACCACAAAGCAGGTCTGTCCTCAGCTCAGACACCACCCTGCAGGGTCTGGAAGGAAAGGAGACAGATCTGCTGTCTGCTTTTCTCAGAGCTGTGGCTTTACCCCATGGGCTTTACCCCTTTAAAAGCTGAACTTAGAGGGAACAGGAGGTTAAACCTGGAAAGACAGTTTTCTTCGCCAGGGAGCCCATCAACGCCTGCAGTGCGCGTGGGGACCCTCGTGACAGGAGGGAGCCCCAGACGACCCGACCCTGCAAACCCCTTTTACCTCCATCTGTACACAGCAGTGCTTCTCAACTCGGGCAATTCAGCTGTCTCTGGGGATGTTCTGCGTTGTCCCAGATGCTACCGGCATCTGGTGGGTGGAGACCCTACAGTGCACAGAACAACGGCCCCACCCCAGAGAAGGATCCCACCCCAAGTGTCAGCAGTGCTGAGGTCAGGAGAGCAGGGCAGACCGTGGCCTGGCCCCCAGCAGCTGGCCTATAGCTCGGTCACACACATCAGGATGCTGTGAAGAAGAGGAGGGGGTGTGGTCTCTGTGGCTGCTGTCTGACTCCAGAAAGCACCTTCTCAAGCTCGGCTCTGCTCCACCAGGCCAGGTGGAGACCCCCCCTCAAAGGGCTCCCCCAGCCCCACCCTGAAGGTACCCCCTTTGCAGTCAGGGCCGGGTTGCCTCTCTGGGGCCGCCTCCACCTCTGTCACTCCCCTGCTTGGCAACTTGGCAGTTGGTTCAGGTTTTACAGCGAGGCCCGTTTCTGGGGTCTGGAGCCCCAGGGGCAGCCGGGCAGGAAGTCACTCATCCTGTGACCTGAGCAGCCAAGAGCGTGACAGGCGCATGGGCCCAACCGGGGGGCCTCAGCCCTGATCGCAAGCTCTGCTGAATGGAACCATTTTCCGAGGAAGAACCCCAGGCCTTCCAGCAGATGCTTTTTTATGGGGCTTCTGCCTTCAGGAGGTCGCACACCAGAATCTCTGATCAATGAGGGACCTGCATCCATCCCCCCTGCAGAATGAGGATTTCAAGAAAATTCCGGCTCCTCTCAGTGTCTCCCTGTTCCTGGCTCCCCTGAGAGCCTGGCCACCTCTCTGCACCCTGCCCTTGTCCCCGCCCCCCACACACATATCCAGACCTTGGCAGTGGCCTTCCCACCTCCTTCCAGCTGCCGCCTTCCTCCCTCCAACCTCCTCTGCCCGGCTCAGCCTCCTCAAACGGGAACAGTGTGAGCCTGACACCTTTTTCGTTTCTGCCAAGCTTCCCTTTGCACGTGTAACTTCGGGGTGTCACCCCCCGCCATGCCATCTCTGCCTCTTCCCTTCCTCTGCCCGGCCTCACCACCACCTCTTATACTGGCCTCTCACTCCCCCAAAACAGGGAACCCCACTCCCCAGATAACCTTTCCTGCCCTGAGTGCGCCCCGAGGCTCCACCACACCCTCTCCCTGGCTGTTCTCCCTGTCTGGGTACCATGTGGAAAGGGGGTACCCCAGGAACCTTCGTGGGGGACAGAGGGTGTTCCCTGTTGTAATCTGGATGGTGGTCACATGGGAGACCCCACGGGGACTTGACCAAGCCACAGGCTCTGAGCACTATGCAGCCTTTCCTCTATATACTGGGAATGAAGCCCTGATTCTTACCACAGTGTGGTTGAACCCCGAAAACATCAGGCTGAGGGAAAGAAGCCGGATGCAAAAGGCCACCTAGTGTATGCCCTCACTTACGTGAAACGTCCAGAACGGGCAAATCCAGAGACAGAAAGCAGATTCGTGGTTACCAGGGGCTGGGGGAGGGAGTTGGGGAGTGACGGCTCATGGGGACGGGTCTCCTTTTGGGGTGACGGAAATGTTCCGGAACTAGATAGAGGTGATGGTTGCACAACATCGTGAATGTACTAAATGTCACTGAAGTGTTCACTTTTAAAAACTTAGTTTTATGTTATGCTAGTTTTACCCCAATTTTTTAAAAAAAAAATTTGCAGTGAACCAGCTTGTCATCCCATGGAACTGCAGGACCCCTCCAGCCTGTCCCCACGTCTGCTCCCTCACACTGCAGGTGTCCAGCCTGGAGCCCGTATCAACCCAGGGCCTAGCAAACTCCTTCTGGAAGTAAATATTCTGGATAATAAATATTTTTGGCTTCGCGGGCCAGATGGTCTCTGTCACAGTTACCCTGCCATCGCGGCAGAAAAGCGGTTGTGGACAACCAGTAAATGAACGGTCCTGACTGTGTGCCAACACACTTCATTTATGGACGCTGACGTGGGAATAGGATTTTTACATGGCAGGGAATATTACTCATCTTGGGTTTTTTTGTTTTTTTGGGTTTTGGGGGTGTTTTTTTTGAAACCATTTACAAATGTAAAAAGCACTCTTGGCTAACAGGCAATACAAAAACATGCAGTGGACTGGATTTGGCCCACAGGCCGGAGTTTGCTACGTGAACAGTTATTACTGAAAAAGAATTCTGACGATTGGCATTTCTAATGTCCAGGACTTAAAACTTGAACCCCTCCCACACCCCCAAACACAGAGATAAAGAGTAAGCCCGTGGGATGCGCTGGGGCTACCTACCTTTCTGTTCTCCAGGTCTCTCCTGGAGTCTCTGCGTGACTTCCAGGGAGCCCCCGGGCTCCAGGCCGAGGCCTGTAGAAACTTCATCCTCACAACCTGAAAACCTCCTTTTGTTTTCCTCCCAGGCTTTCGGGAATGCTAAAACGGCTCACAACAACAATTCCAGCCGATTTGGGAAATTTATCCAGGTCAACTACCTGGAGAGCGGCATCGTGAGAGGGTGAGTCTGTAGCCGCCCAGGCTGTGCACTCAGCCCTCGGCCTGAGGTCCTGAGCTTCCCTGCAGCGGGCTGCCAAGACTGAGCCAGCAGAGAGCTGGGTGCTGAAATCGTGGGCTGGCAGGCATTTGTGAATCGTACAGGGAAGCAAGTGTGATTTTCAGTCTTTGATGTGAAAGTCTGAGCGGTGGGTCGAGGTGGGAGTGGGGGTGGGGGAGGGGCAGCACCTTCGTAACCAACCCTACCTTCCCCAGGGCAGCCCCGTGGGCCCAGGCACCCACGGAGTAAGTCTAATGAGCTAGAGGTCCTAGCATGATAGAGTTTGCCAAGAACAGGCAAGGGCACGCCACAGGTGCCCTGGTCTTGATGTTTCTAATTCAGTGGGTCTAAGGACGCCACAGGGAGAGTTGATGTGGACTCTGGCATTTGCCAAACATGCCCCTTTAGCTAGAAGGAGACGGGATGCTGGGTAGCAAAGTGAGGCAGTTGTCCAGGGAAGTACTCAAAGGAGGTGGGTGGGTGAGAGGGAGGGTATATAGATTGATGGATGGATTCATGGGTGGGTGGGTGGATGGATGGGTGGGTGGAAAAATGGATAGATTGATGGATGGATGGGTGGGTAGATTCATGGATGGATGGATGGATGGATGGGTAGATTCATGGATGGGTGGACGGATGAATAGATTCATGGATGGATGGATGGACTCATCGGTGGATGGGTAGATTCATGAGAGGCTGGCGGGTAGATTGATGGATTTGGATGGACAGATGGATGAGTAGGTGGATGAGTCCATAGGTGGTAACTGGATTGTGAAGTTGACTGCCTGGTGGAAGTTAAAACAGGTCTACATTTTGTGCCAGAAATGTGAGTTCCTTAGGTGAGGGCACAGTTCAATACAGCTAAATGTGTCATGTTGAAATTGTGTTCCCAAAAAAAAAGAAAGAAATTGTGTCCATTTGCACTCTGCAATGGTTATACTAATGAAAATATCTGGCAGCTTTATGCAATGAGTTAATGTTACAAGGAATTATCTATTTTGTCATAATGTCATTTCAGAATTTAATACTATAGGATTTTTTTCCTTTAAAAAAATTATATTCTGGGTAGTTTCAAGTAGTTAAAAAATGTAATTGTGATTTAATACTGCATAGGGTTCTGGGTATTTTTCTAACAGGCAAAGGTCTTATGAGCCAATAAAACTATTTCACAGAGGGAAAAAAAAAAGGCCTTTCGGCACAGTCCATTGCCTGGTGGCTCGAAGGAGCCCACCCCCTCCACATTCTGACGTGAGGGTCTGCGGTGGCAGTGGGATTTGCGAAGGCTCCAGGTGATGTCCTGAGCATCAGGATAAGAAGCCTTAAATGTTAGACGTGGGGAGACCCGAGCAACAGGCCCCCGGAGGCCGTGAGAAGGCGCCGGTGTTTCAGGAAGGGAGAGGTCCTCCAGGACTTCAAAGTATCCAGGTTCTTCTGTCCATCTAAACCTAACTGACGACCATTTCAGTTGATGGTGCCTGTTCAAGACGAGGACAGAAATGTTATTTTCCCAAATCCTTCAGCCTCTGCCTTCTTTCCTTTTTCCCACTGCCCAGGCCCTGATGGGCAGTAGTGCAGGAGAGAGACCCTCAATAAACGCAGCATCTGCTCTGGTCCCTTAGCCCTCAGGGACACTTGGAAGTGGGCCTCAGCCCCCGCATGGGCTGTCCAGTGGTCCCTTCCCGACTACTGCTGGGCCCAGCTTGGCATCTGCATGGGCGGAGCCACCCACCTGTCCCCACCTGCCCCGCAGGTTTCAGCCCTTTCTCCACAAAGACCCTCACTCATTTTACTTTATTTTATTCTATTCTAGTCTACTCTAATCTACTCTATGCTGTGCTGCGTGGCTTGCAGGATCTTAGTTCCCCGACCAGGGATTGAACCCGGGCCCCAGCAGTGAAAGCACCACGTCCTGACCACTGGACCGCCAGGGAGTTCCCCCTCACTCCTTATTTTAAATCTGCTTTTCTCCCATGGGTCCATATTTTGCACAGTTGTATCTGCCACACTGCAGAGCCTCTGACCAGCAGGAAAAGCCCAGCGTATCTTACTGGGTAGAGGACACAGAAACAGTTTCTTTAGTTCCAGTGGCTTCTTGGGAGCAGAGACACCAAAAGGCTGCACATGTTCTCCTGGGTCCCAGGCTGGCTCTGCAGGCCAGAAGCCAGAGCCTTTGCTGCCAGTGGGCACCGCCCCCCACCTTCTCCGCCCAGATCTCTCCTTCCTGCATTCTCCATTTCATGTCCTGTGGCTGCTGAAACAAAGTACCACAAACCGATTGGCTCAAAACAATAGTTTATTCTCTTACAGTTCTGGAGGTCAGAAGTCCAAGATCAAGGTGTGGGCAGGGCCACGCTCCCTCCAGAGGCTCTAGGGGTGGATCCCTCCTGGCCTCTTCCAGCTTCTGGGGGCTCCAGGCATCCTTGGCTTGTGGCCGCATCACCCCAGTCTCTGCCTCTGTCTTCACGTGGTCTTCTCCCCTGAGTCTCTCTGTGATCTCCTCTTCTGTCTTTTGGGACACTTGTCCTTGGATTTAGGGCCCATCTGGACCAGGGAGGAAGATCTGATCTCCAGATCCTTCACTGAATTACACCTGCAGATACCTTTTTTCACAGTCACAGTCACATGTTCCAGGTAGACATGTCTTCTGGGGGCCACCATTCGATCCAGCATACCAGCAGGGCTGGCCCTCAGCTAAATGGCCAGCCTGTCCCACCTCAGCTCCTGTCAGGCTCAGCTCCTGTGGCCCTGGGTGGCTGGACCTCATAGGCCAGCTTCAGAGTCCTATCTATGGCCTCAGATTCAGGAAAGGAAGTCCTGCCTCAGCCCTTGACTGTGGCCTGCCCACACTCCGAGGAGGGAGGTACACTTCCTGTCCAGGGAGCAGCTGCCGCCAGCTCACGAGGAGCAGGCCCAGACCCGGTTCTGCTTTTGGGCAGGTGACACTTCTCGATGCCACTTCCCGCTGAGGCCAAGGGTCAGGGGCAGTCCAAGTCTTCCCCCAGTTCCCCAATTTGCAAGGCCTCGTCTTCCTGTGGGCTCAAGGGTTCAGTGCCAGCGGGATCCCTGGCTCCCTCAAGACCCCCGTAGGGGCCTAGGCTCCCAGAACGATCAGCAAAGGGAAGAGGTGATGGCCAGTCAAATGACAGCTCGGTGCCCCTGAGAGGTCGCTGTCCTCCCCCATATGCCGACACAGTACAGGGAATCGGCTACAGACTGAGATGAAAATGTGAGTGTAGGAGCAGACGCAGCCTCCTCCCGCAGGAAAACAAACTGCTGAGAACTACAAGTTACTGGCCAGTGGAAGGAATGGAAGAAAATACGGGTTTGAAAGAAGAGACAGCACAGTCTGAGCCCTTGGAAACCCACCCATGCAGGTTGTATGTGTGCATGTGTCTGTGCAAGGCTGCAGACAGAAGACTGCCATCCTGTGAGAGAGGCTGGCAGCATCCGGCAGGCCCTGGACCGGGGGCCCGACCCTGCCACCCCTCGGGCACCAGCTTCCTCTTCAGTGTAACAAGATGGGTTCTGATGAGGATGACCTGCAGACCTGTACAGCTCACACACGTGGTGATAGTGGATCCCATGAGAGGCAGGGCCACTGCCAGGCTCAGGTCCCTGCCAGGCCACTTTCCTCCTGTGGGGTCCCAAGCAACATGTGGCCTCTCCCAATTTTTAGCACCTCATCCAGTCCATCGGTGGGAGCCACAGTGCCCATACCTGGGGACATTTAAATCCAGGTCATTGAATCCCTGCAAAACAGTGCCTAGAACCTCGTAGTAGATCTCCAAGGAATGTTTGATGTCTCTGTTAGCATTGAGGATGTGGCCGCAGACATGCCTTATTCCTGCCCCAGAGCCCACATAGCCTCATGGACCCAGGTCCTTCAGATGTCCATCAACTGATAAACAGATAAGCAAAATGTGGTGTGTCTGTACGTGCGGACTATTATTCAGCCATAAAAAAGAATGAAGTTCTGATACACGCTACCATGTGGCTGAATCTCAGAATCATTGGGTTGAGTGAAAGTAAGCAGATACGATATTCGGTTAACCCTTGAACAATGCAGGGGTTCGTCGAAAATCCAAAGATTCCTTAGAGTTGGTCCTCTGTATCTGAGGTTCCTCCAAATCCATGGTTCCTACGTATCTGGTTCCACATCCATGGATTGAACCAACCTCAGATCACGTAGGACTGTAGCATTTACTATTGAAAAAAATCCACGTATAAGCGGACCCACAGTTCAAACCTGTGTTATTCAAGGGTCAGCTGTACTGTACATACTAAATGAGTCCATTTTATTTATTTATTTATTTATTTTGGCTGTGCTGGTTCTTTGTTGCGCACACGGGCTTCTCTAGTTGCAGTGCACGGGCTCAGTAGTTGTGGTGCGAGGGCTTAGTTGCGGTATGTGGGATCTTAGTTCCCTGACCCGGTATCGAACCTGGGCCCCCTGCATTAGGAGCACGGAGTCCTAACCACTAGACCACCAGGGAAATCCCCTATTTTTTTTAAAATTCTAGAAAATCCAAACTAATCTTTAGGGAATGGTCAGTGGCTGCTTGGGGGTGGGTGGCAGGAGAAATGACAAAGGTCCCACAGAGACTTCTCAGGGTGATGGATGTGTTCACTCTCTTGGTCATGGTGGTGGACTCACAGGGATTTGCATGTGTCACAACTCATCCAGTCACACACTGTAAGTCTGTTGTGCATCAATTATGCCTCATAAAGCTATTTTTGAAAATTACGTGAAAGGACCCAGTCAAAACTCATCCCGTTGCGTGCTTTGAGTAGGTACAGTTTATCGTGTATCAATCATCAATAAAGTTGTTTCAAAAAGAATGGAAAAGTGAATCCATTATCTTGTATTTCGGTTTTCAATTAGAGAAACATTTCATGGCTGGGGAGATGGTGGGAGCAGGGTTCAACCTTCCAGTGTTATTAGTGGACACGTGGGTCCAATCGTTTCAATTCCTGCCACCTGTGGGGCGTCCTGCGTGATGCCAGGTTGGGCTTCCATACAGCTGTCATCCCAAATCTGGTCTGGAGGGCAGAAGTAGCCAGCCCAGGTTCCTTATTTTTATAGATGGTAGTCGTAGGGCGAGGCACATTTATGATGATTGTATTTACCTTTAGAGTAAGATTTTCACCATTTAGGTTGCTTGTTTACCACACTCAAGGTGATTACCTTTAGGTCCCTGTGTTTACCGTGGGTCCGGGGATGTTAATCTGCAGCTGGCTTTTCCATGGTAACAAATCACTCTTGTTCTTCAAGGAAACAGTATTAACGTGTAACACTTGTCCTTCTTTTTCCTCTTGATGACAGAGCTGTGGTCGAAAAGTACCTGCTTGAAAAGTCTCGCCTGGTCTCTCAAGAGAAGGATGAGAGGTAGGGGGATATTTCCTTGGTGATCCATCACATCTGCCTTCTTCCCTATGAAGGAGAGAAGCAGATGTCCTGAGATGGGGGAAATCTACAGGAGGCCATGGCGGATCTCCTGGGAGCGTGAGCTTTGCCACCTTCTTGTGCCTCCCCGGGGCTTTTACTGGAGTAGGTGCTCAGAAGTCTGCCAGAATGTGGTTAGATTAGAAGCATCTCTGATCCACCAGTGAGCAAGACGTATGCCCACCACCCGAGGAATTTACTCGCTGGAGAAGCTCCTGGTTTGATTTTTGGGTTTGTTTTTTTTTGTTTTGTTTTTTTCTTAAGACATTATAAGAATCGACTTATTGTCTCAAATTTGTACATAGTCGAGCTGCTGTTTCCTCCCTGGCCTGGTCTCCAAAGCAGTATTAGCAGTGGTTTGAAGAGTAGCTGTCACTCGGCCTCCAAAAACAACTTTTTTCTCCTAATTTTGACCTACAGGAACTACCATGTGTTTTATTATTTGTTACTTGGCGTCAGCGAGGAAGAGCGTCAGGAATTTCAGCTCAAGCAACCTGAAGATTATTTCTACCTCAACCAGGTAAACAGCCCCGAGACCCAACCACAAATGCAGCCTCTGTTCCCCACGGGCTCTTTACGCACTGCTGGGAGGTCAGAGGCCGTCCGCCTTGGCCCTCTCTAGCCCCCAAACCGACTCCAAGGAGGCCCAGAGGGGGGTGGCATAAAGGACCCCATTCATTCCCCACGTCCTGGGCCATACCCCATCAGTTCCAGCCAAAATCATCCTCGCACGCCACCCTCACCAGCCCAGAAGTACCCAGAGCACTGCCGACTTTGTTTTTCAGCATAACTTGAAGATTGAAGATGGGGAGGACCTCAAGCATGACTTTGAAAGACTCAAGCAGGCCATGGAGATGGTGGGCTTCCTCCCTGCCACCAAGAAGCAGTAAGTGGGCGGGCCCAGCTGCCCTGCCATCTCCCACACAGGCCCCCCTGGGGCTTACCAGTCCCTCTGAGATGTGACCCACCCCCTCGTAGGAGCCTCACTAAGGAGTGTAGCGCAGTGACAGGGAATGCTCGTCATTAGCCATTGGGAGATGCCAATTAAAACCACAGGGCTTTTCAGAGGTCATTCATCATTTTTAAATCTTTTTTTTTTTTTTTGGCTGCATCACGTGGCTTGTGGGATCTTAGCTCCCCGACCAGGGATCAAATCCGGGCCCTCAGCAGTGAAAGCACGGAGTCCTAACCACTGGACCACCAGGGAATTCCTCCATCATTTAAAAATTTTAAGCCCCACATTAGCAGACTAATTAACAGATTCTGTTAATCAGCAGAAAACTACACTATCTCAGTAGATGAAGAAAGAAATCTAATAAAATAACATTTACTCAGGTATATTTACCCAAAGAACAAAAAACCACAGGGCTTTTGCCCAACAGCGTGGGTATACTTCACAGTACAGAGCCATACACTCGAAAACAGTCAAGAAAGCAAATTTTATATGATGTGTGTTTGACCACAATTAAAAATTGTTTTAATTCTTCAAAACCACACAGGGTGTTCTCCACACCTGCCCGGGCGACCAGGATACCCAGAGGGAACATCTCTGCCGAGCATGGTGCTAGGGGGACACGAATGGGGCCAACTGCTGTGGACAACCATTCGGCAGTTCCTACTACGGATGTGTGTACACAACCAAATGCATACATTTGCTCACCCAGAGACACGCACATGAAGGCACACAGCAGCCTTGTTTATAACAGCCCCCGAACCTGGAAACCCTCCCAAATGCCCACCAGCCAGAGGTTAAATAAATAAACACATCGTGATATATCCCTGCAGGGGCCAGCAAACTTTCTGGAGAGGGACAGATAGTAAATATTCTCAGCTTCGTGGGCCACGTGGTCTCTGTGGCATGTTCTTTGCATTCTGTTTTCTTTCTTAACGACCCCTTAAAAATTGAAGCACCGTTCCTCCCCACCACCCCACGCAGCGGGATCTTAGTTCCCTGACCGGGGATCGAACCCGCGCCCTCGGCAGTGAAAGTGCAGACCACCAGGAATTCCCTTAAGAACCGTTCTTAGCTAAGGAGCTGTACAAAAATGAGACCCCAGTTTGTTGACTACCTGGACAACCCCACACACAGCAGTGGTTCTCACTGGGGCCCCAGTTCCGCCCTCAGGGGACACTTGGTCTTGCCTGGAGACATTTTGGAGTGTCACACTGCAGGGGTGGGCGGGGGGCCGGGTAGGTAGAAGCCAGGTGCCGGCACTGCAGAGGCTGAGAAGTGCTGGTCGGCAGCATTAAGAAGGGATGTGCTATACACGGTAACACGCCTGGCTCCCCCATCTCACACTTTTCAGTAAGAGGCCAGATGCAAGTACACGTGATTTCACCGAAGTCACAGATGGTATGAGATGTCAGGACAGTGGTTCCTCTGTGGGGCTGGTTCCAGGGCCTGAAATGTTCTGTTCCTTGGTCTGAGTGCCAGTTACAGGCATCTGTACATTTTGTGACACTTCATCAAAACTCTATACTTGGGGAATTGTGTGTTTTCTTTTTTTTTTTGTATGCATGTTATGCCTCCATAAAAAGAAAAATTTTAAGCTCCCGCCCCACACCACTACCACCAAAAAAAAAAATAGGGATATGTGCCTCCCAAGTCCTATTCCACAAAGAGAGTCCCCAGTGGAGAACTGGACATCTTTCGAATTTCGTGTGTTCTGACTGGAATTGCTGGTTTTACGAATTCAGCCTCGTTCATTGGAAACTTGGGCCCAGTTCACTGGAAACTATCGCTGTCTCACGACTGGGGAAGGTGCCCCGACCTAGGTTCCTTTTCTCCCCCAGGATCTTTTCCATCCTCTCGGCCATCCTGTACCTGGGCAACGTCACTTACAAGAAGAAAGCCACGGGCCGAGACGAAGGCTTGGAGGTTGGGCCCCCTGCGGCGCTGGACACACTGTCACAGCTCCTGAAGGTACTGGCCCCTGTCCTCAGCCACAGCGGCCACCGAGGCCCAGAACTTCCTTCACTGACTGCGCTTTTGTAAACTGGGGCCTGTCTGCCTGCTTCCTCCCCCCACCATCTCTTCTGTGTCCCTTCCTCATTTCTTTTTCTTTTTTTTTTTTTAATTGAGGTATAATTAACATACGACATTAGGCTTCCCTGGTGGCGCAGTGGTTGAGAGTCCGCCTGCCGATGCAGGGGACACGGGTTCGTGCCCCAGTCCGGGAAGATCCCACATGCCACGGAGAGGCTGGGCCCGTGAGCCATGGCCGCTGAGCCTGCGCGTCTGGAGCCTGTGCTCCACAACGGGAGAGGCCACAACAGTAGAGGCCCGCGTGCTCACCGCGCACCGCAAAAAAAAAACTAAAAAAAACATACGACATTATTTTAGTTTCAGGTATACAACATAATGATTCAGTATCTGTATATGTTGCAAAATGACCACCGCAGTAAGTCTAGTTACATTTGCCACCCTAGGTGGCTACAGGGTTTTCTTTTCTCTTGTGATGAGAACTTCTAAGGTCTACTCTCTTAGCAACTTTCAATTATGCAATACGGTAATGTTAGTCACAGTCGCCATGCTGTACACTACATCCCCATGACTTATTTTATAACCGGAAGTTTGTGCCTTTTGACCACCTTCACACATTTTGCCCATCCTCCATCTCTGGCAGCCACCATTCTGTTCTCTGTATCTGTGAGCTTGGGGGGGAGTTGGGGGTTGCTTTTCGTTTTTTAAAATTCCATATATAAGTGAGAGATTTTTTTCCATTATAGGTTATTAAAAGATATCGAGTATAGTTCCCCTTGCTATATGCTATACAGTTGGTTGTCTATTTTATATATAGTAGTGTGTATACTTTATTTTTTTATATAAATTTATTTTTTATTATTATTATTTTTTTTGGCTGCGTTGGGTCTTCGTTGCTGCACACGGGCTTTTCTCTGGTCGCGGCGAGCGGGGGCTACTCTTCGTTGCGGTGCACGGGCTTCTCATTGCAGTGGCTTCTCTTGTTGCGGAGCACGGGCTCTAGGTGCGTGGGCTTTAGTTGTGGCTTGTGGGCTCTAGAGCGCAGGCTCAGTAGTTGTGGTGCACGGGCTTAGTTGCTCTGCAGCATGTGGGCTTTTCCCAGACCAGGCCTCGAACCTGTGTCCCCTGCATTGGCAGGCGAATTCTTAACCACTGCACCACCAGGGAAGCCCCATAGTGTGTATACTTTAATCCCAAACACCTGATTTATCCCTTGCCCCACCCTTTCCCCTTTGGTAACCATAAGTTTGTTTTCTATGTCTGTGATTCTGTTTCTCTGTTGTAAATAAGTTTGTATCATTTTTTAAATTATTTTAAAATTTTTTTTATTTTTGGTTGCATCGGTTTTTAGTTGTGGCACGTGGGATCTTCATTGCTGCATGCAGGTTCTCGCTTGTGGCACATGGGCTTCTCTCTAGTGTGGCATGTGGGTTTTCTCTCTCTAGTTGTGGCGTGCGGGCTCAGTAGTTGTGGCTCACAGGCTTAGTTGCCCCATGGCATGTGGGATCTTAGCTCCCTGACCAGGGATTGAACCTGCGTCTCCTGCATTGGAAGGCAGATTCTTTACCACTGGACCACCAGGGAAGTGCCTGTATTCTTTTCTTTTAGATTCCACGTATAAGCGGTATCATATGATATTTATCTTTCTCTGTCTGACTTACTTCACTTAGAATGATAGTCTCTAAGTCCATCCATGTTGCTGCAAATGGCATTATTTCATTCTTTTTTATGGCTGAGTAATATTCAATTGTGTATATGTGCCACATCTTCTTTATCCATTCATCTGTTGACGGACACTTGGATTGCTTCCATGTCTCAACTATTGTAAATAGTGCTGCTGTGAACATTGGCGTACAGGTATCTTTTTGACTCTTCCTCATTTCAGAAGGACTCCCTCTGGGGATCTCCCACCTCAACCCCTCACTTGGAAGGCTCTTCAAAATTATCGTTTATATATGTATATAAAACTGAATCACTTTGCTGTACACCTGAAACTAACATAATATTGTAAATCAACTATAATTTTTTTTAAATATCATCTTTTGATCAGCGAGGTCATCTTGTGATTGGACCGTCCCCTCGTCCGCTTGTCCTCAACCCCAGGAGCGCTGGGCAGTGTCTGGTGTCGTTTGGGGGGTACTCCTGTCTTCTGGTGGATGGAGGCCAGGGATGCTGTTTGACGTCATAGAATGCACAAGACAGTCCCCCTACAGCAAAGAATGACCCAGCCCCAAATACCTGTGGTGCCCAGGCTGTTTTCTAAGCATGCATTCCATCTGTGGCTCTTAAAGTGCACCTGCGTCAGGGAACCCCAGCTCCTGTTGTGCTCATGAGGCTGAGTGAGCACGTCTGCTGGGAGACCGGGGCTGCTCTGCTACACCAACACTTGACTTCTCATGGATGGGACTCGGCAGTCGGGGAGAGCCAGGCCCCTTGCCCAGCCCATGCACCCAGGCCAGGAACCCGCTCCAACAGCGACAGTTTCAACACAGGTCACCAGGCAGCACCTGGGCCCGAGGCCCGCAGTGACACCCAGGCCTGTGTGACCACACTGTCAGGGCCATCGAGCAAGCCTGTGGGTGGTGATAATTTTGAGACACACCAGGCGTAGCACACACTGTGGATTGGCAGCCCTGAGGGTGGGCTTTGGGCCCACTTCCCGGCCCAGCTGCTGGGTGTCCTTCTCCCTCCCTCCCCACGCCTTGCCTCAGTGACACAAGGATCCAGTCCCTGAGCTCTCCAACTTTCCTCCCCTTCTCTCTCTCTCTCTCTCTCTCTTTTTTTTTAAAAAAATTAATTAATTAATTATTTTAATTGAAGCATAGTTGGTTTACAATGCTGTGTTAGTTTCTGGTGTATAGCAAAGTGATTCATATATATATATGTGTTTGTGTGTGCGTATGAATATATATTTAGATTCTTTTCCATTATAGGTTATTACAAGATATTGAATATAGTTCACTGTGCTATACAGTAGGACCTTGTTGTTTATCTATTTTATATAAAAACAGTAGTGTGTATCTGTTAATCCCAAGCTTCTAATTTATCCCTTCCCCCCACCCCTTGACCCTGAAACAGGTGAAGCGAGAAATCTTAGTGGAAGTTCTGACCAAAAGAAAAACAGTGACCTCCAACGACAAACTCATCCTTCCCTATAGTCTCAGCGAGGTGAGTGCTGCCCTGGGCTTCTGTGAGGTGCCAGACCCGAAAATATGAATACACAGGGCAGAAGGGGAGTCTTCAGGGACAGCTGGCATGGGTAGTGTTTTTCCTGCCCCTAAAGTGACAGCAGAGAACCCTGGCGACACTCTGGTTTTCATGTGAGCTCAGGTGTGGCACAAAGCAGCCTACACAGCTCATAAGGCCAGAGCCGGGGCCACGTGTGTGGTGTCTATGTCCAGCTGCTCAGCGGGCACGCTGGTTCTCACCAGCAGAGGAGAGCCACCTGCGGCCCACAGGCCAAACTCAGCCCACTGCCTGCTTCTGTCAATAAAGCTTTATTTTCATACAGCCACGCCCGTTCATTCACATGCTGCTCTCCTGCTGCAGCAGCAGAGCTGGCCTGCAAAGCTGACCCTATTGACTCACAGGCCCTTGCCCGAAAAACTTGCGACCGCAGGGCTTGAGCATGACCTTTACAACCATTGTGTGGGTCCCTAAATCCTGATAAGGCACCTCTCCCTGGCCTTTGCGCCAGCCTCGATGTTTTCTCTGTGATGTGTTTTTCTTGTGTTTTTACGCCTCTAGACTTATAGCTTGGGGAGCAGCAGGAAAGTACCTAGCCGCAGTGGGGGGTGGATTTTTAGCTGGTGGTGGAAGCTGCTTAGGCATCTGAAGTGGGTACTGCAGACAGCTGGAGCCCCTGTGGGCAAAGGCACCCAGCCGTGGTACGTGAAAGGTGCCGCAGGTCACCTGAGCCTGCAGCACGGCTGCTCCCCAGAGGCGCCAAGCTGAGCAGAAAAAGACCACGTACAGGGCTGCGTCCTACACGGCTCCATTTCCACAAAACCAGAGGGACTCGTTCTAGATCTTGAGAGCAGGCCAAGTGAGTCTTGTCACAACTTAGATCTGAGAACATACAAAGAAGGAATTCCTTGTATGTAAATTAGACCCCAAAAAGCCTTTTTAAAAAGTGGTAAAGACCATCGCTGCTTTTAGGCACCCAGTGGTGGGGCCCATGGTGCTCCCAGAACCGCAAGGGACCTGGTTTTGAACCCAGCCCAGCCTCCTGGTTCGTTCTCCCATGGTGCCCTCCCTGAGCCTGCGTTCCCACCCCAGCAGTCCCCAGGGTGCTCTGAGGCCAGCCAGCCCATGAGAAAGACTTGGCCCAACCGCAGGCTGCCAGGTCAGGGCTTCACGCTTCACGCTTGGGTGGGCCAGGGCATCCAAGCTGACGGGACAGCGTGCGAAGTGAGAAGGGGGCTTGTCAGATGAGTTGGGTGTTTCAAGTCACCACTTCAGTCTCCCCGCCTGTGCATACAGACCTCAGGGCCTGACCCGCCAAGGTGTGCCACCCACTCTGTACTCACAGGCCATCACCGCCCGCGACTCCATGGCCAAGTCACTGTACAGCGCCCTGTTCGATTGGATCGTGCTGCGGATCAACCACGCCCTCCTCAACAAGAAGGACATGGAAGAGTCCGTCTCGGTGAGGACCACACCCGCTCGGCAGGCAACCCATGACGTCAGCTGCAGTTGGTCGGGCACAGGCCAGTTCTTCCCAGGGCAGGGCCAGGGAACCGACGGGATGCGATTCTCAGGGCCCAGCACAGAACGAAAACACAGGACTCCGGGCTTCCCCTGCAGGGGGTACCGGTTCAATCCCTGATCGAGGAACTAATATCTTGCATGCCGTGCAGCGTGGCCCAAAACAAAACAAAAACCAAAAATCAAAAAACCACAGGGCTCCTTGTTTAATATTACGGGTTCTAAGGCCCTCACCAGCAGACAGGCTGCTCCTGAGGGAGGGCCCACCAGTAATAACCATTCTCTCTGTCTCCCCAAGTGCTTGTCCATTGGGGTCCTCGACATCTTCGGGTTTGAAGACTTTGAGAGGAACAGTTTTGAACAGTTCTGCATCAACTACGCCAACGAGCAGCTCCAATATTACTTCAACCAGCACATTTTCAAACTGGAGCAGGTAAGGACATATCATCTTATTCGCCCATCCCACCCAAGGAGGAAAAGAATGAGCCAGAACCGGGATCTCCCTTGGGACCTGGTCTGTCATCAAACCCGCCCCAGAATTTTTCTCTGCAAAAAAAAGGGAGAGTCTGGGAACATTCCCACCCAGCCCAGGATGAGGCAAACGGCAGGGATATTTGGAGCCACAGCTCAATTTTGTACCTTCTCTCTGCTCAGACATGAAAGTCCTTTTGGTGGGAGAGAAACTGAGTTGCCTTGTAAGGATTTGCTTCAGTCAACAGTAAAGATATCCCGTCTTAACGCGTCTTCACACTGAGAAATAACCAGCCGTCTTTACCCAAGTATCATCCTTCCCATGATTAATTCTGATGGGGAAAGAAAACTGATGGGTTTATAGAGATGCTTAGCTAATCTTACTATTACGTCTCTTGGCGGAAAGTCACATTTCTCGCTTGAAATATGGCTGGTCCGCATTGAGTTGTGCAGGAAATGCAAAATACATAGCGGATTGCAAAGACATAGCTTGGGGGCAAAAAGGGAATGTAACATGCCTTGTTGGTAATTTTTTATGTCAATTATGTGTTGACATACATCATACACCTTGGGTATGTTGGGTTAAATTAAGTATATTGTTAAAGTTAACTTCACCTGTTTCTTTTCACATTTTTAAACATGACTGTTAGAAGTTCGAAATGACATGGGTCTCTCACATTATATGACTATCAGACATTGCAGTTCCAGAGCGGGGGCCGCCCAAAGTTATTGGCACGTGGCCACGCTCATTTGTTGACATAGCATCTGTGGCTGCTTTCACGCTGCGACAGCAAAGCTGAGTCATCGTGTGGACACCATCTAACTTGTAAAGCCTAACATATTTACCATCTGGCCCTTTACAAAGAAAGCTTGCTGACCCCTGGCGGGGGTTACGTGTGATTTTCAGCACTTTGCTGTGATACGGTAAATCCCCTACATTATGAATGCGTTCCATTCCAAGGGCGCGTTTGTAAGTACAATTTGTTCGTTAAGTCCAACAAAGTTAGCCTAGGTATGCAACTAACACCATTGGCTATATAGTACTGTACTGTAAATAGGTTTATAATACTTTTCACACAAATAATACATAAAAAACAAACAAACAGGGCCTTCCCTGGCGGCGCAGTGGTTAAGAATCCACGTGCCAATGCAGGGGACACGGGTTCAAGCCCTGGTCTGGGAAGATCCCACATGCCACGGAGCAACTAAGCCTGTGCGCCACGACTACCGAGCCTGTGCTCTGGAGCCCACGAGCCACAACTACTGAGCCCACGTGCCACAACTACTGAAGCCCGCGCGCCTAGAGCCCGTGCTCCGCAACAAGAGAAGCCACCACAATGAGAAGCCTGCGCACCGCACCGAAGAGTAGCCCCCGCTCATTGCAACTAGAGAAAGCCCGTGCACAGCAACAAAGACCCAATGCAGCCAAAAATAAATAAATTAATTTAAAAAAAAAAACACAAAAAATAAAGAAAACATTTTTAATCTTACAGTACAGTCCCTTGAAAAGTACAGTAGTACAGTACCACAGCTGGCATACAGAGGCTGGCATCGAGTGAACAGGAAAGAAGGGTTACTGACTGGAGGAGGGAGAGGAGGTGGGAGATGGTAGAGCTGAAGGATCGTCAGCAATAGGAGACGGAGGGCAAGCTGCACAACCACTTGTAGAGGATGCACGCATGTGACAATGTACGCCAGACACGTGAACTAACTTAAGTGATTGGACATGCAAATGCACGTTTGCATCTTTGCAAGTTCGCAACTTGAAGGTTCGTACGTAGGGGACCTACTGTAGATGTTTGACAATGTGCACTCCTGTGGCTAACTGTTCATTTATTGAATAATTTTATAGTTTTATTGTTATATTCCTATTGGTACATTAATGTGCATTCTATGTTATTTGCACATTTATATTTAAATATGTACAAGCATGCGTAAATAAAATATGTTTTTTATATGACGTGTGCTACATAAATATTAACATGTCCATGAAATGATGAACTTACCGGATACCCCTCGAACCCTGCAGGAGGAGTACCAGAGCGAAGGGATCTCGTGGCACAACATCGACTACACAGACAACGTTGGCTGCATACATCTGATCAGCAAGAAGCCCACCGGCCTCTTCTATCTCCTGGATGAAGAGAGCAAGTGAGTGTCCACGGCCCAGTGCGTCCGCAGACCCGGGCACCATTCCGGCTCTGCAGCCCCAGAGCCTCACCCCAAATCCATACCATCCCAAGAACTTCCAAGTTGCTCAGACTCATGCGGCCACAAATCCTGACCTCACGTTTGCAAAATACAGTACCATCCACCACAGAAATATTAACACTCGAGATAGCAGTGAACTTGGAAGCACACCCTCCTGGGAGTCCTCGGGCAAGTATTGGGGGACCTGAATCTAGAAACTGGGCATGGGCTTGGTGCGTCCTTGCAAAGGGCAGGGCATGGAATCGGGCCCAGATGCGAGATTCTCTACCTGCCGCCCCTCGTCCACAGGACACCATGAAGGCTGGAGAAGGTATTTTTAAGGTGCTTCATGCTTGGTCACCCAGCCAGAGCTCCTGAAATCACAGACAGACTAAACCGACAGAAATGTATTCTCTCACAGTTCTGGAGACTAGAAGTCCAAAATCAGTATTGGTGGGCTGAAATCAAAGTGTGGGAAGGGCCACCCTCCCTCCAAAGGCTCTAGGGGAGGATGCTTCTTTGCATCTTCCAGCTTCTGGGGGTCCAGGTGTTCTTGGCTTGTGGCTGCATCACTCCAATCAATCTCTGCCTCTGTAGTCACATCATCTTCTCTCTTTCTGTCTCATCCCCTCTTATAAGGACTCCAGTCCTAGTCGATTAGTGCCAACCCTAATGGCCTCCCTTTTTTTTTTTGGCCATACCACCACGCAGCTTGTGGGATCTTAGTTCCCCGACCAGGGGTTGAACCCCGGGCCCTCGGTAGTGAAAGCTCCGAGACGTAACCACTGGACTGCCAGGGAATTTCCCCCTGATGACCTCATCTTAACTTGATTACATCTAAGGTCACATTCCCAGGTTCTGGGGGTCCAGATGTGGACAGTCTTTTTATCAACCACTTTATCAGGCCCCTTGTTTGCTGCCGAAGTCCCCTCAGGGCTGGTGTGAATCAGCCGTACCTCCTGTCTCAGACCAAGTCCCGTCCAGGACAGGACACATCCATCCTAGGCCGGGATCTGCGGAGAGAACGTCCAGACAAGGGAAGAGGCAGGGTGGTAGGAAGGGCTAAATCATCACTCCCAGGAAACTCCCAGAGCCGAATCTGTGGGAAGTGTGCAAGACAGGGCGGGGCGGAGCAGGGTCGGATTTGTCTTTGTTGAAAATCTTGCTATTTAAAAAAAAAAAAAAAACAAAGTCTTGCCATTTTAGTTCATCATGGAGTTGGGGGAATGGGGGCAGGGGCGGAGAAGGCTTGAATTGAATTTGCTAAAATAGTGTGTCAAAATGTTATTTATTTCCACAACTGAGTGAATGGATCTCTCACGCTCCACACCCTGGCCCTGGCAATGATGTGCCCTGTAGCTACAGAGACTCTCCTCCTCTGCCCCCTGTTAAGCCACGGAGCCAGGCATCGGGGATTTGGAGGCACGTCTTTCTGCCCGTGTTTTGCGGTGAGGCTGGGCAGAGGCTGGGGATGCCAAAGCTGGCTGTGGCATTTCCTTCCTGGGAGGCCAAAATAGCCAGGTACAACGGCTCCCTTATTCTGCCCCCAGCCCCCCTCCCTGCTTCATCCCGTTCTGCCGGCCCCTCCCTCTAACAGAGGAACACGGGCAAGACCCACTCCAAGACACAGCACCCAGGGGCAGATGGACCTGAGACCAGAAGTCACCCCGTCCTGGGATTATTCCAGGAGCTGCCCACGGCAGGCCCAGGTCCCAGTCTTGCCTGGACCGCACGTTCGCGTGAGCGCTGGGCTGCTCTGCCTGTTCCAAGTTTGCTCCGCAGCCCCAAGTGCATCACTTTGCTCACAGCCTCTTCAAGCCAGGTGGCAGGTTCCCGGCCCTCGGCCCCGTGCTCAGCCTGCAGGAGCCCAAGCACCCACCCACCTCATCCACGGAGGGCCCGCGACCTGCAACGCAGAGTGGGTGACCGGCTGCAGTTCCTGCAGTTAAATGTCTTACGTCCTCTTCCCAGCTTTCCCCACGCCACGAGCCAGACCCTGCTGGCCAAGTTCAAACAGCAGCATGAGGACAACAGGTACTTCCTCGGCACCCCCGTCATGGAGCCGGCGTTCATCATTCAGCACTTCGCAGGGAAAGTGAAATATCAGATCAAGGTACGCAGCCATCCGCTGCCATCATCAGTCAAGTCACGCTCTGCCTGGGAGGCGGGAAGGGGACTGCGTGGGTACCCTGGAGGCCCCTTCCCTCTGGCACTTGCTCTGTCCCTCCTCTTTTTTTTTTTTTCTTTTTAAACTTTTTTTTTATACATTTATTTATTTATTTTATTTTTGGCTGCATTGGGTCTTCGTTGCTGCACACAGGCTCTCTCTAGTTGAGGCGAGTGAGGGCTACTGTTCGTTGCAGTGTGCGGGCTTCTCATTGCGGTGGCTTCTCTTGTTGCGGAGCATGGGCTCTAGGCGCACAGGTTTCAGTAGTGGCGGCTCGTGGGCTCTAGAGCGCAGGCTCAGTAGTTGTGGCGCACGGGCTTAGTTGCTCCACGGCATGTGGAGTTTTCCTGGACCAGGGCTCGAACCCGTGTCCCCTGCATTGGCAGGCGAATTCTTAACCCCTGCGCCACCAGGGAAGCCCCGTCCCTCCTCTTTATTGCTCTTGCTGGGCGAAGTTTCAGGGCTCTCGGACCCAGTGTCAAACCCCTGGCTCTACTGTCGAGGGCTCCACGGCAGGAGCCACGTCTCTGTTGTTGAGATGCACTGCCCACTAGTCCTTCCCATGCTGGCCCCCAGGGCCTCGGCCGGCACTGGCAAGGGACCACCCCCCTCCATCATCCCTCCTGCCACCCCCCACCAGGACTTCCGGGAGAAGAATATGGACTACATGCGGCCGGACATAGTGGCCCTCCTGCGGGGCAGCGACAGCTCCTACGTTCGGGAGCTCATCGGCATGGACCCCGTGGCCGTGTTCCGCTGGGCGGTGCTCCGGGCTGCCATCCAGGCCATGGCCGTGCTCCGGGAGGCCGGGCGCCTGCGGGCCGAGAGGGCTGAAAAGGCTGCAGGTAGGAGGGTCCCCAGGTCACTGTTGAGAAGAGGACACTCATAGTCCGTTGCAAAGTGTACATTTTCATTTCATTTCGCACATTCCCAAGGTTGTACAACCAGCACTTCTCTCTGGCTCCCCAAACTCTTTTTTTTTTCTTTTCCATTATAGTTTATTGCAAGATATTGAATATAGTTCCCAGTGCTATACAGTAGGACTTTGTTGTTTATTTTATATGTAATAGTTTGTATCTGCTAATCCCAAACTCCTAATTTATCCCTCCTGCCACCCTTTTCCTTTGGTAACCATAGGTTTGTTTTCTATGTCTATGAGTCTGTTTAGTAAATAAGTTCATTTGTACTATTTTTCAGATGCAACATATAAGTGATAGCATATAAAATTTGTCTTTCTCTGTCTGACTCACTTCATTTAGTATGATAATTTCTAGGTCCATCCATGTTCTGCAAGTGGCATTGTTTCATTCTTTTTTATGGCTGAGTAATATTCCATTGTGTAAATATACCACATCTTCTTTATCCGTTCATCTGTTGATGGACATTTAGGTTGCTTTCATGCCTTGGCTGTTGTAAATTAGCTCCCAAGGTCTTTTATCGTCCCAAACGGAAAGTCTGTAGCGGGGTGTATAATTTAACCTCATATGTGCAAGGCAGGAAGGTGTGTCACCACTTTTCTGTGAGGATAACCTGAGGCCCAGAAGAGCTGAGTGGCTCCCCCAGGGTCACTCAGCTCGAGATACCAACCACGGCATTTTAGGAAGGGTGTCTATTAAAGGAGGACCAAAAGGTTAAAGCCTTTATGAGAAGTAGGAAATAGATGATGCTGTTTTGTGGGGAATGGAACATTTCACGGTTCCCCGTTCTGCCCAAATTTGAGTGTCAGGCCCTTTTTTTTTTTTTTTTTTTTTAAACGGGCTCAAGTCAGGATCACAGCCTCCATGGAAAAGTTACAAAGCCCTTCAGCTACAAGCGACCCCCACCCCCCAAACTTCATCTGCTCTGTGTCCCCAGCAGGTCTGGGCAGCTCTGGTGCCCGAGGTCACCTGGGAGAGCTGCAGAGAGGAGCCAGCACCCCATCGGAAAAACTGTACCGGTGAGCGAGACCTTGATTTATCCCAAGTGAAGCCAGTAGTCAGCGGCATTGTTTAAAATGGCGCCAGAAACCCGACACTCTGAACCCAGGTCGGGGTTGACCAGAATAAGGAACACAGCAGCCGCTTGAACAAGAAAGACCCAGAAGTAACGGCATCTGGTGGCCGCATTTCTGCGAGGCAGGCCTCGTGCATCATCTGCCTTAGGGGGATGTGGGCGGCTCAGTTTACAAAGGAGCTTTTCATGGCCGGTCATGACCGTTGGTGGGTGGGGCCCAAGGGCTGCTGGTCTCACAGAGCAACAAGCTTGATTTAAGAGCACTTCCGCCCTTAGCCTGCCTGGGGTGTCCCGAAAGCCAATCAGCTAAGTTCCTTCACTCTCAGTCAGAAACACAGATGCACCGTTGCCTATAAGGGTGTCTTGTGGCCACCTAGCAATGGCCAAGGGTCCTCCACGTACCCCAGTTGCTCCTGAGTGTAAAAGTGAGCAGGCTTGTGCTTCCAGGATTAAAAAAGGCTACACTGGACAGACATCTGAGGCCATGACAAAGCCAGGGGAGGGACCCTTCTGGCAGCCTGAGAGAGGCAGGCTACATTGAGAAGGGACCACTTGGGCCAGACAAGGCAGGCAGGGTGTGCTAGCCGTGGGGGCAGCATGTGCAAAGGCCCTGGGGCAGCTGAGTCCCCAACCTCTTTCTCAAGACTCAACAAATTCCCCAGGAGCGAGTCACTAAATTTCAAAACATGAAAAAGTCATTTTATTTTTGAACACTTTATAATAAAAACTCCCTCAGGAGATTCACAAACGCATATGTGTGGAGGTAGAGCTAGCACCTAGGTAAGTGACCCCATGTCGTTTGTCTGAAAGCAGCGTGTCATTTTCCTCCTTTTAAAAAGGTGCATTTTTAAATCAGCTTTTTCACCCAAAAGGAGGCAAGAGAAAAAAAAAAAAAAAACCACGTCCCAGTATTTGAAAGTGGCCCCTGACCCACTTGGTCTCCCCAGGGCCTGGCCCCCGGGCTGCGAATCCTGCCCCAAGAGCGCATTTAGTTTATACAGATTCTCCCTTTCAGCTGCTCAATGCTAGATTTCTCATTTGACGGCTCTGAGGAGTTCGATATTAACGCTTTTGAGGACATCATTGCTTTCTATGAAAGCAAGAAGTAAGTAGAAGCAAGGGCCTTCGAACCCAAGACCAGGGAGGCACGCCCAGAGGAGCCGTCACCCGAGGTGCTCAGCGCAGTATCCAGAGCAAGAGGGGGATCGGCGAGCCGAGGGGCGCTCTCGCCAGCTTTGGCCACGTCAGGGGGGTGTGGGCTGGAGCCAAGGGCCTCGTTGTCATCAGGAGCTCTGGCCGCTGCACTGACCGCTCAGGGTGTGGAGGTGAAACGTGACCCCTCTGTTGTCTTTGCTCTGTGCCTCCCTGGAGGGTGAGGGAGCAGAGGTAAGTGTGGCCATTCCGGCCCTGGGCATGGTGCATGGAACACAGACAGGGGGCTGCCGATCGGGGTCTTCCCAGGCCAACTGCTCAGAGCTTAAACATGTATTTAAAATAACTGGAACGAGGAATTTTTACAAAAGAGAGAAGGTCCCAGCTCATCCTGCAGCCGTCGCCACCTCATTTCTAGAAGTTCTATCCAAAACATTTGTCATCTAGACGTTTTTCGCGAGCATTCAGTTTTTGTCTCTAAGCCATTCTCATTCTCACACCTAAAATGTATGCTCGGCCCTGAACCCACGGCAACTGAACAAAAGAAAGCTAATAAGGTTGAATTTGGGGGGTAAGGATCTTCAGTTAGGGTTTCTCACCCTTGGCACTCTGCTGGGTCACCCTGTGGTAGGGCCGTCCTGTGCACTGCAAGGAATTGAGAGGCATCCCTGGCCTCCACCCTCCAGATGCCGGTAGCGCCCCCTCCCCCAGTCAGGACAGCCAAGCATGGGGGATGGGGGGCAGGGGGCGGCATCGCCCCAGGTTGATCCGTGTGTGAATTCCAATTTGTTCTTCCCAAGGCATTTCTTGAAGCCCACAAGGAGGCAGCCCACAGAACCACCAGGAGAAACCAATCTGCTGCTTCCCACAGAGACCTCCCCGGTCTTCTGTTTTCAGTAGCCCCTTGATACTTTTTACAGACTCCAAAAGGCTCTTAAACGTGAGGCCTTTTCCAGCGATCCGAGATGCCATGTTGCAAACTCTGTTCAACCGGAAGTGGCCCCAGCCCCCTGCCTCCCGGGAGGGCGGAGCCTCCTTGGGGTGGGCTGCTGCTCCCGGGTGAAGCCCTCTTCTTGGTGCAGGAGGGAGTGGCGGCAGCGTTCAGGCTTCCCCCAGCTGCATGTTTTGGCTCCAGTGGCCTGAGGACGGTCCCGACCGTGCCAGGGACCCTGAGGTGGCGGGCCCGCTGCTCTAACTTGGTCTTCTCTCTATCACTGCACCCCTCCCCCCCACCCAGCGATTTGCATGACCAAATCATCAAGACCATCAAAGGATTGCCCTGGCAGGGTGACGACCCCCGTAGGCTTCTCCAGTCCCTCAGTCGGCTCCAGAAACCCCGCACCTTCATCCTGTGAGTCCCCCCTGAGGCTGTGGGCACCCCCCGCTCCCCCACAAGTGCAACGACCGCCTCCCCGCTCCGGACCCCCCCCCCCGCCCCGCCCGGGCCCGGCCCACGTGGGCTTCCTGTAACACTGAATCAGCCGCTCTAAACGCTGCGCTGTCTTGTGGTTCTGTTCTCACACCAGCCATCGCTAAGTGGCCCTCGTAATCCTCCCTCCCTGGTGTCTGCACTGTGACCCAAATCCTTGCCAGCTCCCCAGTGCCCAGCACAGCTTCACAGGAATGCTCCCCCACGAAGCATCTGATTTTCTGCCCCCAAATGTGCGGGGCAAGGCTTGCTGCCCCTCGCCCCACCCCCGCCTTTGCCACCGTGAGCTTATAGCGCAGCCGTCAGAAGCAGGGTGTGCAATCTTGCGGGCCTCCGCGCATCCCGTGACCCTGCTTTGGGGGCGTGACGTGATACAAAGGGCCAGAAACCGCACAGACTAGGTTTGGACCTTCCACTAACTCACTGCATGACCTGAGCGCTCTGAGCGTTTGGCCTGTGTCTGCAAAGCAGGGGTGATGATTTTCGTACCCACATACCAGGTGGGCAGCAGCCTCAACCAATGGGCACAAGCAACCGCTCGGGGCTCAGGCCAGCAGAGAGCAAAGCTTGTGTCTGCCGTGCAGCCTGTTTGCAAAGTCATTTTTATTATGCCTTATTCCACCCGGCCGGGATTAACATGAAACCTGACACACAGAGAACCTCACAGCCGAGCATCTTGCAAATCTGTGGGGAACCATTTCCTCAGTGGGTCTTAAAAACAGGCCAAGCTGCAATTTTTTTTTAAATCTTTCTCTCCTCTGCAAGATTCCATAAAGTGTCTAAGAGGGTAGGGGTTATCCCCCCTCCCTCGGCCAAAAGATCAGCTTTCATTTTTAACCTTCTGCCAGTTCGAGTCCAAAGGCTCCCCTACCCAGGCCCCATCTCAGTTCTTTGCGAGACAGACCCCTGCCCTGCTGCCGGGGCGGGGGCGGAAGGGTCTCTGCGGACCGGCTTGATGTTTGCCAACGTGTAGCAAATAGAGCTGGGACACCTGGTAGGCGTCAGAGCCTCGCGGGATCCCCCGAAGCCCCATGTGGGGCATCCCACCATCGTCCTGTGAGATCCCAGCTCCCCCATAGCCAGCCCTGTGCTCTGCCCTGTAGATGACCAGCCGCCCCTTCTGCTCCCAGACCGAGTGGCCCCCAGACCAGGTGCTCCTGCCACCCCAGGGGCAGCCGCTGGCCCAGTGAGGCCGGTGTGCACAGTCACAGGAGCGACAGTCCCCCACACATGTGCAGGGGAGCCCACCAGGTCCCCGGCGAGGCGGCGGCCTCGTTGCACTTGTGCCTCTGGACTCTCTTCCTCTCTCTGTTCTCACTCCATCTAACCCGCAAGGTGTGGCTTGCTGAACTAACCCAGATCCAGACATCATGTTCCTTCTGTTCACAAAACCATTTTTAATATTTTGACAGGAAAAGTAAAGGTATCAAACAAAAGCAGATCATTCCAAAGGTAAACACGTGCGACACCGTCTGACACTGCCTTGCAAGCGCCTGGTTCAAGTTTTTCTGGAAAACTGGGGCGGGGGGGGCGGGAGGTGACTTTTAACTTCTCAAGCTTCTTTGATTCCTTCCCTTTCCTATCATCTCCCCCTTCCCCTCTAGAAAACAGTGTCTCCTGTTGAAATGATACAGAGGTGTCTTTGTTTGGGTTTCCTAGAGGCAGGGCCTGTGATGGGGATCTCTGCCCAAGTGGTGTTTAAGGGGGAGCTCCCAGGAGAAACCCGAAGGGGGGGGAGGGAGGGGGAAGCAGTCTGGGCAGGGTCAGGACTGAGCCAGGAGGTGGGCTCAGCCTGATCCCCCGGGGAGCCCAGGAGTGTTTACCACAGAGCTTATCTCGCCGAGAGGCGATGGGACCCTTCTGTCATATCCCCACATCAGGGGTCTTTAGCTGCGAGCCACCTCCAGAGGGTGGGATGGCTGCAGCACCTCGTGGGCATCCAGGGAGAGGAGGCCCTTCAGCCAGGGTGGTCCTGTCAGGAAGGGGGCAGCTGTGCACCGCTGGCAGCCAAGACCCCAGCAGCCGGCCTTGGGTCAAGTGCACCCGGACGCTCTGTCTAGTCTCTACGTACAGCATGCAGACGGAGAGTATAAGGCAACCCCTCAGTCTGGCCAACAGGTGGGACAGCGCTAGTCCCCCTCGTCAGCGACAGTAAGGGTTGGCCCGTGAGGGAGGGCTGGCCGGATGAGCGCACATGGAAACACGGGGTGCTTGGCATTCCTTGAGCTGCGAGGAAGGAAGCCAGCACTCTGTAGCTCTTGGCTTCTGGGCACTCGGGCCACAAGAGGCTGTAACCAGCCCGCCCGGAGGCAGCGCCATCCACAGGACACAGCCCAGGTTCAGTCCCCCTGTCACCGCCACCAGGCCCACCTGCCCCCACCCTGTCTCTGACAGCACAACCCCAAGACTGAGCCTCAGAGCTGCCACCTGGGAGGGGCATTGTTGTGGCTCCGGGGACGTCCGAGAGGTCTCCCAGTGCCCGCTGGGGCTTTGGGAGGGCAGGCCGGACCCTGTGTTTCTATCCTAGAACCTGCTGGACTCCAAATCCCTGAAACTCATCATCAGTATGACCCTGCACGACCGCACCACCAAGTCCCTGCTGCACCTGCACAAGAAGAAGAAGCCGCCCAGCATCAGCGCCCAGTTCCAGGTAGGTGGCCCAAGGGGGCAGGAGGCGGTGCTGAACTCAGCCTGACACTCACGTGGCTGGGTCAAAACAAACCCAACACAGGCAGCCTACTGTTATCCCGGGGGCTCCTGACCTCGTCACAGCTTGACATTTGGGGTTGGGTCATCCTCCGTGGTGGGGGCCGTCCCATGAGTTGTGGGATGCTCAGCAGAATTGCTAGCCTCCACCCACCAGATACCAGCAGCACTGTCCAGTCACGACAACCAAGAAGTCTCCAGATCTTGCCAAATTCCCCTGGGGTAACAGAATCACCCTTGGTTGAGAACCACCAAGTTAAAAGAGTCATGAATCAGCATGTGAGTTGACGTGACCACCAAACTGTGTCCTTAGGTCATGTTTCCCTTTTTTACCTGGTTGCCAGGAAGCTCAGGGACACTTTTTTTCAGTGGGGTCCAATGGCCGCTGGCCCTTTTTTTTTTTTTTTTAATTACCCCATGTAGGAACTACCACAAATCCTTTTTGGAAGCAGCAGGCCAGAGACTAAAGCCACTGCATCCATGGTCCCTTCTGAGGCTGACCCGTGTTTTAAATCCCAGAAAGAGTCTATCTGGTTCCACCACCTTCCCCGCACTGAGACAGAAGCAGGAGGGCCCTGGGAAGATGGTGGCTCTCAGCCATGGGGACCCCTCAGCTCCCTTGGGGGCTCCCCGGGGTAACACAGCCTCTGGTCAGAATGTCGCACTGCAACCTCCCATGTCCTGCATTAGCACGGGTGCCCCGCCACCGATACAGGCAGGTGACCTGGCTCCCCTCCCACCGAGGAGTGTGTCCTTGGGGGTCCCAGCTCAGCACCTTCCCCCTCTCTCCCCAGACATCCCTTAATAAGCTCCTGGAGGCGCTGGGGAAGGCAGAGCCCTTCTTCATCCGCTGCATCCGCTCCAACGCCGAGAAGGTGAGGGGCTCCCACGTCTCGGGGGCGGTGAAAGCCAAGCCGAGGTCTGGTGGCTCGGCAAGGGGTGTTCCTGTTGGGGGGGGCGCGGTGCTGGGAGCGGGGAGGGTTGGTCAGGAGAGTCCTCAAGGAAGCAAGTGTCCACACAGGTTTCGGGAACTGTAGACGTGTGCTGTAGCCGGGGGTAGAGGGGGTCAGCAGGAGGCAGCAAGGGCAACCTGGTGACCAGCCAAGAATAGAGACGTCCTCTGGAACATGGCGGGGCTCCAGAGAAAGTCTGTCCGAAGAGGGACAGGTCGGGGGTGCTCTTCAGATATATCCCAAAGGCAATCAGTGCAGAGAATGTGCTGGAAGGGAGAGGTTGAAGTCAGGCAACAGAGCCTGCCGCTCATCCTGAACTTTCTGGAAAGACAGAGCACCAGTGGGGGCCAACAGTGGCGGGCTCAGCCCTTGCAGCCAGGCTTCCTTCTCCCCGGGGGTCCACCGGCCACTCCATCCCCTCAGGGACTTTACTGGAGGCCATTTGGGACCTGGGCTCCCTCCCAGGCACAAACCGATCTCTGAGCAAGTGTCTCTTGGCGATTCTGTTCACCCACGCTCTCTGTCTCCACTCTTCCTGTTTCCCTGCCTCTCCCCTGCTCCTGGGACGCTCTGCTAACGTCCAGAGCCCAGCTTGGCCCTGCCAGGTGCCACAGCTTTCCGTCCCCAGGCGAGGACCTGGACTCACTCTGTCTCCCCTCCCTTCCCATTCCTGGTCCCCCAGTGGCATCTCAGAGATTTCTGTCCCCCTTCCCCATCTTCCACCAGCAGCAGAATGAGGCCTGTCTTCTCCACCCATTCGGATTTTGCCTCAGCTTTGGGCAACTCGGGAAACGCTCCATCAGCACCTGCTTTGGACATGGGCCATGGCTGCAGATCATTCTTTGCTGTAGGGGGCGCTATGCTGTGCTTTTTAGTGTATTGAGTAGAATCCCTTGTCTCCAAGAGCCCACCACATACCAGAAGCCCCCCCCCGCCCGCACCCAATCATGACATCCCTCCCCTCATGCCTTTCCCTCCCCTCCATCCACTTAAAATAACCCCCACCAGCATGGAGTCCAGGCCCCTGAGCTCTGGGCTGGAAGCTCACTGATCCAGCCTTATTTCAGCCCCTCCTCCCCCTCACCCCCACCCCTCCATCAGCAAGCGTCTCTCTGCATTCCTGTCCACCCCTTGGCTTCCCCTTCCTCCTTCGGGCCTTCACCCAGCTGCTCCCTGCCCGCCCCCCTGCCTGTCCTCTACTCAGCCCTCAGGACTCAGCCCAGGGTCCCCTCTCCTGTGACACCTCCCACGGGGGGCCCAGCAGTGTGTTCTGTCTGCCGAATCCCCACTACTCACCCTGATACGTGGCACAGGGTATGAGTTTAACAGGTTTGGAAAGGGGCCTTTAGGAAATAACTCTTTGCAGCAAATTCTCTTGAGTGAGGCAGTGAGAAGTGGCATCTGTCTCCCGGACAACAGGGAATAGAGCAGATCAGATGGCCAAGTTTTCTAGAAGAGATGAATGCCTTAGGCATCACTGCTGAGTGGCCCCATGTCTTTATTCCCAAAAAAACGTCTGGAGCAAGGAAAAAAAAAAAAAACAGATCCTGCAGGTGCCCGCGCCTGCCAGGCTGGGGACATTCCCAGATCAGCCCCAGCCCACGGGTGTGCCCTGACTGCATCCGTATCTGGAGTCCCGAGGGATGGCAGTCACGTGGGAATAGACACCTCTTCCCAGGGATCCTGTCCCCAGCCACCTACAGGCATCTGCCCTGATTGCTCAATCCTGTTTCAGAAAGAGCTGTGTTTCGATGATGAGCTGGTGCTGCAGCAGCTGCGCTACACAGGCATGCTGGAGACCGTGCGGATCCGGAGGTCGGGCTACAGCGCCAAGTACACGTTCCAGGTAGGATGCTCTCGTGCACATGCATGGCTGCCTGGGATACTAGCCACCTCCAGAAAGGGCGCGTCTATGGAGCATGAGCCTGGCAGGTTACTTTCCATTAGGGTTTCTTCACGCTGGCTGGCACTGTTGGCATTTGTACCAGATCATTCTTTTCTCATGGTCGGGGACATAGTTCCTCGCAAGAGGTGTGTTAAACCAAGTGGGGAGGAGGGAACTGTACAAGCAGATCCCTGTGCAGGTCGGCCCTTTATTGAGCATCTTCTGTAATACACACTTTTATACCCAGCTCTTTTATTCTGTCAACCAGCAGCAAGGGGGCCCTGCTTCCTATTTTCCCAATATGGAAACTGAGGCCCAAGGAGGTGATGACTTCAGAGATGACTCCCTGGGCTTTCTAGAAACACAGAAGATCACCAGTAACCTCACATTGGTGAAGACCAAATTACAGCAGTTTCTCAACCACGTCACCGTTGACACTTGGGGCTGGGTCATTCTCTGTGGTGAGGGCCGCCCTGTGCACCATTGGGTGTTGAGCAGCATCCCTGGCCTCCACCCGCAAGATGCCAGGAACACTATTCCCCTGAGTTCTGACAACCCAAGATGTCTCCATGTATCACTGAATGTCCCCAGGGGTCCACATGGCCCAGGTTGAGAACCCCTGGCTCATGCTGGGAGCTGGCAGCAGCTGTGTGGTGCTCGAGTGAGCACTGGGCCTGAAACCAGAGGTGGCAGCACCTGGTCCCCGTTCAGGCTTTACCCGTATGGCCTCAGGGACATGGCTTCATTGTGGCATGCCTCCCTTTTTCATCCACAGAATGGGAATATCATCTTTCTGATCCTACATAAATAGGAAAGGCAAATTACCGAAAAGGGAGGAAATGCTGGTGTGTCTCATTAATGGCTTCGCTCTTAAAAATTTGGCGTAATTGTTTACTTAAAAAGGGCATACCTTGAGACTTCCCTGGTGGTGCAGTGGTTAGGACGCTGCGCTTCCACTGCAGGAGGCACAGGTTCTATCCCTGGTTGGGGAACTAAGATCCCGCATGCCGTGCAATGAGGCCAGAAAAGCGAGGGCAGTGTGGGGACATGCCTCCAGCTATGGTTCAGCCTTCTAATGAGCCAGACTGTGGGCCCCCCAAGAGCAGCTCCATCTCCTGGCTGCCCCCCAACAACGCCAGCACCCAGCAGGTCCTCAGTGGTCACTCACTGACTGACTGAAAGATCGGTGCTCTGTGTCTGCGACAGTCTTTCTTAAGCTTTATACTGTTTCAGAAAGTCCAAGATTTTAGCTTTGTCAGTACCGTTCACATGAAACCAAGTTTTGCCTTCAGAAACTCGGCTTGACCAGAGAATTGCTGGAGCCCCGTCTTCTTGTCGGGTGGCAGAAACACTAACGCAGATTTTCCTTTCTCGGCCAAAATCACCCAGGATTTCACGGAGCAGTTCCAGGTGCTGTTGCCCAAGAATGCCCAGCCCTGCAGGGAGGTTATCTCTGCCCTGCTGGAGAAGATGGACATAGACAAGAGGAGCTACCAAATCGGCAAGACCAAGGTCAGTGTTTGCACCCCTCAGGGTGGCTGCAAACTGTACCCCACCTTCTGCTACACACAGGGTCCTCCCATGGCCCAAGCCACTCACTGAAAACTAAGGGGCTCTGCTGAGGAAGTGCGTTTCTTGGGGCCCAGCACGTTATTTCTTCCTGGAAGGCAGAGGGGCAGACCTAAGGTGTGGGGCTCAGGCATCAGACCATCACACCATAGCACAGGATGTTCAGGAACCAGTCAGTAACCTTTGTAATGACTGGCAGCTCCTCAACAGGGCTCTAGCAGATGTGACAAGTCTCCTCACAGTGCCCCAACGAGTTAATCATATAGAGTTACCATGTGGCCCAGCAATTCCGCTCCTAGGTATCAACCCAAAAGAACTGAAAATAGATGTGCAAACAAATCCTTGTACATGTATGTTCATAGTGGCACTAGTCACTTGCCAAAAGGTAGAAATAATTCATGTATCCATCAAGAGATGATAGATAAACAAAACGTGGGCCATTCACTTAGTGGAGTATTATTCAGCCCTGATACACGCTTACGTGGATGAACCTTGAAAACGTCATGCTGAGTGAAAGAAGTCAGACACAAAAGGCCACAGATTGTGTGATCTCATTAATATGAAATGTCCAGAACATGTAAATCCATAGAGACAGAAAGCAGATTAGTGGTTGCCAGGGGCTGGGGGAGGGGGGTTAGGAAATGACTGCTGATGGGCACGGAGTTTCCCTTTGGGGTGATGGAAATGTTTCAGAGCTAGATCCAGGTGATGGCTGCACAATATTGTGAATGTACTAAATGCCACTGAATTGTTCACTTTAAATGGTTAATTTTATGTTCTGGGAATTCTATCTCAATATTTAAAAAAAAAAAAAAAAAACTCCCCTTGGTCAGGTCAGGTCAGTCAGCACACCAGTTTGGTCTCACGTAATCCCGGGGTGGGCTGAGCAGACCTGTCGAGTACAGGGGTTCTGGAGGCCATGTTGACCCCTCCTGTGCCCACTCCCTGCTAGGTTTTCCTGAAGGAGACGGAGCGGCAGGCCCTGCAGGAGACACTGCACCGGGAGGTCGTGCGGAAGATCCTGCTCCTGCAGAGCTGGTTCCGGATGGTGCTGGAGCGCAGGCACTTCCTACAGATGAGGCGGGCGGCCGTCACCATCCAGGTCCTGAGGGGGCCCATGGGGCCGGGGGCGGGGGTGGCCGGGGTCTCGCCCTCCCAGCCCCTGAATGCCCCCTCCACTCTCAGGCCTGCTGGCGGTCCTACCGCGTCCGCCGGGCACTGGAGAGGACACAGGCAGCAGTGTACCTCCAGGCCGCATGGAGGGGCTACCGGCAGCGGGCAGCCTACCAGCTCCAGAGACAGACCATCATCCGTCTGCAGAGCCTCTGCCGGGGGCACCTGCAGCGCAGGAGGTGAGCAGAATGGGACCAAGCCCCCCGCCCCCCCCGCCCCCCAGAACATTCCACTCACCGAAGGGCTGCCTGAGACACCGTCTGGCCAGTGGAGCTGTCTGGACACAGGGAGGCTGAGGAGGGGCTGGCAGGCATCTAGCCATCTGGGCACACAGGACCCTAGAGGGACGCTCCAGGGCTGGTAGGTGGCACCTACTGGCAAAACCCCAGGTCACCACTGGCGGTACTCAGTCTCTGCCAGGGACCCCCGCACCACCACTGCACCTGCCCACCCCAGGCAGGTTGGCAGAGCACCTGGATTCAGAGCTGGAGGGTTCAGGCCACCAGGACCAGCCATCAGGGGGCTCCCCTCACCCCCGCTCACACACGAAGCCTGGGAATCCACCAGGACAGGGACCCCAAAGGAATTCAGAGGGTTCTGAACAGATCCCTCCCACAACAGACCTGATAAAGGTTCCCCTGAACCAGCCAGGCAGAGGTGGCCATGACAACAAGAGGCCATTCCGTGTCTCCCCCTTCCCTGACTGAGGAGGTTCTGCCTTTCCAGAAGCATCTCTGAGGGCCAGGGTCTCGCCACATGCCACCTGGCCCCCCACCCCTGCACCTGCAGGTAGAAAAGGGGTCCCCAACGCCCTGGGTGGATTTGTTCCTGAAAGCACCCCCTTCACTTTCCCCCCACCAGCTTCAGCCAGATGGTGGCAGAGAAGCAGAAGGCTGCAGAGAAGGAGAGGGAAGCCCAGCGAGCCGCCAAACAGGAAACAGCAGAGACCGGGCCGGGCTGGGCAGCTGGGCAGGAGCCCTCGCAGGGCCCAGAACCATCCAAGGACGGCGAGCATTTGGAGCTGGAGCCCGAGGCGTGGCCCAGTGACGGGTCCCCCGTGGAGAGCTCCCGACCGGAGAAGGCGCCCCCAGCCCAGAAAAACGCAGCCGAAAGTCACGAGAAAGTGCCCAGCAGCCGGGAGAAGCGCGAGTCACGCCGGCAGAGGGGGCTGGAGCACGTGAAGCTCCAGAACAAGCACATCCAGTCCTGTAAGGAAGAGCACGCCCTCAGAGAACCTTCTGGAAGGGCCGTCCCAGAGCCACAAGAGAGCCTCGCAGAAGACAGAAAGGAGGACAGAGAAGATGAAAGCTCTCGGGACGCGAGGACGGACACAGGGCTGGCTCCTCCTGAAAAGCAGCCCGAGGAGCCCCCGCAGCCCACGCCGGGCAGCCTGGTCTCAGCTGAAGCCCAGGGCGGGAGCCCCAGGCCCGGCCACGTGGAACGACCCACCAGCCTGGCCCTGGACAGCAGGGTCGGCGTGCCGGCCCCCGGTGCCACCCCGGAGACTCCCAAGGACAAGAGCAAGCTGGGGGTTGGCCCGAGGGCCCAGGACAGGCCCGAGAGCCCAGGAGGCTCCACCCAGATTCAGCGGTACAGGGACCCAGACGCCGAGCGGCTGGCCAGCGCCGTGGAGCTGTGGCGGGGCAAGAAGCTGATGACCGCTGGCCCCAGCACCGTGCTGAGCCAGTCCCTGGACCTCAGCGAGCGGCACCGGGCCGAGGGGGTCGCCCTCACGCCCACAAAGTAAGCCCTGTACCCTCCTTTCTCCAAGGGCTGGGGTGGGCGGGCAGGGTCGGGGGTTACATAGCCAAAGCCTGGAGCAGGACCGAGGCAGCGCCACGCATCCCAGAAACGCGTGAGGCTCTGTGCCTGAGAGCTGACACCAGGTGGGTGGGAGCCCCAAGGAAGAAGGGCCCAGGGGGTGGGGAGAGGCTCGGGGAAGACGAGGCACCTTCCGGGGACCCTGAAGCCCCTGTCCAAATGAGCCCAGTTCACACAGAAAGCCTCCAGCCTTGTGGAAAGTGGTCCCTTGGGTTGAGGTCCCCCCGCTCCCCAGCCTGCCTGGACCTCAGTTTCCTCATCAACAGTGGGACTGATTACACGCACCCAGAGGCTGAAAGAGCAGCTCTCGACACACTCGGACCCCAGTTGGCTAAATATTGGTGACTCCGAATCACCAGCCCCTTGTCCCAGAGGGCTGCCTGTCCAAAGGAATAAAGAGATGGAGGAAGATGCAGGCCTTTTGCTAGGGCAGGCTTTCTCGGCCTTGGCACAGTGGACCCCTGGGGCCGTCTCGATCTCTGTGGTGGGGGCCGTCCTGGGCACGGTGGGGGGCAGAACAGCATCCCTGGTTTCCGCCCACCAGATGCCAGTAGCACTACCCTCTCCCTCTCAGTCATGGCAACCCCAAATGTCTCCTACTCACCCTTGTCAGTAAAAGCCACATTTCTGTGATCTCGCAGGGAGAGGCGCATTTCCTTATCCACGAGCGACGTCTCCAGGCTCCTCTTGTCCCCGTCCCAGACCAAGACTCAGGTAAAGCTTTAGGCGGCAGCTCTCACCCCTGAGGGTCCAAGCACCACCAGAAGGGAACGGTGGATAGAATGCATGGTGGCACCGGGACCCACACCTTCCCTCCGGAGAGGGCGCCTGCCTTTGCTTACCCAGCCCCCCTCCCCTACAGCCTTCTGCAGAAACCATGGACGGGGAGCCCAGCACGAAGAAGCTGGCCGTCCAGAAGAAGAAGTCGGGTGACGCATCCTTGGGGACAGATGCTGGGCTGTCCCCAGGCTCCGTCGATTCTAAGTAAGTGTGGGGTTTTGGGGTGTGGGCTCAGGCCACCAGAGGACACCCAGGGTGTCCAGGTCCTCCAGTCCCGGAGCAGTCTGATCTCCTAAGCTGATCACACGTTTCTCACTTTTTTTTTTTTTGGCCACACGGCTTGAAGGATCTTAGTTCCCTGACCAGGATTGAACCTGGGCCCTGGCAGTGAAAGCGCAGAGTCCTAACCACTGAACCACCAGGAAATTCCCATAAGCCGACTGCACTTATATGAAGCTCTTTTGGGGAGACGTTCGCTTAGCAGTTCCGTGAGGAGAAACCCACGCGGAGCTCGGGTTGTGGCCACATTGGGGTGAAATGATTCCCACTGAAACCTAGAGCCAGTGTGGGTCACCTCCTCTGAGGCCACAGACAGACAGTGTCCATTTGGCTGTTTATGGAATGAGAACCAGCTCCCAGCTTCTCCATCCCCACATCCAGGAACCCCTCCTTGGTCCTTAGATAGCAAAAACTGGGCCAAGGCTCTGTCCCCAGAAAGCCTCTGCCACAGTGCTCTGTTCACAGAGCAGAGAGGTTGGGCCCTGGGACGGGGGAGCTTTGACCCAAACTCAGGACGGGAGCCTGAGGACGGTGAGGAACGGGCTGCAGTGGGAGGAGAGAGCCCCCTACTTTCAGGAGACCCCACCACCACAACAAAGTACCACAAACAGGGTGTCTTCAAACAATAGGAGTTTACTCTCTTGTGGTTCTGGAGGCCGGAAGTGTGAAATCAAGGTGTGGGCAGGGCCGTGCTCCCTCCAAAGGATCTCGGGGAGGATCCTTCCTTGCCTCTTCCAGCTTCTGGGGGCTCCAGGCATTCCTTGGCTTGTGGCTGCATCACCCCCCCTCCAATCTCAGCCTCTGTCTTCACATGACATTCGTCTCTCCCCTGTGTCTTCTCTTTTTCTGTCTCTTATAAAGACACTTGTCATGGGCTTTAGAGCGCATCTGGGTAATCCAGGATGACTCAGAATCTTGAGATCCTTCGTTTAGTGTCCTAGTCCATTCGGGCTACTGTAACAAAACACCGCAGACTGACCTGGAGGCTGGCAGTCCAAGATCAAGGTGCCGGCAGATTTGATATCTGATTCATAGACACCTTCTTCCTGCTGTGTCCTCACATGGCGGAAGTGGTGAGGGAGCTCTCTGGGGTCTCTCATGAGGGCATGAATCCCATTCATGATGGCTCCACCCTCGTGACCTAATCAGCTCCCAAAGGCCCCACCTCCCGACACCATCACACTGAGAGTTAGGCTTCAACATACAGATATGGGGGGACACATATTCAGTCCATAGCATTTAGTCACATCTGCAAAGACCATTTTCCCAGATAAGATCATGCTTATAGGCCCTGAGTGTTAGCACATGGACATACCTTTTGGGTGGAGCCACCATTCACCCCATCACATGCCCAGTATCCATAGTACATGATTTGCTATTTATTCTTTGAGGTTTTTTTCCCCTAACCTTGTGCCCTATAAAAGAATCTTGGGGGAGGGGACGGGGGGGGTAATTTTTTTTTTAATGTGAAAATGGGGTCACGCTGTGACATCTGCTCAGCATCTCGCTCTTTTGCCCGACTCCCCTGTCAGTTCACACAGATCAACCGTATTTTTAGTGGCATCCCCTTCCAATGATAACCAAGACAAGGGCTATTTCTCATGACAGTAAGTGGACCCTTGCTTTGGCCTCACATCTGCCTTCATTTCCTGAGGCTTAAGCAGAATCCCTTACTTTGTCCTACAGATCCACGTTTAAGAGACTTTTCCTGCATAAGAACAAGGATAAGAAATACAGCCTGGAGGGCACAGAGGAGACAGAGAACACAGTACCCGGGCAAGTCGTACTGGAAGCCGCCGCCATGAAGAAGAATCTAGAAGGTTGGTCTCCCGCAGCCTCAGGGACAGACAGCAGAGCCACTGGGGCCCCTGAGGACAGTCTCCAGATGGGGCCTTGAGTCAGCTCTGGGCCAAGCCCTGGCTGCAGGGCTTTGGGACTGATCCCCATCCCCGGAGGCGCTCTCTGGCCACGGACCTCAGTGTGTGACAGCACAGGTCCCTGGTTCTCTGCACTTGTGACCATGCCCCAGAGGCCAACCTGAGTCCTCCCCAGGAACCCACTGCCCTTACCAGCCTCTCCTGCCTCCCGCCCCCCTCCCCAGCCCCCTCCAGCCACCAGCACCGCCACGCCACCAGCGAGAAGCACGCCAAGGAGCCAGGAGGCAAAGGGAAGAAAAACCGGAACCTCAAGATTGGCAAAATCACGGTGTCAGAGAAGTGGCGAGAGTCGGTGTTCCGCAAGATCACCAACGCCAACGAGCTCAAGTACCTGGATGAGTTCCTGCTCAACAAGGTGGGCCAGCCAGGGCCCCGGGCCTCCCCAGAGAGCCTGGCAGTTTTGCAAACCACCTGGCAGTTTTGCAAACCGTCACACCAAAGCCTTTATCAGGCGGGAATGGAAAGTCCAGGTCCACGGTTCCAACACACAGAAAGTTCTGGAAACCACACCCTTGTTCCTAAGTTTGGCATCAGCTGCTTTTCTGTAAAACCTGGCAGGGGTTCCCGAGAGGTCGCTTGTAGCCTACATTCATCCTGCTCGGTGGGGATGCTTACGTTTTGCTACAAAATGTGTGTCTTCTTATGGGGGCCGCACAGAATGTGTGGAAGCGAGTCACACCTGCATCACCTGATTCTGGGACCCCCGGCCCTGCCGGAATCATCTAGAGCACACGTGCATGTGCACACGTGGGTTGGGCGCCCAGCAGAGGCATTCTGTCCTGCAGTTCCTGCCCAGGAAGTTTGAGATCCGCTGTTGAAAGACACGTGGTTTGCTGTCTCAGAGCGCCCCTTGGGGGCGGTGGCCCACTTTCTCACACACATGAGAAAAAGGAAGCATTAGCCTCCAGAATAATCTTCCAGGCAAGGCACCTGACACACCCGAGTCCTGCCAGGCTGCTCCTGTAGGTCCTGCAACCTTTCCTTGTCCTGCCGCTCAGCTGCAGCTGACCGCGAACAAATTATTTTACTTAGCACACACTTACAAAATGCGTTCAGTTCCAGGTAATGATTGAGCACTTAGCGTGCGAGACAGAGGTGAAGAAATCACAGCCTGCACTCAGGGTATTCATGGCCCCAGCCGCAGGCAATCCCACAGCAAACAGTGTGGTGTCTGAGAGCTTCAGAAGGAGACAGAGGGCTGACAGGGACAGTTAAGGGGTGGAGGCATGGTGAAATGACCAGGCCATTTGAGGCAGCCCCCATCCTGGAGCACAGCCGGGCACTGAGCGCCGGGGTGGGGCGGCAGGAAGGGCCCCAGTTAAACCAGTGTTTCTCAACCAGGGGTGAGTCTGCCCCCAGGGGACACATGGCAACATCAGTAGATGTTTTTGGTCCTCACAAGCTACCAGCATCTGGTGGGGGAGGCCAGGGGTGCTGCTCAACACCCACAGTGAGTGATCCCCGACACATCAGGGTTGGCAAGAGGGCCGCGATGTTTCCCTGCAAGCCCAGGGGAGCCAGGGAAGGACTTGGGATGGGGCAGAGCTATGGCCGCCCAGATGCCCGGCCTGAGGTCACGTGGGATCAGCACACCTCTCCCTTCCTCTCCAGATAAATGACCTGCGTTCCCAGAAGACTCCCATCGAGAGCTTATTCATCGAAGCCACCGAGAAGTTCCGAAGCAACCTCAAGACCATGTATTCCGTCCCTGTACGTGGAGCCCCAGCCCCAGGGAGGGCCCCCGCGGCAAACCCCGTGCCCTCCCCCGGGCACCCCCGTCTGTCTGTCTCACAGAGGCTCACACCCTGCATTGCCACAGAACGGGAAGATCCACGTCGGCTACAAGGACCTGATGGAGAACTACCAGATCGTCGTGAGCAACCTGGCGGCCGAGCGCGGTGAGAAGGACACCAACCTGGTCCTCAACCTCTTCCAGTCGCTGCTGGACGAGTTCACCCGTGGGCACACCAAGAACGACTTCGAGCCTCCCAAGGTGGGTGCTACCGCTCCAGGCGAGGGAGGGTCCTGGCGCCAGGACGTCGCTGGGGTGGGGGTGTCCCCAGGGGACCCCACACAGAGCTGGCCTTTGTGCTCCCTCACAGCAGAGCAAAGCTCAGAAGAAGAAGCGGAAGCAGGAACGTGCTGTGAGTATGTGTGTTCTCGCGTGCACGTGCACGGGTGTGCGCATGTCTGTGTGTGCACATGTGCACGCGGGCGGGTGTGTGTTTTCCTACTCGGCCTTAAGGGCCCCCGGTCCTGAGATGCCGCAGGCAGCGTCCCCACTGTGCGGCCCCGTGGCCACCTCGTTGGGGGTCCACCTTCCCACTCGGCCCCCCTCCCCCACTGCTGCAGGTCCAGCAGCACAACGGGCACGTGTTCGCCAGCTACCAAGTGAGCATCCCCCAGTCCTGCGAGCAGTGCCTCTCCTACATCTGGCTCATGGACAAGGCCCTGCTCTGCAGCGGTGAGTGCCCCTCGCCCACCGATCGCCCACCGCGCCCCTGACCGCCCCCCCCAGGCCCCCCGACTCCCACTGCACACCCCTTGACCCCCCACCATGTCCCCAACCCCTCACGGTGCACCCGGGCCTTCACCCCAGCTACAGGGTTGATCCTCCCAGAGCACTGCCCCTCACCACAGGGGCAGTAAGGCCGCACCTCACCCACTCAAACGCCCCGCTGTCACGCTGGGGCAGGGGCCGGTCCTCAACTGACCCCCAGGCCCCCCCCAACTCCGCAGCCTCCCCTCTGCACGCCTACCTGGGCAAGTCACCCTGGGCCGTATCTCCGGGTCTTTGTTCATGCTGCTCTCACTGCCTGAAGTGCTGGCCCCTCCCCCATGTGCCAGGCGAGGCCAGTCAGTCCCCACAGGGACCCTGAGAGCCAGGTGCAGCCCAGGGTGAGCCAGCCGGCCCCCAGTCAGGCAGCCAGGAGGTGGCCAAGGCCGGGTGGGGAGCCAGTCAGCCCCCAGGGGCCCAGGCTGGGTCAGGAGTCCTCTAGCACTGCAGTTTTCCCGCCAGGACCAGTCAGGGTTGGCTTTCTTTTCGGGCCAGGGTAACCTCTCCCCTTGGCCCCTGTGTGAGGAGCAGCCCGCCACTCCGTGTCCATCGTAAATACCCAGGCAGTTGTCACTGTCCTGAGACACGGGGACAGGCGGCCACGGGACCCATGGGTCCCCGATGCGCGTCAGTGACCGCCCTCTCCCCCTCCCCCACCATGACCTCCTAGTGTGCAAGATGACCTGCCACAAGAAGTGTGTGCACAAGATTCAGACCTACTGCTCTTACACAAGTGGGAAGAAGGTGAGCCTGCTGGGGCCGGGAACTCTCCAGAACACCTGGGGGAGGCCGTTCTGAGAGATGTGGAGGAGAAGGGTGCGCTAGGTGCAAGGCCAAGGCTGGGTGTCAGGTGGGAGCACGGAGCTGGTGGGAGGGGCTGGTCCCGAAGCAGAGCGCACCCCGGTCCTGTCAGAGCCCCCAGAGGGCCCCCCAAAGCTGGGGCCAGGCTTGTGTGTGCACCCCAGGCCTTGGCCCTGCTCTTCCCCCCTCCAGGTGGAAGGAAACCCCTACCCTGCACGAGGGAGGCGGGGTCCTACGGGCTGGCACAAGCCAGGATCAGCTGGGCGGAAGGGACTGTGGTACTTCACACAGGGACCCCCTGCCAGCAGCCATCCGGGGACGTCCACAGCCCGGCACCTCTGGCAGCCGTGCAAGAGAGGACGAGGAGCACGGGGGGTGGCGGCCACAGAGGAAGCCGGGCTGAGGGGGGCGGGTGACAGGGAGGACAACCAGCCCAGGCCTGACCCTCACCCCCATCCCCGTCGTCGCAGATCGAGCCAGGCACTGAGCCGGGCCACTTTGGCGTGTGCGTGGACAGCCTGACCAGCGACAAGGTCTCAGTGCCCATCGTGCTGGAGAAGCTTCTGGAACACGTGGAGATGCACGGCTTGTACACCGAGGGCCTCTACCGCAAGTCGGGTGCCGCCAACCGCACGAGGGAGCTCCGGCAGGCGCTGCAGACAGGTGGGTGCTGCGGACAGGTAGGTGTCAAGGGCAGGAGGGCACCGCGTGGGGCTCCAGGCTCGGCCCTCCTGCCTTCCCCGAGCTCACCGGCTGCCGCGCCCTCCCCGCAGACCCCACGGCAGTCAAACTGGAGAACTTTCCCATCCACGCCATCACCGGGGTGCTCAAGCAGTGGCTGCGGGAGCTGCCCGAGCCCCTCATGACCTTCGCCCAGTACGGTGACTTCCTCCGCGCCGTCGGTGAGTCCCACTGTGGCGAGAGCCGGCAGGTTGGTCGAGGTCGGGGCTCAGAGCCTCGAGCACGTGCTGTGGCCAGTCAGGGAGGACGGACCCCCGTGCCCCCAGCTGAGAAACCGGGCCCCAGACAGTAGGAGGCTCCCCGGTGCCCTGGGGCCTGTCGGGTGAGGGCCGCAGGGAGCTGACCCCCAGGACCCTCCTAGAGCTGCCAGAGAAGCAGGAGCAGCTGGCTGCCATCTACGCCGTCCTGGAGCACCTACCAGAAGCCAACCACAACTCCTTGGAGAGGCTCATCTTCCACCTGGTCAAGCAAGTGCCTGCCGTCCTCTTGCCCCGTTCTCTGGGGGGTGGGGTCCCAGCAAGAGCCACCCCACGGCGTTCCCCGGGCTGGCGTTCTCTGGTGGCTCCACACCAGGACGTGAGCCCATACTGGGGGGTCCAGAAGGGGGCCCCCGGCTTCTTCGTGGCGCCTCTCCACCCTGCAGGAGCGAGCGTTTCTCACCTCCCGGCTGCAGCAGCACTTTCCCGGGATCTGGACTCTGGCCTTGGGGCTCCCTGTGGCCACCCCCTAACTGCCGCTCGCTCCACAGGGTGGCCCTGCTTGAGGACGTGAACCGAATGTCACCCAGCGCACTGGCCATCATCTTTGCGCCCTGCCTCCTGCGCTGCCCCGACAACTCGGACCCGCTAACCAGCATGAAGGACGTCCTCAAAATCACCACGTGAGTACCAGGACCGGCTGGCCGCCACCCCGCAACATGCACTCGGGGCAGCCGAGCCAGGGATCCCATAAACGAAAGAGGAGAGCCCTCTCCAGAATCCTGGGACTGGCCTGGCCTCGGTAGCGTGTAAATGTGCCTGCAGAGGAAAGTCTAGAAGAACACAGCCCGATCACAACGGCCCCGGGAGGTGTCCTGAGCACTGGGGTCCTGGGTAAACTTCGTTTGGTCTCCCCACCCTTCTTTCTTTTCTAATGAACACACGTGACTTTTGTACTAAAACCGAACTTCTAATGAAGTCTGCACGTGCGCTGGCTGCTGTGAGCGGCGAGCAGGGCTCTTCTGACAGACGAGGGACAGGAAGCAGCCTGGCCTCCTGGTGGCATCGTAGGGCTCACACATGCCCAGACCCAGGTGGAGACCTGGCAGCATCTCCTCAAGCAGCAAGAGCATCACTTCTGAGTTCTCTTGAGGGTGAAAAACCAAAAAAGGGGAGAAATCCCTCATCTTCTGTCCAGGGTGAGGGGCAGATGGTGAAGCCCCACATTCCCAGCCTCTGGGAGCAGTGAGAGCCTGCAGCAAACAGAAGCGGTTGTCTCAAGGTTCCTTCTTCCCCACAAACGATCTTTGAAAGTTCTCAGAATGTGCTTCAAAAAAAAAAAAAAGTTCTCAGAAAGTGCCTCAAGGGAATTCCCTGGTGGTCCAGCAGTTAGGACTCCGTGCTCCCAATGCAGGGGGCCCAGGTTCGATCCCTGGTCAGGGAACTAGATCCCACACGCATGCCACAACTAAGATCCCACGTGCCGCAACTGAGACCCGATGCAGCCAAATAAATAAATTTTTTTTAGAAAGCACGAAAAACAGGAAGTGCCTCAAAAGAACTCAGAAAGGGACTTCCCTGGTGGTCCAGTGGTTAGGACTCCGTGCGTCCACTGCAGGGGGCACGGGTTCGATCCCTGATTGGGAAATTAAGATCCCGCATGCCTCGCAGCACACCCAAAATATAAAAATTAATTAAGAGAAAAAAAAAAAACTCAGAAGGTCAGCAGACATCCATCGCTAAAAGGACAGTGTTTAGACTTCGAGTTGTAAAAATAAGAACCTGTCACCCAAGGCGGTTTCAGGAGGCAAAGCACAGGAAGGCCTGAGGGCTACGCCTGACAGTGCACACCCCACACCCCGGGCCACACTCAAGAGATCAGTGAACAGCTGCTGGTAGGCAGAGTGGAGGAGAGTCCAGTGTGGCCCTGACATTACCTGGGCAGCGGTATGCTGTTGACGGATTTGCTTCCAGCATGTTTTTTCTTATGTGGTCATGACAATGGGAAACCTGAGTCATGACTGCCTCTTCATCCAGTCTGAGTCCATCGGTCCCACCACACCCTCCCTGCCTCGGTACTGACCACTGAGGCTGGCCCTGACCACTGAGCACATGTGCCTTGGGTCACAGTGCAGTTTTAGAGCCCTTGGGGCCAGCTGCCTGCAGCCCCTGGGACAAATCACCCCACCTCCATGGTACTGTACTTCCTCCTTCAAACGAGGAGGCTTATTAAGACAAGGATTCAGGCTCAGAGAGGTGGGGTGAGCTACACGAGGTCACACAGTGAGTGAACTGGGGCCACGATGGGAGCCACAGCCATGTCCGTGGCCCTGCCTGGTCTCTGGGTCTCTGTCTCAGCCACCATGCCCCAGTCTCGGGCCAGCATCTCCATAGATGCAGGCCCCCATGCTGACCGTACCCCGCAAGGCGGTAGCTGAGTCGCCTTCTCCACAGGTGCGTGGAGATGCTGATCAAAGAACAGATGAGGAAGTACAAAGTGAAGATGGAGGAGATCACCCAGCTGGAGGCTGCTGAGAGCATCGCCTTCCGGAGGCTCTCTCTTCTGCGACAAAACGCTGTGAGCAACGCAGGGTGGGACTTCGGTGGGGGCGGGGCCACCGAAGTGGGAGTGGGGACCGGTGGGCGGGGTTTGGACATTGGGCGGGGTCTCGCTTATCCGTCCAGCACACTCTCCCAGCACACCCTGGGCCACCGGCAGCCTGACCTGGGGCCTCGTGGCAGCATGTTTAGGGGCTGATTCCTCACCTCGGCCAAAAGACCACCATCCTAGCTCAGCCTCAAGGCCAGCTGCCGCTCTCAGCAGTGGGGGTCCTGTCACCTACTTGGTGGTGGTCCTGGTCATCCTCCAGCCATGTCCCGGGCTGACCTGGGCCCCGCCCACAGGGGAACGTTGCCACAGCAGAAGTGGCCTCACAGTGGGGGGTAGAGGGATAAGGGGGGGCCCGTCCCCGGGCTCCTGTGGGAGGATCCTGTCCTTGTCCCGACAGTCAGACGTGGCCTTATGCTCATGACTAGCGCCTGTGCCCTGGTCATGGCCCTGTGTGGTCACCCACTCTTCATCTCTCCCCCAGCCCTGGCCTCTCAAACTGGGGTTTTCGTCTCCTTATGAGGGGGTCCTGGTATGTACACGTACGGTGGGTCCTCCTCGCATGTCTCCCAGTGCGGTGCATGCTGGGGTTCCTCTCAACCCCTAGGGTCCTCGTAGGATAGACCGAGCGTGTCCTAACCTTCTGGAAGTGCATGCTGGGGGAAACCCATTGCCTGTTGATTGCCTGTGAAGATGACTAATGAACCACGTGCCGGCCGCTCGGTCCCTGCATGATCCCCGGAGAAGCCTCTCTAAGCCTAGCCACCCATGTCAGAACTAACCTCCCCCAGAGCTGCTTGCACCACCCTCTCTCCAGCCACAAGCACTGACCCCACCCACCCAGAGGGGCTGGCCAGACCTGCCGCTTCTCTTTGCAGATCAAGAACCCCAAGACCCGGATGAGCAGCAGCGGTGGCCTGGAGGAGCTGGGGGTGCTGCCAGAGGAGGAAGTGGCCGGCGGTGAAGAGGATCGTGAGAAAGAGATCCTAATTGAGCGGATCCAGTCCATCAAGGAGGAGAAGCAAGTGTCTCTCCGAACCCTTGCCACACTCGGCCGCCCTGTCCAGCCCCCATCCACTGCCCCCCCCACCACTATAGGGAATCTGGCTGTTAGGAAGCTAATGGGCTAGGCCCAGTCCCGCGGTCCAGTGCCCACCTCACGGGGTGCTGCTGTCCTAAAACACAGCCTAAGCTCGTTAAACCCCTGGCTTGACCACAGGGAATCACAGCGGCCCATAGGGAGAGAAGGGAAACAGACGGGTGATGCCTGAACTTTGTCTTAAAGTTGGCCTTAGCTAGGGCGATCCACCAGTTTGTTGTCCGGTCAAGATGGAAGTATGAACGGAGATGCTGTTTAAAAATTATGCCAGGAGAACAGGTGTAATCCAGGCCCCCTGGGCATCCTAGTCTTAGGAATAGGGTAGGGCACTCCAGGCAGCGGGAACAACGTGTGCAAAGGTCCTGAGGCAGGAGCCCCTCACTAGCTGAGTACTAGGCCAGATGCCTGGCTTCCCTCAGCAGCCTGACACCTTCCTCACATGACCTTCACTGAGTCAGGGGCATTTTGGGCCAGGTGTGCTTTCGGGGTTGGGTTTTGGGTGCTGGGAGCAGGGAGTCCCCTCCAGGACCAGGATGACCTACTCTGTCCCCTACTGGCCTGGCACTTTTCCGTGGGGGCAGTCTTCCACCATGGAACAGCCTTGGACACTGTGACCCTCTCATCCCCAGGGAGGACATCACGTACCGGCTGCCAGAGCTGGACCCTCGGGGCTCCGATGAAGAGAACCTGGACTCAGAGACATCAGCTAGCACCGAGAGCCTGTTGGAAGAGCGGGCTGGGCGGGGGGCCTCGGAAGGTCAGTATTAAGGTAGCGTCTGCTTTTCTCCTTCCCATGTCCACACCCAGCAGGCCCCCGGGCGAGGGTCCGTCTGCCGGCCCTGAAGCTGCAGTAACCCTGCCATCTGTCTCTCAAAAGGGCCCCTCGCGCCTGCTCTCCCCTGCCCCAGCGCACCCACCCCGAGCCCCCTCCCCGAGGCGGCCGCCCCTCCTCGACGAAGGCCGTCGTCCTTCATGACGGTTAGAGTGAAGACCCCCCGGCGGACCCCCATCATGCCCACGGCCAACATCAAGCTCCCGCCCGGCCTGCCCTCCTATCTCCCTGGCCGGGCACCAGGTGCCCAGGAAGCTGCCACCCCGGTGAGGCGCCGAGAGCCACCTGCTCGCCGCCCAGACCAGGTACACTCTGTGTATATCACACCCGGCACTCACCTGCCCACTCAGGGCCCTCAGGAGCCCCTGGACAAGGACGACCGGCCACCTGGGACCAAGCGGAGGTACTCGGACCCCCCAACCTACTGCCTGCCCCCTGCCTCGGGCCAGGCCAATGGCTGAGGGCCCACAGCTGTCAGAGTCCGCAAATCCAAGGACGGCCCGGTGCCAGAGCTGGGTGCCAGAGCTCCAGAGCCAGCATTCAGTGGTCTGAGAAGGATCCGGAATGAAAAACTCCAAGAGCGATGTGAGGTGGGCACCAACTCCAAGTGAGTGCAGGCAGGGAGAGGCCGGCTGAGGCCCGGCTGCCCTTGCTGAGCCCCTACATCGCACAGAGTTGCCCGCCCAGAGCACTGAATCATGGCGGGCAGCCTGGCATCTCCCAGCTCCCCTTTTGTACGTTTTTCTGGTCACTGTTTCTTTGGGCGTGGTTTACATAACTTTAAACTGTAACAGCCTTAACAGAAGACCAAATTGTTTTTTTATATGTGTATGTACAAACTTTTATATTAACGCCCTGCATCTCCCTTATAACCTGGACATGAGTCTTCAGAGTAAAGGCCACACAGCCGCGAAGCTTTGGAGGCTCAGACCCACACTGAGGGACAGCTCGGGGGACAGTCTGAGGGCTAGGACCTTGCACGAGAGGTTTGGACGCTTGTGGCCCCTGACTGCCCCAAGTCTGTCTTGGACTCGTATTCTGGCCCGGCAGTGGCCACCTGGCCGGTGGCATTCGAGGGAACAGTGAGCCTTCCGTAGTGATCAAGACTGTTGGCTGGAGCCAGGACACGAGGTGGTAGGCAGCCTCCACTCCAGGCACCACAGACCTCACATCCCAGGGAGACTCGAAGGTGGCCATCACTCCTTGGTCCACTGTGCCCTGGACACAGGAGGCTGGAGGAGGCCACCCTTGGCACTGCCCGCCCCATGTGGCAGAACAGGAGCCCGCAACTCAGGACCACTCATGGGTGGGGAGGGCAAGGCCTGGAGTTGTATGTCCCTACAAGTCTACAGTGACAGCCTGGACATCTGGCATCTCCGGAGCGGGGCTCCCCTCCTGGGCTCAGCCCACTCTCCAGACACCTGGACACATGGCCCCAGACCTGGAACAAGAGGCACCCACAGGCCATGTGAAATTAAAAAAAAAGTGCCTGAGAAGTGTCTGCATGCAGTTCCTATTCAGGCCAGCTCCAGGCTGAAAAAGCAGGGGTTGGCAGGTGGGGGTCAGCCCTGCGGCCTCAGCCAAGAGGGGTACAGGGCAGAGATTGGGCCCCTTGCCTGGAAGGAGCTGCCTTGTTCCTCTAACCGACTTTGCTGTTTGTTTGCTGGAATTTCACACATACTTTTCACACAAGGGATGTGGGCTTTGCTGGAAGTTCTTTTTATTGATCCAGAAAGCTGGGAAAGCAGGCAGCTCCTGGCAGAGCCACATTCAGTGAGGAGAGCCTGCTGTCCTGGGAGCTGCCTCCTGTCACACCTAGCCTCTCCCCAGCTGGGGCTTAAATGTCAACTGATGGGGCCATCCGCCGTGGGTGGGGTGTGGGGAGTCAGTCCTGGTGGACCCACTACAATCAGAAGCAACACTACCACCACCACCACCCCCAACCACCACAGAAGAGCTCCCAGGTTACAACCAGCTGGGCAGTTGTGGGAACTGGCTGGCAGGTGGGTCCTTTGGGGCGGGGGAGATGGAGACCATGACAAACCGGAGTTTCAGTGGCACATGCAAGGAAGAGTTGGTGGGCTAGTCCAAGGCCACACAGCTGGGGTGGGGCGGGGCTGGGATTCAGACCCTGCCCTGTCTGCCTGTAGAGCCCCCCTTTATCAACACCCTGAGTTTGGTCTCATCCATGGTACGTTACAGGGCACCAGGCCCACCGGTGTGACCTGGACACAGGTGACCTGAAAGATGGGGAGATGGTTAAGGGCTGCATGCCAGGCTTCAGTCCCTGTGAAGCCCCCATCCTCACCCTGTCCACTCCAGGAGGGAGGACTCGAACAAGGGGCCTTGGCTTCCTGGGGACAAAGTGGGGGGGTTCTGTCCATGGGGGTCTGGGCATTGGGGGTGACCTCTCACTCCCAGGTTTAGCCCATGTCACTGCCACACTGCCGGTTTCCCAAGGGAGGAGACAGGTCCAGAAAAACTTAAGAAATTCGTAGAAGGCCACGGTGGGAGGTGGAGTCAGAGTCAGGGCTGGGACGGGATATCACAGCTGCAAAAGTTTGGAAATCATAGCCCGTTAAGTCTCGGATTCCTAAATCCCAGGTCAGAGCCTCTCCCCCAGGAGAATCTCCCCCAGGCTACCTGGATGCGGAAGAGCTCAGTGTGGGAAGAACCCAGAAAGGAGTGGGGAGCGGGGGAGGAATTTTGAGCAGGGGTAAGTAATGAGCATGTCACGCGTTGCACGTGGGCCTGAAACGAAGGACTCGACCCTTTCAGCCCTTCCGGAAGGGTTAAGATGCTCGCGAGGATTAGCAAGCGATTGAGTCCTGAGTAAATACGGACTGGATGGCGCCTCTAATTGAAACAAGACAAGACTGAAAGAGCAAACGCCCAAACAAGAACGAGAGAGCCCCAAATAAGAATGAGAGAGCAAACCGGGAACTTCCGCCCGGAAGGAGGCCAATGAAAGACACTTCCGCCATCTCTTAAGATGGCGCCGGCGGAAGAGGCGGGCAACCGCTGGGTGGTGATGGCAGCGTCGAGGCTGGAGCTGAACCTGGTGCGGCTGTTGTGCCGCTGTGAGGCGATGGCAGCGGAGAAGCGGGACCCGGACGAGTGGCGTCTAGAAAAGGTGAGGGAAGCCCGTGTGTCCGCGTACAGCCCGAATCCCGGAGGGTGGTCCCCGCAGCCGGAGGCCACCGGGCCCGACTCCCCCACCCCGCCAGCCAATGAGGCCACGCCGCTTCCGGTTGGCTCCGCCACGTCCGTTTGCGCTGCTCCCCCGCCTCCTCCCTGGGGCCCAGCTGGTCCCGCCTCCTTGATACTTGGCTCCTCCCGTTCCAGCCCCGCCCCCGACCTGGCCCCGCCCCTTGGTGGCTTTAATCCCTTTGAGCCCGGCGGTGGTGGGGGGCACTGGGCTGACACCCCACTTTTCGTCCCCAGTATGTGGGAGCCCTCGAGGACATGCTGCAGGCCCTGAAGGCACAGGCGAGGTGAGTGCAGGCGGCCACAAGTGTTCAAATCCGGGGCAGGGAGTAGAGTCCGGAATCCCTGGTCTCCAGTCCCTCCCTGCTAAGACCCTTCCCTGAACTGGGGACAGTGGGCAGGTTTTCTGTTTCCTCTTTTCCCCTTCCAGCAAACCGGCCTCCGAGGTGATCAATGAATATTCTCGCAAGGTAGATTTTCTGAAGGGGATGCTGCAGGCAGAGAAGCTAGTGAGTAAGGGGCACCTCTGTCTCCTCAGCCTTCATCATGCTCATCTGGGACCTGCCCCTCTGGTGACCCCTCTGCCCTCTTCTGCAGACCTCCTCCTCAGAGAAGGCACTAGCCAACCAGTTCCTGGCCCCTGGCCGAGTACCAACTACAGCCAGGGAACGGGTACCTGCCACGAAGACAGTACACCTACAGTCACGGGCACGGTACACCAGTGAGATGCGGAGTGAGCTGCTAGGAACGGTAGGGCTCCCTCCCTGGTCCCTGGGAAGCTTTGGTTGGGGACAGGAGTTCAGTGCCTGGGGGTGGCCAGAACAACAAATACTGTCAGGTGCAGGGATCCTAGGGGGCCCAACAGACTCTGCCCTGGACCATCAGAGAAAGCTTCCCAACAGAGAGGCACTGCAGCCAGGGCTTTGCTAGATGAATAAGAGTTTTGGTTCAAGGCAAAAATGGCACATCTCTGCTTAAGCCCCAGAGTTGGCCAGAGTAAGGTTTGGCCCCTGCCTCGCCACACACAGATGAGTTTTTTCATCTGTAAAATAGGATGACAAATGCCTCTATGAGCACTTTATGTGGATCAGCTAAACCCTGCAAAATATGAGCTATTGTTTTCAGTTTAAAGATGAGAAAACTGGGCTTCCCTGGTGGCGCAGTGGTTGAGAGTCCGCCTGCCGATGCAGGGGACACGGGTTCGTGCCCCGGTCCGGGAAGATCCCACATGCCACGGAGCGGCTGGGCCCGTGAGCCGTGGCCGCTGAGCCTGCACATCCGGAGCCTGTGCTCCTCAACAGGAGAGGCCACAACAGTGAGAGGCCCGCGTACCGCCAAAAAAAAAAAGATGAGAAAACTGAGGCTCAGAGGGCACAGGACTTGTCCAGGGTCCTGACTGAGGGTGGGGAGTTTCTGGGAGCAGAGAGAACAGAACAGGTCTGGGGGCATGGCAAGGTGGGTGACTTCGTGCCTCTCCTTTTTTCCCACAGGACTCTAGTGAAGGTGAGTCATCCTGAGCAGAACAGGACTCAAGGCCTGGGACAGACATGTGTCCTTGCTGCCCCACACCTCACGCCTAACCTGGCTCCCACAGGGTCTTCCACAGCCCAGGGAGAGTGTGTCCAGGGGCATTACCGGGTTATGCTTGGAAGCGGTGCTAGGACAGAGGAGCGGCCCCCAGAGGAAACAAAGTTGGACACTCCCAGCCCAAGGGGCCAAGGCTGGCTAGAGGGAAGGACTTGGGACCTGGGGGAGCCCAAATGAGGAAAACTTCCTAGAAGGGAATACTCTGAAGCCTGATCAGGAGCCCGCCCACTGGGGAGCAGACAAGATGAGAAACGGCATTATGAGTAGCAGACACATCCCAGGCAGTGGTCAGGAAGCTGGAAAACAACAAACCAATTCTCTCCTTCTTCCTGCTTGGCCTGTTTTGCTTCCAGAGCCTGAACTGGACGTGAGGAAGAGAATGTGAGTATCTTCAGCCCTTGGGCAGCATTGGGGGCAGGGGAGTTGGACAGACCTTGGGCCACTAAAGCGTCACCACGAAGCATCTAAACCACCAATCAGGGAATTCCCCAGCAGTCCAGCGGTTAGGACTCCATGCTCTCACTGCCAAGGGCCCGGGTTCAATCCCTGGTCAGGGAACTAAGATCCCACAAGATGTGCAGCGTGGCCAAAAATTTAAATTAAAATTAAAAAAATAAACCACCAATCAAAGGCCACTTCTGAGGATGCTCTTCCCAGAAACCAAGGCAAAAAAGGGGAAACAGCCCCAAGCAGGGCAGTGGCTGGAACCACAACCTCTGGGTTCCTTGAGAACATGTTCGTTTCTTCCCTCCTCCCCCCACCACCCCTCCTACCCACCTGTCTATCCATCTGTGGGGTCAGTGGGGTCGCAGGGCCCAGGCCAGGGGATGAGAAGCAGTCAGCAGCCGAGCTAGACCTCGTCCTGCAGCGACACCAGAACCTCCAGGAGAAGCTGGCGGAGGAGATGCTAGGCCTGGCACGGAGCCTCAAGACCCACACACTGGCTGCCCAAAGTGTCATCAAGAAGGACAACCAGGTATGAGGACTCTGGGAACTCTAAAGCTTCTGCCCTGGGGCGTCAGAGAAGGCTTCCCAGCAGAAGGTCTCTATGGCTGGGGCTTCAATGGATGAATAGGAGTTTGGCAGAAGGCAAAAATGGCATTCCCAGCAGAGGAAACAGCACTGGCAAGGGCCAAGAGGTGTAGATTTGCTCCAGTGCAGTAGGAAGAGGCCACACTTGGACCCAGTCCTGTTGACATTCTCCCCACCTCACCCTCAGACCCTGTCGCACTCACTCAAGATGGCCGACCAGAACCTGGAGAAGCTGAAGACAGAATCTGAGCGGCTGGAGCAGCACACACAGAAGTCAGTCAACTGGCTGCTCTGGGCCATGCTTATCATCGTCTGCTTCATCTTCATCGGCATGATCCTCTTCATCCGTATCATGCCCAAACTCAAATAAAGACCTGGCCTGGCCCGCCTCACCTGTCCTCTCTCTGCCCTCCACCCCTGTCCAGGGGAACCTTTGGGGTGGGCAACTTGATGGGAAGGCCCTTGGTGCCCCTGAGAGCCACAGAGAGCACATGAACAGGGGAGGAAGGATGTCAGGCTGGGGGGGGCGGGGGAGGAGGATAGTGCCTCAGCAAACCTACCTCCCGTTCCCCCCTGGTACCTACCTCACACTGGACAAGGCAGGGCCCCTAGAGGCCCCACGAGCTCCCAATCTGATAGAGCCAGAGTCAAACACATACCTGTGGGGTCAGAGTAAGGTCTGGAGGGTGGGGGAGGAGTGGGGCCATGCGTGGAGGCCAGCTTGGAGGAGGGGTGTCAGTGCTGGGCCTTCCTTGGGATTGAAGGTGATAATTCAGAGACAAGGCTTAGCCCACCCACTGCCACAGCCTAAGATCTTAGGACATTGCAGATGCTTCACATAGTCATTCAGCAAACACATGAGAATCAGTGGAGACCCTGCCCTGCCCAGGTCATAGTCTGATCACTTCAGACAAGAACTGGGTGGGCATTGGAGTTGGGACCCTGGAAGGGATTATTGAGCATGAGTCCAGGGGAATTGTGGGTCCTGGGCTCTGCTTACCCCCACTCCAGATGTCATTGGCAAAGTCTGTCAGGGGGGTGACTGAGGGAGCTTGGGAAGGAAGAGTGGACAGGAGGTGTCTGTCCCAAACCATGGGAGCATGACATGCATGGAGTTGCCCATGTGGACCCCACCCCCAAAACCACCAGGAAGAGCTTTTAAAAACTCTAGTGGCAGTTTTTAAAGCTTTTCTGAAAGCTCTAGTGGCAACTTTTAAAAACTAGATCATAAGAAGGAGGCTCGTGCTTGTGACTCAGGGATGGTTCATTATTAGGAAGCATTAGTGGCCACATTAATGCACCAGGAAACAAAAATCAAAGGGTGAAATGGTACTTTGTACTGTTCACAGCATCCATTACTCAAAGTCTCTTAATTAAAAATAAGGAATAGATGGATGTTTTCCTCATTGAACTGAAAAACCTCAAGCCAAAGGCAGTGTTGAGTTTAACGGGCAAATACGCGAAGTTTTGCCATCAAAGTGAAGAAAGTGAGGTGGGGATGGGGGGATGCCCACGGTCCACCCACCCCCTCACTTGATTTAATATTGTCTGGAGATGCTAGTCAATGAAACTAGACAAGAAAAAGAAATGAAATTTTAAAATGAGAAAAGAGGTAAAATTATTTGTAGATAATGCAACTGTCTATATAAAATATCCAAGCAAACTAACAAAAAGCTATTTCAATAAAAGAATTTAGTAAACCAGCAAGGGACATAATGAATATTTAAATTAGTTTACTATATGCAAAAAAAATAGCTGCAAAATATATTGGAAGATCCCATTTATAATAGTAAAAGATACACTATCTGGTTAAATTAACATCCTTGATATACAGAAAGCTCCTAAAAATCAAAAAGAAAGAAAAAAAAAGACTTGCAGGAAATAGGAAAAGAAATACAAATGGTTTCTGAATTTTTTCACACACCATATTAGATTAGGCAAGATTTAAAACTTTGAAAATACACTTACAGGAAACTGATACCATTGAGGTTGCAAAGGTTGTGGGAAAACCAGCTGATTAGAGCATCAATGGCACAACCTCACTGAGGAAAAACTTGACAGTATTTTTCCAAATTAAAATACACAGGTCCCTTTTGCCCGGGCAATTCTGGGCAATTCCACTTCTAGGAGTTCCACATAATCCTCCACAATCGGCCAAAGAAATGTGCACTTGAATCTTTTTTCTACAGTATTGTCTGTAGTGAGGAAAATGTGTCATTGAATTAGAATCTCTCTGTAAGGAGACACAATTAACTGCTGCCTCTGGAGACAAGGGTGGGTGAGAAATTCACTTTGCCCTGCGCCTCTTTTCTATCTGAATTTTCTAAACATGCCTCCAATAATTATTTAAAGAAATATTTTTAAAATATAACCGCTGGAAAAAATACATATAACCGCTGAGTAAATAGATAAATACAAGTTCTCCAAAACCACCAGTTTTTCAGACATAAACTGAGGGTCGGAAAGGGTGGGTCACCAGCCCCAAACACACAACAGGTGGAGGTCTCTGTTGGACTCTGGGCAAGGGTGCGGTTCCACTTTCAGGTTCGCCAAACCCCGCCCCCTTGCCGCCAGCCCCGCCCCCGACCTGCGGAGCGACCCAGCCAGTTGAGTCCAGCCTGTAGTTAATGCACTACACGGACTCGAGCGCCTCTCTTCGGGAGCGGACCCAGACTCGGAGCCCCATACGCTGGGACAGGTGACCCCGGGAGGGAGTGGTTCTTGCGGCCCGCTGCCGGGCCGGAGATCCCGGGGGTCTTCTCGGGGGCGGTGTCCACGGGCTCCACATACCCCTGCGGCAGAGGTTGCGACCGCGCAGGGGTTAACGCGAGCCAATCCTGGGCTGCGTGGTGACGTAACGATTCATAGCGCTCTTTCGGGTTACGCACTGGGCGGCAGGGTCTGGGGATCTCTGAAGGCCAATGGCGTGCGTCTATGCAAATGACGGCGGAGCTGGAGAACGCGCCGCTGATGGAGAATTGGCCGTTCCGTGAGCAGCTTCCCCGTGAGTCCTCCCACCTTACCCTCCTCCCATCGCATCCTCCTCCTGTGTCCACAGTCCGCCCGCCGACCACCCCCGCCACGCGCGGGCCACGACTCCTCCCGCAGGGCCCGCCCACCGGTGCGGGGACGCCCGAGCGGCACCACCCCGAAGCCAATGCCCACCCGGGAGGCCCCGCAGACCCGCGGCTCCCGGGGGAACTTGCAAACCCGCCCTCCTGGCCCTGGTCCCCCGGTGAGTCTGAATGGGAGGAATGTCCCCAGGCTGAGCCTAGGCAAAGGATACATTCCCCCCTGTATAATGGATCCCGGCTGACCCTCGTTAACTCCAAACCATGATTCCTGCGGCATCTGCAGCGACTGGTGCCTGGAGGCCTCGAACCCAGCGCGCCCCGCCCTCTGTGCCAGCCTCAGCCCGGAGCACACGGGACAAGGCCCAAGAAGATTATATTTGAGGATGAGCTGCCCTCCCGGACCCTCCTGGGCTCCAAGAAGTCTGTTAGAGCCGTCCCCGGGGGACATGGGCCTAGGCCCCACCCCGTGCCTGACTATGAGCTGTGAGTGCCCCCCTGTGGTTCCTGACTTCTGGGAACATGGAAGGAGCACTGAGGCTGGGGCTTTGACAAGTGAATAAGAGTTTACCAAATAGTAAACAGAGAAAAAGGGCATTTGGGGCTAGGAACCCAACATGGACAAAGAAAAATTACACTGATTGGGGAAAAGAGAGGAATTCTTTACACTCATACTCTGACCCCCTGTCAACCTGGTAGTAAGTATCCACCAGTGAGCAACGAGAAGGATCGGAGCCGCTATGCTGCAGTGTTCCAGGACCAGTACCCAGAGTTCTTGGAGCTTCAGCAGGAGGTGGGCTCTGCACAGGCAAAGCTCCAGCAGCTGGAGGCCCTGCTGAACTCACTGCCCCCACCCCGAAGCCAGGTTAGCACCCAGGTGGAAACCCCCATCCTACAACCCTTCCAGGTAGCCCAGGCCTCCGGAAACCCACTGGGCTCAGATCTCTGGGCCTCTTCCTCCTCCAGGCTGGGCAGGTACCACAGCACATAGGCCAAGATCAGCCCTTGACAAGGTCCACTTTGTCTGAGCCTCAGTTTCCCCATCCCTCCTTGGGTCCTGTGTTCCCTGAGCACCCCCTTCCTTCTCCTTTGGCAGAAGGAGGCCCATGTTGCTGCCCGTGTCTGGAGGGAATTTGAGAAGAAGCAGTTGGTGAGTCATGCCTCTTGAATCCTACAGCCTGTCCTTTGCACCCCCCTACACATACACACACACACACACACACACACACACACACACACACACACTCCCAGGAGGCTGGGACACTTGTGCCTGCCCAGTTTCAAGGAAAGAAAACTGAGGCTCAGAGAGGAAAATGCAAAAGGTCAAGCAGCTTGAGAGCCATAGGCCAGACTGCCACAAGGACTTACCTGGATCTTGCCCTGCTCAGGACCCCAGCTTCCTGGACAAGCAGGCTCGCTGCCACTACCTGAAGGGCAAACTAAGGCACCTCAAGACTCAGATCCAGAAATTCGATGACCAGGGAGACAGCGAGGGCTCTGTGTACTTCTGAGTGTCCTGGCAAACAGGCAGAGGGAAACATTGGAGTCGGGGTGCCACCCTGCCCTTGCTTCTCTTCCTACCTCCTGGCCTTAGCTCTTGCTATTGCCCCGCCTGGGGTAGCCGTCCCTGATTTCAGATGCCTTCGCCCTTGAGGCTGAGATCTGATGGTCCCTCCTCCAGGAAGGCTTCTCAGGACCTCCTCCAGGACCCCCAGGGAGATCCCAGATCTCAGCCCATCCCCTGGAAGAGGTCCTGCTCTTCATCCCAGTGGAATAAACACTTATTAAATACCGACTGTGTACAGCTGCTTGAAACTCCTGATTTCACTCGTCACCAAAAAATTGTTTTTCCAGAAGAAAAAAATTAAGGTTATGAGAAAGGGACTTGTCCAGGGTCTCTGGGTGAGCTGTGAACCCTAGTCTGTCTGGGGGCGCTCCCTCTCCTCTAAGAGCCTTCAAGTGGGAAGCAGAGGGGCTGACATCTAGCATCACCTCCTTGGCCAGGAGGGTCCCCTGATGTCCACTGCATGCCAGGCCCTGGGTAGAGTGGATGGGACACAGGTAGCACCAGGCTCTGTGTGGGGCCCTGTGATGGTGGCCCAGCAGCTACTTTGAGTCTTGGCCTCCCAGGGGAGTCACAGGGAAAAGGGACAGTCAGGAAGACTGTGGGCAGGGAAGGCAGTGCCAGCCACTGGGTCACAGAGAGGCCTCAGTCCCAGGACTGATCCTCAAGAAACCCATGTCCTCAAGAGAGCCCAGTGTGACAGAGCAATGACAGAGGGCTGGACCCGGACAGCAGAGTCCTAACAACCAGGGAGGCTCAAGATGTCTTCCTGCCAAAGAGGCCATATGGGTAGGGTTTTGTAGGAGAAGTAGGAGTTCAGCAGACAGGCCTGGACAGGCATCCAAGTCTCTGGCCGACTGGAAGCAGGACAGATACCATGGTCTTGGTCAGTCCACAGATGTTCTGTGAATCTGAGAAATGGGGCATTGCTGTCCAGGCCAACTGGAATGAACAGACATTCACTTATGCACAGTACAGCTCACAAAACACCTACCGATTAGAAACCAGCCCAGCCACCAATGGGAGAGCCCAGTAGCCTCTCCCTCCCATTCCCACCTCAGTCCCCTTCCGGGAACAGGGCACACCCAAAAGACCCTCGTTCCTTCCTCCCCGCCTTCCCAGGCCTCCTCCGAGACAGACATGGGGGAGCCTGGGGTGCCAGTGGAGAGCATTCTGGGGGACTGGGACTGCCTTAGGGCTGAGCACTGGCCTAGCCTGCAGGGTGAGACCTGAGTTCTTTGCTCACTGTTTTCAAAGGGGCATCTCTGATAAAGGGCTTGTCTTTGCCTGACAAGACCTGTCAGGATCAACAGATGCCACCCACCACCACGATCTGGGCCCTTTCTAGCCATCCCCTAGAGCCACAGTCCTGGCAATACATTCCATAGGTGCCTTTCCCACCACAGAGCTGAGCCACAGACTTCCGAGGACAGGGTGGCAAGCTCCCTGGTGCTGCATCACTGCACATCAACTCAAGTCCTCATTTCAAAGTCTGTACTTAGAGGTCCTCACCTTCCAAGTGCCAATTTTCAAAACAGGAGTTTTTTTTAGTTACATGTGAGAAGAAACCAAATTCAAACTGGCTCAGGCACAAAAGGGGAAGTCTGGGCTCATGGAACTTAAACACCCGAGGGTTTCAGGTATGGCTTGACGCAGGGAAATTGGTCTTTCTCTTTTGGCTCTGCTTTGCTTTAATGATATCCTCCGAATTCCCAACCCTGCCATTGAATCTCATTGGCCAGCTCTGGGCCACGTGCCCTCCCTAAAGCAGTCGCTGTGGCCAGGGAAATGGAGGGTTCTGTCTGGGCTGAGATCATGTGACAAAACTAGCCCCAGATGTTTCTCCCGAGGATACTGGGGCCCAGATGATTAAGGGCCGACCAAAGAAAACAATAAAGGGAATTCCCTGGCAGTCCAGTGGTTAGAACTCGGCACTTTCACTGCTGTGGGTCCCGGGTTCAATACCTGGTCAGGGAACTAAGATCCCGCAAGCCGTGTGGCACGGCCAAGAAAAGAAACAAGTGTTTGGTCTAAGGCTCATGTTAATCTATGAGGCTCACCCTCCTAAGCCAGAATCTGAATTCAAACCTGAGCCATCTGCTAAGCTCAACTCTTACAGACTCACTGGCTGACCTCGGGCCCCCCTTCCTGCCCCCAGCTGCAGATCCCCCACAAAACTGTCCAACAGAAACAGAAAGTAGGGCTGTTGTTAGGTTGTGGGTGTTCCAGATGGCTGGGAGTGGGTAGCCATGGTAGGGCGCCCTCCGTGCCACCCTCCCCTCACAAAGATGACAGAGGCTGTGCAGGTAGGAAACTTCTTTATTATTGGCCTTAATTCATCCATCATGTAGTGTCCAACGTGGATTACGTGTCCAGAGGATCCGCCTGGTACACGCTACCCCTGCCCGGGTGCAGCTGCCCCTCCAGTCCAGATGCCAGGACTTTGTCCATCACACCAGAGAAGCCACTGCACCATGAGTTCACGCTTGGGGCACCAAGGGACACGGCTGTCCTGGGAGTGGACCCTCAGTCTCGCCCCTCATCTTGACCAGGGCTTCTGGGGAAGACTTGGCTGGAGCCTAGACAGTCTTTTTTGGTTTCATGATCACTTAGAAAACAAAAAACACAAACATTTCACAGTCTTTAAAAAACAGGAGTCTGAGGAGGGAAGCCGGGGTCCTCTGCCTGGGGGCCCCCACTGGAGGCTTGAGCATGTGTCCCTGGAGGTCTGCAGACCCGGCCCTGTCCAGTCACTGGCCCGAGCCGTAGGGCCAGTTGAAGGTACTTCCCGACAGCAGCATGTCTCGGATCAGCGTCTCAATGGGTGTCTTGCCCACCAGGCGCATGAAGAACAGCTGGGAGATGAGGGAGGCGGGGACGGCACGCAGGGCAGGGAGCCGCAGCAGCAGGCGCCCAAAGCGCTGGGGCTGTGATGGGTACTGGGCCCGCACATACTCGGTGAGGGCCACCTGGGCCTTCTCCTGCAGGCTCTCCACGTGCGCTGGGTCTGAGAGGCCACAGGCATCTGGGAGACAAGGGAAAGGTCAAAAGAGGAGGTGGCGGGAGGACACAGGACCCCAGGGCTGACGGGGGAGCGGGGGCACCACTCAGGGCTGTTGATACAGAACGAGGGCACTCAGGAGGTGGGAGATGGGGGCCTAGGGCACAAATGGCAGTGTTGGTCCTCAAGAAATATTAAGGTGGCTTCATCCAAGGACGATGGCACAGGGGTGCAGGCAGTGATGTCTCAAGGGTGGAGGGGCCCTGACTAAAGCATTTAGCAGGGAGACAAGTTCTAATCAAGCTCAAGGGGAAGAAGAGGCTGGGGAGGGGACTTGGGGAGGAAAGCAAAGCCTAGAGGGGGTATTCAGACACCCCAGAGGGGCCTGCGATGTGAGTGAAGATGACAGCCCCATGAATGGGGGCAGAGAAAGTCTCCTGGGGAAATAAGGAGGGGCAAAGCCATATTTATTGGATGAAAGCCACCTCCCGGAGTAGCCTGTGTCTGGTTCCCGCATCCCTGGCCCCAAGGAGACACCTAGTGGGGCCTCCTTCCAGAGCGCAGAGCCAGCTGCGCCACTCCCTGGAATAAAGCAGGGCTTTGGCTGCTGGACGGTTACCAAAGACACCTAAGGAAGCACGCGGCTCCGCTCGGAGTCCCGCCCCTCGGTGGGAGGGGCTCCAAGCCACACCCCCTACCCTCTCCAGCTCAGCGAGGGGTGGCCCCTGGAGGCGGGTCAGGGGGCAGGTTGGGAGCCCTGGGTCAGAGGTCTAGGGGCCCCAGGAATCTGGGAGTGGAGAGCCCAGGGGAAGCCAGAACCAGGTGTCAAGGCACCCCTGCCTGGCAGCTCTCCATAAGTGGTCAGTAACAGGTGTCAAGGCACCCCTGCCTGGCAGCTCTCCATAAGTGGTCAGTAACAAGAAGAGAACTCTGATTTAGCAGATGAGGGTCAGAGGGTTTGGGGAGGACAACAGAGATCAGGGAATGAGGGCCAGAACCAGGTGGGGGGACCTCTCCTCCCGCGTCCCCCCACTTGTCATTCTGCTGTCAGTGCCCACTGAGCACGATGAGTACCTTGATGAGGGGGTGAAGGATGGGGGGTCTCAGGGAGCCTGGGAATCAGGGAGAGAGGCTGTGGGGCCGTGAGTCACGGGTCCGAACAGGGATCGAAGTTCTTAGGGAGACCTGGGATCGGGGGTGGGGCCATCAGGGTGTCACACCGCCCGCATCACCTCCTCCACTGTCCCCCATCAACGCTCAAGGCGCTTTCAGGGACACAAGTCTGGCTAGCTGTGGATCAGGGAGTGAAGGGCTAAGGCGGCCGGGGCCAGGGTCAGGATCTAGGTCACACCCCTCCCTCCCACCCCTCCCACGGCCTCAGAGCCCCCCATTTCAGGTCATCTCACCAGGCGTGAAGAGCGCGATGGCCTTGAGGCAGCCGTACTCCGCCGAGTCGACCTGCAGGCGGCCCAGCTTGTCCACCTGCTCCTGGAAGGCGCGCACCTGGTCCATGAAGGCCACGGCGCGCTCGGCGGCCATGGGTGCAGCGTGCAGGCCGGCGGCGGCCAGCAGCGGCGCCGTGTGCAGGGGCAGCGCCGCCTGCGCCGCGTTCAGCACGAAGAGCTCGCTCCAGCTGAGGCGCAGCAGCGCCACCTGGTCAGCCACCGGCAGCTCGGGGAAGAAGGGCGCGTGGCGCGCCCACTCCACGGTGCTGAAGAGCAGCCGCGCAGCCAGCTCGCACACGTTGTCGATGCCCAGCACCGCGCCCGCTGCGCCGCCCCCTGCGCCGAACGCGCCCGCTGCGCCCGCGCCGAAGCGCCCAGCCGCCGCAGGGTAGGGCTCGGCGCGCAGCAGCTGCGCGATCAGCTCCGACACCGGCTGCCCCGGGAAGAGGTCTCCGCCGGCCGCCGCCAGCGCAGAGCCCGGGGGGCTGCCCGAGGAGGCTGCCACGGCGCCAGGCAGCGAGTGCGGAATGCGGCCGCGCTGCACCGCTGCGAGGGGGAGATGGAGATGGGGGGGGCGGGGAAGAGGGGAGATAGCCAGCCCCGCAGGAAATGAGGGAGGGACAGGAGAGGGAGGGGAGGAGGGGAGAAGGGAGGGGTGGAATCAGGAGATGGGAGAGAGGGAGTGACGAAAATGGGATAGGAAGGGGATTGAGGAATACGGGAAACCAGAGAGGGGTGAGTGGGGTGTGAGGAAAAGGGAGTGGGGGGGGGGAAGGAAGGAGGGGGAAGGTGGGTACCCGGAGAGAGTGGGCGGGGGGCCAAGTAGGGAGGAATAAGGGGAGGAGATAAAGTTATCAAAGGGTCACTCAGCCCCCTCCCCTCCAAGCCCCCCAGCTCAGCCCTTCCCTGGACCCCCAATCCCCACCTCATGGGCACAAAGCTTGTTGGGATGACAGAGGCCAAGGTCTTGCATGCCCCACCCTGCTCTGCCCTGTGCCCTCAGCCTGAGTCCATGTCCAGCCACCATCCAACTCCTACTTCCTTCAGAGAAGGGCCATGACCCTGGGACAGGGGGAACCTTCCCAGGTGGGAATGGGACCACTGGGTGAGGGCTAATTTAATTCACACCTGGCCCCCTCCTACTGGACTGTGTGAGCTCTCCTCCGCAGCCAGGGAGACTAAACCTGTCAATCATGTCCTCATCTGTCAATCATAGGGGTCCAAGACCTGAGAATGGGTCCAGGGAGCGATCACCTTCCTTCCTAGGACTTGGGGCACATGGCCAGCCTACCCCTAAAACAAGTGATCAGTATGGGCTGAGCACTGATCTCTCCTATGGAGAGACCTCCCAGCCCCACCCTCCAGGTCATGGCCCCCTAGAGCAGGTCTCAACTCTCTGGGTCTCTGCAGTGACCTCAGTGCTAAGAGTGGAGTCCTGGCCAGTAGCAAGTGCTCAGTAAACATGTGATTCCATCAGTAACCTTGCCTATGAGCGGGGAGGACCAATTGCTGGCCTTGGCCAGTGCCCCCAGTGATCAGGTTGGTGAGAAGAGGGAAGCTGAGGTGCAAAGAGGGGAGAGGTGGCTGCATGCCAGCCTGGCCTGTGCCACAGAGGGAGGGGCGGAGGGGCTGACTGGGCTGGGTGCCAGGCAGAGACTAATTAATGAGTTTTAATGAGGTGGAATGCCCTGTCTCACCACCTCCATGAACTTCTGGTCAACCCACCACGAAGCAGATGGGGAGGGGGATGCAAGTGGGAGCCAGGGGCTAGCAGAGCTGATCAGGGAAACAGGGGCTTGGATTCAAGCCTTGCTCCATGTGATTTCGAAGTCTCAGAATCATCTGTCAAATGGGTGTAGCCAGATGAGGCCCGAGAGAGAGTGAATCCCAGTCAATCCCGGGCCCACTTGGTTCTAAACCCCACCCCCACCATTCTTCCACCATCCAGCCACGTTTCCACCTTAGGGCCTTTTGCACCTGCTGTTCCCGCTTCCTGAGAACCCCTTTCCCCAGCTCTTCCTCTTCATTCAGCCAGGACTGTGGGTTCAAATCCCAACCACAGTTCTATTGCTCTCTGTGCTGTCTTCCCATTTATAAAAAATGCAGTTGATAATAAAAATGGTGATGATGATGAGACCAATCACTGAATTTACATGAGAATGTATCTAACTTGCTTAGAATAGCATTTGGCACTTAGTAAGAGCTAAATGGATAGTAACTCAAGCCAAGAAACATTTATTAAGCACCTTATGGGTTTCGGGGCTGGTCTAGGCACTGGGGATATGTCAAAAACCAAGACAGACAAAAGTCTCTGACCTTGAGGAGAACATCCTGATAGAGGAACAAGTAAATTATAAAGCAAGATAGATGGCCTGAAATAAAGAGGGGATGGCGAAGGGTAATCAGGAGGGCTTCTCTGAGGAGGTGTTGTTTGAGCAAATCTTAAAGGAGGCAAGGGAGGAAGCCATGCAGGTGACTGGGCAAGCGTTCCAGGCAGAGGGAACAACCTGTGCAAAGGCCCTGAGATAGGGCTGTGCTTGGGGCATGACCTGAGATTATTATTTCCACCCCGAGACTTTACAGATCTGAAGCCCTGATAAGATGTATATCAGGAGTTTAGGTCAGATCAACAAGTGGAGATAAAATCCAGGTTGGCGGGGTGGGGGGAGACAGTCACCCCCACACTTAAAATGACCAAAGGGAGTGACGAGACGGTCTTAAGAGAAAGAGTCTGAGCAGCTGTCCCAGCTTCTCCCACAGAGGCCCAGCAGAGGAGAAACCATCTTTAGAGCAGGAGAGACTCAGGTTAGATGCAGGGAAGAACTGCTGGCCTGGCTCATGAGAGTCCAGGCAGAGACATGAAGCCCAGCACAGGGGCCACCACTGAAATGGGCCAGATTCTGCTCCCAAGCCCAGACACCCATGTACAAGTCTCTGAGTTCCACTTGAATTCTAAGAGTGCTTGGTGGAGTTCTAGACCCAGCTGCCCCGCGTGTATCCACCCAAGTCCCCAGGGCAAGGACAAGAGGCTGGGCCTCCCTCTGGCTCCCAGTGCCCCGGTCAGGCGGAAAGGTAAGCTGCCCTTTGCCTTAGTCAGGTGAGTTCCTGCCTTGGGCAAACACAAGGCAGGGGGTGGAGGGTGGAGGGTGGAGGGAAAGCAAATCAAATAAAAAAATACATCCTTGTTCAGAAAGCGGTAGCCTGGCTAGAGGGCAGGGGGGTCACCAGGGTATCAGGGCCAGGGAACCTGCCTCTGAGGCCGGGGTGGGGCCTGGGGAGGAACTGGGGAGGGTGGGGGAAGAACAATTCTAAAATGGGCCGGAGTCAGGGAGTCCCTTGCATCCCAGTTCTGCAGCAGCCACCAGACAGCCACGGATAATTGGATTCCTCCAGCCCAGGGCCAAACCCAGGCCCACGGGATCTCAGGATCATTGGTGGTAACGAGGTTAGCAGGCACCAGACCCCGCCCTCCATAGCTCCCAGACCCCAAAAGAAGGAGCAAAGGGCAGGCCATTTGTTCACCCCCTGCCTGCACCACCCCAGCAGGTACTCACCCTCCTTCCTCATGCCCACCCGGAAACACTTCTTGAGGCGGCAGTACTGGCACTGGTTCCGGTGATGCTGGTCAATCTGGCAGTCACGGTTGGACCTGTGGGCATGCAGAGGTCACCATGGGGGTTACCGTGACACCCACATCCTGCCCCTGGAGCCACCTTGGGAGACACCTTTAAAGGCTGCCCCTGAGAACCACCAGCCCCCCACCAACCTCGGCTGGGCAAGTGGCCCCAAAGTGGCACAGAGGCTAGGCCTGCAAAGAGGAAAGGACAATTCGGGTGAGTGCCACAGATGAAGAGCACACCAGAGTGGATATGTTGGAACTGGGTTTTTGTTTTTTTGTTTTTTTTTTTTGTTTTTTGCAATACGTGGGCCTCTCACTGTTGTGCCCTCTCCCGTTGCGGAGCACAGGCTCCGGACGCGCAGGCTCAGCGGCCATGGCTCACGGGCCCAGCCGCTCCGCGGCATGTGGGATCTTCCCGGACCGGGGCACAAACCCGTGTCCCCTGCATTGGCAGGCGGACTCTCAACCACTGCGCCACCAGGGAAGCCCTGGAACTGGGTTTTGAAGGATGATCAGAAATTCCCCAGGGAAACAGAGGCAGTTCCAGGCAGAGTGGGCAAAAAGGGCAAAAGGTTGGAAATGCCAAAATATGAAGGCCTAAATAGTTTCACTTTACTTGGTCACTGTCAGGCCAAGGGTCAGGTTCTTTGTCCCAAGGGCAATGTGAGAGCAGAGAAGGAACATGGTCAGGGAGCAAGGCTTTGTGAGTTGACTAAGAGACTAGGAGCCAGGCCAGTCCTCTAGGGGGTCACAGGACTGTGGAGCCCCAGCATTACTGCCCTACACAAGGCCACCACGAACAAACGATGAACGAACGAATGAGTGAATGAACAAATGAACTCCTGTACCCCTTTAAGATCCCAAACCCCTTCTCTGGCAAGAACGTCCAATTCCTAACTGAGTCCAAGAAGCTTCCTCTGGGTGGCCCTCAGGGATTGTTGTTGCCTCTTCCAGGGATGGGACAGGTGGCCCCGCCCTGTGAGGCAATGAGTTCCCATCCAGGGTCAGTCCCTAGCAGGAAGGTTCAGGCCTTTGTTCTTCAAATGTCCCCAGCACCTTTTCCCCGGCCCCTGCCCCTGTGCTCCCTCCCTATCTCTCTCCACCCTGGGCTCAGGGCCTTTTGAGGCCCAGGCTTGGGGCAGACACCCTGGAGTCCCAGCTGGGCACCAAGAGGGTACCTAGAGACAGTCACAAAGTAAAACAAACACTTAATGAAGTTAAAAATCAAACACATCTCAACTGCAGACACCCAGCCCTGATCTTTGGGCTGTGACTTCTCCACTGAGCCTTGGTTTCCTCATCTGAAAATGGGAGGCCAGAGGCCAATTCTACATGGAATGCACTCATTCTGGAGAAATTGGGGGCGTGGGGGGAGGGCATCAAGACCCAAGCCCCAGCTGCGAGTCCCAGTGGCAGATTTAGGAGAGCTGAGGCTCTGCAAGGCCTCTGTGTCCTGCAGCGCCAGCCTCTGAGCCCAGGCCCCTGTGTCCCACCAGCCTGAGCCCCCAGGAAGAGGCCTTACTAGGGCAAAGGGAGCTCAGGCAGAACCAGAACAAAGCCCAGCAGGCATGCAGTGGGAGGGTCCTGGGCAGCCGCGTGGAAACAGCCAGGCCTGGGGCAGGCAGGCAGGCAGGAGCCTGGCTCAGGGCCCTCAGACCTCAGGAGAGGCCTTGAGCCTTCTGCCTCAACTTCCCCAGCTGTAGAGTCAGGACAGAGCTTCTGTCCCTCCAGATGAGGAAACAGTAAGTTCTACCTGTCATCCCACCTAAAGAGCACATGCTTCGCCGAACCCCACAGTCCAATTCAGCCTCCTCCCTGGGCTCTGGCTTCCAGTCCAATTGGATCATAGCCCTGTCTTGCTCACACACCCTTCATGGCTCCCCACTGACCTCAGTCCAGCATTTCAGACCCACTCACCTCTAACTTCTCCTATGCCTGGGTGGTCTCATCTTACATCACTGCTCCCCCAAACCTGCCACTGAGTGTTTGCTGTAGCTACACTCTGCAGGAGTGCCCTCTGCTTCTATCTGCTAAACCCCTCATGTTTCAAGGCCCACCTCCGGTGGCCTTCCTCTCTGACCCTTAGGCAGAGCCCCTTGTTCCCTCCTGGGACCGCAGACCATCCCTCCCTCTGGCCCAACCCACACCGCACAAGCTGGGGACACCTGTGTCTCCCCCAAACTGGGAGAGGGCTGGGCTTGGAGCTAGGGTCTTTTCTAGGGGGCCGGCATCAAATCACCCAGGCCAGGCCCTGAGGGGACTTTGCTGAATCAATCTGAGGCTCAGAGAGAAGCAGTGACTTCACCAGGTCACACAGCAGAGACCTTCTGAAGAACCTGCCAGCCCCAAACCATGGCCCTTCTCCCCGACCTTGGTGCTCCCTGCTCCCACTCTCAGGGAGCCTCTGGGACCCCAAAACTACCTGAGCCCCTCCTCTGCCCTCCCTAAAGACCTGGCCAGAGAGCAGGCAGCTATTCCAGCAGCAAAAATGAGGCCAAAGTCTGGTGGCCCAGTTAGCACTGGAGGAGAGAGTTAAGCCAGCTCCCCCACACACACAGCCACCCCAGACAGGCTGGACCTGGGGCCAAACTCCTGCTTCAGGTGCCTGGGGCTCCGCCCAGTGGCCTTGCCAACAAGCCCTCCACCAGCAGCTCTCGCTGGGGACACCCTGACCCAGACTCAGCTGCCCCTCTCTTCCCAACCCCACAGTTCCCCTTGCTAAGCCCCAAGTGGAGCAGGGTCTCTCCCCGGGTGACCCAGGGCAGGCACCAAGAGCGTTCTGGGCCTCGGTTTTGCCCATCTGGAAAATGGGACTCTCCAAACTGGCTCTACAGAGCCCAAGCATGCTCCTGGAGGATGCAGAGTAGGGGCTTGTCAATGGAGCAAAAGGAGGCTCACCAAAGAGTGGTGGGAAAGGGAGCCCTGGCCTGGACACTCAATGCCAGCGGCTTCTCCCCCCACACCTAATGCCCCAGAACTAAGGAGAGAAGCTAGCACGGCCACACCCTGTCAGCGGGGACTCCAACCTAGGACAGTCCAGGGCTGCTTCTTGGAAACATTCATGCCCACCCTGTCTCAGAGCGGACCAAAGTTTCAGGGATTTTCCAGGAGCCCAGCTCTGCACCAACTCCTGGGTGGGGGTGGGGGTGGGGGGGCGAGCAGCCAAGATGCGGTCAAATCCCGCCACCCACCCGGACCTCGAGCAGGAGTTTCCGGTGACCCAAAGCCCAGGGTGAGCCAGGGCTGGGGTGAGGGGGGGGCGGGGGTTCCCCCGGTGAGCAGGCCCAACCCCACAGCAGGGGCCCCCACGCGAAGAAGGCTGCCCTGTGCCACCCCAGTTTCGCTCCCGCCGCAGCCTCGGTGGTCAGAGCGACTTTGGAAGTGATATTTGACCCCAAGGGCGCGCCGTATCGATCCGCGCGGCCGCAGACAATGGCCCCTGGACACTGTGAGCCCCACAGTCCAAGTTCCACGTTTGATTCCCGCGGGGTACCCCACGCGCCGAGATTCCCAAGAGAAGGGATGCCCTGGGGTCAGGGACCCACCCCTGACAGCACCACAACCCCTCCCCGCGCGGAGCTGACCCCTGTCCGGAGAAAAGGAAGGGAGGAAGGGGGAGCAAGTAACTAGGGCGGATGCCGCAAGGGACCACCTGAAGGGGGGACCTGCATCGATACAGCGCCGTCAGTATACACAATCCCAAGAATGTAATGGAGAGGGGGAAAAGGATCTGTGCCCCTATCTCAGACGGGAAGTGGAGACCCAGGGAAGGTCAGCGCCAGGCCCAAGGTGACCGAGCAGGTCAGAGGCCCGGCCCACAGCGGGGCCGGGTGCCCGGCGGCGGTGCGCTGATAGGGGGCTCACCGGCAGGTGTAGCTTAGGTTGCGGCGGATGCTCCGCTTGAAGAAGCTCTTGCAGCCCTCGCAGGTGAAGACGCCGTAGTGCTTGCCGCTCGACTTGTCCCCGCACACCACGCAGTCCACCTGCAGCCCCGGCCGCTCCTCGTCGCCTTGCTCAGCGTCGCTGGCGGCGCCGGGGGGTGAGGCCGAGTCTTCCTCCGCCGCGCGCGGGTAGCCGCCCGCCTTATCCACGCCGTTCGTGTCGCCGCCGCCGCCACCGGGGCCGCCCCAGCCGCCGGTCACCATGGCCATAGCCCCAGGGCAGCAGGGCCGGGGCGCCCCCTCCGCGCTCTTCCCTCGGGGCACCCCTCTCGACCCGGGGGACCCTACCCGGCGCGCATCCGGCCCCGGCGCGCCGGGGGCACCCGGCTGCACCCCCCAAAAAAGTTTTGCAGCAACTTCCTGCGGCCGGTCCGCGCGCCCGGGAGGAACTGGTCGGGCCGGTTCCAGGCCAACTTTCCCACGCGAGCGCGGGGCCAGGCCCGGGGCCGGGGGGGCGCGCTAGAGGTGCTGGCCGGGGGCCCCGGGGACTCGCGCCCCGCCGCCCTGGGGCCCCGGCGGGGGAGCTCGGGCCATGGCCCGGCCCAGGCTGCGCAGGGGGAGCCCTCTGGCCTGGCCGCCGCTCGGCCGAGGGCTGCGGCCAACTTAGCGGGCTGCCATCCGAGTGCGGGAGGCCGGGGGGAAAGTTTGGCCGCAAGTTGCTCGGCCGCCCGCGGCGGGGGGGAGGGGCGGCGGGCGCGCGCCGGGGCCGGTCACCGCGCCCCCTGAGTCCCCCAGGTCCCCCGGTGGCCGTTCGGGGCCTGCAGGGCCGCGGGCAGGCGCTTCCCGAGCTGCCGCCCCCGCTGCGGCCGCGCCCGCCCGGCCTGGGCCTGTGCCTGGGCCCGAGCCTCGCTCTCGCCGCCGCCGACCCCGCGCGCCGGCCTCGCGCTGCGGCCGGTTTGACACACAACGTTCCATTCGCGGGGCGGGCGGGGGGTGGGGGCGGGGGCAGGGGCGCGCGCCGCGGGCTGGGGGCGGGCGCTCGTTGCCCCGGCGACGGCCGCCCTTATAAGGACATGGGTGGCCGTGCGCGGCGCCCGGCGCCCAGGCCGGCGGGAGGGGCGAGGGCGGAGCGCGGGGCCGCACGGCCAGACCCTCCTCCCTCTCCCTCCCTCTCCCACTCCACTCCCACCCCCGCCCTTGCCCAGCTCCAGCCTTAACCCCCGCCGGGCCGCGGCGGGAGCCTGGGCCAGTGCTGCCCTCTGCCCTTCCGCAGCCTCGCCAAGATGTCTCTCTAAGGCCCTCCCCTCCACCTCCGGCCTTGGACGTTGTGTAGCTCAGCCGCCCTCGAGGCGCCCCTCGACACCACCCCCCTGCATTCCCGGCAGAAGCAATAATGGGGGGCCGGTTGCACCCGGGGGGCACGCCCCTGCGCAATACACACACACACACACACACACACACACACCCTGGGGCATTTCTTTGCACAGTTGCATGATGGATTGTGTTTGCTTCCTCTTCCAGAAAGTCTCCGCGTCCGACCCCCACCCCACCCTTTCTCTGCTTGGGCTAACACCTGGTGCTCGGAATCTCCGGGGGGAAGGGATGTTGTGGTCTGCGGCCGGCGGGGGCGCGAGGTCGGGGGCGGGGGTGGGGTGGGGGGTGGCCTTCGCCAGAATTTCAGGCCTCTGTGGGCAGTGCGCCCACCCGCCCAGCGAGGCTGGAGGCGACAGGAATTCCCACCACCCCTGCGGGGCCTGCCCCTTTCCCCTTTAATTTCCTTTTCTTTCTGTGCTTCACAGAAAGGGCTTGGCCGGGGGCCGGCTGGACTACAGATGTCTCTTCCAGGCTCCCCAGAGCCTCCCAGTTGCCGTTCTGCCTCCACGTCACACACACACACACACACACACACACACACCCCCCAAGACACACACACACACACACACACACACACACACACACACACACACACACACACACACACACACACACACACACACACACACACACACACACACACACACACACACACACACACACACACACACACACACACACCCCAAGACCCCGGGCTGGGGCAGCCAGCATATATTGCATATATTAAGCACTCTTTGTATGCCACCCCAGCCGCCCTGGGCAAAGAAACCTGGGCCTCTGTTTCGGGGCCTGTTAACATTTAACCGGCTGGAAAAGCCCTTCCTGCAGTGACTTTTCACCTTGGAGTCCTGCAGGTCCGGGCACCCGGCCTTATCTCCCGCCCTGTCCTGGGCTGAGCTGGACACCAGGGCACGTGGCAGGGCCTCTGAGGCTGTAGGCAGGAGAGCAGTGCCCTCTGCCCCCACCAGCTCCTACACCCTCGTCTCTCAGGAAGCGTCCTTGGGAAAAGCCATTACCCTCTCCAGATGACATCTGAGGGGGCACCCTCCGTGACTAGGGCAGGAGATGCTTGGAGATTATGCAGCATTTAAGACGATACCAAGGTTCTGGAGAAGCCAGGCAATAGATGCCCAGCCCTGGGCCTCTGGGCCTTCTGGGGAGGGTCTGGCTGGGTGTGAGGTGGGGGAGGTTTTAACAAGTACAGAAAGCAAGAAGGACTAGGGTTAGACACGAGCAAGGACTTTCCATGGGTCTGACTAGAGTGGAGTTCTCTGCCCTGTAAGCCACTCTAGGGGAGGTGGGCCTGGATGGTTAGAGAGGACCCTTTGGTTCTGGGGGTGCCGGGGAACATGGGGGTGCTGGATGGGTTTTGAGGTGAGGACGGGAGTCCTAGGTCCCTGATCTGGACTTTCTAGGATCCTTGATGGGGTGGGGGGAGACATGGAGGTGGGTGTCTCAGAGAAGAGATGAGAGAGGGAGACTTGTAAGGGAGAGAAGCCTCAAGGAAAGGAGTCAGAGGGGGGCTGGAGAAGGGAGGAAGCAAGGAACTGGGGTTTGAGGGCCACATGTCTGCAGGAAGGGGGCTCCTAAGTGGCGGTCTGGGGACCGGTTGGAGACTGCGAGGTCTGCAGCAGATCCCAGAACCTCGGATTGGTCCAACCCTTCGGCCGCCGCCCCGCCCCCTCCCAGTAGCTCCACCGCCCTGACACCCTGGGCCCTCCGGGGGAGGGTCGAAGTCCTGCCCCGCCCCCCTGACCCCTGCCCGCGGCCCCGCGGTGACATTTGACCTTGCAGCGGCCGCGGACCGGGGACAAAGAGGCCTGGGCCCATCTGCCGCGGGGGCACCCGTGGGAACCGCAAGACCCAGCTCCGGGCGGCCTGGGAACCTGCCCCCGCCCCCCAATGGCGACCTCAGCTCCTGCCTCCACCTCCAGCGCGAACTCCTTCCCCACCCTCCTACAGGTGACCTTGTCTCCTCTCGGGCCCCCCCTCCACGGGCAACCTGATGGGACTCGGGGCTAAGATCACTTAGACTCTTAGGGAGGGAGACGGACAAGAGGGGGGTAAAGTCGGCTCCTCTGTTCGGCCACTGGCGACCTTGCCTGCCTGAGTTTGCCTGCTTTCTGCAAAGCCCGCCTCGGTCCAGAGAGAGTACGAGGGGTTCGAAGGTCACCAGCCCCAGCGCTTGCCCGAGGAGTCTGTGGATCCGGAGGACCAGGTTGAGTCCTGGCGGCTTACTAGCGCCGACCTCAGGCCAGCCTTGCCCTCCCAGGGAGAGCCGGTAACGCCGCGCACACACCTGCACAGGTGCTGCCTGGAACCCCGCGCCCCGCCCCCACCACCACCACCGGGCTGAGAATGAAAATCTTTCTAATCCCCGTCTTGAGTTTCAGCTACCGCCCAAGACGGGACAGCTGGCCACTAATCCGGAGCGGCAGGGTCGAGCCCAGCCCCCCTTTCCCAACCCTGCCAGACCCGGGTGGAAGGGCAAGGGGTGTGGCCTACGCAAATAACATGCTAATCAGTTGCCTGCTATTAATCTGACGCTAACACCTCCCACAGCTCCCATCTCTGGCAGGTGAAAGACTCAACTTCTCAGCCTGGCCAAGGGCCATCCAGGCCCTGGAGGGCAGTGTGCCTCTTTGCCCACCATTAGCACCTCTCTGAGTTCCTCATCAACAGCTGTACAAACCCCCTGAATGACTGCTTGCAGCTTTTCTTCCCTTTGCTTTGCTCACCACCCAGAGGCCCTTTACCTTAGCTCCACATTCTTTGAATGCAAATTCCAAAGCCACCTCTGATTCCTCCTCCCTCTACTTTCACTCAGGGAGCAATGCTCTTCCAGCTAATGTTCCACACCCTGAACTGTTCAGGCTTCAGTCTTCCTTCTGGGATATGGGTATCTTCCTCTTGGGAACATCTGCCAGGCCAAACCCAGCATTTCCCTGGGAAGGAGGTGCGCAGGGGAAGGTGTGCCCTGCCCCAGTGGACTCCTCCCTGGGCTTCTGGAGACAGATAAGGGTTGGAATTTCAGCTCTGGCTATGTAACCTCACTGAACCCTGAATCCCCCCAGCCAGCCCTGGGGATCCTGTCCCCACAGCCCAAGCTGCTTCTGGCATGACCCTGCTGACATGTCTCTTCACATGCCACATGGTGTCAGGCCAAAGATACCAAGTTTATCTCAAATGCCTGGCCACTATCAAGCCCCAGACACCCAGGTATCAGCCCCCATCACACCAAACACGCCTCAACATGCAAAGTCATGCCACATGACATAACATCACCTAGAACAGTTTATGACATGACCTGCCATAACTATCTGGCACGTCCAGACACAACCAGAGCAGGGCTTATAGAAAGGTCCCTCCTGACCGGGGAGGCAGGCAGGGCGGTCTGGGCCTCCCCAGGGCCCTTGCGGTGGCTTCCAGCACTGCCAGCTCCTCTGCCTGTCGGGCTTCCATTAGTGCCAACTGCTGCTCCAGCTTCCGCCGTTGCTCTTCCTGCTTCCGGTGGGCACCACGGAAGGCCATGACCAGGGCACTGGAGGGAGTAGGAGGATGAGCCAGGAAACAGCCCCCCATTCCACCCAAGACGGGCTATGTACTCCCAGCCCCAGACGGGAGCTCTTTGAGATTGGGTCTTCCTGGGGTCCCAGAATCACTCAGCAGGGGCTGACACACATCAGGCACCAGAGGAGGTGTGGAATGCATTGAAGCTGCCACCCACCTTACAGGGGGGAAGCTGAGGCCCAGGGAGAGCCAGGGATGCTTCTGAGGTCACATAGGGGGACCTACCTGTGAGCTTTGCATAAATCACTGTTCAGCTCAGTACTCTGAGCACGTCTGGCTCGCCCCTTCTGAGCCACCTCTTCCAGCTCTTCCCGCAAGGACTGCAGCTGCTCCCGCAGGCCCAGAGCCCTGGTACAGGGGTGGAGAGAGAGGGGCCCACAGCCATAGCCAATCTTGTCTTCCTTCCCTCCTCCCACCCACCTGCCCAAGATGTTTCCATGTGAACACAACTGTATGCAGGTGTATACCCAGCCCTGCACGGTATGCAACACCCCCATGGGCTCTCACATATTTCCCCTACCCAGGCCACATATCCCCCAGCACAGGACCCAGGCACACACCGGGTGAGTGATGCTGACAGTTCCTGGGCTAGCTCTTCTGGGTTCTGCACTTTGCTCACTTGGCCTCCATCAACAGTCCTGCTGCCACCAGGGACAGCCGGAGGGCCCTGTGGGACGCAGCAGGCAGGGTAGTGACACAGGCCTAGGCTGAGTGTGTGCTCAGCCCAAGTTGGACATTGAAGTTGCCCAGATTGTGGTGGCTACAGCCCCTGCTCTCACAGAGCCCCCACTCTGGTGAGATACCCCAATAAGGGTACAATACCCAATAACGGTACCCCAATAAGGTACAGGGGAATAAATAATATCTCATTTACAGGCAGTCCACGAGGACTTCCTGGAGGAGGTGATGTTTGAGCTCAGACCTGTAGGAGGTTGAGGACTTAATTAGAAAGTGACTGGTGTTCCTGGCAGGGGCACAGCACTTACAAAGCCTTGGAGGTAGGAGAGATGATTCAAAGGAGGGTTCCAGAAGCTGCTAAGGCTTTAAGCAGAGGACAGACATGATTAGACAGTAAGGGGCAAAAAGGAAAGCCTCAGGAAGGAAGCTGGAGGGGGAAAATGAATCAGCCTGGGGGTGGGAAGGAGGAGGCACAGGTGTGACTGGAAGACACTAAATCCCTTGGGGCTTATTGGGCTAAATACCGTCAAAGAAAGAAACATGCAGCTTAAACATTCAACTCCTTTTTTTGTGTGTAGAAATGGAAACAGGCTCAAAGGGGGCTATGATTAACCAGGACCACGTAGCCAGTAATATATTGCTATCCCTATCAGGTCCAGGCAGGGCCACTCACCTGGGACCACTCCTCTTCATCTCCACTGCTCCCTCCTCCACTGCTGTCTCCACCACTGCTGTTGGCCCCACCAGTCCAGAGCTTTGCGCGCTCCCAGCGCAGCTGCTCCAGCAGGAGCACGTGGGCTGGGCCCTGGGCTCGGAGGGCAGCCTCCCGCAGCTCCAGAGCCCGCTTCTCCCGCCGCACCAGCTGTAGCCGAAGCATCAGGTCTGCTAGGGTCTCCTAAGAGACCAAGGAGAGGGTAGAGGGTTTGCACCTCTAGGGTCAATTGTTGGGGAAAATGAGGCTCTAGGAGGCGCCCACTGAGAGCAGGTCAGGCAAGAACCCCAACACTCGCCATGATCTTGCAAGATGGGAAATATCATCCATGAAAACTACAGCTGTAGAAATGGCAGTTCAGAGAGAGCAAGTAGATTAGACAAGGTCAAGTAGCAGTTCAGTGGAAGTGTCTGAGTCTCTCCAAATTCAAAACCTCAGCTTTCATGCCAGGTTATAACCCCCAGGTTATGTCCCCTGCCCCTATCTCTTTTCCATAGGAGGGGCATTTTGGAAAGCCAGACTGGAAGTCTTGTGAGAAACTGAATTCCAGAGGACGAATTCCTAATCATCCCTCAAAATCCCAGCTCCAACTCTCCTCCCTCCAGGAAGCTTGTCCCCAGCCCAGCAAAACTCTCCCTTGCTACTTGGTCCCTGAATCACATCTCTCTCAGACTCAGCAAAGGGTTTGGTCCCACCAGGAAAGACTGACACAGTGGCCACAGCCCATGTGTACCCGTGTGGCCACCAGGTCCTCCTGGATCTGCATCTTCTCCAGCCGGGGCAGGGCTGGGCCAGGCTGTGTCCCCAGAATGGCCTGCACCATGGCTTCTGCACGGGGCACAGCGGACATGGGTGCCAAGGTGGGACCAGGCTCTGGGGGAATCTTCACCAGAGCACGGCGTTCCTGAAGACGCTGGACGTAGCCCTGGAGCTGTATAGCCACCTCCTGTGGTGTGGGCCTATCCACACTGCTGCCCTCGGGGCTACAGGAAACAGAAGAGGGGCCTAGGTCAACACTGCTGGACATGGTTGTGCTAACTTCGTGCCAACCCTGGTGGGCTTCATCAGCTTCCATCTTACCATCATGGGTCCTTCCTATGCCATCTATGCTGGGCATGGTCAAACCAACATGGTGGGTACCATAATGTAAACCCCAATGGACAACATCAGCCATCAGTGATGAATGATGGATGAACACCATCATGCCGATGGGCACAGTCACTCACGTTATCGTGGTGGATGCCATCACACCAACCCAATGGGGACCATCACTCAACTTGCCAACCCTGTCAGGCAGCATCATGCCAACGCCAGTGGGTACCAACATCAAGCCAACCCCATTAAGCTCCATCATGCCCTTTCTAATCAGTGGGCACCATCATCCATCTTCATGCCAACTCTGGTGGGTCCTATACCAACCCCAATGGCTGTCATCACTGTGCCAACGTTGTTGTGTAGCAACCAGCCAACTCCAGCAGACCTCATGCCAACCATAGGAGCCATACCAACCCCCAACATGTGGCCAGTTCTGGCCAGTTTTCTCCGATCAGAGCCCCACTCATTGGCCCACCCAGTCCCCAGGGTTCCCAGGGGTACCTTGGACGTGGATCCTGCAGTATCCCTCCATCCATGGCAGCCTCCTCTTGCACCAGAAGCCTCTGAGCTTCCTTCTCAGCCGCCTCCAAGTCATCCATGAAGGCTTCTTCTGCTCCTGAGTCTGCCTTCCGAAGAGTGAGCAAGGCCCCATATGCCTCCTCACAGTGTTCACTGTGGGACACCAGTTCTGAGCGCTCCAGGACACCCATCTTGCTGTGTAGGTGACATCCTCACTTGCTCTTGGACCCCTCACTACTCCTCCCACCCCCACCCCTGGGAGTTTGTAAACTCCTTCAGCACTCTTGGACTAAAACTGCCTTAAGTTAACTTCCGTGGTGAGGGAAAGTACTTTCCTGCGAGGACTCTGTCTCTCTCTGGGGATTGGGGCTATCCTCTGAGGACACCCATTTCCCTCCCAGTCAGTGATATCATGGGCAGGGTGCACTGACCTATACTGCAAGGCTAGACGCAATGCAGTGGCCTCAGCCTCCCGCTGGCCCAGCCGCATGCTGAGGCCCTCACACCGGCCCTTGTACTCCTGGAGCACAGCTGACAGCAGACGGTTGAAGCATTTGAGCTTCTCAATGTTCCTGCCTCCAGAGGTGGGGAAGAGGCAAAGTGAGAGGCCTCGAAGGGCAGTTAGAACCCAGTTGATTTCCACCTTTCCCCACCCCACCCCAAATCCAGCTCCAGACTCCTGGCTTTATAACCCAGCTGGGAGGCACCAGTGCCCTTATGAGCTCAGCATTTGTGGCTCTTACCCCTGGAGATGCTCCATCTGGGCTTCCATGATGTGCATCTCGGGGGCAAGGAGCTGGGTGGGGAGAGACCCAAGCATCTGGGTGCTGGAATCACTCTGGAGGCGCCGGAGCAGGGGGTGAGCCAGGGAGAAGGGATCCTGCCAGAAGGAGGTGACTTGATTCACCCAGATTGTCACTGAGAGCCCAGCATCACGGGTTTAGGTCTTTTCCAACCCCAGAAGTTATTGGATCACATGACCAGGATTTGGGTCTCATGGCCCTGAATCCTAAGGATCTTAAGATCATGCATGATTTTCAGCTTCCCACACTCACCTGAGTGCCCCAGGTCTCCCCATCAACCCCAGAGCTGCTGGAACCACTACCCGAGCCGCCTGCTTGGTCACAGGAGGGAGGTGGGAAGGGCCTCAGCCTCAGCAGGGAATCCTGCAGCTCCTGGACCTGTGGGGGAATGGGGGATGTCAGGCCTGGGTGCTCAAACCACCCACCATCCTTCCCTAAGACCTGTTCCTGGAGCAGTGGCAAGAGCCCCAGGTGGAAGGTAGGACCCCCAGACACTCATCCTGCCAAACCCCTCCCTGTATAACCTTGCACAAGTCACTCAGCCACTCAAGACTTCTCTTTCCTTAGACATACAGATGGCCGACAGGTACATGAAAAGACGCTCAACATCACTGATCCTTGGGGAAATGCAAATCAAAACCACCATGAGATACCACCTTACATCAGTTAGAATGGCAAGCGTCAAAAAGACAAGAGATAACAAGTGCTGGCGAGGATGTGGAGAAAAGGGAACCCTCATGCACCATTGGTGAGAATGTAAATAGGTGCAGCCGCTCTGGAAAAAAAGCATGGCATTTCCTCAAAAGAGTAAAAATAGAAGGACCACATGATCCAGCAATTCCACTTCTGGGTATTTATCCAAAAGAAACCAAAACACTAACTCGGAAAGACATCTGTACCCTCTGTACCCTCATGTTCATTGCAGCATTATTTACAAGAGCCAAGACATGGAAGCAACCTAAGTGTCCGCTGATGGATGAGATGAATAAGAAGATGTGGTATATTTATACAATGAAACATTATTCATCCGTAAAAAAAGAAACCTTGCCATGTGTGACAACATAGAAGGACCTTGAAGGCACTATGCTAAGTGAAATAAGTCAGCCAGATAAAGACAAATACTGTATGACCTCACTTATATGTGGAGTCTAAAGTAAAACAAGGGAATTCCCTGGCAGTCCAGTGGTTAGGACTCCACCCGGGGTTCAATCTCTGATCGGGGAACTGAGATCCTGCAAGACGTGCGGCCCGGCATCAATCAATCAATTGATCCATCCATCAATCAAAAATTTTAAAAATTGAACTCACAGATACAGAGAACAGGTTGGTGGTTGCCAGAGGCGGGGGTTAAAGAGCGGGTAAAGGGCTTCCCTGGTGGCGCAGTGGTTGAGAGTCCGCCTGCCGATGCAGGGGACACGGGTTTGTGCACCAGTCTGGGAAGATCCCACATGCCGCGGAGCGGCTGGGCCCGTGAGCCACGGCCGCTGAGCCTGTGCGTCCGGAGCCTGTGCTCCGCGACGGGAGAGGCCACAACAGTGAGAGGCCCGCGTACCGCAAAAAACAAAAAAGGGTGGGTAAATTTTTTTAAAAAAGACTCCTCTTTCCCAGCTGGTAAATGTGCTCCACTCTGTAGGGAAATGAGCCCCACTCCTCATGCTGGGCTCCCGCAGCCCCAAGTCTCACCTCCTGTGTCCCTCCTACCCTGACATCCCCTGGGCTCTGGACTTGGACACAGAACTGTCCCTTTAATGCCCCGTGTGGGTGGCTCATGGCATTTTGAGCTGATCAAGGCCCAAACAGCTCTGGTCTCCCTCCCACCAAACCTGCCCCTCCCACAGGCTCCCTATGGCTCACTTCCAGTCTCCTAGGCTCCCAACCCAGGGCTCGTCCTCAACCCCTCTCCAGCTTTCACACCCCACCTGCCAGCTCCACTTTCAGCATCACCCAGAATCTGTCCACTTCTCACCACCTCCACAGCTTCCATCCCTTACATGTCTGGACCAGTGCCTCCTCCTGGATCTCCAAGATTCCAGCCTCTCCCTCCACTAGCTGTTCCTCCCACGGTGGTGAGAAGGCGCCTGTGAATGCCTGCATCTGGTCTCCACCCTTGCTTGCTCGGAACCCTCTGTGGCTCCCACCTCACTCAGAGCAAAAGCTCAAATCCTCCCTGCAGCCCGCAAGGCACTCCGGGATCTGCTCCCACCACCTCCGTACCCTTGTCTCCTCCTGCTCAGCCCCACACTGGCCTCCTCACTGTTCGTTGAACACAGTAATCACACTCCAACCTCAGGGCCTTTGCATATGCTGTTCCCTTTGCCTAGAATGCTCTTCCCCAGCTCCTTGCATGGTTCCTCCCTTGCCCCCCTGTGGTCTTCATTCAAGTGTCGCCGCCTCCTCACTGGGCCTCTCTGATCACCTTAACTAAGGTTGCAAGGGACCTTTGTCTCTTTGGGGTTCAGCAGCCAAGCCTCCACAAAAGCTTTACAAATGAACAAATGATTGAATGTGTCCTACAACAGGCCTGCTGCCTCCCTCCCACCAGGGAGCCCTGGGAGGCAGGCCTGCCCCACTCACCTCTCTCTGCAGCATCTCCTTCTCAGCCTGGAAGGCCTTCAGGGAGTTCTGTGTGCGGATCAGCTCGTCCTCACGGCTGCTCAGGGCCAAACGCAACCAGGCATTCCTTTCAGTCAATCGGGCTGCATCCCGCTGGCAGCTCCCAGCCTGCTCTTGCTCCAAGCAGGGCTTTGGTCCCCCCTCGCTTCTGTCCTTTGCCTCCAACGGCCCAGGACATCTTGGGGGCTGGTGGCGCCAGGCAGCAACAGCCGCTTCCAGAGAGCTCAGAGCTTGCTGGAGAGTCTGAAACACGTCAGGGGCTCTGGGTCCAGAGGGGACATTCTCCCTGTCCCGTGGGGCTGCCTCTGGGGCCTGGTGGGCTTCCTGGGCAGGCTCATAGGGCCCCTCGGGGGCTGGAGCAGGTCCCCTGCTAGAGTCCCCATCAACTTCTTTGTCAGTCCTGTGAAGAGGTGAGAGATGGAAAGATCTGGAAATGGGGTCATCTGGGGTAGCTAACACAAAGAGGCTTTGTAACAAGGCTGGGACTGCATCATGTGGGGCCTTGAAAGTCAGACTGAGGGCAATGGGAGCCATGGCGTGTGTGTGAGTAGGGGAGGGACATAAACAGATCTATGGGTGGGAAAGATGTGCCGGGCCTGTAGTGGGGGACACAGACCAAGTGGGCCTTACCTGCTCTCCAGGCCCTGCCCTTTGGCCTCCGCCTCAGGGCCCAGCGGCTCTGGCTTGCAGCTATCCTGAGATGGCACAGGGCCCGGCTCGGAGCTCCCACTGGCTGCCTCAGCCTCTTCTGAACTCTCTGCCACAGGGTCCAGCTCACCCTGCAAATGATCCCCAGAGCTGAGCTCTAAGCCAGGCAGGTCTGGGTCCTGGGGTCTCGCAGAGTTGGGTGTGGCAGGGAGGGGGGACACTTACGGGCAGAGCGGCATGCCTCCCTCGCCGGCTTCGGGGCCGTGTGGCCCTGGCACTCATTGTTATCCAGAAATCAGGGTCCCCTGAATCCTCCTCCTTCCTCACCCCCTAAAACCACCACCTGATCTCAGCTCAAAGCAAATGATAGCCTCAATTTCCTGTTCTGTGATATAGGCATTGATTTCACTTCTCCGAAAGGATCTTGAGTTATCAATGTTGATTTGAATGCCTCCCTTGACGGTCAGCTCACAACCTCTCAAATTTGCCCTCACCTCTTCTTTCTTTTCTGCCTCCTTTATTTTTCACTACCTCTTTGCTCCCCTCCCTCCCCTATATGGGCTTGGGATGAGGACTTCAACAGTCCTCTCTCCTCCCCAGGGCTCTCCTGAACCAGAGATTCCAATCCTGGGGTTTGGTCCCCTCAGCCCGCTCTAATTCCCTGTTCTTCTGGGGGCACCTTGGTCAGAAAACCAAGTCCCTGGACACTCTTGGGGTCACTCTGGCCACTGCCTACTCAGGCTTGGCCTGGCCAAGGCCAGCCTGGGAGGAGCCAGGAAACAGGAAGCCCACTCCCCGGCCATGTGACTTGTTATTGTGCAGTTTCCTCTTCAAGGACAGCAGCTTCCTCCAGCCCCAGCAGGAGGACATATGTCCAGCTCCCACTATGTCAGTCCCTCCTCGCCTCTGCTTCCAAGCCCATGGCTCCTCCATCTCTGACCCTTGGATTTTATTTCTCGGAAGCTAGAATGCTCCCCTGGGCTGAGGCTCTCCATCTAGCTCCCCTGTGAACTTCTTTCCTCTGCCTATACCTACAGCGTCAGGGTCAGAGTTCTCATTCCACTTCAAGTCACAGACAGACCTGGAACTGGTACCCCTGAGCAAGTGATGATCCCCTCTGAGCCTCAATTTCTATATCTTCCTACAGTGTCATGGGAGTTTGTTTTTTTCAAAACAAACAACTTTTTATTGAAGTATAGTTGATTTACAATGTTGTATTAGTTTAAGGTGTAAAGCAAAGTGATTTTATTCTTTTCATTCTTTTTTATTCTTTTTTAGGTTCTTTCCATTATAGGTTATTGCAGGATATTGAATATGGTTCCCTGTGCCATACATAGGTCCTTGGTTTTTTTTAATCTATTTTATATATAGTAGTATGTACCTATTAATCCCAAACTCCTAATTTATCCCTCCCTCCTCCCTTCCCCTTTGGTAACCATAAGTTTTTTTCTTTTCTTTTTTTGTCCCCCCTCCTTTGTTTTTTGGCCGTGCCACACAGCTTGTGGGATCTTAGTTCCCCGACCAGGGATAGAACCCAGGCCCTCACCTGGGCCTTCGGCAGTGAGGGTGCAGAGCCCTAACCACTGGACCGCCAGGGAATTCCCAGTAACCATAAGTTTGATTTTTATGTCTGTGAGTCTATTTCTGTTTTGTAAATAAGTTCATTTGTATCATTTTTTTTAGATTCTACATATAGGTGATATCATATGGTATTTGTCTTTGTCTACTCACTTCACTTAGTATGATAATCTCTAGGTCCATCTATGTTGCTGCAAATGGCATTATTTCATTCTTTTTTATGGCTCAGTAATATTCCATATTGTGTGTGTGTGTGTGTGTGTGTGTGTGTGTGTGTGTGTGTGTGTATACATATATTCCAGTGTTATAGAAATTTTAACAAGCGATTTGCACATGGCCAGGCACCATCGGGAACTGAATCATAAGGCACCCTCCTTGTTCCCTACTACCTCTGACCATCCCATCTCTGCTTCCTCTGCCAGCTACTGTTTCTTCTCCATAAATGCTGGATTCCTCAGAGCCCAGATGGTCCCTACATCCTGCTCATTTTTCCTGCATCCACCTCTAAAGGGCCTCCTCCTCATCTCCATCCACAGTCACAGCCCAAGCCTCTCCTCCCCAACCTGGATACCAGCCCAGCTCCCTCCCTGGGCTCCCCAGCCATCCCTCCACTCCCTTCCCCACCAAGGCCGCAGAGATCTCACTGTTCACCTACCTGGCTCATACACCCTCCATAGCTCCCCATTGCCCTTGGGAAACATTTCAAGCTCTTCAGCCTGGCATTCAAGGTCTTTAAAAAAATTATGCCTGAGGCTGGCACCAATGTGTACTCCACACTCTAGCCGCTATAACCTCCTCTGTGAACAGCTGAAGTTTCTCAGTTCTCTCACACCCTGGTGCCTTTGGCCATGCCTTAACCTCTGCCTGAAACACACCTTCCTTGCTTCTGCACTTCTGTGTAAACTGTGCAGAGCCTGGGATAGCCTGAATCTTCCTGCTCCCACTGACAGAAGCTATGAGGCTGAATCTTCCTGTTTCTGTGTCCCCAAAGGTAGTAGCGAGAGAAGTTGCAATTCTCTGACTTGGGGGTACCCGCGGCATTGAAATTCTCACTCTTAGCTTCTGCTCTGGCCATATTAACCTGTGAGAGGTTTCACCACTCCAAGGCTCTTCAAAGCCTCCAGACTTTTGCCCAGGTGGTTTCTTCTGCGTGGAATGACCTTCCTTCTCTTGTTTTTCTAGCAAATTCTCCATCCTTCAAGGCTCATTTTCCACAGCCCCTCTGGGTTGTCACTGAACCAGAGCCTGGCTGATGTGGACAGGCTTAGCAGACTTTAACAAATAAAGAAACTGAGGCTCCGTTTTTAAATGGTTATGGAGCTGAAGGGAGAACTGTGCATGAAGAAGGAAGGGTGGTTTGAAATAGTTCTGGCTTGGCATTTTTTATTTTTTGCAAATATCTGTGAAATAAGGAGCAGAATTAAATAATTGGGAGGGCCCTTGGGCTCTGGACCTCGCCCACCTCTGCCGCAAAAACCCCTCACTGAGGTTCAGTCAACTCTATTAATCACCAATCAGCCCCACCTCTTCTAAATCCCACCCAACTCAGTCCCGCTACATTTAATCACACTGCAAACTAGGACTTCTGCATCTTTCTGAGACTATCCCATTGAAAGCCCAACTCCACTCTGCCTTGTTATGGTAGAAACGCTGACCCGCACAGTCCGAATCTGCCAGAAACATAAAAGCTCCGCCTTATCTGACTTTAGCCAATCACACTCCAGATCCCGCCCCCCTCAGCTCCTCTCCAGTCTATCACAATCCAAACCCCACCTCCTAGAACAGTATCAGCCTATCAGCTTCCAAGGCTCTCCAGCCTCGTCCCATACATCTCTCCTCTAGGCCTGCTGCCTGCTGAACTACATTTCCCAGGAGGCGTGGCGGCCGCGCCGTACCATTTCCGGCTGGTAAAGATGGCGGTTTCCTAGCGAGTTGCTGCTGAGTCGGAGGCAGGCTCGCGCTACGGTGAGCAGGAGTTGGGTGGTGAAAGCGTGCGGGATCCGTCCCTAGAGGCCCCACTTCCCTAGCCCCACAAATTCAGCCCCTCACTTGCCCTGAGGTTTCCGCCTTCAGCTCTGGTTTCTCCTGTAGTCTAGCCTCCATCCCTCTTGCTGCAGCTAAGCTGTGTTTTCCTTAGAGGTTGTGGGGACTGCAAGGCTCAGAGACCATCCCCGGCAGCCCGCACCCATTGCCCAGATGGGCAAACTGTTCCACTAGCGTCCTGTTTTTCCTCAGAGGAATTGTAATACCAGATCTGCTCCCCTTCCGTGTGCAGACACCCCCTAGGCAGCCAGCGCTCCGCTGCGGAGGAGGGAACGCTAGAAGTTATTATTCTTTTATTCACCAAGACCTCTTCAGTTTCAGGTAACAAAAAACCCAACTCAATCTGGTTTAAGCAAGAAAGGGAATTTAGGCATAGCTGGATTCAGGTGCTCAGAAGTGTATCTGTCGTTTTTTGGGTGAGCATCATTACAGGCAAGCTCTGTTTTCCTTCTTGGAGGCAAAAGAGGCTCCTAGCAGCTCTCGACTTGTAACTTCCCAGCTTTGCAACTCTGACGAGTTCCTTTTCTCTAACAGCACTATTGGAAGCCTCAGAGCTGCCCCTCACTGGCGTGTGTTGGGTTCTGTCCCTACCTCTGAGCCATTCCCAGTGGCTCACTAGCCAAAAGGGGGAGGGAAGGGGTTAGCCCTACAGAAAAAAAATGGGAGACTGTTATCTCGAGTCAGCGTGGATGCTGGGCTGATAAGTGTTAAAGGCACCCATCCTACAGATGAGGAAACTGAGGCCCTGAGAGGAGTTACTTTTAGTAAGCGACTCATGCCCTGTTCTCCTGCCCAATAACCAAATGCTTTTAAAAACCCTAAGGGAAGGATCCTGGCTTCCCCCATACCTGCTCCATCCAGCCACTCAGGAGCCATGGAGGTGGCGGAGCCCAGTAGTCCCGCTGAAGAGGAGGAGGAGGAGGAAGAGGAGCAGTCAGCTGAGCCCAGACCCCGCACTCGCTCCAACCCTGAGGGGGCGGAGGACCGGGCACTGGGGGCCCAGGCCAGTGTGGGCAGCCGCAGCGAGGGCGAGGGTGAGGCGGCCAGTGCTGACGACGGGACCGCCAACCCTCCCGGAGCCGGTCCCAAGCCGTGGCAGGTGCCTCCACCAGCCCCAGAGGTCCAGGTGCGGACGCCAAGGGTCAACTGTCCAGAGAAAGTGGTAAGTGGGGGGCTTGACCAGTGGCTTCGAGGTGTTAGGGAACCTTGGTTTACACATCGTCTTTTAGGATCCACTCTGGAAAACAATCCCTTTGTTCTAGTCTCCTAGGGCTGCCACAACAAGTTACCACAAACGCGGTGGCTTAAAACAACAGAAATTCATTTTCTCACAGTTCCAGATGCCAGAAGTCTGAAATGAACATGTCACGTTCCCTCTGCAGGCTCTAGGGGAGGAGGCTTCCTTGACTCTTCCAGCCTCTGGTGGCTCCAGTCGTTCCTTGGCTTGTGGCTGCATCACTGCAATCTCTGTCTCCGTCTTCACATAGCCTTCCCCTTTGTGTCTCCTAGTCTTCTCTTTTCTTTTTTTTCTTTCTTTTTTTTGTTTGTTTTTTTTTTGGCCGAGCGGCATGCGGGATCTTAGTTCCCTGACCAGGGATCGAACCCGTGCCCCCTGCAGTGGAAGCGCAGAGTCTTAACCACTGGACTGCCAGGGAAGTCCCCAGTCTTTTCTTTTATAAGGACACTTGTTCTTAGATCAGAATGATCTTATCTCAAGATCTTTACCTTAATTGCATCAGCAAAGACCCTAATTCCAAATAATTTCACTTTCTGAGGTTCCAGGTGGATATATCTTTTAAATCTATTTATTTATCTTTGGCTGCATTGGGTCTGTTGCTGCGTGCGAACTTTCTCTAGTTGCGGCGAGCGGGGGCTTCTCTTCGTCGCGGCGCGCAGACTCCTCATTGCGGAGGCTTCTCTTGTTCTGGAGCACAGGCTCTAGGCGTGCGGGCTTCAGTAGTTGTGGCACGCGGGCTCAGTAGTTGTGGCGCACGGGCTTAGTTGCTCCATGGCATGTGGGATCCTCCCGGACCAGGGCTCGAACCCGTGTCCCCTGCATTAGCAGGTGGATTCCTAAACCACCGCGCCACCAGGGAAGTCCCAGGTGGATCTATCTTTTAGAGAGCCACAATTCATCCCACTATTCCCTTGTTTTCTTGTTTCTGTGTTGAATGTTCTCTGGTTTGTTTATTCACTCATCAACCTGGACTCCTAGTCCAGTGCTCTTTTCCCTCAGCTGCCTCCTTCTAAAGTGGATGGCTTAGCTGGGAATTGGGAGTCATCATATGGCCTTTTCCAATGGGGCTGCTTGAAGAGGGCCAGCAGAGTGGCGTGGGGGCCTGCATTAATGTTCAGTCGCCCGGTGCTGCTAGTCACAGCTCTCACCACCCTTCAACTTCATTGCAGATCATCTGCCTGGACCTGTCGGAGGAAATGTCGCTGCCAAAGCTAGAGTCATTAAATAGGTGAGAGGAATATTCGGGGGCTTGAGCTTGCAGCTATGGCTAGGAAGGGCCCAGCCCAAAAAACGCAGGGCTGTCTCTCTCAGACTCACCCCCGGGGCCTGGCGGTATTGGAGAGTAGCAGTGATAACTGGTAATGATACAGCTGCGGCCCACCGGGGCTGTGTTCTAAGCACTTGAGAGCGATCGCACGCCACCCAGGTCACAGCCATGACTCGGAAACTCCAAGAAGCAAAATGACTTGCCCGAGGCCTCCCAGCAAATGGGCAGAGCCAGATTCAGACCAAGGCCTGGCGGACTCCAAAACCCTTGCCCCTGAGCAGCTAAGTCTCATTGGGGTCAGGCAGCAGGGCCTGGATGGGGCCTGAGGACGAGCCCGCCTTGCCCTCCCTGGCACTCGTGATGACCCGTGGCTGAGCAGAGGTGGGGTGCCTCCCACAGATCAGATGTGAGACCCAGGCTGGCCAGAGGGACCCATCGGAGAGGGCAAGAGCTGGAGGGGGGGTCAGCTAGGCTGGGTTCGCGGCTGGGCTCTGCTGCCCCCACTGCCGCATGACCTGGGCCTTAACTACCCGGTCACCCTCTGGCCCTCCCCAGCTCCAAAACCAATGCCCTCAACGTCTCCCAGAAAATGATCGAGATGTTCGTGCGGACAAAACACAAGATTGACAAGAGCCACGAGTTCGCGCTGGTGGTGGTGAACGATGACACTGCCTGGGTGAGGCTGGGGCAGGGCTGGGTGCCCTGGGGTCCCCTGGGGCTGAGGGAGCACCTCGCTGAGTCCCATGCTTCCCTGCAGCTGTCCGGCCTGACCTCTGATCCCCGAGAACTCTGCAGCTGCCTCTACGACCTGGAGACGGCCTCCTGCTCCACCTTCAGTATCCTTTCCACACAGGGAGCCCCGGGGAGCGGCCTGGCTCGGCCTGGCTCAGGTCTAGATCCCAGCTCTGCCACATCAGGCTTGGGCCAGCCACGTCTCTGAGCCTCAGTTTCTTCATCTGTAAAATGAGAACCACAAAACCTCCTGCCCCACAGGGTCGCTGTGAAGATAAAGTCAGAATACAGAAGCAAAAACAGCTGATTTGGACTCTGGATGTCAAAAATGCATCCACTTAGGGAACACTTCATGAAGGGCTAAGTACACAGTCGGTGCTCAGCAAGTGTCCGTATGTGACTGAAAAGTCACAATCATTGCTACAGCCCCTCCAACCTGGGCATAGCACATTTTATATTAACTTGAACATTAAAGGCTCACTGCAGCCCAGAACTTAAATATAATATGATCCCTGTGAGTTACAAAGAAAACAGTAATGAGGGGAGGGGGACAGGGACACCCATGGCTCTCTCCATGAGGAGAATGGCCCTAGCCCTGAGGGAAAGGGGGCTTTGAATCACTAAGGGCCTTCAGGGCATCTGATGCCAGCCCCCTAGTTTATGATCTGTGCTGAGGGAAAGCAGGCTCAGAGAGGGCAAGCGACTGGGACAGGGTCACACAGCGTGTGTCCTGGCAACCGGCTCAGAGGCACCTGCGCTCTCCCGGCATCAGGAGGGAAGCCACCCACCCCTGCCCACCCACGCGCTGCTCTGCTCTCCTTAGCATTCCCACCAGATTTGGAAGGTCTCTTCAGCCTCATGTAAGTCCCCCATGGGGAAATTATTGTTCACCTTTGAAGAGAAGAACCCCTTCTGGGTAAAAGCTCCAGACAGCCCAGAAATAGTCCTTTAGGGAGGCCTAAAGCCTTCCGTTCTCACCCTTTCTCACTGGAACAATTGCTCACTTACCTGTCCGGAAGCATTTTTGCAAAAGAGGTTCCTTCTCAAATCTCGCCCTCTGTGTTATTCTCTGACAGCCCAGTGGTTCTCCACTACTTTCTTATTGATTGATTGATTGATTGATTGACTGCTGCGCTGGGTCTTTGTAGCTGCGCGCAGGCTTTCTCTAGTTGCGGCGAGCGGGGGCTACCCTTCGTTGCGGTGCACAGGCTTCTCATTGCGGTGGCCTCTCTTGCTGCGGAGCATGAGCTGTAGGTGCATGGGCTTCAGTAGTTGCAGCATGCGGGCCCTAGAGCACATGGGCTTCAGTAGTTGCAATGCATGGGCTCAGTAGTTGTAGTGCGCAGGCTCAGTAGTTGTGGTGCACGGGCTTAGTTGCTCCGCGGCATGTGGGATCTTCCCAGACCAGGGATCAAACCTGTGTCCCCTGCATTGGTAGGCGGATTCTTAACCACGGGACCACCAGGGAAGTCCCTCCACTACTTTTTTTTTTTTTTTTTTTTGCGGTACGCGGGCCTCTCACCCCCATGGCCTCTCACGCTGTGGGGCACAGGCTCCAGACGCGCAAGCTCAGCGGCCATGGCTCATGGGTGCAGCCGCTCCGTGGCACGTGGGATCCTCCCGGACCGGGGCACGAACCCGCGTCCCCCGCATCAGCAGGCGGACTCCCAACCACCGCGCCACCAGGGAAGACCCACTACTTTCTTTTAACCTGGAGGCAGCCAACTTTTTCTTTAAAGGACCAGATAGTAAATATTTTTGACTTTGTTGGCCACATCGTTTCTGTCTTGGCGACCAGACTCTGCCCATTTTAATTAGAAAGCAGCCACAGACCATAGGTATGCAAGTGGGCGTGGCCGTGTGCCAATAAAACTTTATTTGGAGGCACAGATTTGAATTTCACATTTCTGATTGTCACAAAATATTCTCCTTTTGGTTTTCTTTCTTCCCAACGGTTTAAAAATGAAAAAGGTTCTTAGGTTGTGGGCCCAAGTATTCTAAGCCCTGTTTTTGCCAGCCCCTTGATGGTAGCCAAGGAGGTTGTTTTGCCCATCTCAGCAGATTTTGGAAGTGAATCTATGGGGTAAATTCCTAATGGAGAACAGGCTGGAACAAGGTGGTGTGTGTTTTTAATTTTGCTAGACTTTGCCAAAGCACTTTCCCAGGAAATTAACCCTGTTTACCTCCCCCAGCACCGGGGTTGCTCACACGCCTGAAAGTCCTGCCCATCTGATAGGTGGGAAGAGGCCACATCTTATTTTGCTGTGCTTTTCTTTTCATTCATTTTTAAGCCATTCAGTATTCTTTCAGTGAATTTGTCTATTGGTTCCCTTTACCTGTTTTTCTAGGGGGATGTCGGCTTTTTTCTTGTTGGTGATCAGATTTGTTTTTTACATATTAAGGACATTAGCCCTCTACCTGCCTAGTGCCCTGTACTCAGTGTGAGAACCATCTGTGGCTGAGTGGGGAACTGGGCAGTGACTTTGCGTATAAGATCTGGTCCCTGCTTCAGAGTCTCCTGGCCTGGTAGGGCAGGTCCAGCTCAACACAGTGATGGGGGACGCTCAGGATGCTGAGGGTGGCCTGAGCAGGCCCTAGCTTTGGGGTCAGCAAAACCTCTGATGGAGCAGGAGAGGTCAGGCAGAAAGGCGAAGCTGGGGAGGTGCTGGGGCAGAGGGAAGGCTCAGAGGCAACAGTGAACTTGGGAGGGGTCAGGTGGGGCCTCACATACACGGTGAGGAGCTGGGCTCTCTGAGGGTGACAATAGGGGTGTGCTACCAGGGTGTGCTCTGACCTGTCCCCCATCCCTGCGGCGCAGCCAACAGAAGACCGAGCTGCCAGTCACAGAGAATGTGCAGATGATTCCACCGCCGTACGTCGTCCGAACCATCCTGGTCTATAGTCGTCCACCCTGCCAGCCCCAGTTCTCCCTGACGGAGCCCATGAAGGTGAGGGAGGCCTGGGAGAGGGAGGGATGCCTACAGCCAGCAGGATGGTGGTTAGACACTAGGAGGGACTTCCTGACCACAGGAGCTGGGGTGCCTAGAGTCAGGTTCCCAGAGTCTTGGGCAGTAGCTGGGAAATTGTGATCATGGGGGCATGGGGTGACCAAAGTCCCAAAGGCTGGCTTTCTTCCCCTGCAGAAAATGTTCCAGTGCCCGTATTTCTTCTTTGATGTTGTTTACATCCACAACGGCGCCGACGAGAAGGAGGAGGAGATGAGTTGGAAGGTGAGAGGCTGCTGTGGGTGTGGGTGGCAGGCGGATGTAGGTGCAGATGGGATGGCTCCGAACCCACCTGCCCCGGCCTTGAGGGAAAGGGGGGCTTTGAATCACTAAGGGACTTCAGGGCATCTAATGCCAGCCCCCTAGTTCATGAGCTGTGCTGATGGAAAACAGGCTCAGAGAGGGCCAGCAACTAGGCCAGGGTCACACAGTGTGTCTCTGACAGAGTGGCACCTGGCAACAGGCTCAGAGGCACCTGTGCTCTCCTGGCATCAGGAGGAGGGAAGTCACCCATCCTTGCCCACCCACGCACGGCTCTGCCATTAGTCTTCTCTTTAGCGTTCCTGGTCCTGCTGGATCATGGTCATTCAACTTCCATTTCCCACATGTCTTCAGTGAACTAATGGGGCTGTTGGGACAGTGGCCCATGAGTATGTAGGGTCCTGTCCACTTCATCCCCAGCATTCCCTGCTTCTCTCTCTTCCTGCCTTCGCTTTCTCTGTGTCCTCTGCCTGGAGCACGCTTCCCTCCCTGCCTTGCCAGGCTCTGCTGGTCCTTTACATCCCAGCCCTGAACTAGTTGTGGCATCTCGAGTCGGCCACTTATCTCTCTGAGCCTCACTTTACCCAACTGTGAGCAGAGGGGGTTGAGCCCAGCTCCTACTTATACTTCAGTACCCAAATGGGAAGTCCCTACTTGGAGAAAACTTCCCTGCTCCTCAAGGTAGATCAGCATGGGGGCTGAGGCCATTGTATCCGACTGTGCCTCTCCAGACTAGGGGCTCCAGCACTGAGACCTCTTGGGGTCCCTAGCACTGAGTGGGTGGCAGGAAATGTTTGCTGAATGTGGGAATGTTTTCTCGAAAACTCCTCTTTACCCTTCGGAACCCATTCCTGAGGCCCCCTCCTGGGAGGCCCTCCAGGACAGGGAGGGCCTGTCAGGGGAACCTCTGCCTGAACAGCCCTTCCTTGGCCCCATAGGACATGTTTGCCTTCATGGGAAGCCTGGATACCAAGGGTACCAGCTATAAGTACGAGGTGGCGCTGGCTGGGCCAGCCCTTGAGCTGCACAACTGTATGGCCAAGCTTCTGGCTCACCCACTGCAGCGGCCCTGCCAAAGCCATGCCTCCTACAGCCTGCTGGAGGAGGACGATGAAGCTGCCGAGGTTGAGGCCACTGTCTGAACCATCCCTGTACATCCAACCTTCTAATACGAGGAAACATTTGGCCGAGAATGCTGGTTCTCACACTGGGCTCTGTGGGACCCCCAGAGGGAGGTCTAGGAGGTATCCAAGGCACGTGGGGAGCCCTGAAGGAAACCTAGGATTCCAGGAAGCATCCCAGGGACTCTGGACACCCATTCCCTATGTTTCCCAGCCCATATCCCACTCCCAGTTTTTCAGTTGTGATTCTTGTTGTGCCCTGTGTGATTTTTGTCATCAAAATAAAAATCTGAGAATCCCTAACCCAGGTCCACAACGATCAACTTGTGTTAATTGGAATCTTTTTCGTTGCAAGTGACAGAAAACCCACCCACTGAGCAGAAAGGAGAATGGCTTGGTTCTTGTGGATAAGAAGCCATGGTGTAGCTTCAGGCTTTGCTGTATCCAGGTGCTCTGACATTGCCATTGGGGAGGGCTGAAATACCCTGCATGGTTGGTGTTCAGTGTGCCCTGCTTTCCTCCCAACCCGTGGAAAGGGGTGAGATGGCTGTGACTGCTCCCCAAATCCCAACCCAGGTGAAGTGAGGGCTCTCCCAGCACCCCTTACGACTGGCCTTGCCTAGGTCATGTAACCTTGCATTGGGCCAGTCATGGGCCAGAGCTGTGGTACACTCTGATTGGCCAGGACTCCATCAAGCTTCTCTGGGAAGGAAGCTTTATAGCTCCATCAGGTAATAGTGTGGGTGCTCCCCAGAGGAAGGGAGACAGATAGAACAGGTGCATCACTCAACTATCTTACTGGATGATGAGCAATTGTGGGGGAAAAAAAGCTTACCAGCTAGGTTTTCTCAGTTCCTTATCAAACAAAAATAGCTTTATCGAGAAACAGCTTTTCCTTCCCATGAGGATTTATTAGGCACCCGTGTGCCAGGCCCCTCGTTCAACTTCACACCAGCCTGGAAAGGATTATTCTCCCATTTTGCATGTGGGGAAACTAGAGCCCTAAGAGGCCCAGGGCTCCAAAGTAATGGACTCCCGACTCCGCAGAACTGAAAATGGGCAACACAGAGCCACTGCAGGAGGGAGATATTAATTGAAGCCTAACATACTATCAGGGCTGCGTGCGCTAATGGAGGCCGCCTCAGCAGATGGTTCTGTAAGACCTAATGCCTTGGCACCATCGGGTCCCGGGAGCGTAGCTCCACCCACTCCAGCAGGCTGTTAGTGTTTACGCGGTTCTGAGAGATAACGGCACACACGACGACCTCCACCCTACCGGGACCTTATCGGCTGCCCCTAGCCCTGACTGGGCACTACTTGGTGTCGCAGGCTCGGGCCAGCATTAGAGCTCCTGAACCTAGATGTGGACGACAATGCGTCGCGGGTCAGCCTGGCTGGGGACCCTGCGCTGCGCCGAGGGGCGGGGACCCTGGCCGAGGGGCGGAGCGGCGCGTGCGCACAAGGGCGCCGCGGGAAGTTGGAAATCGGCAGGTCGGGCAGCTGGTCTGGGGGACCGCCGGGGCATGGGCTCGGCGACAGTCCTGGCGCGGCGGCTGCAGGCGGCGCTGCGGAAGGAGGAGTTGCGGTGAGGGTAGGGCACGGGGTGGGTGGGCCAGGGGTAGGGGGCGAGTGTCGCGGTCCACTCTGACCCTCTGTCCTTAGGGCAGTGGAGGAGCTGCTGCGCCGTGGTGCTGACCCCAACCTGGTGCTTGAGGATGGCGCGGCGGCCATGCACCTGGCGGCCAGAGCCCAGCGCCCGCGGAGTCTGTGTTGCCTCGAGGCCCTGCTGCGCCGAGGCGGGGACCCCAACACTCGGTGAGGCAGGGTCTGGGCTCCGGGCAGCTTTTCCGCGGAGAGGGGTCTCCCGAGTCCGAGGGAAAGACCTGGGAGTCCTGGAGAGGGCGTCCCACGGTTCAAGGATGCGGACTCAATGCCCGGGGGCGGAGCTTGGGGAATCTGGGGAAGGATCTTGAGGGTCCAAGGGCAGAGGCAGGGTACCAGACCGAGGGTGGGGTATGAGGTTGCGCTGAGGCCAAATGGGGATCAAAGGTTCGGATCTGGTGGTAGGCGCTCTAGAGTCAGAGAGCAGAGGTTTGGGTCCTGGCCCGAGGGCGCAGGATCTAGGTTCCAAGTGTGGTGTCTCAGGCTGAAGGGCGGAAATGGGGGTGCTGAGAGCCAAGGCCTCGTGCGGGGGGTGGGAGGATGGGGGCGGAGATCGAGTTCCCTCCTCCACTGACCCCTCCTCCTCTCCTGCCCCAGATCGGCCGAGGCGCTGACGCCGCTGCACGTGGCCGCTGCCTGGGGCTGTCGCCGCGGCCTGGAGCTGCTGCTGAGCCAGGGAGCGGACCCCGCGCTGCGCGACCAGGTGGGGGTCCCAGCGCTGTTTGTAGCAGGGCAAACCCGGAGGGAGGGAAAGAGGAAGGAAGGGAGGAAGAGAGGGAGGGAAGAGGGCGCCTCCTGCTGACCGCGCCCATGTAGGACGGACTCCGGCCTGTGGACCTGGCCGAGCAGCAGGGGCACCAGAACTGTGTGCGTGTCCTTCGGGAGCTGGAGGCTCGGACCAGGACCCCAACACGGACCCGGGCAGACCCCCAGGAGCCAGAGCCCGAGCCCAAGCCTGGCAGTGAGTGGTGCCTGTGCGGCTGGGGGTGCTTAGCCTCTGATCTAGCTTTGCGGGTCTCTGTGTGTGACATCCACGCTCTCCCACTGTTTCTGTTTCACGACTAAGGTCTCTGGTCCGTCTCTCTGCCTCCGACTCTGTCCTTCCTCTTTGCGATTGCAGCCGCCTCTTTCTGTCTGATCTGACTTCCATCTTTGTCTCTCACTTCCTCCTCCCCTCCTCTCTGACTCCCACTCTTATCCCCTGCTCCAGGCCCAGGCCCTTGGGGAAAGGGGCTGAATATCAGCCCCTCTGGACCTCCCAGTGTGACACTGGACTCCACAACACTGGGCAGAGGTGATGACAAGGACATGAGCCTGGAGGCTGGCCCTGGACCCCCCAGCCTCCTTGCCCACCCTGAGATTGCTGGCACAGATGGCAGCTTGGAGTCCCCCCTAGGATGCTGGGACTGCAGCTCAGTTGCCTCCTTTGTCACCGCAGTTGAGGCCTCTGGAGCTGAGGACCCAACTGCCCACATGTCCCCCTGGGCTGGTGTCCGACCGTCCCAGAGGGTGCCAAGATCTTCGGGTACCCCACAGCAGGAACATCGAGCCCTCGTGGAGGACAGGGAGGCAGAACTAAATGCCCGTCTGCAGGCCCTGACTCTGACCTTGCCAGATGCCTCCCCCTCCCCCAAGTTCTTCCCAGAGAGGAGCCCAGCCCATAGTGCCCCTTGGGAACCACTGCCTGGACCCTCTGACTTACACATCCCAAAAGATGACCAGTTGTCCCTCGACAGTGATGTGGCTGCCCTCTGGCTGACAGAGGATGAGGCGAGCGCCACAGGTGGCAGGGACCCCATCACCTCTTGCCAGTGCCCACCGGACCCCACCACGTCTGACCTGGAGCTGCTGCAAGGGCTCCGGGCACTTGGCAAGAGCCGCGGTCCCATCACGTCCTTCACCCGGCCATACTACCTCCAACCACTAGAAGAAGCCCAGGCTGCTCGTGGTTAGTATCCAGAGTCCAAGGAGCCTCCAGGAGTCCTCGGAGACCCGTGGCTCTCAGTGCAACCTACTTCTCCCTTCATCTCTGGGAACCATCCTTTCCTTTGTCTCTCTTGACTCAGTTTCCCCTCCCAGGCCTAGAATTCTCAGGGCACAGCCCAGAGCTGGCCAAAGCCCTGCGGACCGGCCGTATCCCAGATGCCCAGGCAGATGAGGATGCACTTGCCAAGCAGTTTGAGCAGCCAGAACCCACCAGACGGTGGCGGGAGGGGGTCATGAAGTCCAGCTTCACATATCTGCTGCTGGACCCCAGGTACCTGGAACAGGAATGACCCAGAAGTGGGAACTGGAAAATTCTGAGATTGGTTCTTATCTGCTGTGTGTCCTTAGGAAGGAAACTGGCCCTCTCTGGTCATCAGCTTCTTTATCTATAAAAGGCAGTTGGATCCAATTCAAGCTGCTGAGTGTCCTTGGCGAACAGCCACCCACCCTGCCTTTTATAAAATAGGGGTCACTGGGCGTGGGTTGCTCTGTCTTTAAAGACTGCCTCTGGGGCGACTCTCGTCACTTTTCCTTCTCTGAGCCACCTACTTCATCTAGGAAGACTCAGAACCTTCCAGCCCGAGCCTTCTCACTGACCCTGGCTGAATGCCTTCGGATTTTTGTCCATGCCATCTTCTACGTGGGCAAGGGAACACGGACCCGGCCGAATGTCCACCTCTGGAAGGCCCTTAGCCACCGAGGGTGGCCAGGAAAACAGGTGTGAGGATAAGGACCAGGTTCATGGCAGGGGTGGCACAGTTGCGGGCAGGTAGAGGAAGGAGGGAGTTGGGGGGCAGACCTCTGACCCTGCCCTGGCTCCCCCCAGGCCTGCCCCAAGGTGCGCCAGATCTTAGACATCTGGGCCAGTGGTCGCGGTGTTGTCTCCCTGCATTGCTTCCAGCATGTGGTTGCTGTGGAGGCTTACACTCGAGAAGCATGTCTTGTGGATGCTCTAGGTAGGTGCCTGGCTTGTGGGGTCGGGGGGGGGGGGTGGTCACATGAAGGGCACTTGATCTACCGATTCCCTCACCCCTTGCCCCTCAGGGCTGTTCATTCATTCAATGAGCAATTATTGAGCACCAATGATGTACCTGCACATGCACAGATTTTGCTCCATTGGTTTATCCCTGCTCGAGGGCAGTACCCAGTGGGTTTACTGGCACGTACTTCTGCCTGGGGTTCCTGGAGGCTGCTTTTGTGACCTTACTCCTAATCTCCCCAGGGATCCAGACGCTGACCAACCAGAAGCAAGGACACTGCTATGGAGTGGTGGCCAGCTGGCCACCCACCCGGCGCCGCCGCTTGGGGGTGCATCTGCTGCACCGTGCCCTCCTTGTCTTCCTGGCTGAGGGTGAGCGAGAGCTATGGCCCCAGGACATCCAGGCCCGTGGCTGAGCACTGGGGAATTGGCCATCCAGCCTAGGTCGAGATCAGGGTGTTTGAATGTTCCAGCTGCCCCGCGCTGAGAGCAGCCCCCCATCTCCAGCTCCAGAAGGCTGGTGGGGGAGCAGCAGGACAATCTCTCCCTCGGGCTGAGGGAGGATTTTATTACAGATGGAACTGCTGGATAGGTAGTGAGCTCCCTGTCATGGGTGGAGAATAAGGGGATGTGGGAGGAGAACAAGTAGACCAGAAGGTTCTTTGGAACACTCTGGTGCTTTGAAATATGCCAGTGCTTTGGCAGTTTGGTCCTGTTTGGGCAAACAGAGTCCATTTTTATCTCCCTGACACAGGGGACCCACAATGTAGGCTGGGCTGGGGGCTTCCTCAGCCACATGAAGGGAATCTGCCCAGCTCAAGAGTTAGGTTTCGCTGCTTCCCAGCTGTGGGACCTTGGACCAGCAAGTTCTCTGTCTGAGCCTCACTGTCCTCAGTTGTACACAATGGGGAAAGTGCGAGGTTCTACCTCAGGGGGTCACTGAGGAAATCAGATTAAACCGTCATGGGGTAAAGTGTTCGGCTCAGAGCCCTACTGAGCCAGAGGCAGCCCTGCAGGCGGAAATTCTCTGGGGGAAGGCGGCGGGTGTCGGGATGTTCTCGAGGTACCGGGGATGTTCTCGAGGTACCGACTTGTGTATTGAGGGGTGGGCAGAGCTGGGGAGGTCATCGCGGTGTGGGTGTGAGACACCAGCTCTCCTTGGCATCACTGTGTGACTGGAGCCTCCTGGTGTTGCTTCTCTGAACCTGTTTCTTCCACTATAAAATGGGATCACTAACCCCATCACTAACCTCTTTGCTCTTTATGCAAAAAGCTTCAGTAAGTGCCAAGCCACTATCCTGGTGAGGTGGTGGCAGGATCACTTAAATTTTCCAGAACTTGCTTCTTCAAAGCAGTCCAGTGGGTTTAGGGACTTGGTGAGATCCGCTGCCTCATTGGGTTCGTCACCTGCCTGTCATCGTGGCTCAGAGAACCAGGTCCTGCAGGGGGCGGGCTAAGGTTCCACCTGCCTCCTGGCCTCCACTACTGAGCCCCTGGCTACTCTGGCTGCTATGGTAATTAGGGTTCCTGCCTCTGGAGTGGGCCTGGGCTCTACCATTTTAACTGAGCTGAAGAAACCTCACTCCGAGCTTCCCTTTCCTCATGTGTAAGACAAGTAATTCTCCCAGACACCAAATAGGTGCTTGATAAAGTGGTAGCAATTAAAACAGCATGCTGGGACTTCCCTGGTGGCGCGGTGGTTAAGAATCCGCCTGCCAATGCAGGGGCCACGGGGTCAAGCCCTGGCCCGGGATGGGAAGATCCCACACGCCGCAGAGCAACTAAGCCCGTTCGCCACAGCTACTGAGCCTGCGCTCTAGAGCCCGCGAGCCACAACTACTGAGCCTGCGCTCTAGAGTCCGTGAGCCACAACTACTGAAGCCCGCATGCCTAAGAGCCCGTGCTCCACAACAAAAGAAGCCACCGCAATGAGGAACCTTCACACCGCAACGAAGAGCAGCCCCCGCTTGCCGCAACTAGATAAAGCTCGTGTGCAGCAACGAAGACCCAATGCAGCCAAAAATAAATAAATAAATTTATTTAAAAAAAAAAACCAAACAGCATGCCATCTCCCAAGAATACACAAACAGAAAGAATCCAGAGACATCCCTCCCCCCGCCAAAAAAAGAGGCCCAGAAGAGGTGGGATTTGTCTAAAACACAGGGTATCCCAACCTTAGCCCTACTGACTTTTGAGACCAAGTTACTCCTTGCAGTGGGGGCCGGGGGCCGTCCTGTGTACTGTAGGGTGTCGGGCAGCATTCCTGTACTCCACCCACAAGATTCCAGGTGCACCTCCCCCTCCAGTTGTGACAATCAAACGTATCTCCAGAATTTGTCAACCAACAGCAGTGCCCCTGTAAGAACCCCTTTAAATTAAAGGTGGGTTCACAAACCAGTGGGGAAAGGACCAAAGGTGCAGCAACTGAGGGGACAAATCTCCCACTGGACACACAAACCATGGGTAAACCTAGATATACATACATTAGAATAAAATATAGAGGACCAAGAGCACAGCCATGGAGCAGGGAAATCCAGAGAAATCTGGATTCAAAAAAAAAAGATTCGAAATAAAAATCATCATGACAAAAGCCACTCAAAACCAAGTTATAAGATAAAATGGGACAGTAAGAGGTACTAACTTGCTGTGTGGTGTGGAGTGAAGGGGATTCAATGAACCTATGGGTGTCAGGCACTCGGCACAGGGCTTTGCATACAGCTGACACAATTATGGCTACTGGAATCAGATGCAACCGTCCTCGGATCCTCACCTCAACTTCAGCATCGACCTCAGTTGGTTCTCCTTCTCCCCTCCAGGGACGGGCAGCTCACCCCCTATCCGCCTTCTGCTCCGGAAATACTGCCCAAGTAGCCCCTGCATTTTGAGGAGGGAGGGGAACTCGGGAAACAAGCCTGAACGGCCGACATCCTCAAGTCTCTGTGGGCCAGCCCTGAAGGGGAGGCACTCGACTCAGTTCAGTCTGCACTTGGGGAAACTGAGGCTCAGGGCGGCCCCGCGCTTCGGTCACCCAACACAGGCCTGGAGGCTCAGATTGTCACTTTTTATTGAGTTACAAGTTGAGATGTGCGGGTTCGGTGGTGCCAGCCCCTCCCAAACCCTCCCTCCTTGGGCCACAATAGCTCCCAGCGCCGAGGAATGGGGGGTGGTAAGGGGTCTCGGGCATTGGGGCGGGGTCTCGAAGGTCCCTGCGGGGCTCGTGGGTCCCAGGATCAAGCACGGCGAACACGGAAGACAGAGAGCGGGGTGGTGGCCTGCCTCGGCCCTGGCGTTTTGGGGTAGGGGGCTTCTGTACAAGGTCATCCTCCACGGGGGTCCCGGCTATGGCCCCGAAAAACCGATGGGTCCCGCAGGACTAGCAGAGAGCGGTGTGTCCACCTGGCTCCCACGAACGCCACGTCCTGCCCAGCCGGCCTGGGGGGCGTCTCTCTGACCTGACCCCGCCCACTGGAGCGAACGGCCCGCCCAGGTGGTCCTCGCGGGCGGCAGACCCAACTCCGGCTCCGGGCCCCTCCTCAGGCTCCTCGGCTCACTAAGCGCTACCCTGCCAGCTCAGCGGCTACTTCTTTTCCTCTGGGGGCGTGGGCAGGGGCTCGGGCAGGGCCTTGGGCGAGGGCTCGGGCTCCCAGAGCAGGAATTCGTGGAGCAGCGTGTTGACCGTTTCCGGACACTCCAGCATCACCATGTGGCTGCCTTCATCGATGAGCTTCAGGAAGGCCAGGAGCAGGATCTGTGGAGGACGCGGGCTCAGGGCAGGCAGAGACAGGCCGACGGAGCTCGGGGCCAGGCTGCCCTGGGACTCCCCCCGCCCCCCCCCAATCTATGCATGGCCTCCAGCATCAGGAAGTCCTTCTTGCAATCTACCCTATATTCCTCCACTTCCACCCAAGGGGGATCTGGAAGATGGCCTGTCACCCTGCTGGAGCCCAACTGGATATTCATTCATTCGCCGTTTATTAAGTGCCTACAATATGTCCAGAGCAGGATTTCTCAACCCGGGCACTAATGCCATTTGGGGTGGGATCATTCTCTGGGATGGGGACTGTTCCGTGCACTGTAGGATGTCGAGCAGCATCCCTGGCTTCGATCCACTAGATGCCAGTGATAGCATCCCACTCCCCCGCCACAGTGTGACAATTTAAAATCTCTCCAGGGACTTCCCTGATGACGCAGTGGTTAAGAATCTGCGTGCCAATGCAGGGGATACAGGCTCGAGCCCTGATCCGGGAAGATCCCACATGCCGTAGAGCAACTAAGCCAGTGCGCCCCAACTACTGAGCCTGTGCTCTAGAGCCCGCGAGCCGCAACTACTGAGCTTGCGGTGTAGAGCCCTGGAGCCACAACTACTGAAGCCCACCTGCCTAGAGCCTATGCTCCGCAACGAGAAGCCACCACGATGAGAAGCCTGCGCACTGCAACGAAGACCCAACGCAGCCAAAAATAAAAAATATAAATAAATTAAAAAAAAAAATCTCTCCAGACGTTGCCAAATGTCTCTTGGGGGCAAAGTCACCTCGGTGAGAAATCACTGACAGATGGAGAGTCTCTCATGCTAAGGTAGGGTTTCTCAACCTCCACATGACAGACACTTGGCGCGGGATCATTTTCTGCGGTGGGGATGTCCTGCTCATTGTAGGTTACTGGGCAACATCCTTGGCCTCCACCTACCAGATGCCAGAGCACCTCCCTCCCCTACAGTTATGACAACCAGAAAAGTCTGCAGACATTTCCAAGTGTCCCCTGTGGGGCAGAATCATCCCTGGTTAAGAACCACTGGCCCAGAGCTATTCTTAGCCCTAAGGATCTCAAGACCCTTTCTGGGGAATCTGATCTAAAGATCCCCAGCTCACCCTTGAAGAATTATGTAGCCCATCACAAATCCCAACTGTGAAGAGTGCCTTTTTTTTTTTTTTTTTTTTTTTGCCATGCTGCCTGGCATGTGGGATCCTAGTTCGCTCACCATAGATCAAACCTGTGCCCCCTGCAGTGGAAGCATGGAGCCCTAACCACTGGACCGCCAGGGAAATCCCATGAAGACTGACTTTTAATGTGCAGTGGGGACAGCACATAAACCTACCACCTGTTCAAGGCAGCCCCACTTTCTGGATTCCACCTTTGACTCTCCATCTAAGCTCTGACGTCCCTGGGGCTGGAGCACAAGGCAGAGTCCCCCTGGACTGTGCAAGGGGGATCTGAAGGGTGTGGTGGCCATACCTCAGCCATGCGCTGGTCTTCCTCCACCGGCACAAACTTGTCGTGCATGCCATGGACGAGCAGGACGGGCACCGTGAGCTCGGCATGGTAGACCTCATCGCCCTCGGGCCAGTACTGGCCACTCATCATGGCCCGAAGCACAAAGGAAGACACATTGAACGCATTGCCCTCCTTCAGCAGCTGCTTCTCTTTGGCCCCTTGGCGGGCGAAGCCAGCCCTGGGGATGGGGAGGCACTGTTGGAGCCCTCATGACAGCTCAGCCACCAGGGGTGCCCCCATGCCAGCCCCAGCCATATAGCTTCCCCTCCCATCCACCCTGGGGAGATGCCAGGGCAGGGCCAGGTCACTCACTTGAGGAAGCTCCAAGCCAGACAGGGTGACAGGCAGTGCAGGACGCACGTGGGCATGTTGAAGATGGAGCAGAAGCTGGGCTCCAGTGCCGTAGGGCCCCCGCCGTTGATCATGATCATCTTGTGCACCAGATCTGGGTACTCATGAGCCAGGAACGTGCAGAAGGAGACACTGCCCCATGGATGGATGGTGGGGAGGGTTGAAGGGCAGTGGTCAGCAGGATACAAGCAGTGAAGGGGTTAATGCCCTCCCCTCACCCAGAGGCATATACTTGAAGGCCAAGATTCTTCCCCTGGGGTTCATGGGCACCAAATGGGGGTGAGGGATGGGTGGGGCATCTTGAATGCCCTGAAATTGAGAGACTGTGTGTGTGTGTGTGTGTGTGTGTGTTGAGGGTGGATTTTTTTTCTTTTGGAGAAAGGATCCAAATACACAACTTTTATCAGATCCTCAAAGTCATCATAACCCCCAAAGGAGTAAGAATTACTTATTGCCAAGTGTTAGGAAAGCTATTTGATTAAACCAACCCTTTGGCTTCTCAGAGAACGTCCCTGTTTCCAGCGTATCCCTTCCCTTTAAGGATCTTCTCTCATTGGCCCCTGGGTGTGACACATCTGCCTGCCTTATGCAAGGTGGAAGGGTGCAGGTACCTCTCCTCATTCCCCCTAAAGCAGAGTTTGTTTTGCAAACTATGGCCTGTGGGCTAGCTGCTTGTTTTTGTAAACTTAAGTTTACAATCTTGTAAACGTGTAAAATATTTTATAAATAAAGATTTATTAGAATAAAACCATGCCCATTTGTTTACAATTATGTCTGCTTTCTTTCTACAACAGTAGACATGTGAAGTTTCAACAGAGATCAACCATTATGGCCTGCAAACCTAAAATATTTACTATTTGGCTCTTTAAGAAAAAGTTTGCCAACCTTGCTGAAAAGAGGGACAAGATACAAGCAGGAGTCAGGTGGACTTGACTGTCCCAGTGACTCACTGTGTGCCCTTGGGCAAATTGCTTAACCTCTCTGAGCTACCATCTCCACATTTGTGACATAGTAACTGTGCGGACCTCACAGCATTGTTATGGGGTCACAGGAATTTCCACAGGTGGGTGCTCATTTAATTGGAGGAATCATTCAGCATAAGCATCCACTTTGAGGTATGTTTCCATATAAGCAAATAGGAGCTATGCTATTTCCCAGTCTGGCTTCCTTTCTTTTGGAAACTTATGTAACATTTCCTTTTCTTGTCTAGTTGCATGGGCTACAACTGCTAAAACAGTGGTTCTCAACCTGGCTGGCTGATCAGATCCTGCCTTTCCTCCTGGGTAAAGGACAGAATGGTACCACTTGGCAGTGATCGGGCACCCAGGCCCAGAGCCTTCCATGGCGTGGGCTCTCATCTAAATGCTAGGTGGTATTATCTGTCACCCCTTTAAGGAAGAATGAATTATAGCAACCTGTGCCCTTGTAAACAAAAATTATGGGATTCCAATTAGTCTTTCCTTGGAGCCCTTGGGGTCTCCAGAGCAACCAATTTTTGAACTTAGTTGAAGACAATGGTTCTCAGCTAGGGGTGATTCTGCCTACCAGAGGACCCTTGGTACTATCTGAAGGCATTTTTGATTGTCATGATCATCACTAGACCATTGTGCTAGTGGCATCTAATCGGCAGAGGTCAGGGACGCTGCTAAACATCCTACAGTGCACAAGAAAGCCCCTCACAGAAAAGAATTACCTGACCCAAAATGTCAATAGTTCAGGGATTGAGATACTGCTTTAAAAAATTGTGAAACAATAGCATTGGTGGCAGGAATCCCTGTTTTGTTGCAGATGTTAGCGGGATTTTTCAAGAAGGGAAATCTTTCAAGAAGTATTTTGTGAGTGGGAGTCCAGTTCCTGCCAGTATCCACCCTTCACCCTCATCCCCACCCCAGTGTTGGCTCACCCGTAAGAATGCCCAATGAGCACGTTTCGCTTCTTGGCATAGCGCTTGAAGATGGCACGCATGTCCTCTGCCAGTGCATAGAAGGTGTAGGCGGCGGCCACCTGGGGCGCTGAGCTGGCCCCGTGGCCGGCCAGGTCGGGCGCCACCACCTCGTAGCCCAGGCGCACAAAGAAGTCCAGCTGTTCCTTCCAGATGGCCAGGGAACCGCCGACACCGTGGATGAAAAAGAGCACCACATCGGCCTGGGCGCCCTTGCAGCTGGTGATGCGCTTCTCACAGTCAATGTGGATGGTCCGCTTGGGGCGTCGGGCTCGCCGCCGTCGTCCACCACTGCCACTCCCAGCACTGCCTGGGCCCGAGCGGGTATCGCTGCCCGCTGGGTCAGCCAGCTCTACCTCGAGGGCGGCTGGTGGCTCCCCAGAGCCGTTCTGCCCGTGCAGGAGGTCAGCTCGTGGTGCCCGGCCCAGGTTCTCCACCAGTAACCGCCCATTGCGGTACACGGTGATTCTGCGCTGGCAGTGGACCAAGCCAGATTGGTCCCCCTGGGCGGCGTCTGACAGTGGTGGAGGTGGGGTGGGGAGCGGAGCAGGTCCAGCATGCTTCACCCGCAGCACGCGGCCAGGCTTGACCTCCACAAAGGTGTAGCCATCACTGGACTCCACACTCTCCAGAGGCCCCACAGCATTGGGTGGCGCGCCCAGCAGGCAGCAAAAGATCCCATCGGTCACCCCGGTCAGCATGGTGTGTCCTGTGAGTGGGGTTGTGACAGCCAGGTCAGAGGCCATCTAAACAGGGAGCCTTCCACTCCCATAGCACCCACTCCCCACACCTGGGTCAGGTGAGTTGCACTGCGAGGCCCCATCTAGGCTCCAGTTTGGGGGTGGCCAGAACCAGCCACGCACTGAGATGTTTTGTCTGGTCAGTGCCTGTGTGGCGTTCGGCCACCCTTCTGGGCCAGCCTAGTCTATCCTAGAGAGAAGGTCGTGGCTGACACCAAGAGGCATTCACTGGGGGTGGCTTCCCAGAGGAGGGAACGTTGTGGCAGATGTGGCCCATCCTTGAGGACCCTCCAGCTCAGGTTTATAGCAGTAATGCCTTCCTAAACCCACTCATTCATTCGTCCATTCATTCATGCACTGTTTCCTTAATTCACTTTCACTAAACCAGCATACCCTGAGGGCTCCAAAGGCATCTAAAAATGCGCAGATCCCAAAGAGCCCCCATCCCAGGCCTCTAAACCTGGCTTCTGAAAGGTGAGACCCTGGGAGAGGGGTTTCAGGACTGAGCTCCAGAAGCCCTTGCCCAACTCCCCAAGACCACGAGTGCAATGGGTCTGTTTCACAGACCTACAAGCTGAGGCTCAGACACTCTGGGAAGAAGATGCTCTGTCCCCACTGTTCAGTACCTTGGGTTCTGGGGAATCTGGCACACAGCCCCCAGTGGTGGAGATGAGGTTGGAGAAGGTAAAGCCCTGGCTGGGGGCCTCCAGGCCTCCATCCCGCTCCATGAGGGCTCCACGGCCCTCACTCCGTGTCCATGGCAACTGCAGGCAGTTACATAACTCGAGGGGGATACCCGCGCAGCGCACCCCCATTGTTCAGGCCCTGGTGATGGGACCAACCCCTCCCCGTCCCCATCCTGGGCTCCGCGGGGATAATGAACGTCGAACACCCGTCCTGCAGTGGCCCGTACTTGCTGAGGAAGGGGAAGCAGGCCGCGCCCCCCACCTCCGGCGGGGTTCCAACCCGGGATTGCCAAAGGGGGCGCAGATGCGCCACGCCAGACCCCCTCCACAGAGCCAGGCCCCCGCCTCCTGGGTGCCTGTCAACCCTGCGGCGGGGGTCGAGGCCACTGGGGCTCCGCGGCTTCCTAAGGGCTTTGTGGACACCCCCCATCCAAAGTGAAAGACCCAGGGGCCTCAGTGTCCCCTTCCCACGGCCCGGTCCCTGCTCACCTCATCGAGGGCCCTGGGGCCCGGGGCAGGGCAAAGGGGTCCCGGGCGGAGAAGCCGGCGTCCGCCTGCGGGCGCCGTTTACATGGTGGCGCGGGGTCGGGCCGGGCGCGTTTACGCGGGCGGGCGCGGGCCCAGGGCGGTCAGTGCGGGGACATCCCGCTACCGCCTAGCGAGACGGCCCTTTAAGTGTCTCCCCCGGGGGGGGGGGCGGGACCGTGCACCGACTGACTGGAGCCTTGGCCAATAGCAGCTGCATAATGACCTGGCCTAGTTAGACTGCCAATCAGAGGCGGCAACTCCGGGATGAGGGCGGGCTCTTGGGGCAACGACCCCGCCTCCCTCAAGGTTTACGGAGGTGGAGGGAGGGATTGGGCCTGGTTAACCGCCAAGAAGGGGTCGCATCCTGAGGTCTTCCGGGCCCCTCCTCGCCACAAAGAGGATCTCCTCGGCTAGCCTCTGCCTCCGAACTGCCCTGTCCCCTCCAAACGGAGCCCCCATGCCCCTCTCTGTGTGCTGACCTTTCCGTTCTACAGTCTCCCAGATCTTTGCAATTTCAGGTGGGGAAACTGAGGCTCATAAATGGCACAAGGTCACAAGGCAAGCTGGGGGGCAGAGATGGGACTTGGAACCACGGCTGTGTGATTCCAAGTTCTGCAAATTGTTATTCGTTAAACCATTAAACAGATATCTTGGAGCTATCGGTAATTAAGGAATTGGAGTTTCACAAATAGGCCAATTTAACTGGTGACCCTGGTCCCAGCTGGAGCCAGAAAGCCCACAGTTCAAATCCAGCCTCTACCCTTTGCTGATATGTGACCTTGGGCAAGTCCTTTCCCTGAGACTCCATTTATTTCTCTATGGAATTAATTCCCTCATGAGTTTGCTCAGCAGGGAAAGTGCTCCATACATTATTGGCATTATTATTGTACTGCTGTAGTATTGTAGTGGTTTGCTAAATGATGGCGCAGGTAGGATGGGCTTCAGAGGACAAGGGGTTAATCATCCCTTCCCCACTCCTATCCCCTGGAATTTGCTGCCAGAGCTGGGTTAGGTCCAGCCACCCACTCTTGCCTACTCAGGTGCTCCTGGGAGACTACAGTTTATTAATGCAGAAAAAACTCCCCTCCCCCTCCCCAGGCTGGGAGATACTGGGGTGCCTGCAGGGACTCAGCTGCAAGCCTGGCCCTTGAGTGCGCCCTGGGCTTCAGGGAGAGTCTGGGGAGAGCTGTGTGGGGGCAGTGTTGGGCCAGAGGGAGGGATAGGATTGGGGGAAAGGAGAGTATCTGAGGAGGATTTTAAAAAGATGACTAGGGGAGCACCAGGCAGAGGAGGTTGTAGCTGAAATTTAGGGTGTGTGTGTATGGCGAGAGCGGGCTTCAAATGCCTGCCAGATATTTTCCCTGGGGCAATGGGGAGCCGTAGAGGGTGTGTAAGAGGGAAAGGGCTCAGATATGAGTATTAGAAAAATAGGGCCTGAATGGGGGCACCGCCAAGGGCAAGCCTGCAACCGTTGAGTTCTGCAGATTGAGAAACTGAATGACCACCCCAAGGACATCCAGCCAACACCAACTCAGACTTCTGGGCTCCCCGCCAAGGGGCGGAGACTTGGCTGGGGCTAAGGGAAAGCTGCCAGCCGTGTGCCGTCTGCCTGGCTCCCAATGGGGGTGGGAAATTCAACCAGCCGTTTCCTGAGGCTGCCACCAGCTGCGCCACCGTCACTCCAGCGTACCCTCTGTAGAGCTACAGGAGAAGGAACTACAACTCCCAGCAGACCCAGGGACATAATGGCTTGTACGCACGCGCATGCGGAGGAGGCGCCGTTCGCTTGTCACCTGCTGGTCCACAAGAAGAACTACACTCTCCTGTGGGCCCTGACGCTCACGCCTAAGATGCGGTGCGCCTACGTAGAACTACAACTCCCGCGGCAATGAGGACTCCGCCTAGAAGAAACTACATTTCCCAGAAGTCCTCGTCCCGCAGCTACGGAACCTATGGGCTTTGAAATAGTTGCCACCGGACGGCGTGCCGGCGGCGGACATGGCTTTCTCGACCAGATCGGTGGGGCGCCTGTTGGGGCCAGTCAGTAGGTCAGCGGCGCTTTTGGGTGGCAGGTGAGTCCTCAGGGGGACCCCTTCCCAAATCTGGGAGTAAGGGTGGCGTCGGGGACTGGCCCCAGCTGTTTACCAACCACATGACCTTCCAATGCCTTGAGAACTCCTCGAGCGCCTTTATGCTGCCAGGCTCCCTCTGGCATTGATCGGGAAACCCAAGCTCGGAGAGGTCAGAAGTCACACAGCGCCCCCTCTAATCTTCCCCGGCAGGTGGCTCCAGCCCCGGGCCTGGCTGGGGCTCCCCGACGCCTGGGGACTCCCCGCCGTGCAGCAGACCCGGGGCAAGGCGCGCGGGAACGAGTATCAGCCGAGCAACATCAAGCGCAAAAACAAGCATGGTTGGATCCGGCGCTTGAGCAAGCCAAGCGGCGTCCAGGTCATTCTTCGCCGCATGCACAAGGGTCGAAAATCATTGAGCCACTGAGCAGTGCGACGCTGCCCGCTGGACCCCCCCCCCCCCATTAAAGCATTTTTCCTCGCTGACGACTGGGACTCGGACGGACATGAATTCTCAGATTTCGGGGTTGGCCCAGGGGAAGAATTGTGGGATTGGACTGGAAGAGGGAGTGGGAAGTCAGACCTTGCCAAGTGCCTTTTTACGCTTTTGAATTAGGAAGAATTTCGAACATGTGCATCAGTCCACAGAATGGTACAGTGAACGCCCTTGTAACCCGGTACACAGCTCTACCCACAACCTATCCTGCCCTCTCCTGAGGTGCAAATCTCGGGCAGCAGGTTATTTCTTCTGTAAATATTTCAGAACTCACTTCTCTAAGATAATGGCCCTTTAATACATATTCACAAAGCTTTTCAAAGCTAAAAAAAAAGGCCAACAATTCCTTCATGTCATTAAAAATCTAATAAATGTTCAAATTTTCACTTGTCTTATAAAATGTCAATTCTCACAGTTCTAGGAAGGCTTGTGGAGAGGTGGGAGGGGTTTGAATCCTCCACCTGCCCCTTGGGGATGGGCTCTGTGACCTTGAGCAAGATCTTAGCCCTCTGAGGTTCATTTGGTTCCAATAAAATGGGACTTCCCTGGCAGTACAGTGGTTATGACTCCAGGTTTCCACTGCAGGGGGCGCGGGTTCCATCCCTGGTTGGGGAATTGGGATCCTGCATGCTGCGCGGCCAAAAAAATAAAGAGGATCCATCCTTAAAATGAGATGCTTATTTCTCCTCTGCTGTGATGTTGGTGTAATAATACTTAGTAGCTTCCACTTAGTAACTTATTGAGTACTTCCTTAATAAGTTCTTGTTCTCTCCAGGCTGTCAGGCTGGTGGTCGTGGTGGGGGGGCGGTGGCTTGATTCGTACCCAGGCAGTCTGGACACAGTGGAGTCAGGGCTGGGAGGATGATTGTGAGGACTGTGGAGCCCAGAGGAGGCACTGGACTTTGCCTTGGGAAGAACGCAGTCGAGGAAGGCTTCTTAGAGAAGGTGGCAGGGTCTGGGAGAGTCCAAAGGGAGGAGGGATTGGACGGGTCAGGATAAATGGTAGACGAAGGAGACCGGAGGGGCCCAGAATTTGGGACCGAGGAGGCGGGACTGGATCCTTGGGATACTGGGGAGCCAAGGGAAGTGTTTCAAAGATGCTGTCAGCTTAAAGATATCAAGCGGCTAGTGTGGGAGCAGTTTAGATATGCCGAAACCTAAGGTTGGGACCCCAGGGAGGAGGCTGGGAGTGTAACGGTGGGTCCCTATCCTTCCGGGGGCTGCTGTAAGAACCTCATGAACCACCATATGAAAAAGCGTAGCAAATGCTAGAGAGACCGGTGGGACCTCCGGGTGTTGCAGACTACAAATCCCAAGGGGCTTTGGGGGCGCGGCCTCCGCCCACTTCCGGATTTCGCTGCTCTTCGCTTGCAAGTCCCGGGCGGGGTTTTGCTCTCTCAACTGAACTTGACAACGAAGGGAGGCGGCGTGGCGACCAATGGCCGCGTGACTTTGCCGGATCTGGCCAATGGGAGTGCGCAAAGACCGCATAACTTGGAGGCAGGGCCAGAGGGCGGACCAACGACTGAAGGGCGGCCGCACCAGCAGTGTGGGCTGTGCCGTGGCTAGAAGTTACTGTGCGGCAGCTGCTAAGGAGGCGGCTGTGGTGGCGGTGGCGGCGGCTGAGGCGGTGGCTGAGGCAGCGACGGAGGAAACAGAAGATGGTGAGGGTGGCCGCCAGGGCCGTACTCCCCCTCCGCTCGACAAAATGGCGCCGCGGGCCCACCCACCTCCAGTAACCCCCGAGGCCCCTCACCGCCCTGGGGGGCCCGGCCCCGCCCCTCTCTCTGACCTGTCACCTTCGACCCCCCGGGACCCTGCTGTGAGCTTCTTGCTGACCCCGTCCTGGCTCCATCCCCGACCCCTGACCCTATCTAGGTTTCCAGGCCCTGACAACTCATTCATTTCCGGGTCGCGGTTCCCCCGGAAATCGCCTGGGGGGTGTGGGGATGGGGTCCCCCGAGACCCCCAATTGAGGCCTCGTCCTCCGGGCGCCAGGCCTGGGCCTTTCCTGTTCGGGAAGGTTTGGGAGGCCGGCCTGAGCGTCGGGGCGGGGAGGGGGCTTGACATCGTGACATGCGGGGCTTTATCGCCAAAGGAAGTGCGACATCGCGAACTGCCTTGGTCCCCCAGAGCCCTGACCCCACCTCCAACATTCCGGTCCCGATCAGCTCTAAGAGGGAGCGACTGCATCTCTCCAGTTATCAGGCCCTATCCCTGTTAAATGAGGGTAGCAATAGTTCAGACTTCATAGGGTTGTGATAATTTGGGGAACTGACGTCTTAAAGGGCTTGGGACAGTGAACGCTCAACAGATGAGCTGGGTGACTCGGGGATGGTGACATTCCCTCCTAGCTGTCTCCTCATCTTGAAGTGGGGATAATGACAACTTTCTGGGAGGTTAAAGTCCCCCTTGGGCCGCTCACTCATCCTGGGATTTGGGTCTGGTGGTTCTTTGGGGTTTGGGCTCTCCACCTGTGAAGTGGGACACAGCCTCACAGTTGGGCTGAAGCCCCCTTCATTCTCTCCACTCTTTGGCATCCCCAGGGCTGACAGAGGTGATGGAAGCTTTTGTCAGGGCAAGTCAAACCCCATTGTTCCTGGACTCAGGGTCCCAGCCCACAAGCCATAGTCCTTGGGATGTGGTGGGGAATAGATAAAAGACTTCTTGTCAGGAAGGATATGGGAAAGTGGTAAGTGGGTTCCTAGCACGTGGGTCCCCAAGCCTGGGTGTTGTCCTTGACTCCTCACTGCGACCTCATTGCCCACTCCCAGTTCCTAAGAGGGTTCTGTTGGCTCTGCCTCCAAAACGAATTCTGAATCTGTCCACAGCTCCCCACCTGGTCCCGGCACTGCCACCTCCTGCCTGAACACCTGCTCCAGCCTCCTCCCTGGTCTTGCCTCCATCCTGCCCCACTGGCAGTCTGTAATTCACCCAGAACCAGAGGGAGCTTTTAAAGATGTCAATCAGATAATACCACTATCTAGCTTACAAAACAGTGGGGGGGCTTCCTGTTGTAACCCCAATGAAACCCACCTCCCCCCCTCAGCTTCCAAGGTCCCTGCCCAGCTCTGTGACCTCATGTCCACCCTCTTCACCCCTCCCCGCTGTGATCTCCAGCCACAGTGGCCTTGTTTTCACATCTTCACATTCAGTCCCTGCCACCCCAGGGTCTTTGCACCTGTTACTCCTGCCTGGATTGCTCTTCCTCCTGTGAATAACATCTGCTCAGAGGGTCCCTTCCTGATTGCAGGAGGCCCCCATGCCTCCTCTCTCTGCACACCATTTCTTTTCCTCATCTTGCTTTGGTTGGGTCACTGGCAGGCTGCCCACACAGGGACTGGCACACAGATATTCCGCGAGTGTTTGCTGAGGCAATGGACAGCTTCTGGGCCCCGCTGTAGCTAGGATTTGTCTGGCTGAGGTGAGGATTTCTCCCTGTGTCTGAGGCTTGGTTTTCCTGCTTAGCTGACAGGAAGTACTGGCCATGCCCTGTCTGCATTCATTTATTCAGCACACATGCATCGATACTAACAGCTGCCCTCAGGGGTGCTCTGGGCAAAGCTCTTTCCCTGTGTTGTCTTACTGAAACCCAGAATAACCCTGGGAGGGGTCCCTCTTGTAAACCACACTCACAACTGGGGCGGCCAGACTGGTAGGTCACCTGCCCCAGGTCACACAGCCAGGGAGGGGCCCATCCAGGATCAGTGCAGGCCTGGGGCTTCGGAACCTCTCACCACTCTGCTGCCCGGCCCCATGTTAGCCCTGTCAGGGACCCAGGGTTGAGCCAGCCCTGGCCTGCCCTCTGCCTCAGGGAAGTGGCAGTCCAGTGAGGGAACTGGATGTGTAAACAGATGACCTCGTTGGGGTATGAGCGTGCCTCTGGCAGAGGATCCCTGGTAGAGGCTTCCGGGGTGTGGGGAGAGGGAAGGCGGAGGGGGCGTTTCGAGCTGACTGGAGAGTTTGGCGGGTGTTTCCCACGTGGAGAGCAGAGGGGCATTCCTGGAGGGTGGCACGGGCTGAGGAGGTGTGTGGCAGGAGGCTGGCGTGGGCCAAGCCGAGCCAGGGCTGCGGAGGGGTTTGAGTTGGGGCAGGGAGCCCTCCTCTCCTGTAGGTCTCAGGCCTGCATCACTGCATCTGGGCAGTCCTCCCCATCCCTCAGACCAGCCAGCCTTCCCTACCCCCTCCCCCTGCTCTCATGGGCCTCACATGGCACCTCGTGGTGCCCTGTCCTCATGGCCACTCTGCATTCACTGCATGGCTTTGATCCACACCCGTGTCCCCATGCACTGGCTGTTCCCTGGGGCCAGAAGTAGGTCTGCTGTGGCTCTCCGCAGTGCCCTGGGTCCTGAGAACACCTTGCCGGATGGATGAAGCTGGCCCCATAGTCTGGGGCTGAGCTGAGGCAGGGGTCCTGGGACAGGGGAGGCAGGTTTGAGGCACTCTGAGCTGGCTCTGGGGCCGTAGGTCACCCAGATGTGAGGGCCACCTCCTGGGTGGGAGCAGGAGGCCCGTCCACGTTCCAGCTCCCCTGGCTCACCCATCCCGCTAGGCTCTTGCTGGGGCCCAGCAGAGGAGGGGTTGGGCCCCACAGGGGAGAGGACGCCTGTTTCCGCCGGCACCAGAGGGTGATGGGGGATCCCCTGAACGGCAGCTTCCCCTAGAGCGCGGCGCCTGGGTCAGGCATGGCGATTGAGCACCCGAGGGAGGGTTCACGTAGCCTGTAGGCTCTGAGCCCTCGGCTCTCAGGCAGGAAGCAGAGGCACTGGCATCACAGAACAGGAGCTTGGCCTCTGAGGTTAGGCAAACCTGGGTTCAGTCAGCTTGTTTTCTCGTTGGGGCTGGGGGACCTCAGATGAGTGTTACATGACCTTTTTGCCTCAGTTTCCTCGTCTGTATGATGGGGTGACTCCAGCTTGGGAAACCCCTGGTCCTCCCCAGCTCTCCCTCTCCAGGCCTGACGACAGCGTTGCCCTCCTGCTCTGCTGGGAAGTCACTCCCTGCCCCAAGTTCTCAGCCTTCATCCCTCTTCGGGGTTCTTGTGCCTCAGTTTCCTGAGGCGGACACAGCTCCCCTTGGCCTTTATTCACCCCCATCTTGTAGCAGAGACCTGCCCTCCGCCCAGAGTCAGGGTCTTCCCCTTCCAGAGCTTTCTCCCTTCCTTGCCCAGTTGGTGCCAGAGCGTCAGAGAAAAAGAACTTTCCAAGAGTCAGAGCTGTGAATGAATCTGTCGCTGGCTCCCTGGCACCTTGCGGGCCTGAAACCTCTGGTGCCTGAACCCCTGCCCCAGGCACCGGGGGCAGGGAGGAGCCAGCCTGCTTCCTTTAGGCTTCTGGCCCTCCCCCCAGTGGGAGGCATTCTCCCCTTACAGGGCAGCCTTTGGATGTGGAGACCCCAGGAGCAGCCCTCGAGCCAGCCCTGGTCCACACAGTGTTTGCTGCAAAGCTCAGCCAGTTTTAAAAGGCTGGCACTGGAACTTCCCTGGCGGGCCAGTGGTTAAGACCCTGCACTTCCAATGCAGGGGACACGGGTTCGGTCCGTGGTTGGGGAACTAAGATCCTACATGCCACATGACGCAGCCAAAAACATAAAAGAAAAAAGCTGGCACTGACACTGAAACTTGGGTTTTTGAGTTTTCTCAGGATTCGGAAGCTCGGTTGACCCCAGGCTTCGGGTCCTGTGTCCCAGCAGCCCCTGTGTCCCAGCTGCCGTTTCCCCTTCACCCAGCCTCCTGCTCCCCCACCCCCATGTATTGTCTCATGGACCCTCAGAGTTTCTTAGGGTGGACAAGTCTCCATCCCAGGCTCTATCAAAGGCGCATAAATGGAGGTGAGACCACGAGTTCAGTATTCAGCTAGCACAGAGGACAGGTGTGCAGTCGGATGGGCCCGGCTCCGGCTCCCCACCCCGCTGCTTGCTCCTGACTTGATGCAAGTGTCCTGGCCTGTTTGAGCCTCAGTTTCCCCACTCCTTGGCCTGGTGACAGGTTTATTGTGAGGACCCTGTGGGAGATCATACCCTTACTCTGGGGTTGGTTACTTTGTTCTGGTCATAAGAGTGGACACATCAGGTGGCCAGCTCAAGGGTGAGTTCTAGAAAACTTGAATGACAGAACAGAAAGAAGGAAACCGGAAGTCACCCGGTAGGTAGCCCACCCGGTCACAGGTGCTCCGGGGGTGGCCCAGCCTGCTGCCTGATTTCTCACTTACCATCTTCCCTGTCTTCTAGGCAGATTTTTTGAAAGGACTGCCTGTCTACAACAAAAGCAATTTTAGTCGATTTCATGCCGACTCTGTGTGCAAAGCCTCGGTGAGTACGTGGGCCGTGAGCTGCCCTCGGGGAAAGGGCCGGGGGTGGTGTGCAGCCCCCAGGTCGGGGTCTTGCCAGAAAGAGGGGCCGAGCTTCAAACCCAGCCCCACTTGAAATCCTCACACGTCTTTTGATCTGCATTGGAGGGTGGGTGCTGAGTTGAGAGGTGAGGGGACCCCAGACCTGTCTACTCTCCTAACCCACGCCTTCCCAACCCTCCCACAGAACCGACGTCCCTCAGTCTACCTGCCCACTCGGGAGTACCCGTCCGAACAGAGTAAGTGGCCTTTGTTGTTCTGTCTCATCCCGGCTGCTGAGGGGAAGGGCCAGAGGGTAGTGCAGGAGGTGACCTGTGGGAAGCTGGGCAGCTCCCAGCCCTTGGGAGCAGCGGGAAGCCTGGCTTTCCCTGGGACCCTCCTGACGTCCACACCGGCATCCACGTCCAGCCCTGCAGGGTCCCAAGCTGGCCCTTGTCTGCTGCTCGCTGGCCCTCACCCCCACCCCTGCATCAAGTCAGGCCTCCCCTGCTGGCTCCCTGTCACAGGTCTCGAGACTCATACCATACGGTGGGGGACCCAGCCCAGGCTGGGGTGGGCAACTTGGGGAGGGGGCGGCTAGGCAAAGGGACCTGCAGGGAAAGGCCTGGAGCCTGCAGAGCAGGGGGATCTCAAGGTTATTTATTGTAGTCACGGTGTTTTCTTTCAACCGTGAAAAAATCCTGGACTCTGCTGGGTGCGTTCTGTGGTCACTGGGGCACAGCATGTGGATCTGTGCTCCTGGTCCGTCTGGGAAGACACCCACGTGACCTGGCATGCCGGGGCTCATTCCCCCGCCCGAGGGTGGAATCCGAGCTCAGCTTAGGACTCGGCCTCTCTCTGGGAAGCAGGGACCCTGTCAGGGCAGCCAGCTTGGGCTCATGGTAGTGGCCTGTGCTCAGGAGGGAGAATGCTTGGCTTCCTGAAATCTCCTCCAGGGTTGGGGGTGGTGACTTGAGTCACACAAAGGCCACCCAGGGCAGGGACAGCCCAGAGGCCAGGAAGGGGTAAGCACGTCCTGGGAGGGCAGTGCAGGCTGGGATGGGGGCTGGGCCGCCTGCAGCCGGCTCCCCACAGCTTCTTCCTGCAACTTTATCTGTCTTTCCTTCTCAGTTATTGTGACAGAAAAAACAAACATTCTTTTGCGCTACTTACATCAGCAATGGGACAAAAAGGTAAGGCACGTGGGCTCGGGGAAGGAACACAGTGCCCAGCAGGAGGCTCTGAGAAGCGGAAGGACACCGGTGGCTGGGAGACTGGGTGTTCGAGTGGGGCCTTGAGGGCTGAATAGGCGTTTGCTGGGTGATTCAGGAGAAGGAAGAATGCTCTAGAGGAATGGCTGTGCAGAGGCCACAGGGCTCTAGTGCTCAGGGACAGGCAGGTAAGCTGTACTGAAGCCCATCTCCCCACAGTTTGTGGGGAGCACGGCCCTGGTGGCAGATAGACTTCAGTGTTGTTACTTGGAGTCTTTGTTCAATGATGAAAAGTACACACGATTAAAAATCCAGGCCCTACTAGGATGCGTAGCTGCTGTGAAAAGTCGTCGACCCCGTCCTCCCCATAAGAGGCCACCTTTCTGACAGGATATTTTTTTTTTCTTTCTTGAAAATCTGCACGTGTAGTTTTGCCGTGTGGTCAGATTGGGCCAGGTTGGAGGGGGACCCCATGATGAAGTGACTGCTCAGAAAACCCCAGCTCCTGGCCACCCCCGCCCCACAAGCCTTGATTCCCACCAGTGAGGAAAGGAGGTTTTCCCAAATCAGCATGCTTTCCTCTCTGTGGCAATTTGGGGGCTTCCCCGGGTGGCTCACGAGTGCCCTTTGCCCTCCGGCAGGGTGGATGGCTTCTCTGAGTGTCTGAGAAATGCTGTGTGGGGGTCATTGAGAGTTGTGATGACTCCTTGAAGTGCTTGTCACAGGCTGGTGTCCCCAGGGGACCATGGCTTGGTGGGGCAGGTCCAGGGGGCAGAAGGGGCTAGCCACGGGCCCTAGGTCGACTGCCCGGCTCTGTGATGTGCTGGGGCCCCAGGGCCAGCCTCAGATTTCAGGAGCTCCCCCAGCATGAAGACTCACAGCCCCTCCGCTTCCCCTGCCCCCCAGAATGCCGCCAAGAAGAGAGACCAGGAGCAAGTGGACCTCGAGGGTGAGAGCTCGGCACCCCCCCGCAAGGTCGCACGGACCGACAGCCCGGACATGCACGAGGACACTTAAGACTCACACTCCCCCACAGGCGCCTCCTGTCTTGTCTGCTCCTCGCCCGCCCGCCTTGTGTAAGCGCCCTGCCCCCCAACCCCTCCGCCGGCCCACCCACGCCCCACCGTCCACACCACTTCCAACCTCATAGGAGCCGATGTATTTATTTTCCTTGAGTTTTTATTTATGCTGTAAAATGTACCAAGCGATGGTTAAAGGGGACGTCAGACCCAGTAGTGTGATGTTGGTAGATGCTTTTAAAAACAACAATTGTTACTCACCTCCCCCCCTCCAGTTCCCCCTCCTCTCGCCTCCCAGTTCTCCTCTGGAAAACTGGAGCGTGTCTGAGAGGGTCTAGAGCCAGGCCCCTGCTGCAGCCGGCCGGCAGGGGTGGGGGCCCTTCTCCCGGCTCCCACCGGCTGGTTCGGGCCTTAAAGACTTGCCTTGTCTCGAGTTCCACCGGGACCTATTCTGTGCCCAGACCTTGCTCTGAGCATGCGTAAGGGGGAGAAGTCAGCCCTTCCGGATCTTTCTCTTAAGTCATTTTATCATGGACTAGTGCGTGCTCCATGTCCACCCCAATAAAAGGATCTTTCCTACCCGACCTCGCGTCTTTGCTCGGCGTGCCTCAGCCCCAGAGGATGGAGCCACTGAGAGTCGTCCCATCATCACCAAGAGGAGCCGGAAGGGGCCCCCAGACGCTGGGGCCCCAGGACCAGCTGGATTCTCTCGTGGGCCTGCTGCGGCCATCTCGATCAGAGCCAAGACCTGCCCGGACCCGCCCCTCTACCCCAGCCGTCAAGGTGTCCTCGAGGACTGGGACACCCCAGAGAGACGGTCCGTGCTGCCAAGGATGGAGCTGTGGTGGGCCCCACGCCCATGACACTGGCGAGCAGGGCGGCACGCCCACCAGCCTCTGTGGAGACAGCCCAGGTGGCCCAGCCTCACGCCCTCAGAGAGGAGGCACGTGGAGCGCCGCGGGACGCCCAGCCCCAGGGCCCTCAGTCGGCAGGTTCCACGGCTACTCCCGGGAGCCAGCTGGACTGGGCTTGGGGCTGAGCCCGGGGACGTAGGGGGGCATTTGGGCTCCAGGCAGAAGGTTTGAGTTCCTGACCACTGGGCACAGGGCCAGGGGAATGCCGCTGCTTCCCCCGCCAGCCCTGAGTGGGAGCCAGAGTGCTGGAGCTGATGGCTGGGGTGTTGGGGGCGGTGAAGGGTTGGGCTGCGGCGTGCGTGAGGGACATGGGCTGCGGGGGGCACCTGCCCCAGGTTGTCACCGTGGAGGGCCCAGCCTGAGGCAGACTGCTCCGGCCTGAGCTGCCCCGTGTCTGCTGGGTGGAAGGCTCCTGGATTAGCTGCCCAGCTGTGGGGCCCAGCTCTGGGCGCATGTGCAGCGGTGTTCAGTTCCTGTGGTCATAAGGCAGGTGCTTAGGAAATGCAAGCTTGGCTGTGGTCGTGCTGGGGAGGGCTAAATCCCTGGGGGTTCTCAGACCAGCTTGGAATCCCCAGTCCCAGGGGTTGGCCTGACCCTGGGCAGGCGCATCGTGTCGCTGTTTGTTGGTGGCAGAGTAGATGGCAGGACTTTAGTTTCAAAGGCTGTGGGGCAGGGCAGGCGCAGGCTTCAGCCTGTCCTTCCCCGAGGCTTGCCCACGCCTCCCTGGCCCCAGGTTCCCCTTTGAGGGGCTGGGTTCTGTCTCCTGCCAGTGCTGTCCACGGTGAGGGCAGGGGTCCCATGGCCTCCCTGTGGTCTCCCCAGCACAGGCCCGTCAGCCAGCCTCCACCCACCCCTCTTGCCTTTACTCTTACTCACTCTGTTCCCCCAAACACCAAACCCTGCCTTCCCACACCTCTGTGCCTTTGCACAGGCTGCTCTCCTGCCTCCAGTGAACCCTGACTTCTCTTTCATGGCCCCCCCGCAAGTGCCCCTTCCTCACACTGGCTCCCCCAGCCCTGCCTGGGGTGGGGCCCGTTGGGCCCTGAGCCTTTGTATGTGGACACACCTGAGGGTGGGAGAGGCCATGTCCATCCCTGATCAAGTGAAGGGTCCCAGCGAATAGGGTCTGACAGCTGTCCCACAGTGGGGCATCCCGGCCCTTCCCGGAAGCCACACCCCAACATGCCATCCCCTCAACATCGAGACTCAGGCACCAGGTGCCTTCCGACTTCCACACCCAAGTTCTCCCCGCAGCCCTTGACTCCTCAGATGGCAGCCTGGGAGGCGGGTGTGCCAGAAGGGTAGCCCTGCACGACTGAGGCCGACTCAGGACGCAGGCCCAGGGCCCAAACTGCTGAGTCCTATCAGCACTTTGAGATTTCTTCCTTAGTCTAGGAGGCCGAAGATGGGGCCTGAGGCTCTGCAGCTCCTCCCAGGGGCCCCTGGGCCTGGATTTTTGGAGTTTTCCAGCCATGGCCTGGAGACCCAGTTCTTTGGAGGAGTTCCCTAAGGGTCATAGACAGGGGGGGGACCCACCCTAGGCCTGCCAGGCCCCCAAAGAGCTGGCCCCAACCTCGTCATTGGGGCCCTTACGTCCCTTTTCCACAGCTCCGCCCTTCGGCACTGTTGAAATATACTTTTTATTGCATTTCTGCCGTTTTACAAAAATATGACAAAATAAATTAAAAACAAATAAATAATCGCCTATTCTGTGTGTGTTTTCTGTTGTTTTGGGGGGGTTTCCTTTCCTTTCCCCCCATCCTGGTCGAAAGGAAAACGGCAGATAGAGGGGCCCCAGGCCCCCGGCCCTGACCCAGGAGGGGGCAGCCAATACTGGGATACACCGACAGCAGCGTTTTCTGGGTGGCGGCTGCCGCCCCGTCCGTGATTGATATTGCATATGAAAACAGGAAGGCAGGGCGGGCGGAGCTAATGCCAGCCGCTGGGCCAGCACACGGCCTGGGGACTGGGACTGGGACTGGAGCTGGGGCTGGGCGACGGTGCCGGGGGCTCCGGGGGCTCGGAGGTGGGAGGCAGCGGCGGCGGCGGGAGGCTGTAGAAGCTGGCGGCCCCCGGCAGGACGCCAGCTGCCGGGGCGGGCAGAGGCCCGGCGAGGGCGCAGGGCGGACACTCGGCGGCGGCGGCGGCAGGGGCCTGGCGGGGGGCGGCGCCCTCGCCCCCGCAGCCCCACGGCCCGTCCCACTGCCAGCAGCCGGCGGGTGGCGTCGGGGGCCGGGGCAGCGGTGTTGGCGGCGGCGGCGGCGGCGGCGCAGGGCTCCGGCTGCGGCGGGTGCGGAAGGCCGGGGCGCCCACCGGGGCCGGCGCTGTCCCTGCGGAGGCGAGAGGGGCCGTTCCGGGGAGATGCCGGCCCCGCCGCTGGACCCCGCTGGGGACCCTGCCCGCGCTCCCTCCGGGCTTTCAGGCACATGGAGGGCCTTATTGCTTCTGATCAGTGACAAGGGGTGGGCTTCTTCGGGTGCATCCCCCGCCTCTGGGCACTGGGCCCCTCCCCGTCACGGAGAGAGGACGGTCTGAGGAAGTCCCTCTGACTTCTGACCTATATCCCTGGTGCTACAGCTGCCACCTCTTGGGCTCCCTGGGATGGGCTGCTGGACTCCGGGCTGGGACGGGGTGGGAGGGGCGGCAGTGGGGCCTGTGGCTCTGCTCGGCACACGTGTGGCTGCAGCCCTGAACTCCCTGGGTGGGCAGCCTGAGCTCCACCTCCCAGAAAGGCCACCTCGAACAGCTGGGCTGCAGGATGGGGACTTGCATAGAGGCCTGGGGGTCCAGGGCCCCCAGAGTGAGCTGGGTGTAGGGTCTCATGGGGGCAGGAGAGGCAGGGCCAGGTGGTGAAGGGGCCTCCCTCATCTCTCCTGGCACTGGAGCATGGCAGGCCGTGCGAGGGGCACTGGGACGAGGGGCTTTGGCATCCCTCCCCAGGGGTGAGGAGGGTCAGGCACAGGGCTCCAGGCTCTCCGGGATCCCGGAAAGACTGGGTAGGCTTTGACCAAGAGGCTCCATGTACCACATACCCAGGTCCCCAACCGGTACCGGGAGACTGGGCCTCCTCTGTCCCCTTCAGCCCCTCTCCCCAGGCCTGGACACCCCACCCCTATCCCCAAAGCCCGGCCCAGAGTCCCCACCCCCGAGTTAAAGCTTGTGACCTGAGCCTTCCTCTTCGGGCCGGGGTGTGTCCGGCTCCTCAGCTGCGGCCTCGTCTGCCGGCCCACTCCGCTGGGCTCGGCTACCACCACTGCCACCGCTGGGGGTCCCGTCCTGCCGGGCCTGCCCGCCCGCCCCGTTGGACCCGGCCTCAGCCCGGGCCCCGCCGAAGGGGAAGAGCTTGCTGGCGTGGAAGGCCTTGGGCGGCGAGTGGCTACGCTCTGCGTCCCGCCGGGTCTCGGGTGACTTGAGGAATTTGAAGCTGAGGAAGGCCGGCAGGCGGGTGTCACTGCCTGTGGGAGACGGGGCAGGGGGCGGCCGGGCAGTGAGGTTGGCCCCCCCGCCGGCCAGCGAGGATGCAGCCCCGGACGACAGGAACTTGCCCTGCAGTGGGATGATCTGCTTCAGCTTCATGACGTTGTTAGGTGCCAGCAGGGACCCCGGGCGCTTGGGCCGCTCCGGCCCATGGCCTCCTGCCGCCCCACTGCCCTTGGCCTTGGCCGAGGCCTTCTCTGGGGCAGCAGGGTCCAACCCGGAGCCCTCAGCCCGAGCTTCCTCCCGGCCACTGGCGTCGCGCTCCCTGCGGGCATGATGTTCTGCGTGGCGCTGGCGTTCCTCCTCCTCTCGCCTCCGCCGCTGCTGCTGCTGGTAGCGGTGCTGGGCCTGGCGCTCATGTCTCTGCGGGCAGAACGGGGCCATTATGGGGACACTGGGAAGAGCAGGCGGGCGAGCAGGCACCAAACCAGGCCCGGGCCCATGCCGGCGCTCTCCTGCGGAAGTTGGGAGAGATCCGAACGCTTCTTGGGTACAGCTCCATCCCTGGACCCACCCTGGGGCTCTCTGCAGAAGTGGGGAGAGATCTAAACACTTATGGGGCACCAACTGCATCCCTGGACCCATGCCGGTGCTTTCTGAGGCCTGAGAAGAGAACAAACATTTACTGGCCACCGCCTCTGTCCCTGATCCCCTGCCAGACACCGTCTTAGGAATTGGGAGAGTGTAAACAAATATTGGGCCTCAGTGGTTCCCTGCTTTCTGGAGAACTGGTGAGAGACAGAGCTGTGACTGCCCCATCCAGTGGCCGGTAGCCACACACGGCTTTGTCAATTTAAATAACTGCAAAGAAAAAGTCTGTTTCTCAGTGGCACCAGCCCCGTTTCAAGTGCTCGTTGGTCATCTGTAGTGAGGGGCTACATAGGCAGCACGGATATAGAATGTTTCCATCATCGTGGAGCGCTCCATCGGTTGGCGCCAGTGAGCTCCCTGGCCTTCTCTGCAGCTTTCTGAGGAATGCAGCAGAGGCTTGGGCTTCTAGGAAGCGTCAGCTGTGTCTCTGGCCCCCAACAGGGCAATGCTGGGCAAGCCGGTGGATGACAGTTCGTGAGTGCCAACCTGGTGCTGGATGCCACCAGGATCCCAGAGGGGACCAGGCCCTTTCGGAACGCTAATTATTACACCAGGCTCTGAACACCCACCCTCCTGCTAAGGACTGGACGGCCAGCCAGGCTAGGTGGAGAAGCCCCACGGAGCAGAGACATAAAGCGCACTCACCCCAGCCCACATACCTTGAAGGCCTCCCGGCGCTGGTACTCCAGCTTGGCCATCTCCTCAGCCACCCAGCCCGGGATGTCGGGGATGGCCACGTGGATGAGGTACTTGAGAAGCAGAGCGAAGTGCTGAGGTGACAGAGGAGGAGGCTGCAGGCACGGGGACACCCACCCGCCGCCTGGCTCCCCCAACCCGGCCGCCAGCCCCACCTCAAGCACCACCACGGACACGATGGCCGCCTCGGGGCTGAGCCAGGGGAAGAGGCGCTGCAGCTGCCCACACTGGCCAATTAGATAGCAGTTGACTACGATTGCCAGGACGCCCATGACCTCCATCACCTTCTGCAGGGGGACAGGCGGGCTCAGGGGGTGCCCAGCCACCCTCCCCAGCACCCGCTCCTCCTTGGTGCACCCCGGCTTGGGGCCCTCAGCCCTCCCCCCACCTGCCACTGGCCAATGCTCTCCACCCGCTGCCCAAAGGGCCGCTGCAGCCCCGTGCACAGCTTGAGGGCGTCACTGCGGATCTCGATGAGGTTGTTGATGAGGGCGCAGAGGGCAGCCAGGGGGAAGGCAGACGAGAAGAGCACGACGTAGCCAAACTGCACAAACATCTCCTGGTAGTCCTGGAATGTGTCCTGTGGGCGGGCACCTGGGTGGGGCCTAGGGCTCTCCCTCTGCCCAGGACACCTCCTCCCTCGGACCACCTTCCTCTCCTCAAGCCCATCCCCCAGATTATTCTGCATGGACCCAGAGCTCCCCCTCGGGCAGGTTCCTGACCACATGAAGGGTCCCGTTATTCCCTCCCATCACCCCCAGGCCCTCCACCTCACTGCGCTGCGCCCCTCGGAGGGCCCGGCCCCTGCCCTCAGGCGCCCTCCTCACCTCGTATTTCTTCATACAGCTCTCGAGCTCAGCCTGGGTGAGCTGGGCCGAGTGTTCCTCCTCGGGTGGGTCGATCCAAGATGACCGGTTCTGCCGCCGCTGCTTCCGGGCTGAGTCACCCAAGCCCGGCTCTGGGTCTGGGCCCCCATCGGGGCCCTGGTCGCGGCCCTCACCTCTGGCCCGGCGGAGCAGGACAGCCGGGGGCTCCCGTTCAGGGCTGCTGGGAGCCCCCTCGGCCTCATCGTCCTCCTCGGCCAGCGTGAACACGCCAGCTTCCAGCCCCTTCTCCACCATGGTGGGGCTCCCCTCCTCCAGGAGGGCCTCCGGGCTTGGGCCCAGCCGCCGCCGCCCAGCCCCCCGCTCAGCAAAGCTGACCTTCTTCAGCCGAAGCCCGCAGTCCAGGAGGCCGCCCTCCTCGCCTTCCTCCTCCTCGTCCTCCTCCTCTTTGTCCTCCTCCTCCTCCTCGTCCTCCTCCTCCTCCCTGCCCCCCCGAGGCCCGTCCCCCACCTCCCCACCTTCCCCCGCTGGCCGACGCTCCATGGTGGCCTCCTCCTCCTCCTCAGGTGCCCCGCAGGCCCCACTGAGACACCTGCGGCCCCCCCCACCGCTGCTGCCACCGACACCCTCTTCAGCCTGGGCTTCGAGGTGGCGTGCAGGGCGCCGGAGGCTCAGTAGGCCAAGCAGGGCACGGGCCAGCTCCCAGGCAGCCCGCAGGCCAATCTCGCCACGGCCCAGCCGCCGGTACAGGTGCGGCTGCAAGACCTCTCGAACATTCTGGAGGAACTGGCGGGTGATCAGCAGCGTGGCCAGCATCTGGGGGCAGGAAGGGGGTGGAGAGAGGCCACGTGGGGGGCGGGCGGGGCTCTGGGCACCGGGACAGGCTGCGGGGACTGGGCACCCGCCCTCCCGAAACACGCTTCCAGACACACCCTGAACCCAATTTGGATGTCCCTGGACACGGAGGCAACCCCAAACCGCAGCTGGGCAGGTCACAGCGCTCCTAGCCAATCTCCTGGGCAGGCCATGGCTTCCCTGCTTGCAGCACCGCCCAGGAGCTCACTCAGCTGGTGGCCAGGGCCTCCGGGGGCTTCTGCCACCTGCACCCCGTCAGCGGAAGCCCATCCCCTCAGAGCATGCACCCTCGGCTTGGTGTGAGGCCCCCAGCATAGCCACATTGCCCACCCCGGCGAGGCCCCAAGGGCTCGCCACCTGCCAGTACTTTGGCCCGGGCCATGAGCAGGAGGCCCCGGAGGGAGAGGAGGAGAAGGCAGAACCGCAGGGCCGCGAGCGGGACCAGCACCGCCCAAAGCTGCCGCTCGAGGCTCTGGGACAGGGACAGGACGATCAGGAGCTGTGGAGGGACCGACGGACAGGTGGACATACAGATGGAGGGGCGACAGGTAGAGAGAGGACACACAGACGGACAGAGAGGAGAGAAGGATGGAGGAGGGGGGGAGGGGCTGGAGAGCCCATGGACCCGTTGGCCAGGTCTGGCCCCCCCACTGGCTGCCATGGGGGGCACTGCTTCAGGCCGGGGTCTTACCTCTTTCAGGCGCTCCATGTCCTTGAGGTAGAAGCCAATGTAGAAGAGGCTCAGGTATGAGTTGACGAATTGGAACTGTGGGAAGCAGGCAGGTGGGCGGTCACCCTGCCACCTCTGTCCCCAGGAGCTCCCGTGTATCCCCTGCAGAACCCCTGCCTGCCTGCTGGCCACAACTCACCAGGACAACCTTGATGATGAGGTGCTTCTCGTAGGCGCTCTCCAGCCGGTAGTTCTCTGGGGGCCAAGGAGGCGAGTGAGGGGGTGGCCCAGACCGTCATGGGCGGCAGGCACACCCCGCAGGGCGGCGGGGCCCTTCCTCCTGGGGGGTGGGCAGTGGGACCTCCCCTCGCAGGGCATACCCATGTCGTTGAGCCAGACGGCCAGCTTCTTGTAGCCCTCGGCGCTTGCACTGACCAGCAGGGCCAGCATGACTTTGGGCAGGAAGCGGGCGAGACGGGGCAGCCCCTTCACACTCAGCACCAGCTCCTGCAGGGGCAGGGCGTTCACAGGTCACCCCGGCAGCTGGGCTCCGCTCACGGCACACCCGGACAGGTGGCCGCCAGGTCGGGGCCAAGGCCAGGGCTAGGGGCTGGAGGTCACCTGCAGCTGGAAGCAGCCGAGCATGAGCAGGAACACACAGGCCAGGCAGGTGAGGCACAAGGGGAGACTCACAAGCAGCTGGAAAAGCAGCCGCTTCCAGGGCGGGTAGTAGAACTCCTCGGCCCGAGTCACGGGGCTGATGCGCCGCACGCCCTGGCAGAGGGTGGGGGCCCGGCCCCGCGTGAGATCAGAGGGGCTGCCTCTGCCCTGCACCCTTCCCGACCCTTCGACTTCAGTGTCTCTTTGTCATGCTCTGCTACTGCGGTGTCCCCGCCTAATGCACCCTTCCCAGCCCCTCAAAGCCAATTTCCCACCCCTCTCCCTTTGGGCATGGAGAGTCCCCCCTTGGCACACCATCTCGGACGCTGCAGCCCTACTTCACCCCTCCCTTTGTTCTTGCAATGCTCCTCGCCCAGTGTGTTTTCTCTTTTTTTTAACCCCATTCTCAAAGTCCCTGAACTCAGATCCCCCCTGACTGACCCTGAACTGGGGCCGTGGCTCCTCCACAGCTTCCCCAGGTGAGTCCAGCGTCCCCCACTTGTAGGCCAGCTCTGCTCCCCTCCGTTTCCACTCCTCCAAGAAGAGCGTTGACCAGACTACGTTGAAGAGGGCAAAGACCACGCAGGATACATCCCGGCTCGTCTGGGGGTGGCAGAGGAGGGCTGAAATGTTGGCTGGCCCAGTCCAGGGAGGAAGGTGTCTTGGGTGTCCCAGCCCCTGTGCAGTCCACACCCGGCACCTGATCAGTCTCTGTGAATGTGTACAGGACAGAGCCGAAGACCGCCGGGTACACCATCGCCGATGTGTAGAAACCCAGCCAGGCGAAGTACATGGCAATCTTCACGCCAAAGTAGTCGCAGATCTCATCTGCCAGGGACAGGGGTGTCCCAGTCAGCCCTGACTGTCTCCTGGGACCCCACCCCCACCCCCACCCCCTGGCCGGACCACACCTAGAGGCTGGTTTTCACACACAGCCTGCACCCATGACTTCATGAGGCGGTTCAGGATGCGCTGCTCGTGGACTGGGAACACCTGCTGGATGATCCCGCGGGCCGCCAGTTCAGGGACTGTTGGGGGACAAGAACCCTTCTGCCTGTGCTGGGCCTGGCCAGCCCCCCTCGGCTGAAACCCAAGTCATAGCTTTTTGCCTGCTCTTAAACTCGCAGAGGCTCTTCCCAGGAGAGGAGTTCTTAGTGGAAGGAATATCCGGTTCTTCCTCAAAATTTGGGAGGTGCAGGGGCAGGAGGGGAAGGGTGCAGGAAACCTGAGAAGGTGGGATCCCAGTGGGGAATCACTTTTTTTTTTTTTTTTTGGCCACACCGCACGGCTTGCGGGATCTTAGTTCCCCGACCAGGGATCGAACCCGGGCTCCCTGCAGTGGAAGTGTGGAGTCCTAACCACTGGACCACCAGGGAATTTCCCTGAACCACTTTTTTTTTTTTTTGCGGTACGTGGGCCTCTCACTGTTGTGGCCTCTCCCGTTGCGGAGCACAGGCTCCGGACGCGCAGGCTCAGAGGCCATGGCTCACGGGCCTAGGCGCTCCGTGGCATGTGGGATCTTCCTGGACCGGGGCACGAACCCGTGTGCCCTGCATCGGCGGGCGAACTCTCAACCACTGCGCCACCAGGGAAGCCCTGAACCACTTTTTTTAATAGAGCTATTTAGCCTCAGCTCATTGCTCCAGATATCTGAGGAATGGTGCAAAGCTGGCATTAGAAGGTGAACTTGCAGCGGCTCGTTTCCTGGAGGGGAAACTGAGGCCCAGGGCTGCACCACACAGTACGCGGAGTGCTGTCCATGGTCCTGCCCCTACCTTATCCCAGACCCAGAGAAGGATTTCTCCCGGACCTGCCTCCGAGGGGACAAGCCCCACCCCTTTACTGAGGCCACACCCCTTCAGCTCATTGATTGATCTCCAGGCCCCGCCCAACTCTTCAGTAGCCCCTGATTGGTTGCATCTAGGCCTCACCTTCCTAACCCTCCTACTTTGATAGCTGTCCTCTAAGAGCCCCAGCCAACTCCCCACATATGATTGGAAGGTTGGGACCGCCTCACTCACTGATTGGCTGGTCCTCCAGAAAGCGCACATTGTGCAGTGCCTCTCCCTGCTTGGCACGGAGGTTCTGCAGCCAGAAGCGGATGATGCTCTGGCGCTCCTGCAGGGGACAGGGCGTGAGCACAGGGAGCAGCCGCCCACGGGCTAGGAATGTGCGCTGGGGGCCAGAGCCGGCCGCACCTGGGAGGTGAAGAAGCGCAGCTCACTCTCCACATTCTCGTAGATGAAGTCCTCCTCGCAGGAGAAGCCGCGGGTGCCCCCGCCAAACTCAGTCTTCACTGCTTTGCGCAGACCCAGCTCGTCGGCCCCTCTGAGTAGGCTGCAGGAAGGGCAGGGGAGGTGGGATCAAGGCGAGACCCTGGCTCACCATCCTGGAACTAGGGATGGTGTACCTGGTGGCCGTCAGGGACAAATGCGGGGTGGCTGGACCTCGCAGTTGGTGCTTGGAAGGGCGGGGAGCTGAGTAGCAGGGTCAGCGAGAGGCCAGGGACAGGGACTCGCCTCTCATACGTGGCGGTGACGAAGAAGGCGTAGGCACGCGTGTGGCGATGGTGGCGGATTTGCACGATGAGCTCGGGGATGCCCACGCGGATGTGGTTCAGCAGCCATAGCAGCGTGTGGTCATCGGTCGTGTCTGCCAAGGGGCACAGGGACCGATAGCTCTTGCCACGGGTGGTCTAAGGCCTCCTGCAGACTCCTACTCAGAGGAGCCCAGCTCAAGGGAGCTCACTCTGGACCCTGGGGGGATGGACACAGGTACCTGGGAAGGTCATCAACACGTCGCAGTTCTCTGTGGGCACCGTCTTCATCCATGCCTTGTGGGACACCAGGTACCGACCCACCTGCAGGAGCCGCTTCCCAAAAAGCTTATCTGGGGAGCAGGCAGGGCAGGCTGGGGTCAGGCCATTCCCGGATCAGAACCCTGGCCTCCAGTCTTGGTCCCTCCAGCCCTTGCCCCCGATCACACACTTGCCAGGGCTCCTCGGCTCTCAGCTTGGCATTCAAGGCCCTGCGAGCTCTGGCCTTGGGTTGTTTCCTTCCTTCCACGTCCTTGCACCAGCCAGGCCCTTCTCCAGGAATGCCCTTCCCCCAGGTCCTCCGTTACAAATCTTACTCATTCTCGAGGCCCAGCTCCGCCTCCAAAACCACAATCGATGGGGCGCTCACTAGCAGATCTGAGCGCCTCACCACATTATGTCAGTGCGTCCTCATAGCTGGGCGCGGTCCTTACCCCCATTTCACAGGCGAGGAAACTGAGGCCCAGAGCATTTAAGTCACGCGCCCAAGGTCACACAGTCGAGCAGGGATTCGAACCCAGGACTGTACGATTCTGTAGCCTCTGTGGAGAGGCTCTCTCAAGCGCATCACTGCTCGGCAGCGATCCGGTAGCCCAAGGGGTGACTGGGCTCAGCCCCGGGCTGGGGTTCTAGGAGGGGCGTGTCGGTGTCCCTGCGCTGGGAGCCCCCACCCGCTGCACCGTCCCAGCCGCGCCCGCCCGGCCGCAGCCGCTGTGCCGGAGGAGCGGGCCCCTCGACTGGACTCCAGACCGGGACCGCTGACTCCAATCCCCTCCCCGTACAGCCGCCGCGAACACCCCAGGCACCTGCCACCCTGTCAGATCCAGGCGCTGCACACATACCCAGAACTCCGGACGCCGGGGCTGCAGGCTCGCCGTCCGGCGGGGGCCTCTTGCCACGCTCGCCCTCCAGGGACGTGCCCCCGGTGCCGGAGGCAGTTTCGGCCATTGCGAGGGCAGGGCAGGTCAGGGGCTGCGGGCGGCTCAGGCGCTGGGGGACCGCGGGCTCATGGGGCGGGTGCAGCCACGGAGCGCGCCAGAGGAGGAGACAAAGGCCGCGCCCGCCCGCGCCGGCCGCCGTCCCCGCGTGCCCGAGCGCTGCTTCTCGTCCCCGCCCGCGCCGAACCTCGATTCTCCTTCCCGGCCCCGGACACGTCTTTCTCTGGTTCTCGACTCCGCCCGTGTTGTTTTCTGGGTTTCGTTCTTGCCCGCCCACCTCGCTCTCTGGTGCTCGTTCCCGCCCGCACCGAACGTGCGTTCTCTTCCCGGTCCCCGCCCGCCCCGGGCCTGGATTCTCCGCTTCGGAGCCTTAGTTTCGCCTTCGGTTTGGAATCTGAGATGCAGGTCCTGCCTTATGACCTTAGCACATGCTGTTTAGCTACCTAGGTCACTCTTCACGCCCTTTTTGTCCAGTTAACCCCTGCACCCTTCAAGATGTAACGTCCTCAGGGAGGACCCGATAGAGTTATCAAGTTTAGCAAATAAAAATACAGTCCTCCTAGTTAAATGTGAATTTCAGATAAATGAATAAATTTTTAGTATATCCCAAATATTGCCTGGGACATAGTTATACTAAAACGTTACTCCTTGTTTATCTGCAATCTACATTTAACTGGGTGCCCTGTATTTTGCCTGTCACCCGGACCCCCTGACCAACCTGTGTAGCCTCCTCCGTTAGACTGACAGGCCAGCGAGGGCAGGGACCCAGACTGATTCTTAGTGGTCACACGGTAGGCGTTTGATGTATACTTTTGACAGATGGAACAACTCGGAGACTGCGAATGTCATCATTCGCCCGTGTTTTACAAATGAAAAAACTGAGCAGGGCGAGGCGTGAGGTCATTAGAACTGTGTCCTGTTCCCGTCTTCCCGAAGTACAGGCGGGCTGCCCGCTCTCTCCGTCCAAGAACCAGAAAATTAGCCGCGAGAAAACACCCCCGGAGACCCCGCCCATCTGGTGCCTGGAATTCCACCATCTGCGCTTTATTTCGCGAGCCGGCGCTGTCCTGGGTTAACCTGAAAGTAATCTTTGAGACTCCCCTTTCTGGCTTCCGGGGAGCCAGAGACAGACCGGACACTCAACTCTGCAGGAGCAGACCTGGGCCAGAGTAGCCCAGAAGGGAAAGAAGACTGTGCTGGGGGTCCTTGGGAGGTTTCCTGGCGGAGGGGGACCTTGGAGCTAGGCACTGAGGCAGAGTTTGTCAAATGAAGAAGGGTATCCGAGGCCGAGGGTACGGCGGGAGGGAAAGATGGGGAGGGGCGAGAAACTGTAGAGTTACGAGAAAACAAGTAGAAGTCTTCCCAGAAATTTTGACGAGATTTTCCCAGAGCCAATGCGTAGGTCCCCCGGAACTCATCACTCCCGCCACTGAGACGCTCTTGCTTCGACTCAAACACTCGCCTCTATAATTCCCACTGCTCTATGCCAAGCCCTGTCCTTACTTCCACCTCTCACTTCCGGTGTCTAGGATCCCGGCCGCTCTAGGATCCTAAAAATTCTGTCTAATGTTGCCGGTGGAACACCCTTTCACTGCACCCCGGCGTGCAAGCCCCTTGCCTCTTTCCCTGGCATCAGCCAGTAGAAGCGAAGATCTTCAGTGGGTGGGCGGTACGTCTTCTAAGGGGCCCAATGGTAATCGAGAATCGTTGAGCGCTTTACCAGTCGTGCCGCGGAGTGGGCGGGGCTTCCTGCCTGGACTTGCAGACTCCCGGGCTGGGTGAGCAGGCGTGTCGCTGGTTGCGAATCCATGTGGCGGGGGCTGTGGACCCTGGTAGCCCGGGCGGCACGTGGGCCTCGCAGGTGGGGCGACCTGGGGAAGGGGTGTGACAGCGTAGGGCGCTACTTGGGCCCCAAACCCTCTCCCTGGGATCTGGGGGCGCAGTTCCCTGCGGCAGAACCACCTTTCCCCTTCTTCCAAGCCCCAATCTGTCCATCCCCCTGCCGCAGAGCCCACATCTGGGTCAACTTCTGCTCTCAGAGATCTCAATCCAGTCATCTTCCGGCCTCAGACCCTCCAGTCTGTCCATCCCCTAGCCGCAGAACTTCCACTTGGGTCAGCTCCCGACCATCGAGCCCACTATCCACCTGCCACTCTGACGGCAGAACTTCTCAGATGCACTGACTGACTCTCCTCCTCTCCAGTCCCAGACCGTGCACGCGCCAGGGCAGTGGCGCCCCGGCCCCCGGTTCCGGAGCCACTGTCTTCGCGCTGAGCTCCGGCCAAGGCCGCTGCGGCATCGCGGTGATCCGAACCAGCGGCCCCGCCAGCGGCCAGGCCCTCCGGAGCCTCACGGCCCCCCGGGACTTACCCCCGGCCCGCAAAGCCTGCCTGCGCCTGCTCAGCGACCCCCGCTCTGGGGAGCCTTTGGACCGCGCGCTGGTGCTTTGGTTCCCGGGTGAGGGGCTCCAGATCCAGAACTGCATGTAGCTCCGATGACCCAGCTTCCTCCTTCCAGGCGTTGCCCAGGCTGTATCCTCCTGACACCTATCTCCTCAACATACTAGGTCCCCAGAGTTTCACGGGTGAGGATTGCGCGGAGTTCCACGTGCATGGAGGCCCGGCTGTGGTGAGTGGTGTCTTGCAGGCCCTGGGTGAGTCTGCAGCCTTGGGTTTGAGGTATGGCTATGTCGGTGGGCCTAGGTAGGGGCCAGGGGGGCTCAGGACCCTGGACCTTCCCGTAGGCAGTGTGCCAGGGCTGCGGCCTGCGGAGGCAGGCGAGTTCACCAGGAGGGCGTTCGCTCACGGGAAGCTGAGCCTGACCGAGGTGGAGGGGCTGGCGGATCTGATCCATGCAGAAACAGAGGCACAGCGGCGGCAGGCCCTGAGGCAGCTAGATGGGGAGCTGAGCCATCTCTGCCGCGGCTGGGCCGAGACCCTCACTAAGGCAAGTACAACATTCACTCATACCTTGCCTCAGAGACCCTACCTAACCATCTCCTATATTAGCGCTTCCTGTCTATAAGCCTCCAGTCTGACCCCTTATGTCGGGCTGGACCTGGGCATATTGAGGGGTAGGTTTCTGTGTGATCACACTATCCACCCCTCCCTCTCTCAGGCTCTGGCCCACGTGGAGGCCTATATCGATTTTGGTGAGGATGACAACCTGGAAGAGGGCGTCCTGGATCGAGGTGGGTCTGCCTGCCCGGGGGCGTGGGAGGTGGGGACATTTGGCATCTCAGCCCCCCAAGGCCTCCTTACTCCCTCTCCTTTCCTCCATCCACAGCTGACAGTGAAGTGCGGGAGCTGGAGGTGGCACTGGGCGCACATCTTCGAGATGCCAGGCGCGGACAGAGGCTCCGCTCAGGGGCTCATGTAGTGGTTGCGGGACCTCCCAACGCCGGCAAGAGCAGCCTAGTGAACCTGCTCAGTGCGTGGTCAGGGGGCGGGGCCCAGGGCAGGGGGCTAGGAGCGGGCGGGGTGGGGGTGGGTGGCTACCGAGCTTTCAGGGATGGGGAAGGGGCCAGGGAGGTCGAAGAAAAGGTCCAGCCCGGGGCTTCCCTGGTGGCGCAGTGGTTGAGAGTGGCCGATGCAGGGGACGCGGGTTCGTGCCCCGGTCCGGGAGGATGCCACATGCCGCGGAGCGGCTGGGCCCGTGAGCCATGGCCGCTGAGCCTGCGCGTCCGGAGCCTGTGCTCTGCAACGGGAGAGGCCAAGGCAGTGGAAAAGGTCCAGCCCGGGGGTGGGGGAGGGTGGGGGTGGAGTCTTGGGGGAGGGGCTCCCTCATCTCCATTCCTCCCCCTTTCTCTGACCCCACCCCCAGGCCGGAAGCCTGTGTCCATCGTATCCCCGGAGCCCGGGACCACCCGAGATGTGCTGGAGACCCCCGTGGACCTGGCCGGGTTCCCGGCGCTGCTGAGCGACACGGCGGGGTTGCGGGAGGGCGTGGGGCCTGTGGAGCAGGAGGGCGTGCGGCGCGCCCAAAAAAGGTGGGCAGGCAGGGCGGTGGGAGGGGGAAACGGGGCCCTTCCTCTGCTGTTTCAACCGGTTGCATTTATTTTTCATTCTTCCTTAATGAGGAAAGGCTACTAAGCCCCATTAAGTGGGGACCCAGCTATCTGGGGAGGGCAGCTTTTTAAGTTCGGCCTCTGCCCAGTGCTCCTAATTGCTCAATTCTGAGGTCCACGCTCCGTTTTCCCGCTTCCCCAGGCTGGAGCAGGCTGACCTCATCCTGGCCGTGCTGGATGCTTCTGACCTGGCCTCTCCGTCCAGCTGCAACTTCCTGGACACCGTTGTCATCCCTGCGGGAGCCGGGAGCCCAAATGGGCGCAGCCAGCGCCTCCTGCTGGTGCTGAATAAGTCGGACCTGCTGCCAGCTGGGGGCCCAGATCCCAGTGCTGACCTGCCCCCTTACCTGTTGCTGTCCTGCCTGACTGGCGAGGGGCTGGATGGCCTCCTGGAAGCGCTGAGGAAGGAGCTGGCTGCATTGTGAGCCCCCCTTGCCCGCTGGGCAACCTCCCTCTGTCCAAGTTCAGGGTCTGAGCCACTGGCTTTGGGCACGAACCTACCCTGCCAGCTCAGTTTTTGTATCTAAAAAATGGGTATGATTATCTCTTTGAATGTTGAGAGAGACCCCATCCTTTGTCCCTTCCAGGTGTGGGGACCCATCCACAGGCCCACCACTTCTGACACGGGCGAGGCACCAGCATCACCTCCAGGGCTGCCTGGATGCCCTTGGCCACTACAAGCAGGCGAAAGACTTAGCCCTGGCGGCCGAAGCACTTCGGGTCGCCCGAGGGCACCTGACCCGCATCACCGGCGGAGGGGGCACCGAGGAGATCCTGGATATCATCTTCCAAGACTTCTGCGTGGGCAAGTGAGGGGGCGGCCAAAGCTCAGACCCAGGCTGGGTGGACACCCAGAAGCCTTGAGGCATCTGGGAACAGCTTAGGCCAAGTGGGAGTCTCAGCCCCTGGGGGAAGAACTTGACCCCAAACGGTGAAGCCTCTGTGGCTGGTTGTGACCAAGCCACAGCTGTCCAGATTCCCTAGCAGGGACTTGCTGGGGGTTCAGGCCCAGGAGTGGGGCTGAATGGAGGTCTCTTTTGGCACCTGATGCTGGGGGACTAGGAGTGGAGGGTTGGGATGGAGGTCAGAGGGTCTCAGGGGTCTTTGTTTCATAGTTTTTAACTTATTTTGCAAATACCAAAGGAATATAAAAAACTCAGGTGATCCGGAAACATTTAAACACTCCCTCCCTGGGGTCACAGCTTAACTTGTATAATTCCAGAACTTTCTCTGCATGTTTGCATACTTGGGACTGCACCTATAAAGTATGTGGTATCTTGTATTTTGTACACAAATTGGTGTTTATTGCTCTGCAAGCTGTCATTCCTTTTTGTAGTATTAATCTTGCAACTTTGCTTCTTTTTTTTAATTTTTAAATTTTATTTTATTCTTTTATAAGTTTATTTATTTATTTATATTTTTGGCTACATTGGGTCTTCGTTGCTGCATGCAGGCTTTCTCTAGTTGCGGCAAGCAGGGGCTACTCTTCGTTGTGGTGCACGGGCTTCTCATCGTGGTGGCTTCTCTTGTTGCGGAGCATGGGCTCTAGGCGCGTGGGCTTCAGTAGTTGTGGTGCACAGGCTCTAGAGCACAGGCTCAGTAGTTGTGGCGCATGGGCTTAGTTGCTCCGCGGCATGTGGGTTCTTCCCAGAGTGGGGCTTGAACCCGTGTCCCCTGCATTGGCAGGCGGATTCTTAACCACTGCGCCACCAGGGAAGCCCTTAATTTTTATTTATTTATTTATGTATGTATTTATTTTCTTTTTGGCTGTGCCACATGGCATGTGGGGTCTTAGTTCCCCGACCAGGGATCGAACCCGCGCCCCCTGCATTGGAAGCACGGAGTCTTAACCACCGGACTGCCTGGGAAGTCCCGAAACTTTGCTTCTTTTATCTTCTTTTATCTACTTCCTTTTCATGCTTAGTCATTCATTCAGTGATTCATTCACTCATTCAGTGAATATTTATCCAGCACCTACTATGTGTTAGAACCGTACACATCATTTGATGGGGTCTTCGTAACAGCACAATGCAGTGGGTATTTTGTTACAGTTTTATAGGTGAGGAAACAGGTTCAGAGAAGTAGTTAGTTGCTGGAGGTCCCCAGCTTTGGGATTTGCACATAGGTCTGTTCAAGTTCAATTTGAGTTCACTGCAGGCCTTCTGGGCAACAGGCCGTGTGTAGGGGGCTGGGATCATTGAGGGGAATAAGCAGACATAAATCCTGCCCTTGTTACAGAAGAGACACAGTTCCTTTCGGTGAGGCCTGATGGCTGCTGGGCAAACTTACAATGAGGAAGCCTGACCTGGTCAGGGGTGGACATAAGGGCAGGCTGCCCTGCAGAGGTGGCATCTGCACCGACATCTGAAAGGTGAGAAGAAGGAAACCAGATGGGAGAGGCTAGCAAGAGCATCCCAGGCGGAGGGCACGGCACGTGCAAAGGCCCTGAGGTGGGAGCATCACGGTGTGTTCGAGGGACAGCAAGGTGGCTAGTGTGGCTGGAAGTAGAGTGATGAGGGCTAGAGAGGAGGGAGAAGACGTCCAGGAGGAGAGGAAGATCCTGATAGCGAGGCCTTTGATTCCAAGGCTTATGGGTGACCTGATGTGGTGGTGATGAACCAGCAGAGGGCGCTTTGCTCTAACAAAGAAGGTGCCTGGCAGTCCTCCAGGGAAGCTCCGGGACCTTAGGCTTCCACACCCACCTGGTGGCATATGAACGGTTAACTCCCCTTTTGCCAGAGGTGGACATGGAGTCTCAAGTAGGGTCAGGATCTTTTCCAGAATCAGAAAAAAATCACCTCCAGTAGTTGAAGATACAAACTCGGTTTCAGGGGACACGTGAGCAGAGGCTGGGAGGTGTCCAGGGCCTACCACCCAACTAAAGGGACCTCCGACCCCGTTTCTTCATGACTTCATTGCAATATGTCACAGTCTGTTGATTTGTCTGCTTGTTCGACAGCTGCTGCCCCCCAACCCCCACCATGAAAGGCTTCTGGAGGGAAAGGGTCACTCCATGAGTTTAGTGCATGGATATTACTATTATGTCCATTTTGCAGAAAGACAAGAAGAAGCAACAATCTGGGTCTAGAAGAGGTGGGTGCCCAGATGTCCTCCGTGTGGGCAGGGCCTGGAGGGCTCCCAGGAGGGGTGAGTGGGGTCTGGGTGGGGGAGATGCTTTTGGGGAAGGATGCCTGGGCCCTGGCACACAGCTGGACAGAGGTCCTTGGCTACGGTCCCTTTTTTCCAAGAAGGGAGAGGCGGTTTGTGGGAAGCAGCCATGGGGGTTATTTATAGAGGTCACAGGAAATCCCCAAAGAGTCAGAACCTCACCCAGCGGCTGGACCACAGGGTCTGCCAATTACTCCCTGACTGGTACTCAACCCCTACCTGACTCCCCGCGGGGCGGGGGTGGAGATGGGGAGGACACCAGCCTGGAGAAGTCAGAGCTACAGGGTCAGGGCTGGGAAGAGGGAAGGATGGGGCCCAAGAGGTACCCAGAGGGAGCAAGAACTATGCCTGGAGCATCTAGGGGGGCTGCCTGGAGGAGAGATCTCTAGGGCTGGGCCTTGGGGGAAGAAGAATTTGCAGGCAAGAAAAAGGCATTCTAGTCTGAGGGCACAACACAAAAGTCACTGAGTAGTCAAAGAGTCAAAGGTCCAGGACAGCTGGAGGCAAAGGCGGCACTGTGTGTGAGGAGGGAGGGCACAAGAGAGCTGAGGAACTGGGCTTTGTTCCCAGGGTAATGAGGAGCCATGGAGGGTATGTGAGCGGGAGAGGCACATACCCTCATGGTCAGATCCCATGACGAATAGATCGGGTGTGGGGGCTGATTAGAAGGATGATATTGGGATGCTCTGAATGGGAGAGACCAACCAAGAATCAGAGACCTGCGCCCATGGGTCCAGAGAGTTAAGGATGGTGATGATGATGATTCTGGACGCACCGCACTGCTTGCGGGATCTTAGTTCCCCGATGAGAGATCGCACCCTTGCCCGCTGCAGTGGAAGCACGTCATCTTAACCACTGGACGGCCAGGGAGGCCCCTAGGGTGATTATTATTACACTTATTTCTAGGTGAGTAAATGGAGGCTGAGATGGACTGAGCCAAGATTTGAATGCAGGAATGTCAGAGTCTGGAAGCCAAACTCAGGTGTCCCACGGTTGCTTGGGGTTGGCTGCTGTCGGCATCCTCCCCAGGACTCCAGGCTGCTCAGGCAGTAGGCTCAGGGTCAGGGACGTCCCTGCTTCCTTGGGGCCTCCAGACTGGCCCGTCTGGGCGGCCAGGCCTGGCTGACCCTCCTGCCCTTGCTTGGCGGGGCCCCAGCCGAGTGTTTCCTGCAGCGGCCCGTCTCTCGCCCGGGTTCCTGTATCCAGGAAATATCGCTCCTTTGTCCCTCCTGACTAGCCTGCCCTAAGTGTGGCGTTGCCAGCCTCGGCTCCTCGTGATTCATCCCCTCCCTGTCCAAGGTCCCAGGGGATGGGCTGGGAGGGAATCAAAGTGGAGAGACAGACAAGCTGAGATTCTAGACCACAATTTTTTTTTTTTTTTTTTTTGCGATACGCGGGCCTCTCACTGCTGTGGCCTCTCCCGTTGCGGAGCACAGGCTCCGGACGCGCAGGCCCAGCGGCCATGGCTCACGGGCCCAGCCGCTCCGCGGCATGTGGGATCTTCCCGGACCGGGGCACGAACCTATGTCCCCTGCATCGGCAGGCGGACTCTCAACCACTGCGCCACCAGGGAAGCCCTTGACCACAATTTTTAGGCCATTTGCCACCAATGGCCATTTGCTTTGTTTCCTGGAGTTTTCACTTCTCGGGGATAAAGTCCCAGGAATGGGATTGCTGAGCCGAAGGATTTGTATGTCTTCACTTTTCTTTTTTTGGTCACGCCACACAGCTTGCGGGATCTTAGTTGCCCGACCAGGGATTGAACCCGGGCTCTGGTCAGTGAAAGGGCAGAGTCCTACCCACTGGACTACCAGGGAATTCCCTGTCTTCATTTTTATTAAATATCATCAAACTAATTCCAGAAGGGCCAGGATGAGATGTGCATTTCTACCAGTCCTGTAGGAAAATGCCCTTTTCTCTACATCTTCACCAGCAGTCGGTATTATAGCTTTTTAACACTTTTTCCCCCAGTCTGTTGGGTATGTTGTGATGTCCCTGTGTTCCTCTAATGTGCAAAATTTCCCCGGCTTCCTGCTAATTTAGTGATCAGTCAGTTGAAGTGCTCCCTAATTGGACACTGGTGCCCTTTCTAACATCCCATCTTCCCACCAAAAAACCTCAAACAAAACAAATGCCTGGGACTTTTGTGATATTGTTCTGGAATCATTTTGGTGAGGAGGAGTTACTGCAAAACAGGCTGTGGTACCTCAGTAATTGTTGTCTGTACCTGGGGGAATCTCTGCAAACCTATCAAAAACAAAAGCTACAAATAGATAATCTGCTTTTTCAGAAACCGCTTTTTATTTGTATTTATTTAAGAAACTGCTTTTTAAATATATGCTTTTTAAAAAAATAGGAAAAAAAGCTGCTATTTTAAACAAACACTAAATTGACAACAATGCTGTCACAATGTGGGGTTTTGTAGGCATTTCATGAAACCCTTATTGACTATGATTTTGCCATTTCTCTTCACATATGGAGATGCCTACCGCTTGGGGGAAGCTGGTGTCTACTCACGTTTGCTCCGGGTTGAAGGGTCTTCTGACCTGGGGACACTGGCGATGGGATTCTTCAGCTTTCATCTTATTCCTAGTTTTTTTTTCTCACTCAGAGCCTGATGGTACCTTTTCAAAGCAGAAATCATGACTCTGGAGTCTTTGAAGGGATTTGATAACATTTATTTAGTGCCACTAACATTTATATGGGTCACAGGCAGGGCTGGATATGGAGGGGAGAGAGAGTGAAGGGGCAGCACCCTCGTGGGCTCTGAGGGGTCCCCTGGACCAGATGCTCCCTCTCTCGGGGGCCTGGAAACTCTCAGGGGAGGACGAAGGTGAATGTCTTCCTGTTCTCACTCCCCCAGACCTGGAGCGCTAAGATGCTCCAGCTGAGTGTGGGATGCTGTGGGTGCCTTGACCCGCGTGCACAAAGGGATGTGATTCTGGGCAAGGGCTGGGCAGAAAGTGCGTGTGTGATGGCGCCGTGTATCTCTGTGATGTCATTGCCTTGTCTCTGTGTGACGTCACCACCATGTCTGTGTGATTGATGTCACTGCATCTGTGACGTCGTCCCGGCATCTAGGGGGTGAGGGATTGTGTGGTGCGGAGAGAGTGTTAGGGGGTGTGGGTGCGGTGTGGCGGAGGATGAGCAGAGGACGCAGGCCAAGGGCGCCCCCTTTGTCGTGCGTGCGTTATCTGACTCCACCCTGGCTGTGTCCCTCGCCGTGGGCGTCTCGCTGCACCTAGTCTCCAGACCGGTGAGTCGGGGCCACCCCTCGGTCCTCGGGGCCTAGAGCCTCCTCAGCCACTGGGGCAGGAAGGAGATGGGAATACAATAGTCAGACAGACAGACGGCAGGACAAACCTCGCCTGGGCCTGCCTCTTCCCCTGGGCCCCTTCTTGTTCCCAAGAACCCTAGGGCTCCTGCCGGTTTCAACCTGCCCTTAGACTTCGCCTTGTTGAACCTCTGTGGGACAGGTGGGACTGAGATGTGTGCCTATCCATTATATAGACTGAGGTTCAGAGGGGCCGCCTCCTGCGCTCCAGGCCTCTGTTGCAGTCTGTCTGACTCTCTCCCCTTTGCTCCCTAAGGCCCTGGGGATCCTGGGTGTTTGCCCAAAGTCCCCGGCCCCCCGTCCCCCAGGCAGGGCCTCAGTTTCCCTTTTGGTCTACACAGAACTGACCTAGACCTGGCCCCTCACTCATTCCCAGGAGGGTTTTTCTAATGAGCCTGCCCCTACTCACATGCTCCCATGGCTCCCCAGCGCCCTTGGGACAAAGCCAGATCTTCTGTATCTGGCATTCAAGGCTCCACCCACTGTGCCTCCACCAGGCCTCCCCACTGGGGAATCAAAACCTGACAAAGTACCCCCCAGATTCTCAGAGCCATCACTTCACTTCCGCCCCTCCCCCTTGCCTTTGCAGGAGCCATCCCGCTGTCTGGGATGCCCCTCCCCCTCCTAGGCCTGCCAAAGGTTCTCACGAGGGGTCAGAGGTTGGCTCAGAGGCTGTTTCCTGATGGGGGAGGTGGGGGCCTCTGCCAAGTCCTGCTTCCGCTGGCCCCCTCCCTTCCTTCCCTGGCTCTTCCCTGGGGCCCCCGCAGCCTCACGTTCCTTGGCTGGCTCTGGTGCCCCCCTTCCCAGCTCCAGGCTCTGTCCTCTACCAGGATTTACAGGCTCCAAGGCAGCCCCGACAGACATCCTTTAACTCCTGCTCACCAGCCTGCAAGGGAGGGTCATCCCTGGCCATTTTCAGAGACTGGGGCTCCTAAACCCCATCGCTCATCTGGACCAGCACAGTCGCCTTCACCCCTGTCTCAGGTTCCCACCTTCACCCTCCACAACAGCGACCAGAATGAGCCTGTGAACACCTGAGTCGGGTCACATCCTCTGCTGTTCACAGCCTTCCCAGGGCTCCCAAAGTCCTCACTGCAGCCCCAAGGCCCTGCCTGATTTATCCTGACCTCACCTCCTCCCACTCTCCCCTCGATCACTCAGCTCCAGCCACACCAGCTGCCTCACTCAAACTCACCGGGCATGGATGGTCCTGCCTCAGGGCCTTTGCACGGGCTGCGCTCACTGCCTGGTGCACCCTTCTGAGAATCCCCTCATGGCTCCTCCCTCATCTTTAGTTCTCTGCTCAAATGTCACCTCCTCAGTGAAGCCTGCCCTGGCCCCGCCCCCACCCCACCCCCGCGGAAAAGTCCAACCTCCTCAAGCTTCCTCATCCCTTTTCTGTTTCACTCATCACCAAGGGTCCCTATCATGGCTCCCTCATCTGGTTTGTCATCCACCTCCCCCACTAGACTGTCAGCCGCTCGAGGGTGGGGATTTGGATTTCTGTGCCTTATTCCTCCCTGTGTCCTCAGCACCCAGCAGCTGCTCAGGAAATATGGGTTGAAAGAAAAAACAAACGGTCATAGTGATGGCAGTGAACTTGAATCGACACTCACTGTGTGCTCGGCTCAGAGCCAGGGCTGAGCTCCCATCTTCAACCTTCCACATTGTGACTCGTGCCATCTCCAGCCACGTAGCCGCTACACCAATATTCACTTAATATTTGTCTTCACCTCCATTGTGTTGTGTTTTTTTAATTTAAATAAAGTGATCTCCAAAGGATACTCAGTCTTACCAAGTAAAGGAAAGCTGGTGCATTTGCCATTAATAGAAAACCACTTAAAAATGTTCAATGAAGGGACTTCCCTGGTGGTCCAGCGGATAAGACTCCGCGCTCCCAATGCAGGGGACACGGGTTTGATCCCTGATCAGGGAACTAAGGTCCCACATCCCACATGCCACACGGCGCGGGCAAAAAAAAAAAAAAAAAAAAAAAAAAATGTTCAATGAAAAAGCAAGACCATGTTCTCAAGTGCGGCTGACGCCGGAGCCTGGGTCTGCCCTCCCTCTGTGAATATGGGAGAACTGCAAGGGTCTGGGAGGCATTAGGGTGAGTTAGCAGCAGCGCAGACTTTCTCGAGGCCCGGAAGGAATGAGTGGAAAAGGAATCAACAGTCCCCATCATGGGGTGGGTGATTTGATGCGGGGCCTCGGATCTGGTCCCCTGTTGGGTGCATATAAAATTTGGACGTTACGATTCAGTCACTCACTGGCTGTCCACTGAGTGCCTGGCCGAGCTGGGGCTCAAAACCGGAGCCGAAGACCCCAGCCTGCTCATGCCCGGCCCCTCTCTCAGAGGAAGGCAAATCAAGGCGGGAGCCCATGGACCAGAAGCCCTTCCTGTGACACTGCAGAGAGAAGCAGGAGGGGCACAGGCTTAAGTACACATTGTTTCCTCTGTGGCGGTGGGCGGGGTGGGGGGGACGTCATTTGGGGTAAACAATGTCAAGAGCTTCCCCATCCTCAGCTGCGACCGGGACAGGCTTGGACTGGGTGCCTGGCTCCATCCCTGACTTGCTGACGCATGACCCCGGGCTGATCACTTCCCTGGGGCCTCAGTTCCCTCCTCTGAGAAATGGGGATAATAATAGAACCTCCTTCCTTGCCATGATGGCTTCAGGCCAAGATGGAGAGAGGAAAACTGTTTGCTCAGAGCAGGGTCTTCTCCCTACCCCCTTGCTTCCCTCTCTGCAGGCTGCCCGAGGCTGAGGGATTTCTCCCAGGCAGAGCTATCCAGAGCGAGGGGACCCAGTTCCGTAAGGGGGTGAGCTCCCCGTCAGAGGGAGTATGTAAGAAGAGGCATAGTGAAGATGGAGCTGGGTGCGGAGGACCGTGGGGAGTTAATGACAGACGTTTGGAAATCTTTTTGGCCCCAAGGGCTTTGTTTAGCACCCTGGGGCTGAAATAGACCTCGCTTCACCATAGCCTGGTGGCAAAACTGATGCTACAGGCTTTGGGATCAGAGGGGTCTGACAAAAATCCCACATACCTCCTTGAACCTCAGGTCCTAAACTGCAAATGGGCTGCCCATCCTAGGTCAGCAGTGTGGTCCTGAACAGGGTAGGGGGTGGGGGGTTGGGGGGGGGTAAGAGTGACCCTGGAGGGAGCACAGGGTGTTCTTGGAGCTGTGGTCTGAGTCACCTTCCCCGTGACGCACAGGGTGTCGTCCAAGAGATGACCAGGCCCTGGGAGGCAGTGAGGGGGTCAAAGGCATGGAGCCATCACCTGAACATGTGCCAGGCACCCTTGATGCTCCCCACTGAGGCTCTGGGTTCCTTGCTCCTCCAGCCATGTGTGGACAGCACTTGACGGCTGGCAAAGCATTTGCATGCCTTTGATTTCAGAGACCCCCCTTTTTTTTTTTTTTTTTTTTTTTTGGGGTATGTGGGCCTCTCACTGTTGTGGCCTCTCCCGTTGCGGAGCACAGGCTCCGGACGCGCAGGCTCAGCGGCCATAGCTCATGGGCCCAGCCGTTCCGCGGCATGTGGGATCTTCCCGGACCGGGGCACGAACTCACGTCCCCTGCATCGTCAGGCGGGCTCTCAACCACTGTGCCACCAGGAAAGCCCAGAGACCCTCATTTTTATAGAAGTAGAAAGTGCAGCTCAGAAGGGTGGAGTGAGAGGCCCAGGGTCACTCTCGGACACTGCTCTCCCTCTTCCCCTTCCTCGGCTCTGTTCACTTCTGCCACCCTAGTCCGTCCACAGGGCCTTTGCCCTGGCTGTTCTTGCCACCTGGAGCACTGTTCCCCTTGCCTTCCCCCAGGCCAGCTCTTGTCTAGCCTCCAGCTCAAAGGTCCCTTCCTCATCCAGGCCCTCCCTTTCCTGTCTGGAGTCTGATCACCTAGGTTCATGTCCCAGCTCTGGCTGTGTTGCCTGGGGCACGATGCACACCCTCTCTGTGCCTCATTTGCTTCATCCAGAAAGTGGGGATAACAGTAGCTCACCCACGGATTAGGATTCTGAGGATTAAATGAGTTAATTGGGCAGAGAGCTTAGGACTGTGCCAAGATCACGGTAAGCATCCGATCGTGGCAGGTTCTTGTTCACCCTGCCTCCTTCATTGTCTCTTTGGCCCACTACTCGGGAGTTTCATGAATGGAACTGTGTGTGTCTTGGTCACTGCTGTATCCCCTGGGTCCAGCATAGGGCCTGGTATACAGCAAGTGCTCGATTAAGGAAGCAACAAGTGTGATGCGAGTCTCCCTCCACCCCAGTCCTGTACCCAGCCTCATCCAAAGCCTGAGACTGAACTGTCTCAGCCTGTCCAGAGCCTCACCTAGCTGATGCTAAGACACTGCTGGCAGGGGGTCGCTGGGACTCCAGGATCCTCCTCTTGAATTCCTCCAGCCCAGCTGGGTCTGCCAAGAGAGGGAGGGGTCAGCCCCGACCTAATGCCTTAGTAACCATCCCCCCAGGGTCAGGGAATGGGCTGGCAACCCAGGATCCAAGGTGGAATCCGCCCCCCTCTCCTGGCTCTGCCCTCTGTCACTCACCAATGGGCGGGGGATTGGGGGCAGGGCCTGCAGGTCTTGGCACTGGTATTGACTGCGACTGTGGGAAGAAGGGTGAAAGGAGGTTGGTGGAGGCCAGGGATCCCAAACACGAGTCCCAGGGAGTTTCCTGCCTCTCCACACCCTTGGAGACCTGAGTTCCTTCCAGGGCAGAGAAAACAGACAGATACCCATGGAGAAGGACACGTGATGATGGATACATAACCACCTGTAGACACCTGCCTTCAAATGATCGGGGACTGCAGGGACCGGCTTCCCTTGGCAGCCCCCGGAGACCCCACTCTGCAGGGGTCCTGCCACGGTCTCCATTACAGCCTTGGTGCCAGCCTGACTCCAATCCAAGACCCCATTGGAGTCCATCCACCCAACCCAGCCCCGCTCCAGACTGAAGCTGACCCACTCTGTAAACCAACTGGCCCTCGATCCTCAATGCCATCCCTTGAAGGACCCTGAGACGATCTTTCCAAACCTGAAATCCAAAACCAGTTCTGAACTCAGTCACCTAAAATCAGATCCCAACCTGAAAACAGACCCTCCCTTAGAATCAAAGCCTGACCTTAACCCAGTCCCAATGACAAACCTGATCTGATCATAACTTTACATCTAACTCTGACCATAGCCCATCCCCTAGACCCAGCCGCTATGAAAAATCTACCCCCCCCACCCCCATTCCCTCAGCGCCAGCCCGGCACTCCACTACAGCCACCCATAAATACCTTCCCAATACCACGCTCAACCCCAGCTCAACCTCAGACCTCAGCCTCCACCTGAGTTAGAACCCCAGCCCAGCCTCAGCCCAAGATCAACGTCCACCCGGCTTCTACTCTAGACCCAGTCTTGACCTGCACTCGAAGCCCAGGCTCACCTAATCCTTCACGTCGAATATATCCTAACACCAGCCACCCTAAATGCAGCCCAATCTCAACTCCTAGCCCACGGTCAATGCCAATTCCAATCTTAATGCCCATGAAGTTCTGAATCCGCCCTTGGCCCCAAACTTCTAATCGTCTCTAGGCCCACCAACCACCTACACCCGCCTGAGCTTCCACTCCAGCCTCAACTGAATGCAATCCCAAACCCCCTGAAACCCTAGATTCGCTCTTCCCCAAATCCTTGATCCAAGAGCCACCCTGCATGTGACCCCTGACCCAACTTTTAACCTTTCCTCACAATCCAAACTCCAAACTCAACCTAATTCTAAGACTAATGAAATCTTACGTGGAACCCTAACCTTAACCCAAATCAACTCTAGACACAGGAGTCACCAAGAACCCACCTTGACCCAACTCTAACCACAAATTTACAGTCCACGTGAAGCCTTTCTCTAGACCTGCCTTAACCCTCACCCTAACCCCAGTATCACTTCCAGTCCTTAACCTGGTGCCCCCTGATCCTTCAACTCAACTCAAACCCATCCCAACCCTGACACCGACACTGGATGAGTCCCTAATCCTAAACTTAAGCCAATTTTGAGGCCCACCTGCCTTCCTAAACTCAACCCCAGTCCTTAACCCTTTCTTAATGTCATTCCCAATCCAAACTCCACCCCAAACCTAATGCCAATAAAATCCCTACGTTAATACATAACCACAGTCCTAAAGCATTAGACGCACAGTCACCCATGTCTGATCTCAGCCTCAAGCCTAAATCCACCCTCAGTGTCTCAGCTCACCCCAACCCCAAAGCAGCCACAATTCTAGATTTGCCCCTCACTCAACCCTGGACCTGACAGCCACCCGACCTCCAACTCCAGTCTTAACCCGACACCTTTTCTCAATGCTGATCCCCATTCCGAGCTCTGCCTCAATCATGACATCAGTGAAACCAGTGAAATTCTCAAGTGAGTCTAAGTAACCCAACCTAGACTGGGAAGCCAACCTCCACACCAAGAAAAAAAAAAAAAAGTTCAAACCCAACTTCAACATCACCATCAGCTTGGCCTCCAGACCCACCCCGAATGCAACCTGAAGCCAGGGACCTCTGGCCCACCTTCGCCTTGATGCAGGTGTCCAGGGCCGAGTTGCTGACAGCCAGCTGTATCTTGAGCTGCTCAGCCTCCCGCTTCTTCTCCTCCAACTCCTTGGCCAGGTTGTCACGCTCCTTCCGCAGCACTGCTTTCTCCTCCAGGGCCAGCTGGGTCTGCCGGGCACATTCAGCCTGGAGCTTGGCCTCCCGGGCCTGGGCCTCCTTCCCCACCTTCTCCTTGGCCTCCTGACTGGCGCGCAGACCCTGTTCGGCCTCCAGCTTCTGGCGCTGGAGGTCCGAGTTCTCACGGGTCACACGCTCGATGCCAGCCCGCAAGCTCCGGGCCAGCTCCTCCACCTTGGAGCTCATGAGGGTGGGCATGTGGTCGCAGGTTCTCCGGATGGAGGGCAGTTCCGAGCCAAGGGGATGGAACATACTGTAGCCCAGGCTTTCAAGGGAGCGCGGGATGATGGAGTCCCTCCAGAGGTTGCGCAGCTCGATCTCAAACTTGTCCTTGTCCAGCGGGAGGCAGAGGGCCTGCACCTTCTGCAGACGGTCCTCGGCCAGCTGTCGCTCCTGCCGCTGCTGCGCCTGGGCTTTGCTGCACTCGGCCAGCTGTTCCTCCATCGCTCGCTTGCCCAACGCCAGATTGTCCTTGTCTTTGGTACATACCACCTTCTCCTTTGCCAGCTCCACCTCCAGTGTCTTGGCTTTCTGGTTCAGTGTGAGGGCCAAAGCTAAGGGTATAGGACCATAAGAGTCAGGAAGGTTGGGGGCTGCCAAGAGACTGGGTGGGGAGTCAGCTACCCTGCTCTCCACTGTCCATAATTGTAACCCTAACCCTAACCCACTCACCATCGCAGCTCTTGTTACTTTCTTTGAGTTGTTCTTGGCATTGTTTCTCACTCAAGATGATGGCAGCCATGTACCGCTGGTTGTTCATGTAGATCACCTGTCCGGATGTGACACAGGACAGAGCTCAGTGTCCGGCTCCTGTGGGACCCCCTGCCCCCGGCGCTGCCCAGATTCTCAGGGCTGGGGCCTCAGATCCAGCACCCAGGTGGTCTGTGTTGGCATAGTTCACAAGGACATGGCTTCTCTACAGGGGATGCTGGTCTGATCTTCAAAAGTTGTTATGATTATAGACAATGGAATACTACTCAGCCATAAAAAAGAATGACATTTTGCCACTTGCAGCCACGTGGATGGACCTGGAGGGCATTATGCTAAGTGAAATAAGTTAGACAGAGAAAGACAAATATCGTATGATATCACTTATATGTGGAATCTAAAAAATACAACAAACTAGTGAATATAACAAAACAGAAGCAGACTCACAGATAAAGAACAAACTAGTGGTTACCAGTGGGGAGAGGGAAGAGGGGAGGGGGAATATAGGGGTAGGAAATTTAAAAAAGGGTATTATGGGATTGTATGAAATCATGTGTGTGAAACTTTTGAAAACTGTAAAGCACTATAGAATTTAAAGGATCTTCCATTCATTCAATTAAAAAAAAAGTTAAAAGAAACCCCACCTGGACTTCCCTGGTGGTGCAATGGTCAAGAATCTGACTGCCAATGCAGGGGACATGGGTTCGATTCCTGGTCTGGGAAGATCCCACATACCGTGGAGCAACTAAGCCTGTGCGCCACAACTACTGAGCCTGTGCTCTAGAGCCCAAGAGCCACAACTACTGAGCCCACGTGCCACAACTACTGAAGCCCGTGCGCCTAGAGCCCGTGCTCCACAACAAGAGAAGCCACCGCAATAAGAAGTCCGCACACTGCAACGAAGAGTAGCCCCCGCTGGCCGCAACTAGAGAAAAGCCCGCGCGCAGCAATGAAGATCCAACGCAGCCAAAATAAATAAATTAAAAAAAAAAAAACCCACCTCTTTCCCTAGGCATTTTAGTCAACCAAGATAAAAAAAAAGTTATGATTAATACTATTTGGCAATAAAAAGGAACAAAGCACTGATATATTCTACAACTTGAATGAACCTTGAAAACATTTACGGCCAATTAATAACGGATTTTGGCTGTGCTGTGTGGCTTGGGGGAATCTTAATTCTCCAACCAGGGATTGAACCTGTGCCCTCAGCAGTGAAAGCGCTGAGTCCCAACCACTGGACCGCCAGGGAATTCCCCAAAAAACAGATTTTTTTTTTTTTTTGACAAGGATGCTGTTATGGGCTGGATTGTGTCCCCCACCCCAAATTCCCATGTTGAAGCCCTGATTCTCAGGACCTCAGAACGTAAATGTATTTGGAGACAGGGTCTTTAAAGAGGCAGTTAAGTTAAGATGAAGTCATTAGGGTGGGTCCTTGTAAGAGGAAATCTGGACACCCAGACATGCACAGAGGGAACGTGATGTGAAGACACAGGGAGAAGACAGCCATCAACAGGCCAAGGAGAGAGACATGGAACAGATCCTGATGGGCCTGGGAAGGAAAGAATTCCGCCAACATCTTGAACGTGTGCTTGTGCGAAAATAAAGTTTCTGTTATTTAAGCCACCTGATTTGTGGTACTGTAAGACAGGCCTAGCAAACTAATACAGATGCCAAGATCGTTTCATGGGAAAGAAGATTCTCTTCAACAAATGGTGCTGGCACAACTGGACAACCACATACTAAGGAATGAATTTGGACCCCTACCTCACACCATATACAAAAATTAGCTCAAGATGGGTCCAAGACCTAAATGTAAGGGCTTAAGCTATAAAACTCCTTAGAAGAAAACAGGTGTTAACTCTGCATGACTTTGGATTTGGCAACGGTTTCTTAGATATGATACCAAAAGCACAAGCAACAGAAGAAAAAGCAGATAAATTGGACTTAAAAACTTTTGTGCATGAAAGGACAACATTAAGAAAGGGAAAAAAACAACCCGTAGATGGGAAAATATTTGCAAATCGTGTGTCTGATGATGAGAATAGTAACCAGAATATATAAAAGTAAACTCTTAGCAATTAATAATAAAAAACAACCCAATTGAAAACTAGGCAAAGCATCTGAACAGACATTTCTCCAGAGAAGATATATAAAAGGTCAACCAGCACATCAAAAGATGTTCATCGTCTTCAGTCATCAGGAAATGCAAATGAAAACCATGATGAGATATCACCTCACAACCATTAGGATGGCTATAAATAAAACAAAAAACAAGAATGGGCAAGTGTTGGTAAGGATGTGGAGAGACAGAATTCACAGGCAGTACTGATGGGAATGTAAAAATGGTGGCGCCACAGTGGAAAGCAGCCTGGCAAGTTTTTCTAAAAGTTAAACATAGAATTACGCTATGACCCAGCAATTCCACTCCTAGGTATATATACCCAAGAGCAATGGAAGCATATGTTCACACTAAAACCTGCACACAGATATTCACAGCAGTAGCGAAAAGGTAGAAACAGCCCAAGTGTTTCATCCACAGATGAATGGATAAAACGTGATCCATCCATACAGTGGAATATTATTCGACTATCAAAAGGAACGAAGCATTGACACACGCTACAATGGGGATGAACCTTGAAAACATCATGCTGAGGGTGAGAACCCAGACACAAAAGGGCATAGAGTGCAGGATTCCATTTAAAGGAAATCTCTGGAGTAAGTAAATCCATAGAAACATACAGCAGATTTGTGTTTGTCAGAGGCTGGGTGAGGGGGAAGGGGAAGTGACTGCTGGTGGCGTTTCTCTTGGGGGTGATGAAAATGTTCTAAACTGAATTGTGCTGACGGTTGCCCAACTCTGTGAATGTACTAAAAATCATTGTTATGTACACATTTTTCTTTCATCTACACTTTTTTTTAAAATTATATACACTTAATGATTACTATTCTTTTTGGCCGCACCGCACGGCATGCAGGATCTTAGTTCCCGGACCAGGGATCGAACCCGTGTCCCCTGCAGTGTCCCCTGCGGTGGAAGTGTGAGTCACAACGCTGGACCGCCAGGTAAGTCCCCGTTATGTACGCTTGAAATGGGCCAGTTGTATGGCATGTGAATTACATTTTAACTTTATAACGTTTTTTATGTCTTTAAAACTTTGGAACAGAACGCTCTGCAGAAATATAACAAGGAAAGGTATGGAGGGTGAAGAGGGTGTGCCTTTCTGTCACTTTTTGTCCTTACTCCTTTGGAAGCTGGCCCTGTCCTAATGACCTGGGCATGGGGGAGGACAGAAATAGCTCTGGAAGCTCCAGTGACGTCTGTTTTCAAAAGCCTTAACTACAGAAAGGGAAGATCTCAGGGTACGAGTTGGTTCCAAAGATGAAGTGCGAAAGAGGTTTTCTTCCAGTTGGAGGAAATAGCTCCCAAAAATACAGAAGTATTTTTCTGCACAGGTTCCCAGATGTCAAGATGATGAGAAGAATATTTACTTAGATCTAGTGCAATCCGACAATACAAAAAAAAGTATCTTCTCTTGTTAAGGAGTGTTCAGGTACATCTTTATGAAGTAACTCAGGAGTCTCTCCCTCACTTTCCTGTAGCCATGGCTGCCCTGGACTCAGAGGGAGAGAACTAATTGATTAGTGAACAAGTATAAACAGTCTGAAGGGTTTTCTGGAATATTTGTTAGGACATAAAGCAAGGAAGCTCTCAAAGACTAATGGAGTTCCACCAAAAGACACAGGAGCCAGATTGAGGGTGTTCCTACGGCCTATTTCAGGATAATTTGACCATCAAAAAGATTATTACAAATGCTGGATAAAGAAAAATCCATGACAAAAAAAATCTCTCCCGCATGCGTCCTGGGTGGAGGTGCTTCCTTGACCCAGGCAGAGTGGGGCATACCCTAAGAAAAACACACTGAGTTAATTTCCCCTTTCTCTCCCAGGCTCTCAGAGCCAGAAATGCAACTGCATTTGCAGAGAATTTAAGAAAAAAATCCGTCTCATAGCACCACCAGGATCAGGGAAAGATCAAAATTCATACTTGGTACCATCAGACATGTGGGGCTGCCGTGGCAGGGGTGGGGCTACTCTCCAGCATCAGTGCCCGCTTCCTGGGGGGGTCCTTGGAGAAAACCCTGAGGGGCTCCAGGACAGAGGAATTTGTCAACTTGTGTGTGGGGGGAAAGCTACGATTTTCAAAATTTAAAGTTGTAAAGAGGCAGATTCTTAGATTTCTAATATTCTACGATGGGGCCGTCCGGGATTCGGAGATGCGTGTGAATGTCTAAAACTTTATGATAAAAACAAAAAAAAACCCAAACCAAAAACAACAACAAAAAAGAGATTTCCCTGGAGGTCCAGTGGTTAAGGCCCTGCGCTTCCACTGCATGGGGCATGGGTTCCATCCCTGGTGGGGGAACTAAGATCCTGGCGCAGCATGGCCAAAAACGAAAAACAAAATCCAAAAAACAAAAGAATAAAACTTTATGATCCTGGGATTGCTAATGGCTCCTGGACCGGAAGACCATGCGTGTCCTGAAAGATTCAAAAGGGCCAGTTCCCGGGAACTGAGAAGTCTGAGGGAGCTGCCCTTGTCAGGAGTGGGGAGCATTTGAGGGGGTACATGGTCCAGCCCTGTGGTCTGAGGGGGGACTTGCCTCATTTGGGGGTCTGAGGGGGACTCACCTTTTTCTGAGGATCTAAGGGGGACTGGCCCTGTCCTGGGGGAGTGAGATGGGGAGACCTCACCCTTGCCTGGGCAGTTCTGAGGGGAGCTGTGCACATCCTTCCTGCCCAGTGGCAGGGGCTGGGTGGTCTGAAGCCCCAGTAAAGGCCTTTTCTTTCCACGGTCCCCTGCCCCAAACAGCCCAGACACCTCCTGTGGGAGAAAGAGAGCCTGCCCCTCTCCCCAACCCTTCCCTTCCCCTGCCCACCCCTTCTCTTACCCCATTCCAGCCAAAGCCTGAGGAGGCAACATCTCCTCAGTGTTCCCAGGAACGGGACCTCCTCAGAGGAATCGTGTATGTGTGAGAACATGGGGGATCTTGCTGAGTGCGTTTGACAGGAGTTGGGGGTACGAGGGGGGGATGACAGTCTCCACGAGACCCAGGGTTGCCCATTTCTGCTCCCTGCTGCCCCCCGTCCCCCAACAAGCCACCTCTTTTCTTAGGCCTCCATTTCCCCTCTGCAAAAGGGTTTGAAATCTTCTCCCTACCTCCTGGGACTCAACGAAGAGATAATATTTCCTAAGCGGACATCCAACCTCAGGCAAACCTGAACCATTCATACTAATTGCTAAGAATCCAACACTCTGAGCGCTTATTAAGCCCGCCCTTACTTGCAGCTAGTGTGTGCTGGTACGTTCCGGGCGCTTTATACACATTAAGCCATGGGCCTAGGTCTGACCACAGACCGGATGCCCAGTTCAACTTGAACTCCAGATAGACCACAAATCATATTTTAGTCTAAGTGTGTCCCAAGTATTGCATGAGATATACGGACAAAATACGTATTGCTTCTCTACACGGGCTCGGCACGCAAAATGTAGGGTCCGTGACTGTCCCTGTCTCATGAACGAGGAAAGTGAAACTCAGAGAGGTGAGGTGACCAGCCTGGGGTTCCCCGGGACGGGTGTCCGGCCTGTGGACTTACCCGGTCGGCCTGACACTGGCGGAAGCTGGCGTTGATTCGGTCCAGGTCGCGGCGGGCGTTTAGCAGCATCATCATGATGGCATCCTTGGCGCGGGAGGTGAGGTTGAGCTTCTCGGACAGGTTGGCCTGGGAGGCTGTGAGCCCCACCACCTGGCCGTAGAGGCCGTCAGCCCGGCGCTCGGTGGCCTGCAGGTTGGATTCGGTACTCACGTGCGCGTTGCCGTAGACCATAAAGAGGACAAGGCCCAGGATGATGAGGAATTGGATGAGCGAGACAAAGAGGAAAAAATAGCGCAGGTAGTACCAGCAGCCCCTCGGGCTGCCCCCTGCCCGTGAATAGGGTCCCCCGTGCTCCATCGCCGAGCCCATCTCCTCCCAGCTTCTGCCCGGTGCGCCGGCACCGCTCTGCTGGCTGGTCTGCTCTGGGTGGCGGCTTCTGCCCCTTCTAGACCTTGCCACGGCAGGGGGGAGGGGGGAAGTGTTTATATTACTCCTCTTAATACTTCCTCTGCCTGGCTCCTTCCTGGCCAGGAGGAAACGGGGGCTGTGGGTTATCACAACACTCCCACCCGGGCTGTGAAGGGAAGGGGGGAGGGCACCATGTCACGTCTGGGCCTCTCTGATTAACGCTGGGTGGGGCACCGGCGAGGGGACCAGGCGTTCTCGGCCTGCTGAGCCTCATTTTCCCCACCTGCCCTTGCTTTGTGCCCAGAGCTGGTCTCACCTGCCTGTGACCTCATGTCAACATCCCCATCGTGGGGAGGAGGATACCGAGACGAAGGGAGGAGAAAGCATCACCTGGGTGTCTCACTCTGGTCGTTCACAGAGCTGGACTCCCCTCCCCTCAGGGAGGGCTGGCTACAGATGTGTGCCCACCTTACATGGCAGTGATGATTACAGGAGCTAAATTGTGCAGAGCGCTTAGCTGAGGGCCAGGCACAGGGTAGGAGCTCAGTAATTGGCACAGGAAGGCCTCACAGAGGGCTGATGGGTGGATGGTGGTGGCGCGGGTTCCCCTAGCTGTCATCCCACCCAATGCCCGGCTCGTGTAGGCGCTTAGTAAGCACAGGCAGCAGTGAACCTGGGGCCAGGGTGAGCGTGAGTGAGGGGCTTCTCCTGTCTCGGTTTTCCCCTCTGTGAGATGAGGTGGGCACAGTACCAGGTCCCAGGGCCGGGGAGGGGGCTGGGAGAAATGATTTGCCATTGCTATTATTACTACCATTTCCTGCTGGAAACCTCATCTTGGGGCTCTGTGAGATGGTGAAGGGGAAGTGCCAGATAGAGGGGGTCAAGCTTCACTGTGGGTCACCCCCAGGTGGGCAAGGAAGGGGTTTCGGGACCAAGGAGCAAAGGATTCTGGGTATGCCCTCCTACATGTCCCCCCAGATCCAGGAGCTCCAGGGAAAACCCCTACGCTGGGTGATGCCAGGGCCTCACCAAGAGCCCCAGGCCTGGCGGTGAGGGGTCCTCAGTCTTGGGGAGACAGAGTGGGACACAGCCCCTAGCCCCATGGGGTCAAGGCTGACAGGATCCGAGGGGAACGGGGCAAGGGGATGGAAAGGAGGCTGGACCATGGGTGGGTGATGATAACACAGTTGCTGTCCACTGCCTGTGGGGGGCACAGCAGGCTGAAGGCGGTGGCATGGGGACCCAGCCCCCTATTAGCCAGGGTAGTGGAGTGGGGGGTAGTTGAGCGGGGAGGGGTCCTCCAGGGTGGTGTTCATCAAGGAGGTGGGAGTTGGGTCGGGATGGAGGAAGTTCCCAGGGATGGGCAGGAAACCCCTGTCTGACCTTTGGCCTTTGCAGCTACCCATTGATTCCTGATTCCGGACCCTTCCCAGCCACTACTGGGAGGGAGGAGGGTTGGGGGCTGCAAGTGGTGCCCAACCAGCTATTTCTCTGGGTTGGTCAGGCCCACCCAGAGTCCCGTGGAGCAGGGTGGGAGGAGGACATCTCCCATCTGCATTAATGGGGAGTCATGTAGGCAGAGTGAATACATGGTTTCAATGCAGGCCTCTGGAGTTAAGTTCTGGCTGGGCCACCTACCGCTGTGAGACCCGGGACAAGTGACTTCTCCTCCTTGAGCCTCAGTTTTCTCCTGTCTAAAGTGGAGGCAACAAAGCCAGTTGTGAGACACTTGTCACAGTGCCTGGCACACAGTTAACCTTAATAAAAGGTGGTAGTTTTTTAAGGTGGGGTTGGATCATCCACAGCCTCTGATGTGAGGCTGGGGAACTGAGACGCAGGGGAGGGACACTGTCCCAGCTGTTGTTGCCCTGGGCCTGTGGGATCACCAGGGGAAAGGGGGCATGACAGGTGTAGAGCCTGGGTGACAAGGGTCCAGTTGAGAACTCAGGCAAGGGGGCAGTGCTTAGGCCAATGCCAGGAGCTGTGACAGTCTTGGTATGAACTTAAGATCTTGGCTATCTTTCACTGTATATTGAAGATGTTGCATATACGTATGTATGAACATGATATCTGTTGTCAAGGGAAAAGAAAGGCAACATAAACTCCTGGAAAACCAAAAAGCCACTCTAGACCTGATGTGCTACAATTTTGAGCAGCTGCCACAGTGTAAGAACAAGAGTTTTCAACATACACACTAATGTCTTTTGTATCAAGCTCAAAAATAACATTCTTTTTGGCAATTTGATCTCACAACTTTGCTTTGTAATGTTTCTTTTTCCAATAATTTGTTTTAAAAGCTAGATTTTTTTTTTAAATGGAAAAGGTAATGATGAAACTTCCTCTTTTTGCTCAACATTATGACTTTGAGATTGTTGATTCCTTTTGACCGCTGTTTAGGTTTTCAGCACATACATTACCATAATAATTACCAATGGGCACTTAGACTGTTTCTAATTTTTTTGTTTCAGTGAACAAAATAAGACTTGATATCAAATCTCCACAAGTGAAATTGCTGGGTCCTAAAGCAATAACATTTTACATTTTGACAGCTGTCATCAATTTGTCCTCCAAAGAGGTTGTTTCCATTGACACTCCTGCCAGCAGAGTCTAAAATTTCTAAAAACAGACTCTCTGAACACGTTCTGCCTGAATTCCTGGCCAGAAAATTCCAGAGGGAGGAGGTGAGCAACTGGTCTTCGAATTCACATGAGGTCAAATGCATCGAATGATGTGAGCATTTGGTTTTTCCCTGAAAACCATTTGTCATAGTGACAGGAAATTTTGTGCGTGAATCTCTCTGAATTCCTTTGGAGGGACTTCGATTTTAATTATTGTTTTCTAAATTAAAAACAATCCATTTGGTTTCATTTGATTGTTTGGGCAGAGACGGGAAGACTGTCCTGAGGAAGTCAGCTCTGTGTCACTCTGAAGACCGACACTGAAGTTCTCAGGGAGACACGAGGTTTTTAAAAACTCTCACAGAACTTCAGGAAGGTTCTGGAGGAAGCGATATTTCTGGCGAAGAAAAATTTCAGCAAAGTTCAGAAAACCCTCCACTTTTATGCCAACGTGTTTGGGTTTTGGTTAAATGCAAAGGAAATTAAGTTTTTGGGCTTTTGGAGTTGACAGAGGAGGCAAGGAGAGCCCTTTGTGGGCAGTGGGGGGGAAGAGCCTGTCCTCTCTGGGCATCCGTGTTCCTTCCTGAAAAAAGGTGACCCACTTTCTTACCTGGGACTGGGCGCCAACAAGGTCAGGCTGCTGCTGTCCCCAGTGCCCTCCACCCAGCTTGTGCCAGCCTTCCCCTTTCCACCCCCCCTCCCATACACTCCTGTTTCTGTAGCCACGGAGGGACCCCAGGGTGACCATGAATAGGGGAGGCCAGGGCAGGGACCTGGGAGAGTGTGCTGGGGGCAAGGTGGAGACACAGAGGTAAAGACTTGGAGACAGAGAGACAGACGGAGACTTTGAGTGGTAACTGGACAGGTGGAGACAGGGAGGCACAACAGAGCAAGGGCAGGCTGGGGGCTGGCCCTGTGGGGAGGGAGGCAGGTGGGGTCTGGAAGGCAAGGCAGCTGGGGGATTCTCCGTTCCGGCGGGGGAACCAGATCTGACAGTACCCCTCCTGCTCACACACCTCCCATGGCTCCACATGTCCCCGGCGCTGATTTTCAGGGATCTGGCAGGTATGGCCAAGGGGAAGCTAGCAGAATAAGTGAACAGTAATGATCATATTTTAGGTCCCATTTACAGCCCTGAGCCCAGCCCTTTGTGTGCGTCAGCCCTGGACCCCACAGTGAGGGTCTGAAGTCCCTGGGGCCCCAGACAAGGCAGGGCCAGTCTCCAGCCCTAGCTGACTCCAGAAGGAGAAGCTGTTTCCTGCTCACTTCTGGATTTACGCCAGAGTTGCAGGGGGAGGGGGGTGTCTCAGACCCATCTTCCCTGCCTCTCAAGTTCTGGGCCCTCAGCCAGCAGCAACCAGGTCTGCAGACTGGGGTGACCCCTGGTGGCCAGCAACGGAACAAAGCGGTTAGACTCTCATTCCTCCCCTCAGCCTCACCTCCTCCTTTTGGGGGGGGGCCCTCCAATTCCTCTCCCCACCCCAAGTTGGTCCTCTCCCAGTAAAGGCCCTGATCAGGCACCACCAAGCCACCTCCAAGGTGGGTGGGGGGATAATAAACAGGACTGGCTGAGGGGGGATCAGAGTTTCAAGTGTGCTGTTCCCCTCCTTACAGCAGCCTCTTCAGAAATTTTTCAAAACAAATTTTAATTATTTTAAGGGTAATACATGCACATGATTTTTAAAATGCAAACTTTACAAAAAGGTATACAGAGGAGCATGAGACTGCTTCCCCCGCCGATCCCCAGATCCCTGATTCCTTTTCCAGAGGCCACAGCTGTGACCAGTGTTTCCTTCAGAGATATTTGGATAAAAGTTTCCCCCAGCCCCGAATTTTAAAAGACGTACACAAATTATTGCTCTCCTGCTTTTTTTTTTTTTTTTTTGCGGCACGCTGGCCTCTCACTGTTGTGGTCCCTCCCATCGCGGAGCACAGGCTCCAGACGCGCAGGCCCAGCGGCCATGGCTCACGGGCGCAGCCGCTCCGTGGCATGTGGGATCTTCCCAGACCGGGGCACGAACCCGCGTCCCCCGCATCGGCAGGCGGACCCCCAACCACTGCGCCATCAGGGAAGCCCTGCTCTCCTGCTTTGTACATTAGTGCGTCTCAGAGAAGATCAGCTTTGGCCTTTTTAACAGTTTTATAGTGGGAATTCCTTGGTTGTCCAGTGGTTAGGACTCTGTACTTTCACTGCTGAGGGCGCAGGTACAATCCCTGGTCAGGCAACTAAGATCTGCAAGCCGGGCAGCTTGGCCAAAAACAAAAAATAAAAAAACCCACACAAACCAGTTGTATAGCAGTCCATGGTGTGGATGGACAGACACTCATTTAAACAGTCCCCAACTGACGGACACTGAGGTTGTTTCCAATTTTTTGCAATTACCAAGAATGTAGTAATAATGTCTTCATTTCTCCTCTCCCCCACCCTCATCTTTTTAAAAGTAAACTTTTAATTTTGGAATACGTTTAGATTTACAGAAACTTTGCAGAGATAATACAGTCTCTGAATAGCCCTCATGCAGCTTCTTCCAATTTCTCGGTCAAAACTAAGAAATTAATCTTCGTATATTACTATTAACTAAACTCTAGACTTTATTTGATTTCCTAAGTGTTTTTCTGTTCCAGGATCCAACACAGGATTCTCCACTGCATTCAGTCCATCATTTTGTATACATTTAAATATGGTTGTAGATTTAAAATTTTTTTTAATTAAAATAATATGGTTGGGCTTCCCTGGTGGCTCAGTGGTTGAGAGTCCACCTGCCGATGCAGGGGACACGGGTTCGTGCCCCGGTCCGGGAGGATCCCACACGCCGTGGAGCGGCTGGGCCCGTGAGCCATGGCCGCTGAGCCTGCGCGTCCGGAGCCTGTGCTCCGCAACGGGAGAGGCCACAACAGTGAGAGGCCCGCGTACCGCAAAAAAAAGAAAATAATAATAATATGGTTGCTGAAAAATTGCCTCAAGAGGAGTTGATGGGTCAAACAACATGTGCACTTTTAATTTTGAGAGATTCTGGAAAACTGCCCTCCCAAGTGGTTGTACGAATGAGCAGTCCCAACAGCAGTGCCAACACAACGTATTCACAAACTTTTAATTTGTTTTTATTTTTGTCTTTGACAAACTAAAGGGTAGAAAACGATATCACATTTTTTTCAGTTTGCATTTCTTCTCTAGCAGTGAGATTGGGCCCCTTTTTCGTATATTTCGATGACCAGGCTGCCCATGTGCTTTGCCCATTTTCTACTGAGTTATTTTTTGAAAAATTAATGTAGAATAGATCCTTACATAATAAGGAACGTAGTTTATTCCTGGATATAAAAAATTATCTGAAAGTGATTTTTCTTTTCTTCGAAAGGATTTTCTACCTAGTTGTTTAGATATAGGAAAGTTTCCATTGATTCTCTTGGGTTTTCTATATATAGTCATACCAACAGCAGATAATATTATTGGGTTGACTGTTTCTGAGGCATTCCTGCCAAAAATGCCAATTAATCATGAGGAAACATCACAAAAGCCCAAACTCAGACACCACAAAATGACTCGCTTCGGCTTTTTAAAAAATGCCAGTGTCAAAAAAAAAAAAAAAAAAAAAAAAAAAAAAGCCAGTGTCATGAAAGGCAAAGACAGATTGAGGAATGTTCCAGATTAATACAATGTGTAAGCCAGGATACTCTTTTGTTACAAGGGACATTATCAGAACAGTTGGAAAAATCTGATTACGGTCTGGAAATTAGAATCTAAGTGTCCATCGATAGATGAATGGATAAAGAAGATGTTATATATATATATACACACACACACACACAATGGAATATTACTCATAATAATCTCATAAAAAAGAAATCTTGCCATTTCAACGACATGGATGGATCTAGAGGGTATTATGTTAACTGAAATAAGTCAGGCTGAGAAAGACAAATACCGTATAATCTCACTTACATGCAACTGTTGCTATTTTGATGACCTTTTCAGAATTTTTCTCATTTGATCCATTTAGTATGGCGAATTTTATTACCAGACTTCCAAATATTGAACCATCTCTGCACCTCAGGCATAAGTCACTTTGTTATGGTGTATCTTAAAAACGTGTTACTTGGTTCTCTGCTAAAATTCCACTTGGGAGTTTTGTACCCTCTTCATAGGGAGAGGGGTCTGTAGTTTTCCTATTGTGCCATTTTTGTCAGCTTTTGATGTCAAGGATATGCTGGCTCTCACCATTCCAATTACTCATCTTACAGGCAAGGTAAACTGAGGACCAGAGAGGAGAAGTAACCCCTTCAGGTCACTCCCAGGGCAGGGCTGGACCCTAAGTCCTCACGTCTGTGCGATGAGGGCAACACTGTCCTTGTCCTTAGAGGGGACTTAAGTCCCAGCTCTGCACTATCTCACCTCGTGACCAAATGGACCTTAATTTCCCCATCTGCAAAATAAGCATTAGATGGTCAAAGAGAGAGGGTCGGGTCTTCTTTCTGCACAGTTTCCGTTCAGGACGGCTGTCGGTCGAAAGCTGAGCGTTGACGGGTGTCGACTGAGCATCTCATCTAGCGTGGGTACCTCTGTAAGTGTCCCAGCAGGGCCCCCAGTGTCTGTCCTCCTGGCCTCGAGCCCTGATCCAGCTGGGGTCTGACTCACCCCCTTGCACGCCGCGCTGGTCGCCTGCAACCCCCGGAAGTTCCCGGGCGAGAGCGCGAGCGGGGATTGGGCCGAGGTCGGGACCCGGAGCGGGTCCGGGGGTGTGGCACTCTGCGCTGGGGGCCCGTCTGGGCTTCCAGGGCGTAACTGCCGGGAAGGAGGGAGGGTCCCGTCAGCACCTGGACCCCGCTTCCCCAGAGACCCTCCAGCATTCTTCCGCCTTTCCTGGGAACGCCCCCTCCCCAGAGATCCCATGCTCCAGGATCCCTCATCCCTTCTCCACCCCTGGCCATTTCCAGGACCCCTCCCCACGGACTCCCAGCCTTTTCCCCAGAAGCTCCGCCTCCAGGCCCCCGGCCCCTCACTCGGTACTTGATTTTTCTTGCATCCTCTACTTGCACTCCCCGCCCTCCCCTGAGCCCCCAATATGCGCCCGACCCCAGGGACCCATGCCTCCAGAGTGCCAGCGCTAACGTGGGGGATTCCCGTCCCCAAAGAGCGCCTCCCCCGCCCCCCAGGTTCGCCCCCCAGGTTCTAACGCCTGACCTTCAGGAGGGCCTTGACTCTCCACAAGGCCCCGCCCACATGGGCAGGGGCATGGGCTCGCCCTCCCCCGGACCCTTCCCGCCCACTCCTTACTCACACGTGCTCGCGCAGCGTCGCCTCCCGGGCTGCGCAGGCTTCACTCTCGGCCTCCGCCGCGCTCGCGCGCCGCTGCACCGCGTCCAGCCGCTGCGCAGACTCCGTGGCCGCCGCCTCCCAGCGCGCCAGGGCTTCTGCGGGCGCAGGGGGCAGGATCAGGCTGGAGACCAGGCTCATACCCCTCGCACACCAGCTACGAATTCATAGTCTGCCTACTATTTGCGTGGTTTGTTTTATTTGAATTAAGTTTGTGTGCTGTTTGCCCGACCTTTACGTGTCATTTGCATAGCTTTTCATAGGTTTACATTACTTTGGGGAGTCTCTACACGGCGTGTGCACATTTTGTTGTATTTGCATTGTTCTCTGATATTCGCATGACCTTTGCATATTATGCGCATTTCTTTCACAAATTTTCGCGTTCGTCTGCTTTACGTTTGCACCTGTACGTGTCATTTGCGTAGCTGGGAACCTTCTAGGCTCCTCCCACCTCTAGCCCTGCCCACCACTTTGCACCCCAACACACCTGTCAGCGCCCCGTTCTCTGCCCCCATCTGGGTCCCCTGAGCCTTGGCCTCGTCCATCTCAGTCTTCAGTGTCATCAGTTGGGTCTGAAGCCGACTCTGCGGAGTGGAGGGGAAGTGAGGGGGGAGGGGGGGAGGGGAGAAGGAGTGAATTGACCCCGCCCTTTCTAGGGGAGACTGAGACTACATTGGTGTTCCCTGAGCTTTATTTGGACCTTTGGGGGTCCTGTAGCTGTAAAACACAGAAGTGGTCTCTGAAGTCTGGGGTACCGAGTGGTGACAGGTGCCTGCCTGGAAGAAGTTCTCTGTCCAGGTCATCCGGCCCCTACTCCAGGCCAACTAGATGTAGAAAAGGTTTAGCTCTGCCGACAGGATCTGGTTCCAATCCTAGCTATGTCTAGACTCGCGGACTGGGGTTTCAGACCAGCACAAGCCAATTTGGTGGTTGACAATTGGGTTTCAAGGGTATACTTAGTCACCTCTGTGAGACTGTTACAGTAGAAGTGGAAAATGGGGTTTTTCTTTCCTACTAACAAGCCAGGAAAACAAAGGAATGAGTGAATGGCTATAGAAACAGCAAAAGCAGGTCTATAAAAGTTAAGCAATCCTAGTTTCACTTTAACTGTTACTAATCTGTAGTGCATGCAACTAGAATTGTCCTACACAAAGCTAATTCCTTAATCACTCTCTGACTCTATGTGAATTATATCCTGCACCTGGCATTCTTTTCTCCCACACTCCCTTGTAACACTCCCTTGTAGCTTTCTTCATTTCAGAGAGGAGGTCACCAGCGATAATCTTGGAGATGACCAGACCCAGTTACAGAGCTGCCTGATGTCTGCTGTGGCCGTTTTGAAATTTCCCAGAAGAAAGAAGAATGCAAGTCCATCACTTCCTTGATCCTTATCACCTACCCCAGACTACAAGCCCTGACTGTAAGACTTCTCCCTATTCCCCCAGAGAGGGGGGCACAGTTTTTTTTGAGGTGCTAGCCTGCCGTGTTCCCTCTTTGCCTGGCAAAGAAATAAAGCTACTCTCTATTTCCTCCAAAAACTCTGTCTCCGTATTTCTATTTGGTACCAGGGTACAGAGGCCGAGATTTTGGCAACAAGACATTCTGCAAAACCACTGGCCTGGCTTCCTTGGAGAAGACTCCATCGAGAGGCAGAGACAGAATTTGAACCCAGTGCAGGCTGCTGTTAACCTCGGCTACCCCAGGCCTTTCCCTCAGGCAGTCAGGAAAGGTGTAGGGATGAATTTTCAAAAGGCATGAATTTTAAAAAATTCATACACTGCCCAACCTCTGCTGCGCGTGGGACACAGGGGTACACAGTAGTTACTCAATAAATGTGAATGGTTGGGACTCTGAGGATGATTCTTCTGCGAGGTCCAGGGCTGGGAAGGGTTAAGGAAGAGTTTGAAGGGGTTGGCAGGAGGAAAAGGGAGGACCTGGCTGGTACCTCCCCCAAGAGGCCAACTTTAGCCTCCTAATTACAGGTGACATGAATGTCCCTCTCTCAAAATAGAGCTGCTCTACACTGGCTGGGAGGTGGGATGTTGAGTGGGTACCTAGGGGGAGGGTTAGCACAGGGCCTCCCCAGGTGGGCTTAGGGGTCTGAGGCTTCCCTAGCCTCCACCAGTGATTTGGCAAATAGCAGAGGACAGTGACACCTTCTTGGTCAGAAGGTAGACTCAGGGCTGAACTGGCATTGTAGGAGTTGGAAGGAATTACGTGTATATTCTTATTTGCCTCCCTCAATTGAAGAATGGCGGAAACCAAGGCACAGGGCGGGGGGGGGGGGGAGCCCCAGGGATGTGTGTGCACCCTCTCCCCCCCATATTCTGGATTCCCCAGCCCCCCACCCTGCCCACCTACCTGGTGGCCCTCACAGGCCCTTAGGGCCTCCTCCAGCTCCTGTCGGACACCCTCGGCCTGGTTCAACTGCCTGGTCAGGGCCTCCTCGCGCTGGGCAGCCTCTGCCAGCCGGCGCCGAAGTTCCTCGACCTCGGGCTCCAGGTCTCCAGGCGGCGCGGTGGTGTTGGCCCCTGGCTCTGGGCAGCGAGGCCTCCGGGAGGCCGAGGCGGCCAGATTCCAGGCCAGCAGGGCTGCTCCAGCCGCCACCGCTGCCAGGAACACAGCGGCCCCGCACAGGGCGAACACTCGCCAGGCGCGCCCTGGCTCCGGCCCCGGCTCGGCCATACCACCGTCCACAGCTCTGGCCCCAGACGGCCACGAGCATTTAATTGGCACCTTGGGGCTCCAGGGACACCCACGGTTCCGCCCTGCCTGGCGGTGGCTTCGAGTTTGTTGGGAGGGGCTGGACCCACGCCAAGGGCCAGCCCAGATTAGTGGAGCCCAAGACAGGACTGGGGGGTCCTGGATTCCAGTCTGACATCTGCACCCCACGTGACCCTCTGAGCCTCAGTTTCCCCCTCTGTGAAGCGGAGATGACAGTAGCTCCTGCCCCGTAGGGCTTTGTGGGAATCACTTGAGTACATCTGCGCAAAGCACCCATTTGCACAGGGGGTGCTTGGCGAGGGTCTGGGGGTATATTGTCCCCATTCTGTTCATGGAATGACCAAGCCTAGAAGACGGGAGGCTACTCGAGCAATTGAGGTTGGCCTGGCTCAGGCTGCCACACTTTTTGTGGCTGGCTGTGAGGACCAGAGGGTAGACGCAAGGGTGGATCCGTCCCATCTCCCTGCCCGTTCTCCACTAGGCCACCAGGGGGAGACCTTACAACGTGAATAGATCCAGGCGCGTTCACACCGTTCCCCAGACTTCCCTCTGAGTCAAATCCTCTTCCTCCCCCTCCGCCCTCTTTCCCCTTATTTCCTCTTGGCCCGCCTCCATTTCCACCTCCCTTTCCTCCTCTTCCTCCACCCTACTCCCTCTCTTTTTCTCTTCCCCCTCTATCTCCCCGTCTTACCCCTCCCCCCTTTCTAATCCCTCCCCCTCCTCTTCCTCCCCAGCAAGACCCCTAGCAGGTCTTTGATGTCACTTCCTGCTCTTAGCTGCCTCCTGCCCTCCTCAGCGCTCTTCAGGCCAGCGCATTCCTACCCCAGGGCTGCCTGAGAGCCCTCTCCTCCCTCTTTGCCCAGTTAACAGTTCCTACCAGCTCTCCCCTGTCCACCAGTATGTCTCCTCCTCCAGAACCCTCCCCCTTCCCCACTAACTCAGGCCCCCTTTTTTTTTTTTTTTTTTTTTTTTTTGCAGTACGAGGGCCTCTCACTGTTGTGGCCTCTCCCGTTGCGGGGCACAGGCTCCGGACGCGCAGGCTCAGCGGCCATGGCTCACGGGCCCAGCTGCTCCACGGCATGTGGGATCTTCCCGGACCGGGGCACGAACCCGTGTCCCCTGCCTTGGCAGGCGGACTCTCAACCACTGCGCCACCAGGGAAGCCCTCAGGCCCCTTTTGATCAGCTCTCTCAGCTCTGCTGTCATTTTACCTGTGTGTGATTCCTGGCTGCCTCCCCCATCAGACTGGGTGAGCCCCTAGAAAGCAAAGCCTGCACCTGCCCTGTTCACAGGCCACCGCGTGGGCCTGGCACACAGTAGTTGGCAGAAATGTGAGCTGAGTGAACACTATGAACTAGAATCTGTGTCCCTCCCTGACCTGCCCAGCCCCCCGCCCCCCCCAATTCCACATTAAGAAACCAGAGCCCAGAGAGGCTAAGTCTCAGGCCAGGGACACACAGCAGCCACAGGTCACTGCCAGATTCCTGCTGAAGCTGGAATCCCCCCAACCAGCCAGGGAAGAGGGGCCTTTTTAGGAAAGAGGGACATTTATACCCTAGCCATTGGGTGGGAATTTAGGGGAAGAAATTGAGCAGGTCAAACCCATAATATTGGGGCAAACCTGCCCCCTCCATCAGCGAAACGCAGCCCAGGTATGGTGGGGGTGGGAGGCGGAGCTGTTTTGGGACTTTCCAGTAGCCCAAGCTGGGAGCTGGGGGGAAGGATGTTGAGTGGGGATGGGAAAGGACTGAAGTCATGTGAGAAAGGTCTGCTTCCCTGCAATCAAGAGAACCTGCTGGAAGCAGAGGGTTCCATTGCCTGAGCAGCTGAGAAACCCTGAGCGAGTCCAGTCACTCCTCTGGACCTCAGTTTCCTCATCTGTTAGATGGGGCTGCCGATGGGGGTGGTGGTGAAATGACTCAGTCATTGTAAAGGGACTCCATGGGAGCGCCTGCTGAGTCCCCCTGTGAGCTGGGGACACTCACAGAACTGACGGGCACCCAAGCCTCACCTTCTAGAGCCGAGGTTCTCACCGGAATTGATTCTGCCCCCCAGGGGAAACTTGGTAATGTCTAGGGGCATTTTTTTGTTGTCACAACCTCGGGGTAAGGTGCTATGGGCCTCTAGTGGGTGGAAGCCAGGGATGCTGCTCAACGTGCTACAGTGCCCAGGGCAGGCCCCACAGCAGAGAATGGTCCAGTCCAAATGTCAAGAGTTTGGAGGCCGAGAAACCCTGTTCTAGAACTCCAGAGCGGGAAGCTGGTGCTCCGAGCAGGAGGTAGAGACTAGCTGAGGCCATGAGGCAGGAAGGAACTTGACAAATCAAAATGCAGAGAAGGGCTTCCCTGGTGGCGCAGTGGTTGAGAGTCCGCCTGCCGAGGCAGGGGACACGGGTTCGTGCCCCAGTCCGGGAAGATCCCACATGCCGCGGAGCGGCTAGGCCCGTGAGCCATGGCCGCTGAGCCTGCGCGTCCGGAGCCTGTGCTCTGCAACGGGAGAGGCCACAACAGTGAGAGGCCCCTGTACCGTAAAAAAAAAAAAAAAAAAAAAAATGCAGAGAAATGGTCACAGGGGGTGGAGCAAGAGGAAGTTAGGGGCTGGGGGTGGTGTCGGGGGAGCGTCAGGGGGGCCTGTGGCAGGGATGGGGTTTGGGGGTCCCTGGGAGGGCAGCGGGAGCCATGGAGGGGGGCCCGACCATCTGGGCTCGGGACCATGGTGAGGGCAGTGCAGAATTCTGGGAATTCTGGGCAGATGCAAGGGACCTGCCCCCACCCCCAGCCACGCACAAGAAGTTGCCCGGACAATAGTCAGGATTCCAGGCGAACTTGGAGGAAGGAAGATAACAGAGGAGGAAGGAATTATGGGCCATGGGAGGATCCAAGAAAGTGGGTTGAAGGGTTTATCAGATGGTAGGCTTCAATTTTGAACACCTTCCAATTTTTTTTTTTTTTTTTTTTTGGCCGTGCCGCGCATCTTGCGGGATCTCAGTTCCCCAACCAAGGATTGAACCCGGGCCACGGCAGTGAAAGCTCAGAATCCTAACCACTAGGCCACCAGGGGACTCCCAGTGGCCTTCAATTTTGAGAAGCAGAGAGGCTCTCTGGAGGAGGGGGCATTGTGACACAGGCCTGTGTGTGTCTGCAGATGCAGGTTTGATCCCAGCCCTGCACTTTCTGTGGGAAGGGATTGGGAACCAGGACAAAGTGTCCCTCACCACAGCCTCGGTTTCCTCATGGGACCGCTGCCATCAGAAGATCCCGGCGAGGAGATGAGAGCAGAACACTGCAGGCGAGCTGATGAGGGTGTAGAGGTCTTTAAGATGATCCAAATGGACAAGAGGGCTGGGGAGGCAGTGGGGTGGTGGCTGCCAGAACCGCAGGGATTCCTGAGAACATTCTAGAGCAGGGAAAGCTGGATGTGGATGTCAATGGGTGTCCACCCTGGCCCGCAGGGCAGCCCCCAGATGCTTGGGGGTGACACAGTAACACTCCAAAAACTTGAGAGAAAAAGTTTCCCCTCCCCAGAGGGGTGTTTACTTTTTCGGAGCCCAAAGACCCCAGAAGAAAGTGACTTTCTAGAAACCGTGTCAGCAAGAAGCAGGCGCCCCACCTTCCACCCCCATGCCCTCCTCAGCTCTAGGGCAGCCTTGGGCCAACTCCGCTACTTCTCCATGCCCAAGGTATCCCTCCAGAGCTGCCCCATGGACCCCTTAGGCTACCCCATCCCCCCTCTCCTCCCCACAGCCGTGTTGCCATGTGGTCCCCTCAGAACGGGCCAGGTCAGGAAGCCTCAAAGGGGGAAGCAGAGAGGGAACCGGACCAGTCCAGGTTGTGGCCTAAAAGACATCAAAACAGGGACTCAGAGGCAGATACAACACGGGCTCCGCGCCCTCAAGCCCTGCCCCGCTCCAGGACCGCCCCACCCCCACCCCCTCCCTGCTCACTGGGCTCTCCCTCCCTCTCCAAGATTCTTCTCCTCGGGGCCCAGCCCTCTGCCCCGCAGGTAGGCCACCTCCCAGACCGTGACCCATCCCCGACTCCCATCCTTTCCCAGTTTTCTTTTCCCCGGAGCTGCCCCCTCCTTACCGGCCGGCTTTCTGGGACCTCAGATCAGCAGAGCCTCGAGGACCACGACCACGACCACAGCGAACAGGACGCTCGAGCAGCTAGAAGAGTTGTTCTCAGCTGAGGCCTCACTCCCTCTTCTGGAGTAGAGATCGGGACAATTCAGACAACTGCCAAGCCGGCTCCAGCAGCTGGAGGCTGCGCCCCTAAGAATCTCCACTCCTCCCCCACCAAGTCACTGGGGAGGAGAGCTGGCAGCGGCCACCCCATGGCTGTGTGACACACGGGACAAGGCTGGGACTTAAACTTTGCCCCCTGAGCAACGGGGTTTTTCGAAGCCAAGGGGGTCGCGAGTCTTCGGGGTGGGGTGAAAGGGGAGTGGCCAGTGGGAGGGGGGTCGTCTCGGACCTTAGTCTCTGCACCTCCGCCAAAGTGTCCTCCAGTTTCTGCTTCAAAATCTTGACCTCTCCTGGTGGGGTCGGGTACAGAATCGAGGGGCGCGTCAACACACTGACCACGCCCACTCACCTGGCTCCAACCCGGGACATGTCCCCGCCTCTAGCCCCGCCCTCATTCAACCCACGCTGGGAAACCTGGCGTGCTCCCCCCTCCCCTACTCCAAATGGAATCTGGTCCCATCCCTCCCTCCCGACCCCAACCCTGGGACCCTCCCTCCTTAGTCCTTTTCAGTAACTGGCCCACCCCTCCGAGCCCCGTCCGTGGAACGCTGGCCTTGTGCTTTTCTCACCCTGAAGCTCTGCCACCTGTGCCTGCTCCATCTTCAGAGAATCCCTCAGGGTCACCTGCGACGCGGGGGTGGGGGTGGGGGGTGGGAAACTGGACTTCTGTCCTTGGGCCCTGGACCCCTCCTTAAGCCCTGGGATCAGAGGAGCTTGGGTCCAAACCCCCTTCAGTTTCCACTCCGACCGTCCCCTGCACCTCAGTCTCCCACCTTGAAGAGTGGCCATAACCCCCACCCTCCCAGGGCCACCGATAAGGGTGTGATCCTCGAAATGGGAGTTTTGAGGCCCTCCCCAAGAGAATTTGGAAGCTCCCCATGCCCAAACTCTAGGAGCAGTTTCCAGATCCCCCGGGGCTATTGCCCAAGAAGAGTGAGAGGTCCTCCCAAAACCAGAACACAGGGGGGATTTCGGAGTCCAAGTAGAGGACCAGTGGGAGTTTCAAGGTTCCCCCATATCGGGACACAGATGAAAATTCCAGAGTCTCTCAGGATGCGGTGGGAGTATCAAGAGCCTCTTTCTCTGGGACCTGGTGAGGTCCCGATCCCAACCCCTAGGGGGGGCTTCTGCTCCCCCAAGACTGGGGCCCGAGGGGAGTTTCTAGCTCCCACACCCCAGTGCCCTGGAGTCTGGAGGTTCCCCCATATCCTAGCAGGGATACTGAGGCCCTTGCTCTAGGGAGCACCCCACCCCACACTAGCACCCTGGAGAGAGTTTACAGGTCTCCAAACCCTGGTGGGGACATCCAGGGGGGAGTTTTAAGGTCTATCTTGATCTCCACGTAGACCCTGTAAGAACCCCCCCGCAAGGACAGGGCCCTCTCTAGGGGGTGCAGTGGCTTACCACCGTCTGGTTGCAGGTGGCGGCCTGGACCTCCATCTCGTGTAAGACTTCCTGGGCCTGGGTTAGCTGGTGCTGCACGTACCGAGTGCGGTTCTGACACTCCTGCTCTGCTTGGAGGCCATCCGTGCAGTGCTTGCTGTTGGCGCTGACAGCGAAGATGACCAAGGGTACAAGTAGAGCCATCAGAATCACCAGGAGCAGCAGGAAGCACAGGCACCGCGGCAGCTTGCAGCAGCGCAGCACCGGCTCATTCAGGTGGTCAACCATGGGCACAGGGCTGTAGTGATACAAAGTAGTGCCCTCCAGCTCTGTCCGTAGGGAGTCTGGACGGGAGTTAGGGGAGGGCGCTGGAACCTCTTCTGGGCTGGGGCTACCCCCTTATTAGCATAGGAGCTGTGCTGACCAATGACAAGTTCCAGGAGGATCCTCTGACTTGGAGATACTGGAATGAGGGCATCTAAAGGCAGAGCAGAGCCCAGGCTTTCTGTTTCGGTTTCCTTTTTCCCTTTCTCAGAAAAAGAGGTGGGTTGTTTCTGCCTAATTATGGCCTCGGGACTTTCTGGGTTGGTTGCTGGCCAGTGAGATCCTGTGGGAGGGGAGCTGGGGCTACCTGCGACACCCCATCTCAAGTCCCTGCCCTTCTCCTTTATGTTTCTGAGGGTGACAACTGCAGTTACTGAGTGTTTAGTGCATGCCACCTTTGTGTTCATCTGTACCACGACCTGAAGAGGCCGAGGGCATTTTTGGTTCCCAAGTCCCCAGCTGGGGAAACTGAGGCTGAGAGGTGACTAGTGGACTGGGGACAGGGTCTGGGTCTGACAGAAGAGGCTGGGTTTTGAATTCAGGGGTCTCCCTGGTGACCTAGCAGGGGTTCACTTAGCATCCCTGCCCCTCCCCCCCCCCAAGGGGACCGTAGGGTGCCATGGAGGGTGTCAGAGGAGGGACCGTAGCCTGTGGGAGCGGAGAGACGATCTGGATGGACCCACGAGACTAAGGCTGCAGTCCCCCTATTTGGCCACCAGAGGCTGCCCCAGCCAACAAACCAGGTCCCTGTTCTAGCTCCACCCAGGAACCGGCTCCTACTTCCACAATCTGCCCCTACCACCCCAGGACTCCACATAAACCCTCTGAACTGTCAGCGAGCAGGACCCTGTGGGGCCTTCATTCCTGAGTTGTTTTCACAGATGTGAAACGCCTCCCTCGCCAAACGGAAGATGTTAACTACTTGATGACCGTGAGCATGTAGCCCCCAGGCCTAGTGGTGCCTAAGGATTGATCATGTTTAACTAACCCCTGTGACACCACCCTGTTACCTCACCATCAGCCAATCAGAGAATTGTGCACGAGCTGATCACAGACCCTGTGACCAACACCTCCCCCCACCGCCGCCGCCCACATACCCGGACTTTAAAAATGTTTTGCTGAAACCCTTCGGGGAGTTCAGGGTTTTTCTGAACCCCGCGTTCACGAGCCTCCCGCCTCCTCGCATGGCCCTGCGATAAACCTTTCTCTGCTCCAAACTCTGACGTTTCGGTTTGTTTGACCTCACTGTGCGTAGGGCACACGGACTTGTGCTAACAGAACCTCAGTTTCCTCATCTGTAAAGTGTGGCCATAACAGGAGCAGCCTCAGCAGGAGGGGCCGGTGAGGAGTTCTGAGTAAAACGCTTTGGCATCCAGTAGGCACTCAGTGGATGTGTGGACGGCTGTGTGGCTCGGGGCAGAAGGAGAGGTGGGTAATGCAGAAACACGGCCATGGAGTGAGGAGCACATTTTGAGGAAAGATGATCATGTCCATCTGGAACACGCTGAACCCAGAGGGCCCGGGGGTCGTCTGGGGAGAGGCCTCCAAAGGGGGTTGGACCCTGGAGTGAGCTTCAAGGAAACTCAGGCCACACTGATCTCCCCTCCATGTGGCCTGGGGAGCCAGAGCTTCCTGTTGGAAATCGGCTTGATTACAGGCTTCCAGCTGCCAGCTGTGACCTCTGGAAGGCAGCTGCGTGCATTTCCTGTGGCTTCTTCAGCCGCAGCCTGACCACAGCCCAGATTCTGTTGCGTCAGCCATTTGCCGTGTTTGCAGTCAGCTGGGTCAGATGGTGCATGGGGCCGAGGCCAGGGGCCCATGTCCCCAGTTGGACATCTCTCTGCCTAGAAGACCCCCATTAAAACCACTCAGCAGCCAGATTGACAAGGGATCAGTGATGATCTTGCTGAGGAGGCCCAGGGGGAGCTTGTGTGTCCCATGAGTAGGGTCCTCCGTTCCAGGCCAGGACTCCAAGTGCAAAGACACGACCCTTGGGAAAGCTGACTTATTGGAGCCCCGCTGTGCTGGCCTTCAGACTTTAGGTTCAGCTTGGGACCATGATTTCAGGTAGAGGCCAAGAGAGTGTGTGAGCAGCCCTGCCTCCCTATGGGACCCTAGGCAAGAGATTTCCTCATAGCCCCAGTTTCCATAGCTGTAAAATGGGGGTGATCATAATAGAACCTTTGGGTGCCCCCCTTACATTCTGCAACCAAAGCAAGTGCCTTATTCACCTCGCTCTAGTCCCAGTGCTGCAAACAGAAAGTCTGTGGGTTTTCCCGCTAAAATTCCCAATGGAAATAGTTATGCCACTGTTCTGCTGATTTTAGCTTTGCTATTTTTTAAAGAATCATTTTATTTTGGTTTGCAGAAATATAGCGAAGAGAGTACAAAAACATTCCATAGACCCCACACCCCATTTTCGCTACTTTGACCCTCTTACAGCTGTATGGTGCCTTTGTTACAATGAATGAACAAATTCCGATTGATAACATTATTATTAGCTGAAGTCCATGCATTATTCAGATCTCCTCAGTGTGTCGCTAATGTCCCTTTTCTGCCCCAGGATCCTCACAGGACATTTATGTCTCTGGGCTGAGACAGTGTTTCAGACTTTCTTGGTTTTGATGAACTTGACAGTTTGGAGTCAGGTGTTCCGTAGGAGGGCCCTCAGCTGGGATTTGTCTGGTGTTTTTCTCGTGGTTGGACTGGGCTTTGGAGAGAAGAACCACAGAGGGGAAGTGCCCTTCTCATTACACATGTGTCCAGGGCATGCGCCGTCAGTGTGACTTATCCCTGTGATGTCGACCTTGATCACCTGGCGGAGGTGGTGTGCCCTTTGGAAGGAAGTCACTATTTACAGCCCACACCTAAGGGATGGGGAGTCGTGCTCTACCTCCTCGAGGGAAGAACATTTGTGTACATTGTTTGGGATTCTTCTGCCTGGGAGATTTGTCTCTTCTCCCTCATTTATTTATTTATTCAATCATTTACTTATATCTGTGTGGACTCGTGGATATCAATTTTACACTCGACATTATTTTGTCACTCAAATTGTTCCAACTTTGGCTCTTTGTTACTTTTGACAAACTTAGTTCCACCAAAACATACTGGAACATTCCTTGTAGGCAAGTAGAAACCACAGGCTCATAAGGGGTTCAGTTAAGAGGAGGCCACCATCATTCTCTGGGGCGGGCAGGGCAGAGACACTATTTTAGGAGCAGGGAGCACACACAAGGGAGATTTTTCTTTCCTTTTCTTTTTCTTTTTTTGGCTGTGCCTCATGGCTTGTGGGATATTAGTTCCCAGACCAGGCATGGAACCCAGGCCCTCAGCAGTGAAAGTGCAGAGTCCTAACCACTGGACTGCCAGGAAATTCCCATAGGAGATTTTTCTTTTTGTGGTTAATTATAAGAGAATAATGTAAGACGTTAAAGAAACACATTTCGTAAAGGACCAAAAGCCCATCCATAATCCTTCCTTCACTTAACTGCTTTATTTCTGTTCATGAAACTACACACGTATTTCATTGCATTGACAGAACACCTTACTTTGGGACATTGAGGTGTTTTCAGTTATATATGGCCATGTGTGGGCGACAGAGGACATCGCCATGCTTATAGGAAGGCGCTGACCCAGCGACGATTCCGCCCCCAGGGGACATTTGGCAATGGTTGGAGACAGTTTCGGTTGTCACAACTGGGGGAGGAAACGCGCTGGCATCTAGTGAGTGGGAACCAGGGCTGACGCTCCACATCCTATATAACACATAGGACGGTGACCCCTCCACTACAGAGGATGCTGGGTCTCGACAGTGCCGAGGGTGAGAAGCATTGCCCTGGAGGGTCTTAGGTGCAGCTTAGGAATCAGACTCGACCTCAAATTCCATCTTGGCTCTGGACCAGCCTCTTCACCTTGCTGAGATTGTGCTTTCTTTTTTCTTTTCTTTTCTTTTCTTTTTTAAAAAATATATGGTTATATAGAATTAGCTCATCTTTTTTTTAAAAAATTATTTATTTATTTGGATGCGTTGGGCCTTCATTGCTGCGCACAGGCTTTCTCTAGTTGCGTCCAGTAGGGGCTACTCTTCCTTACTGGGGGAGGGCTTCTCATCGCCGTGGCTTCTGTTGCCGAGCACGGGCTCTAGGCGCATGGGCTTCAGTAGTTGTGGCACACGGGCTTAGTTGCTCCATGGCACGTGGGATCTTCCGGGACCAGGGATCGAACCTGTGTCCCCTGCGCTGGCAGGCAGACTCTTAACCACTGCACCACCAGAGAAGTCCCAGATTGTGCTTTCTTATCGAATGGGTGTGATATCAGCTCCTTCCCAAGTTGTTATGATGATGAAATAAATCAATATATCAAAAGTGTTTAGCTCAATACCTGGTGCCTTCTCACATCCCTGTGAGAGTTCATCCCTGTCACCATTTGATAAGTTTTGGATTCAATTGAATTCTTTCCTTAGATTGAATTCCCAGAAATGGGGTTACTGGGTCCAAGGGGAGGCACGTCTCCCTGGCTCTTGCTTTCCCTAAAGAGGAATCAGAATTTAATCTATTGCCTGCCCCTGAGTGGATTCTTGTCTCTCGATATGTCACAGTCATTCTTGTTTTCCTTCCAGCTCCTCCCATGGTCCCTGTTCCAGCAGCTCCTCCCTCTCCTGTAAGACACAGAAGCTCCAGGGTGTCCTCCACCCACATTGGACATTTCCCTGGGTCCACAGTTCAATCAGCACTCCTTTCTCAGTCCCAGGGCTGAGTGTGGGCATTCAAACCATGTTTCTTGTTGCAAGAGGTCACCAAAAGGATGTGACCACTGGTTGAACTGGGAGCTGGACCAGGGCAATTGGAGGTTCCATATCTCTTCCTTTATCCTTGGAATGTATATTATGTCCACTTTTCTCATTTCAAGTCACTTCAAGACAAACCTTGAGAAAGTAATGCACTTTTGAGACCATCTAGATGATATATCTGACTGTACCCCCATTAAGGCCTCTGTATAAACTTGTAAGATTCTGGTGGGTGGGTGTAGATATCCACTCATCTTGCAGCCACACAAGACAAGCCTCATAAGTAAGTTCCCTTGCTTATTAAACCTGCCACCTACCCATCTGGAGTGGTCTGCCTCTTTCTTCCATCTCTCCTTACCCTCTCTCTATAGGGGCCAGTTTCAGATTTCACTCAAGGAATTCCAGAGGTTGGGAACCAACAATTGGTGAGCCAGCCAGGAGACTGAAAAAATGGGCCTTGGGGAAGAGGCATTGCAGGGGAAATTACAGGTTGGTCATCAACCTCTCTGTGGGGAAGAGTGGCCTGTATGTAGATGCTCATGGACCTCTGCATAAGTTCAGGGATGTCCTGAAAACACCAACTGGTCTGATGTTCTGTTTGAGGAACTGTGCAGAGCGCACTTCAGGAAAGAAGGGAGATTAATGGCTTCCACAGGGGGCTGGCCACTGATGCCCAACCAGAGGCTGAAGTTTGAGTTAGAAGTTGAGGGAAGAGCTGAGGTTAGAGAAGGATGTGAGGTTGTTCACTTCTCTCCTAACTTTGGGGCTGATGGACAACGTGAGAGAGCAGGATGTTAAGTTGGAGAACTGAGTGTGCTGTGTTTCAAAGCTAGGAGGGTGCAAGCTGTCTCAGATTAAGGTCGGGACACTTGTGACAAAGCCACTAAGAGGTAGGACCCCTGGGAAAGTGAGGAGACTGAACGGGAAGATGTGGTGATTGATGGTGAAACAGACAAAGCACTCTGTGCTGTCGGACCCCTGAGACCAAGGAAAGCAAAAGCACAGCAATGACAAACTCAGCCAGTGGGGCAGCCCCCAGTTCAGGAAACATTCATGATGAGAGAATATATGCCTGCTGAGATTACTGATATAGCGTCTGGGAAAATTAATAAACATTTAATTTAAAATGGAGTGGGGAAGCCTGAAAGACGAGCTCTCATACCTTACCCCTCAGTGTCAGTTCTGCAACAGAAACAGATGGTACCTTTGCATCTCCGACAGGAAGAAGATTACTACTTAGCTACCCAACAGGAGGAAGGAAGGATTTCTCCTTGCCTGGCAACAGCCCAGCCAATGAGAGACTGTCACAACTCAGCCAAAGAAAAGCCACTACACTTCAAACTCCCAGTTTCCTCCAATGGATTCTTTGTTTATAACAGCCCTTCCCAACTCCCCCCCTTCTCGATAAAAGAACGTTTCTCTCCTATGTCTCCAGACTTGCCTGTGGTTCTCCACAGATTGCAAGTCCCAAATTGCAATTCTTTGCTGTTCCCAAATAAACCCATTTTGTTAGTAAAATAACTGGCTGTTTTATTGTTTTAGGTCAATATTACTTGGTATCTGAGAAGTGGGGTTCTGAGAAGACCCCCAGTGACCCTGAGGCTGGTGAGCAAACAGGTATTTGTACCCACAGAGCCCACTGAACTCCCTGCTTCCTTGCCAACCCTTGAGTTTGAGGGTAAATTTTCTCCTGGATTCAAGCTCTGCTCTTTTTGCATTTTGAAAGTCTCCAGGCTTTATTTGGGAATCTGCTTATTGTATTTATTTTTGAAGCCTTCATCCTTTCTGTTAAAGACTCTGTCCTTTCTGGGAGTACTCATTTGGCACTTCGGCCTGACTTTTGAAACCAGGCTATTTCTCCTGGAACAGTGCTAGTCCTCAGTCTAATTCCTTTTGCAACCTGGCTGTTCCTATTGGAAGTGTGCTATTTACTCCCCTAGCGGGGGGTCAAGCTGGTTCTTTTTTTTTTTTTTTTTGCGGTACGCGGGCCTCTCACCGCTGTGGCCTCTCCCGTTGCGGAGCACAGGCTCCGGACGCGCAGGCTCAGCGGCCACGGCTCACGGGCCCAGCCGCTCCGCGGCACGTGGGAGCCTCCCGGACCGGGGCACGAACCCGTGTCCCCTGCATCGGCAGGCGGACTCTCAACCACTGCGCCACCAGGGAAGCCCCCAAGCTGGTTCTTTAAATGGGGTGAAAGTGAGGGCGGATCGGTGGGTTGGGCAGAGGCATACTTAAGTGGTCTGGTGGGTTGGGCAGAGGCATACTTAAGTGGTCTGCGTACCACCTTGGCGGTGCTGTGTGCAGGAATCATGCACAGTACCCTGCTTTCACTGGCACCACAGGAATAGCAGTTGGTTTGTGGTCTTTCTGTATCTTATTGTTCATAACTGCCCCTACTGAGCATGCGTGTAGTTATTTTCAGTCCCTTATATTATAGTTTCTTTGTATTCTGTTGCTAGAGGAGACATTTGTCCAGGTGCAAGCCTTCCAGTAAAGGGTCCCAGGTCCCAGCCTGTCTCAAAACTTACCACCCTGGTTTTCCAGATCTATATCAGTTAGTCCACATGCTTGTTGGTGAGGGTCAAGACAAATATCGGATGAAACTAGACAAATGGGAACATCCTCTGAAAGAGATTTAGAAAAATAAACCCCTACCTTTTGGCAAGAAGCTAGAACATTTGCTGGAGACCTCCACGGATAAGTTACAGGAGCTTTTCCTACACCTATTGATTGGAACAAAATCTAGGCTTGCACACAAAAATCTGATGAACCTGTTCATGACTATTATAATCAACTTCAGATTGTTTTCAAAGAAAATTCTGGTCTTCCTTCAGATGCTGAATCCACTTGGGTAGCCTTTAACTCTGTGTTTACTAGCGTGCTGAACTGGGATCTTTCTCTTTTAGTTAAAAGGACCAGGGTCGAGGGGGGAACTATGTCCACTCCAGATTTAGTTAATTTGGCAAATCAGCGCGCTCACACCCTAGATGCGTCATCTAAAAGAAAGACCTGCAAAATTCTTAATTTTCAACTCTGAAAAATGAAGTTCTCTAAATGAAACCAAAACTTTCTAGCTTCTGCTATTATTGCAAAAAGCCAGGACGTTGGAAATGAGATTGTTACAAATTTAGGCTTTCAGACGTCTTCAGTTTTCTAACCAGCCTTTCTAATTCCCAATGATGAGGCTCTGAGGAATTACATCGGCTCTTCCCAATACTCTGTCTTAATCTGCTCAGAGAAACAACTCTCCAGACTGGGAATGAACCTCTCTCTGTCCTTATGGACACTGGAGCCACACTCTGGGTGTCCAATCCCACTGCTTTAGAGCAGCCCCTGCCTTGGAGAACCGAAACAGTTCAAACATCGGGAATCTCTGATGAACCTCGAGAGGTTCCTGTCTCTGAGCCTATTCCCTTTTGTTTAGGCTCCTTGAGGGATACCCACCCTTTTCTCCTTAGTTCCTCTGCCCGTATTTATTAGGCTGAAACTTCTTAGAAATGTATCATGCCCGAATTTCTTTCTCCCAAAATGGGGAAAGAATACTTGAATTTGACAGTAGCAATCAAAATAACCAATCCGGTGAATTAAATAACCCTTCAACATCTTTTATTTGCCCCATCTCTGATGATACTGGAGCTGATTCTGGAAACCCTGATCATTTTTCCCTATTGATTCAGCTACCACCCCCCTTATGGGCAAAATCTCCATCTGGTGTTGGCAAAATCCACAGTGCATCTCTCATTGCTATTCAAGTAGATCTCTCAAAACTTCTCCCCAGGGACTTCCCTGGTGGCACAGTGGTTAAGAATCCGCCTGCCAATGCAGCGGACACGGGTTCGATCCCTGGTCCGGGAAGATCCCACATGCCACGGAGCAACTAAGCCCATGCACCACAACTACTGAGCCTGCTCTCTAGAGCCCACAAGCTACAACTACTGAGCTCACGTGCCACAACTACTGAAGCCCTTGCACCTAGACCCCGTGCTCTGCCACAAGAGACGCCACCACAATGAGAAGCCTGCACACCGCGACGAAGAGTAGCCTTTGCTCGCCGCAACTAGAGAAAGCCTGCGGGCAGCAACGAAGACACAGCGCAGCCGAAAATAAATAAATAAATAAATTTATTAAAAAAAAAAAACCTCTCCCCAGAATTAATCAATACTCTATAAGTAAAGATGCGCTTCAAGTTATAAAGCTCATAACAGAAGATTACAAGGGTCAGCACCTCATTATTCCTTACACTAGTCCTTGTAACACTCTTATTTTACCTGTGAGAAAACTCAAGGGCTGAGGATGGAGGTTTGTCAAGGAGCTCCGAGCAATAGACAACATTGTTATCCCTTGTCACCCTGTTGTTTCTAACCTATCCACACGACTAACATTCGTTCCCACTGAACGCAAAAGTTTCACCATAATTGATCTATGCAGTGCATTCTTCAATATTCCAGTTGATAAGGCTAGCCAATATCTTTTTGCCTTCACCTGGGAAGGACAACAATACACCTCAACAGTAGTGCCCCAGGGTTTCACAGAGAGTCCCTCTTAACTTTTCATAAATATTTATTTATTTATTTATTTATTTATTTATTTATTTATTTGCCACACTGCACGGCGTGCGAGATCATAGTTCCCAGAACAGGGATCGAACCCTTGCCCCCTGCAGTGGAAGCATGGAGTCCTAACCACTGGACCACGAGGGAAGTCCCTTAACTTTTCACAAAATCTTGAAAGCTGATTTGGATAATGCAAAATTTTCTTCAGACTCTACTTTGTTGCAGTACATAGATGATTTGCTCCTATGCTTCTTTTCTCAATCCTCTTCACGGGAAGATAGCATCCACCTGTTAAAACTTTTGGTCTTGGGAATTCCCTGGTGATCCAGTGTTTAGGACTCGGCAGTGGCCCAGGTTCAATCTCTGGCCAGGGAAATAAGATCTTGCGGCCAAAAAAAAAAAAAAAAAAAAAAAAAAGAAAGAAAGAGAAAAAACAAACAAAACAAAACAACTTTTGGTCTTATAAATTCTCCAGAGAAAAATTGCATTTTGCTCAAATTTAAGGTTTGATGTTTACGGTACCTGATCTTGGAACGAGGACTACATTTGGATCCAAGTAGGCTTCACAGCATCCTGAACTTCCCAAAACCTAAAACTAAGCGGCAATTATGAGGTTTTCTTGGGCTAGCTGGCTACTGTTGAAATTGGATTGCAAATTTCTTTCTTATGGTCCAGCCCTTATGTGCTTTAAAAACATATAAACAGCAAACTTGACCCCGTTATTTGGGGAGGTCAGGATGGCATAGCCTTTGGAGCCTTAAAGAAAAACTTAATGAAACCACCTGCCCTTGGACATCCTAATTATCAGCTTCCCTTTTTCCTTTTTTGTATTTGAGAAGGAAGGGAATGCTCTTGGAGGACTCATCCAAAAACATGGGGACCGTCGTTGACCCATAGGGTATTATAGCAAGTATCTGGACCCTGTGTGCCACAGAATACCCACCACCTTTGCCTTAGAACCATTCCTCCTACTGGCCTTCTGGTTAAGGCCACCAAAGAAATAATTATGGAATCCCCCTTAACCATCTTGGCACCCCATGCAGTAGAACCTCTCCTGAATTCCCAGCACACTCAACACTTTTCAGTTGCTTACCTCCTATGAAATCCTTTTGCTGATTGCTGTTCACGTAACTCACGTTGTTGTAACCTCAACCCTGCTATTTCTCTCCTCTCCTTCACTGACGCATCCCCTCATGACTATTCAACACTGACAGATCACCCTTTGACTCTCTGTAATAATTTATAGGAGACTCCTCTAACCAGTGTAGATAGTTCATGGTTTACTGATGGTTCCTAATTAAAGGATGACAATGGTAAACATCGTGCTGGGTATGTTACTACACCTCTGAAAATTGTTGAGGCACCACCTTTATCTTTGGCTACTTCGACCTGACAAGCTGAATTATACACTCTCACTCAGACTTGTACTTAGGAAAAAGCAAAACTGTGAACATTTACACTAATATCCAGTATGCCTTTGGGGTAGCCCATGACTTTGGGATATTATAGAAACAGCAAAGTTTCCTTACCTCTAATGGGGAAAATATTAAAAATGGCTCTTGGGCTTCCCTGGTGGCGCAGTGGTTGAGAGTCCGCCTGCCGATGCAGGGGACACGGGTTCGTGCCCCGGTCCGGGAAAATCCCACACACCGCGGAGCGGCTGGGCCCGTGAGCCGTGGCCGCTGAGCCTGCGCGTCCGGAGCCTGTGCTCTGCAACGGGAGAGGCCACAACAGTGAGAGGCCCGCGTACCGCAAAAAAAAAAAAAAAGGAACCAATGGCCAAACTTCTGTCATGGTCCAAAGGGATGCTCCCTAAGATGATGATCTAGAAAAATTGACAAGAAATGCCCAACCATTGGCCCCAGAAAAGGAAAAGCAATGTTGAAAATCTAGTAACTGTTCATTTGATAAAAAGAGAGAGCTCTCGTTTGGGTTAAATAACAAATCCTGCTGGACTTGTACATCATCTGGTGACCTGAAGGTAAAGATATCCCAGAATTGAGGCAGACGACATCTGGTGAGGAAGCTTTCCCAAGATATTCAGGCTCAAAGGTTTAGAATTCACAGAAGCTTCTCTCTCTCTCTCTCTTTTTTTTTTACATCTTTATTGGAGTATAATTGCTTTACAATGGTGTGTTACTTTCTGCTTTATAACAAAGTAAATCAGTTATACATATACATATGTTCCCATATCTCTTCCCTCTTGCGTCTCCCTCCCTCCCACCCTCCCTATTCCACCCCTCTAGGTGGTCACAAAGCACCTAGCTGATCTCCCTGTGCTATGCAGCTGCTTCCCACTAGCTCTCTATTTTACGTTTGGTAGTGTATATATGTCCATGCCTCTCTCTCGCTTAGAAGCCTCTCTCTTTCATCTGGACTATTAATTGACTCTGGATTCTTACCTAAATCCTTGGTCTCTGAATTTGCAAACTACAGGCTGTATTATTGATAAAACATTTAGTTCCAAATAGTTCTTTTGAGATAACAATATTGTTTTTTAAAAACAAGTCTTTGAAGTTTTGCTATTTTTGTGAAAAGTCCATCAATTATTGCTTCCTGTTTAATCCTGCACTGTCTTCCCAAACCGCGTGTTTAATTTTCAGTTTTGAGTGTCCTCTTGCTGGTCTCACTACTCTAAGATACAGACTTTAGACGGGAAATGCCTGAGAGGTCTCCCTCCTACTACCCCTTGTTACTGGAATGTGACCTCAGTATGTTTCCAATCTGTGCACTTCTCCCTCCAGCTTGGGCCATGACACCCAGGAAAGTTTTCCTCGCATCAAGGGACAAAAGGTCACTGAATCTGGAAAAAAAAAGAAGCCTGACTCTTGATCAACAATGTTTTCAGAGAAAGATCTTTGATCAAGAGGGGAAAATGTGAAAATTAACAAAAAAAACCCTCACTTAAAATGGAGTCAAGAGGCCAGGATGGGTTCGTGCTACCACTCCTTCCCAATTGCAGATTCAACAGGAAGAGATGGTATCTTTGCATTTCCGACAGGAGGAAGGTCACTACATTGCTACCCAGCAGGAGGAAGAAAGAATTTCTCCTCGCCCAGCAATTGTCCAGCCAATGAGACTGTCAAAACTCAGCCAAACTCTTAGAGGAAAACATAGGCACAACACTCTATGACATAAATCACAGCAAGATCCTTTCTGACTCACCTCCTAGAGAAATGGAAATAAAAACAAAAATAAACAAATGGGACCTAATGAAACTTCAAAGCTTTTGCACAGCAAAGGAAACCATAAACAAGACGAAAAGACAACCCTCAGAATGGGAGAAAATATTTGCAAATGAAGCAACCGACAAAGGATTAATCTCCAAAATTTACAAGCAGCTCATGTAGCTCAATATCAAAAAAACAAACAACCCAATCCAAAAATGGGCAGAAGACCTAAATAGACATTTCTCCAAAGAAGATATACAGATTGCCAACAAACACATGCAAGAATGCTCAACATCACTAATCATTAGAGAAATGCAAATCAAAACTACAATGAGATATCATCTCACACAGGTCAGAATGGCCACCATCAAAAAATCTACAAACAATAAATGCTAGAGAGGGTGTGGAGAAAAGGGAACACTCTTGCACTGCTGGTGGGAATGTAAATTGAAACAGCCACTGTGGAGAACAGTATGGAGGTTCCTTCAAAAACTACAAATAGAACTACCATATGACCCAGCAATCCCACTACTGGGCATATACCCTGAGAAAACCATAATTCAAAAAGAGTCATGTACCAAAATGTTCATTGCAGCTCTATTTACAATAGCCCGGAAATGGAAACAACCTAAGTGCCCGTCATCAGATGAATGGATAAAGAAGATGTGGCACATATACACAATGGAATATTACTCAGCCATAAAAAGAAACGAAATTGAGCTATTTGTAATGAGGTGGATAGACCTAGATTCTGTCATACAGAGTGAAGTAAGTCAGAAAGAAAAAGACAAATACTGTATGCTAACACATATATATGGAATTTAAGAAAAAAAAAATGTCATGAAGAACCTAGGGGTAAGACGGGAATAAAGACAGACCTACTGGAGAATGGACTTGAGGGTATGGGGAGGGGGAAGGGTGAGCTGTGACAGGGCGAGAGAGAGTCATGGACATATACACACTAACAAACGTAGTAAGGTGGATAGCTAGTGGGAAGCAGCCGCATGGCACAGGGATATTGGCTCGGTGCTTTGTGACAGCCTGGAGGGGTGGGATAGGGAGGGTGGGAGGGAGGGAGATGCAAGAGGGAAGAGATATGGGAACATATGTATATGTATAACTGATTCACTTTGTTATAAAGCAGAAACTAACACACCATTGTAAAGCAATTATACGCCAATAAAGATGTTAAAAAAAAAAAAAACTCAGCCAATGAAAAGCCACTACACTTCAAACTCCCAGGTTCCTCTGACAGACTCTTTGTTTATAGCAGCCCTTCCCAGCTCCCTCTTCTATAAAAGAATATTCTTCTCCTTTGTTTTCCAGACTTCCCCGTGGTTCACCATAGATTGCATGTCTCAAACTGCAATTCTTTGCTGTTGCCAAATAAACACATTTTATTGGTAAAATAATTGGCTGTTTTATTGTTTTAGGTCAACACAGCCAAGTTCCAGCAACAGGCTAAGGAAAGTATCCAGATGTGGTTAGTGCGGCTTTGGGATACCTGGGGTCGTGGCATTTTTCTGACTGGCCAGGAGGCAGAGAAAATGAGTAATATTACCACACACCCTGCCCTCTAGCAGCACCTGCATGTACTTGGGGGTTCAAATGACTCACTCCCTTATAGATTATTCCAGCCTCCAGGGCCCAGTGAGGGAGATGTCCCTGGGCATGTGGGACCCTGAAAATCTATAGAGGAGGTAGAACAAGTTCTTAGGGAGCTGGGAATAAGGGAGGCCATCTATGCTTTTGTCTTTGAGGGTCCTCATTGGGCCACATTCACTGCAGAGATGAAAGCCAAGATACTCCAGTCTGCCCCCAGCACCTGGTAGGGACTGGTATGGGATGTTGATATCCATGCTGAGCTAAGTCATGGGAATGGGTATGGGTCCCCGAGACAGAGGGGGAACTAGAGAAGACAAAAAGCTATCCCAGTTGGCTGTAAAGGGTTCAGTAAAAGTAACCCAGGAGCAAATGTGGTTTAACCTCATTGCTGCCAGGACCTCACCTGAAAAGGAAGACGAGCAACCCAATTAGTCAACCTGTGGAAAGCCTTAAGACTGGAATAGTTCAGACCTGCCCTGACTATCCCTGGTGCCCTGCTAGCTCTCACAGAAGCCTCAGGGATACAGTCCTATTCGGGATGGGTGCCTCCCATGCCTCAGGTGTAGGATGCAGGGCAAAATCGCCTCCAGGGGAAGCCTATTGAGAGCAATTGGAAGCTCCAAGTTGAAGTGACTGTTCACTAGTCCCCTTGAAATAAATAAAAGGTGATGGCTCTGGTTGACACTGGAGCCAAAGGTACTCCACCACATAGCCACACTCAGAAGTTTTCAGGCCCCCTTTGTGCCACTGATGATTATGGAGGGCAATGCCTTTGGTTAGGAAGGTCCCTTTGACATTGTAAATTGGGTGTTCTCCCCACCGAGAATACGAGGTTTTTCTCTCTCCAATACCAGAGAACATATTGGGTATTGACATCCTACAAGTTCAGTCTACAGACCTCTACCTGTGACTTCCACATTGAGGTTAGAGTAATCAAACCAATGCTGAGGGGAGATGTCAGCTGGGAACCAGTAAGTCTACCGGCCCCCTCAAATAGTGGTTACTGGGCTTCCCTGGTGGCACAGTGGTTGAGAGTCCACCTGCCGATGCAGGGGACACGGGTTCGTGTCCCGGTCCAGGAGGATCCCACATGCTGCGGAGCGGCTGGGCCCGTGAGCCATGGCCGCTGAGCCTGCGCGTCCGGAGCCTGCGCTCAGCAATGGGAGAGGCCACAACAGTGAGAGGCCCGTGTACCACAAAAAAAAAAAAAAAAAAAAAAAGTGGTTACTGTCAAATGATGTAAATTGCCCGGGAGGCATAATGAAATAGGAGAAACTATCCCCAAACTGCACCAAGTGGGTATTGTACACCCTGCCCATAGTGCTTCCAACAGACAGGTATGGCTTGTTAAAAAACCAGATGGGTCGTGGTGGGTGACCCTGGGCTATCGAGAATCGAACACAGGGATGTCCCCCATCCATGCGGTTGTGCCCCAAATTGCCACCATCTTAGATATCTTGGCCATAGTCCTAGGAATGTACCATGCTGTGCCGGACTTAGCAAATGCTTTTTTTCAATCTACCCCCGGCCACTGAGTCACAAGATCGATTTGCCTCCAAGTGGGAGGGGCAACAATGGACGTTTCAAGCACTTCCCCAAGGCTACCTGCACAGCCCCACCATATGTCATGGGATGGGAGCCCCAGATCTGTCCCTGTTCTCCTTCCCCACATCACTAAAATGAGCCCATTACATTGATAATATAATGTTGACAGGTAAACACTTGCGTCTGCTGCAGGACACTCTGCAGATTTTGCTGGAACATCTGTGAGGGAGACGATGATGTGGATGAACCCACAGGAAACTCAAGTCCCAGGCACCACCGTAAAGCTTCTGGGAGTCATTTGGTTGGGTGAGAGGTACATTGTCCCAGAAGCCATGATTGATAAGGGGCAACCAACCCCTAAGAATCTGAAAGAGGTCCAAGCTTTCATAAGGGTTTGGGGGTTTTGGAGGACTTTTATTCCCCACCTGATGCAACGCCTCCATCCTTTTTAGAAAAATTTTATTGAAGTATAGTTGATTTACAATGTTGTGTCAATTTCTACTGTACCCAAAGTGACTCAGTTATACATATATCTATATATCCTTTTTCATGTTCTTTTCCATTATGGTTTATTACTGGAGATTGAATATAGTTCCCTGTGCTAGACAGTAGGACCTTGTTGTTACCCTTCCTATATATAGTGGTGTCTCCATCCTTTATACCAGCTTTAAAGTAAAGAAAGGGCATGTGGGGATTAGAGCAACAAGCTGCCGTTGAGAAGGCAAAAAATACTAGTGAAGCAGTTGAAAGCTCTGGGCATCTCCCAAGCAGGGCTATCATTTGAGTTTGGGTTAGATAGGACATCTCGCGAAAACCAGCATATCATGGTAATAACATCCCTTCTTATCAAGGGGTGTATTGACAATACGCTCCATTGACCCACCTCTGCCATGGCTCAGACTCCCACGTTGACTGAGTGACTGCGTTTTGCGCAGCAGAAGAGCACCCGGTCGGCCAGCCCACTCTCTCTAGAAATGCGAGCGCTCCCAGGCGTTGTAGAGTATGTAGATCCTCCAAACACCCGCTGCTCCCACCGCCTCTATTCCTGTGTAGCCCCTGCAACCTGTAGAGAGGAGGTCGGGGAGATTCCTGCTGATGCCTGCTTCACCTACAGGTCTAGTCGGGCAACCGGTGACAGGGATGGTAGTGGTTATTCAGCCCAACACTGACACCATCTGGATGACAAGCGAACTGCAGCAGCCCGTGGGCTGAATTCAGAGCGATTTGGCTGGGGAACACTCAGGAGCCCAGGCTGTTTGCTAACCTTTGCACTGATAGTTGGACTGTTCTGAAGAGATTAACCCTATGGCTTGGACAACGGGAAGCCAAGGGGTAGATGATCGTGAATAAGTCCTTCTGGGGTGAGGATATGTGGAGAGACATTTGGGTTCGCTTCCAACAGCCTGAGGCAGCCCTCACTGTTTTCCATGTCCCTGGTTCTTAAGGTGCTGACGCCCCCTGGCAAATGGGGAGCTGATGCTCTAGCCCAGTATGAGCCCTAGTGGACCCCTCCGTAGATACAGCAGATTGGGCGCATAGGAACTGCAGCCACCGCAGTCCCTGACTGGGATGGCATATTGCCAAGGATGCTGGCTTGCCCTTGAAATAAAGTGACTTGGTTAACGCCATAACAGCATGTGTGTTCTAAACAACACCCAGGCAACTGCCACAGGACTCTGGCGCCATCCACTGGAGTTCCCAACCAGTGAGGGATTGGCAAATTGATTATATTGGCCCCCTCCCTCCAAGCGAGGGTTCTAAATGTCTTGGTTTACGTGGACACGGCATCTAGCCTAACCCAAGCTTTCTCCTGTGGCTGCCCAAGCCGGGTTGCCACCATTAGGGGATTAGAGAAGCGGAGTACAGATACCCTCTTCGAAAAGACAGTGACCGGGGGTTACATTTTAAGGGTCACGTTGTGCAAGATTAGGCAAAAGCACATGATGTGGAACGGAAGTTCCATTTCCCCTAAAAGCCACAGGCAGCAGGGTTGGTAGGAAAGAAGGATGGGATTTTAAAGCAGCAGATTAAATGACTAACAGGTAAAACCACCTTGGCCGATTCGACTAAAGTACTATCGCAGGCTTTAAGACATTTTTTTTTTTTTTCTGTACGCGGGCCTCTCACTGTTGCGGAGCGCAGGCTCAGCGGCCATGGCTCACGGGCCCAGCCGCTCCGCGGCATGTGGGACCTTCCCGGACCGGGGCACGAACCCGTGTTCCCTGCATCGGCAGGCGGACTCTCAACCACTGTGCCACCAGGGAAGCCCCGGCTTTAAGACATTTAAATGATTGACCAATAGGGCCTGTTGCCTCGTATGCCAGACTGGGGAGCCCTGCCAAGACACCTGACACTGTAAAGTTACGGAAGTGACGGGAGACAGCCACTGGCTCGACTCTCATCATGGTGGATCACCACGCTGTGCGGCTGAGATCACCAAGCCCCATCACACCTGAGACAGACGTCGTCTACCGGACTTTGCAGTGGGGCGTCCCACGGGGATGGGTGAGTTAGTTCACATCCCCAGGTGAGGAGGAATCCTATTGTCCTGCTGCAAGCTGCGCCCATGGAAATGCGCTGTCCCTGGAATGGAACACGTACCACTGAGACGGACGACAAGGTGGTGGTCCTGGTCTGACATATCCCACCCCCAGTCCATCTCGCGCCTGACAGCGCTGCCTCTGCTGGCCAACATATATGCTATGTACAACCAGGTCAAGTTCCTAAAGCTGCAGCCATGTTAACATCTAAGGATCAGGCCACAGGTGTAATTCTTCTAGAAGGGAAGACCTCCCAGTACCAGTTCCTACTAAATCATCTGTTTTTCGTTTGCTTGTTTGTTTGTTTTTTGCGGTACGCGGGCCTCTCACTGCTGTGGCCTCTCCCGTTGCGGAGCACAGGCTCCGGACGCGCAGGCTCAGCGGCCATGGCTCACGGGCCCAGCCGCTCCGCGGCATGTGGGATCCTCCCGGACCGGGGCACGAACCCGTGTCCCCTGCATCGGCAGGCGGACTCTCAACCACTGCGCCACCAGGGAAGCCCCTAATCTGTCTTTTTGACCTTAGACTTCTGCTGTTCCTATGGTGTTCGGTCACAGGATGGGGACATGATGGAAATACCTTCCTACAGTGGGCCCACAGATACGCCCAGCAATCAATCCAGCTGTTGGGTATGTGGGCAGCTGCTCCTCTCTAGTTCATTGGGATCGTCATGGTGGGTACCAACACTCCAGTAACGAGATAAGAAGGCACTAAAGCAGTATGCGACATTACAGAAAAAAACAAATTAGGATGAATGCTCTTAATTCATCTGATATTACCAATATTGCCTGGGGCACAAACCGTCAGTAACACTGGACATGGGTATTCTTTTTCTGTCAATCAATCAACACAGGCAGCCCAGCCAACCGCTGACCAGAAAGGTCCTAAAAGCACCACCATCAGAAGCATGGGTGGCAACGCTCAGATTTGGAATGGATTCATGTGGCTTACCCCGGGTTAGGGATACTTGAGCACCTAGGCACCCCTATGTCGGGAACAGAAAAAACACTTTCAACAGAACCCACCCAGTTGTACCAGGAATATGGGGAGGACACCATTGGAACTGTGCAGGTATCCTGTCATATTAAAGAACAGCAACTGGTCTGGCACTGACTGGTCACGTCACCCACATATGTATTGGGTAACCCTAAACAGGACCCAGTGATGTGTGGGAAAACCCTTTGGCTGTGGCTTCCACCTGGATGGTTGGGCTACTACACCCTGGGTATGGGGAGAATCCACCCTACAGTAACAAAAGTTGCCAACTTCCCCCCCCTCATCTGCTATCTCCCAGGCGGGCATGTTCTGTTTTCCACTGGTGCGATCATTTGGCCGCTGTCTTTATTCCCTCTATTGGCCTGGAGGACGTTAGAGCACACATAGAAGCCCTTAGTCAATACACCCAGCCATCCTTAAATGAGAAGAGCTGTCCTCCAAAATAAGATGGCCTTGGACATCACTACTGCCTTGCAAGGAGGCACCTGGGCCGTTATCCAAGCAGAATGTTGTGTGTTCATACCCGATGAGTCTGCTAGTGTAGCATCTTTATTAAAGCACATGAGGACACAGTGAATGCCCTGAGTGACCCCCAGCCTCAGGGACTCAAGAAATCAGTGGTTCAGATCATGGTGATTTCGAACACACACAGCAGTGAGCGGTATAGCTGGCAGTGAGCCACAGCTTGAAGTGAGATCTTAGTTCCCTGACCAAGGCTTGACCCCTGGTCGTGGTGGTGAGAGTGCCAAGTCCTAACCACTAGACCACGAGGGACTGTGGCTAGAGTCTGGGCCCCAGTCTTTGTCTGCCTTTAAAAGAGAACATTCTGACAAGGAGATGGAAGGTAGAAAGGAAAGTAAAGCATCTATTAGAAAAGCAGAGTACAGATGGACGGGTGAACTCACAAGAGAGTCGAGCCTTTGGGAAGTTTCAATTCTTTATAAGGGGACAGTCTTCTGGTCTTAGTTTCCCCTCTGGCCAATCACCTTTGGGCCCATGGCTGATTTGCCTCAGGACCCTCCGTAGGTGCACACAGCCCTCAGACAAGATGGATTCTAACACGAGGGCCTCTGGCGGGATGGGGGCGGGGAATTGACATGACTTATTATGGTCTGGTGTCCCCTGGCCGCCCCTCTTTAAAAAAAAGTTATTTATTTATTATTTATTTATTTTGGCCGCACTGGGTCTTAGATGCGGCAGGGGGGATATTTGTTGAGGCACACGGGATCTTTAGTTGCAGCATGCGGACTTCTTCGTTGCAGCATGTGGACTTCTTAGTTGTGGCATGCAAACTCTTAGTTGTGGCATGCATGCGAGATCTAGTTCCCTGACCAGGGATTGAACCCGGGCCCCCTGCATTGCGAGTGTGGAGTTTTACCCACTGGACCACCAGGGAGGTCCCTATCCCCTGCCTTTTGACGCCCCAAGGAGCCTTTTAACGCATGTGCAGTGTCTTTCTTGCCCCAAGGATGGGAAATATGTGACCTCTTGATCTACTTTTTTTTTTTTTTTTTGCGGTACGCGGGCCTCTCACTGTTGTGGCCTCTCCCATTGCGGAGCGCAGGCTCCAGACGCGCAGGCTCAGCGGCCATGGCTCACGGGCCCAGCCGCTCCGCGGCACGTGGGATCTTCCCAGACCGGGGCACGAACCCTTGTCCCCTGCATCGGCAGGCGGACTCTCAACCACTGCGCCACCAGGGAAGCCCGATCTACTTTTTTTAAAGATTTATTATTTTTTAATTTATTTCTGGCTGCGTTGGGTCTTAGTTGTGGCATGTAGGATCTTCGTTGAGGCATGTGGGATCTTTTGTTGTGGTGTGCGGGCTTATTTCTCGTGCACGTGGGCTCTGTCTGTAGTTTGCGGCACGTGGTCTCTCCAGTTGAGGTGCGCGAGCGCGGTAGTTGTGTTGTGTGGGTTTCATTGCCCTGCGACATGTGGGATCTTAGTTCCCTGACAAGGGATTGAACCCACGTCCCCTGCATTGGAAGACAGATTCTTTACCACTGGACCACCAGGGAAGTGGCCAAGTTCTTTTCCTTTTTTTTTTCTGTTTGGTGTTTTATTTATTTATATTTTGGGGGCTTGCATTGGGTTTTCGTTGCCGCGCGCAGGCTTTTGTCTAGTTGCGGCGAGCGGGGGCTACTCTCTGTTGCGGTGCGCAGGCTTCTCATTGTGGTGGCTTGTTGCAGAGCACGGGCTCTAGGCGCGTGGGCTTCAGTAGTTGCGGCATGCGGGCTCAGTAGTTGTGGCTAACGAACTCTAGAACACAGGCTCGGTAGCTGTGGCACACGGGCTTAGTTGCTCCACAGGAGGTGGGATCTTCCCAGACCAGGGCTCAAACCCGCGTCCCCTGCATTGGTAGGTGGATTCTTAACCACTGTGCCACCAAGGAAGCCCCTTAGCAAAGAAAATCCAGGTTGCACACTGCTCTGGGGTCATAAGGCATTTTAGCTTCACTGTGCTGAACGTGAGAAAGAATCCTAAAAATCCACTGGCACAGTAGCTGCCATGGAATCTATAGAAATACAGGAACAGAAAGTCCAGGACGCTGAGGAGATCCCCTGTGGGGTGAGATGCATATGCCAGGAGCACCACACTGAATAGATAGTTTAAGTACTGCTGGTCAGTGTCACTTAACGCGTTGGGTTTCTGGGATTTCTGTAGTATCTTATAAGCCCCTATGCAGCATAAGTGAATTACAGCCCAGAAATAAGCATCTGGATGAAACTGGGAGTCACTGAAGAGCAGACACCCTGCGGCAGCCAGGAGGAAGGGGGCACTACAGATCTTTGCAGGAGATGTTTTCTCTTTCTGAAAACATTTCTGGTGCCCACAGATGATAACTTTGGCTACATTATGCAAAATGAGAAACATAGGAATGGCCAGTCTGGACAGTGCCCTGGAACCAGCATAGGTGATACCCACAAACAGCACTGAAGCAGGAAGCCATGTGAAAACATCAGATCTTGAACCGCTGTTGATCTCTGCCCAGCCCAGTTTCCATGACACATGAAGCAAAAGTCCACCAATTAAAGCCTGCCACCCTTGGAATAACGTAGGGTAGGTGAATTTCAAGACAGACAGGACATACTTGTTCGTGAGGTAAGAAGCCAGGTAGCAGGTACAAAACGTGAGGCCGACCAGGAACCGCCTCTCGCACATCTGTCAATTTGCGCCGCTTCCCCGGGGAACCCGCGGGAGTCCCAGGGCCTCCGCGCAAGCCGGACCACCCAGTGGCCAACCTCTTGATCTTTTACTTAAACAGGGTATAGCCTCTCTCTGTCCCTGCCATAACTGTTATCTTAAAGTGCCCGCAGGAGACAAAATCCAACTATTTACCTTTATTTCCATCTCAAAGTGCAAACGGGAGGCCAGTTGTAAATATCTAGCCTGGAGCCCACCTGCCTCTTGCCTCAGGAAATGTAAACAGAAGGCTAGTTGTAAATGTCCAGCCTGGAGCCCATCTATCTCCTGCCTCAATGGGGCTCTTGGTGGGAAAAATTGTTACTTGTTTTGGGCATCCTTATCTTAATCTGTGTTTCCTCTCCCAGGTACCTATGTTGCCTCTGTGCTATCTGCCTCCAGAGCCACATAGGCGCCTAACGAGCCACCTCCAATGCTAATGCAATCCCTGGCTGACTACTCAGTGCATATCGTGGAAGAGGGGGGCCATGTGAAATTGTAAGAGCTGGTCATGAGGGGCGGAGTGTTGGAGTGTAACCAAGAGTGGGGTCTGACTGCTCACTGCTCAAAAGCCAATAAAGAGACAAGGTTGGTGGAAAGGAAAGTTTGCTTTATTTTGGAGGCCGGCAACGGGGGGGGGGGGGGGGGGGGGGGGGGGGGGCGGGGAGGATGGACTCCTGTCCAAAGGCCAACTCCCTTTGAGGTCCCTGCATGCAGGGGCTACATGCAGAAACTGCACAGTCAGCTCTCACAGTCCTCTTGAAATTGGTCATGCGGTGGTCTGACCAGCATCATCTTGATTGTTTTAAGTACAGTTAATCTTCAGCTCCAGGGTTTGCTCCCATTTCTTTGAGGCCAGTTCTTGGAATTGCGAAAATTGGAGCAGCTTAGGTCCTGGCTGCAGTCTGGTCATCATGTAGTTAACTTCTTCCACCTGGTGGGGGGGTTCGGTATCTACAAGACAGCTCACAGGATATGGCTCAGAATATTATCTATAGCCCTTGAGAAGGAACTAAAAGTCCTTGACTATGCTTAGTGACTAAACTATTATTATTTAATCTTGCTAGACTGTTTTCCTTTGTTTCTACATTTTCTGATTAAATTTATTCTTCGACTAAAATTTTTCCACAAACAAAAGGCAGGCTGAGGACATGGGGAAGGATCGACTACAGGGTCCTGCTCCGTTTCAGGAGGAGGTCATTGAGAGGACGTGGCTACCAGTTGACCCTCGAGGTGGACCCAGGGAACCAGAGGCCCCTCACCCCCTCTCCATCCTTGGAATGTATGTTCCACCCACTGTTCTCACAAAGGGAGCCATTTTCAAGGATGCAGCCTTGAGAGAGTAAAGTGTTGTTCAGAAAATCTGAACGGTATATGCGACTGAATCCTGTTAAGATCTTTATATAAACTTTTAAGATTCTGGTAAGCAGTGTTGCTGCAAGAGAGAAAGTGGGGTATGAGAGGATGGTCACATCCCAGGTCTTAGGTGAGTCCCTGGGACGGCCACCAAGTGTGGGTTCTTGGCTTTGCACAGGAAAGAATTCAAGAGCGAGCCATAGTAAAGTGAAAGAAGGTTTATTCAGGGAGAAACACATGCCATAGACAGAGTGTGGGCCATCTCAGAAGGCAAGAGGCCCCAGGATATGGGGTTGTCAGTTTTTATAGGGGTGGGTAATTTCATAGGTTAATGAGTGCGAAGATTATTCCAACTATTTTGGGGAAGGGGAGGGGATTTCCAGGAATTGGGCCACCGCCAACTTTTTGGCCTTTTACGGTAGGCCTCAGAACTGTCAGGGCGCCTGTGGGTGTGACATTTAGCTTACTGATGTATTACAATTAGTGTATACTGAGGCTCAAGGTCTAGTGGAAGTCGACTCCTCTGCCATCTTGGACCTAGTTGGTTCTAACTGAGGTAGGAGATAGATGGGCCCCTGGGCTGGACAGCTGGTGTTTGTCAAGTGGAGTAAAATTGAAGCTTTGTTCTCACCCAGACACTCCAAGGACAAAGCTGGTGGCAGAAGCTGAGCTCTGCTGAAGTAAAGAGATAAGATGACAACTCCTGAGGTTAAGGAAAACTTCCCTGTCTGCACATGCTCAGGAAGGCTCCTTGGGGGTCAAAAAGGGAGGGGGCACCACCCCATAAGTGTGGACATGCACCCACAGGCCTTTGCGGTGGGATCCATCTTAGCAGAAAGTTGTGCACGCATGTTGGGGAGTGACCTAGAACAGGTCAGATGTGGGAAAAGAAATGAGATAATTGGCCAAAGATAAACAAAGACCCGGAAGGACTGTCCTATATAAGGGATTTGTATCAGCTCTTTACTGCACTCTTCCTCATTAGAGAGGTGGCCCATACCCTTTCTCTCTAGGTGTGTATTTCTGCCTAGCTTTCTGTGTATTCTGTATTTCTGCCTGATTTAAATAAATAAACTTCTTCTCTGTGTGCCCTCCCATACACCACGGTGTAATAATAATATTGTCTAATAATAATAATATTATTGTCTCTAATAATAAACTTTGTACCTGTTTTTACAATTTTTGCCTCCTTGAAACATTCCTGCTTTCAAACGGGGGAAACAGCCAGGGCCCCTTTGCTTCTAGTCTCTAGCCCCTGGTGGTATAGTGGCTAGGATTCCTGGTTTTCATCCAGGCTACCCAGGTTCAATTCCTGGGCAGGGAACTGAGATCTCTCTTCAGGACCACTCACTGCCGTCTCTCCGAGATCATAACCAGTTTATGTCGTGTCCTCAATGGCTATGTCATTCTTTTAAAGGTTGTGCCCTGCCCCTTTCCTATCTCAGTGTGGAGATCTATTCATCTTGTGGCTGCCTGAGACAAGCCTCGTATATAAGTTCCCTCGTTTGTTAAACCTGCCACCTACAAATCCGGAGTGGTCTGCCTCTTTCTTTGGTTTCTCCTTGCCTTCTGTGTATGGGGGTCAGTTTCAAATTTCACCTGGGGAACTCCTGGGGTTGGGAACCAACATTCCTCCTAAGCAGTGGGAATAATGGGGTACTTCAAGGGGACCCCATAGTCTTGAGATTGTAAAGTGAAAGAAAGTCTTTCAGAAAGTTCTGAGGACTGTTCCACCGGTTAGAGGTCAAAGCACAGTTGTATAGTTTTTGAGTCAAGGTTTTGACAGTTTACGTAGTCCAGATCTGCACATACAAGGTGAGTAGTGGGTTATCATGACCCTTTACAGGATTGAGAAAGAAATGTTATTTCCTAAGGAGCAACCTTCCTGGCGCCGGAAGCTCTTTTCTTTCAAGCAGGCACGACTGTGTTAAGGATAATGCAGATGCACAATGCACGCTAAAGGGGAGCAGGTAGTGGCCCAAACGGCAGAGAGAATTTTATGTTAAAAGTTTTTTTGTCCTGCCTTAAAAACAATTTTATTTCATCACAAATATAAAAACCATTATTTTTTTTTTCTCACAGGTGGTACAAAAAACAGGCAGTGGGCTAACCCAGGATATTGTAAAAAACTGGAAAATATACAGGAGTAGATAATATTCTCTTCCCTAGTTTTCCATATTTCCCCCTGAGGCGTGTAAAAGCATGTAGCCATGCTAAATGCTTTTATAACATTAAAAAGAAACGAATTGTATCTGTGAATAATTCCTCAAGTTACACCAAGATTTCATGGCTCAAGTTGGTCCGTATTTTTCGTTAAACTAATCGCAGCATAACACATGAAAGTGTCCTTTCGGATGACCTCCTGGAGCTAGAATTGCGAGTTTTTCATATTTCTCCCCCCAATTTCCGTGAAACACCGACCGTATCTCTGGAGTAGAGGCTGATACCGCAAGGAATTCTGGGGAATGTAGTTTTGGTTTGCAGCTAGCGAGACATTTCCGGCAGAAGTTGCTGGGCGTGAGAAGAAAGCGAGACAGTTTTCCGCAAACGTCGCTCAAAGGCCCACCGTGGGGTTGGGGGGTTGTGGGGCGGGGAGGGTGGGCCTGAAGGGTGTGGCTGCTTGTCCCTACGCGTTTGGCCGGCGGCTTCCCCGGCACGCTCATACGGCGCTTCCGGGCCCCCGGTCTTGCAAGGCCGTCTGGGAGTTGTAGTTCAGACTCTTGCCCGAACTCCGAAGTCCAGCTGCGGCTACGAGGTCAGAGGCCGTCCCCCGCCTTCGGTGCTTGGCTTGGAGGATGGATCCGGGGTCCGGGGCCGACGCGGCCCCGTTGGCTGGTTTGGCCTGGTCGTCGGCCTCGGGGCCCCCGCCGCGGGGGTTCAGTGCGGTGAGCAATGTCAGGGGACCAGGGACGAACAGGGAGAGAGGCGGCGACACCAGGGGCCGGGGGTTGAATGGGGGCAGAGTCGGCTGCGGCCGGGTAAGAGCCTGGCGCTGACCCGCATCCGCGCTGTAGATCTCCTGCACTGTGGAGGGGGCGCCCGCCAGCTTCGGCAAGACTTTCGGGCAGAAATCCGGCTACTTCCTGTGTCTCAATCCTTTGGGCAGCCTAGAGGTAAGGGGCCCTCACCTTCGGAGTCCCCGGGGTCCTCCCACTCCCCTTTGTCCATTCGCTGAGCTCTATGCTAGGCACACGGTCCCTGCTGCTGAGTGATTCTCGATGTATCCCCTCCCCCCCCCCCGCCAGAATCCACAGGAGAACGTGGTGGTCGATATCCAGGTCCTGGTGGACAAGAGCCCCCTTCCGCCGGGATTCTTTCCGGTCTGCGACCCCCTGGACTCCAGTGAGTACCCTGTCGAAGGCGGGAGTGGGGTGGGGGGTCAGGGGCACGTTCGCGTCTCTGCGGGGAGGGTCCAGGAAAGGAATGGAGGGACCACAGGCATGCGATTTTTGAATTTTGGCTGCCCCCTTGATGCACTGGGTAATGACAGTGTTGGCTGAGGACTCAGAGGCCTGATCTAGGGCGGGACGATGTACCCCACCCTGCGTAAAAATGTGCCATTGGTACAGTCTCTGTTCTAGAGTAAGTGTTCAGTCAATGCGACCTGTTTTATTACTGTTACTACTACGCCTTCTTCTTACACTGTAGCTAAGCTGATCCACGCGCAGTTCTATTTTCCACTTCCACGCTTTTGCACACGGGCTCCGGTTACCCTGGAGCTGCCCTCCCAGCCCCGACTGCTCTGCTTTCTAACCATCAGGCTCTCCCTGCCTCTTATGTCCTCTCCATGTCTTGTCATTTATATTTGGCTCTCAGCATATATCTACTGGTACTGGACTTGGCAAACTTTTCCTGTAAAGGGCCAGGTAGTAAATATGTTAGGCTTTCCAGCCCAGATGGTTCCTGTTGCATATATATAATATATACCCCTTTAAAAATGTAAAAGCCATGCTTTGCTCATGAGCCAGACAAAAACGGATTTGGCTCATAGGTTGTAGTTTGCTGACCTCGGGATTAGAGGGCTGAGGGAAAGTGTGTTTGGAGGGCCAGGATGGGTGTCCAGTTCTGTCTGATCCCACAGCTACCCACCCTCACTGTGGTGCCCATGGCCGCCCGATGAATGCTCCTCCATGTCACCAAAGATGAGCCTGCCCCAATGGCTCCTGAAAGCTTCATGGATTCCCCTCCTATGGCTTTACCGTTCAGGATGTAACCGCTGACCCAGCTCCATCCAGACGGCTGCCTTAAACAGCACCTTGGCGAGCATTCTCCTGGAGCCATCTTTGGACCCCTTTCCTGCTTCTCCCCTTTTCTCATTCCCCTGTCCCTCACTCCCAGAGGCCTCCGTGTCCAAGAAGAAACGCATGTGTGTGAAGCTGGTGCCCTTGGGGGTCGCGGACACAGCTGTCTTTGACGTCCGGCTGAGTGGGAAAACCAAGACGGTGCCTGGATACCTGCGAGTAGGGTAGGGCCACCCCCCAGCCCTCCTTCCTTGGCCTCCCAACCCCCATACCTACCCCTCTGACCCTCAGGGACCCCCATGAGTCCTTCTGTCCCTTCTGCCACCTCTCTGTGCCTCAGTTTCCACATGTTAAGGTGGGGACAGTTGTACCGATCTCGTAGGGTGATGGTGAGAACCAAATGAGTTGGTGTGTCTGAAGCACCCGGTATGGTGACTGCACCCATCATACTAGTTAGTATGTTGCCGCGCGTGTGGGCTGAGATGTGAGGTCACCGGAGGCCTGCCTTCCCCTGGCAGCTCTTCTCAGCCCTGGCTGCACACTGGGCCAGAGCCCCTTCTCTCTTTTCCTCCTCCTCTAGGGACATGGGGGGCTTCGCCATCTGGTGCAAGAAGGCCAAGGCCCCGCGGCCAGTGCCCAAGCCCCGAGCTCTCAGCCGAGACATGAGAGACCTCTCCCTGGACCCACCTGGCCAGCCCAGGTGAGTCCTCGGGCTCAGGGATGGGAGCGACCATGGGGCGGGGGGCGGTGGCTATCAGGCCTTTGACTTGGGTCATCCTGCCTCCGCCAGCAAGGGTGGCTTCCCGGAGCGGACGCTCTCGAGGCTGGGCTCTCGGGCGTCTACACTTCGGAGGAGCGACTCCATCTACGAGGCCTCCAACCTCTACGGCATCTCAGGTGAGCACAGAGCAGGGAAATTGAGGCACAGGGGTGGGGGTGGGGCTAGACTGGCCCGAGATTGTACAGCCAGGAAGGTGCAAGGGCAGGGTTGGACCAGGCCTGGGCTTTCCCCCATTCTGTCAAGACTGGGAAAAGCCGAGACCTCCAGGATGGGCTTCTCAGGGTGGGGAGCGGGCAGGCCTCAAGTCCCCTGGGCCTCAGCTCCTTCCCCCCACCTGCTTTCCTCAGCCATGGATGGGGTTCCCTTCACGCTGCACCCCCGATTCGAGGGCAAGAGCTGTGGTCCCCTGGTGAGTCCGGGTCCGCCCCTCCCCACTGCGTTTCTAGGCAACAGGAATCAGGGAGCATCATCTGTGTAACCAGCACCTCAGCACAGAGGGGAGTTCCTGGGTGAGAGGAGGCCGGAGGCCAAGGCAAGGGGGCGGGAGGGTCTCCTGGAATGGGGGAGTCAGGAGGAGCAGCTGGATGCTGGGGGCGAGAGATGGTGGCAGGAAAGGGGAGAGGACATTCAGGCAAATATTGAGGGGGCCCTCCTTTCAGACGAGGGAACGGGGGTTCCACGTTGGGGTCCCTGCCCGAGACTGACATGCCCCTTGCCTGCCAGGCCTTCTCTGCCTTCGCTGATCTGACCATCAAGTCACTGGCGGACATTGAGGAGGAGGTGGGTGCAGGGGAGGGGGTGGGGTTGGGGGGTGCAGCCCCCCCAGTCTCCCCTGGGTCCCTCTTCTCTCCCAGCTATAACCCACCTCGAGGGCTCCAGATCCCCCTGCCCCACCATTTCTCCGGCACCCCAGTGGCTCCTGCTTCGCTCTGTGCTCTCCGCTCACCCCACTCCCCACTCCCCAGTACAACTACGGCTTCGTGGTGGAGAAGACAGCAGCTGCCCGCCTGCCCCCTAGCGTCTCTTAGCCCCTCACTGGCCCCAGGGAAGAGTCCCCTGCCTGACAGCCCCGGACCGGCAGCTGCCCACCGCATTGAATCTTGGGAGCCTTGGCGGCGCAAGGCATTATGGACCCTCAGCCACGCAGCGGAGCAGCAGCCCTGGAGGAGGGGCCGGGAGCGGTCTGCTTGGTGATGGGTCTCCTGCCCCCCGGGCCGTGATGGGCAAGGCAAGGGGTAGGGGCTGGACGGAAACCAGTGCCTTCAAGTCATTTGTGTCAAAACTCTCTGGTGCCTGGAGGCCACGCGGGCGTCCTCCCTCCAGGAAATAAAACACCACGCTGTCCGGGCCGTCTGTAGTCTCCATTCTGACTGTGGGTCTTTGTGGCTCGCAGGAGCCAGGGACGGACGCACACCCAGCAAGCGGGTGAAATCCTGGAGGGCAGGGGGCGCTGCCACCACTCCCATTCTACAGAGGGAGAAACTGAGGCTCAGCGAGTGCCTGAGCCGGGATTCCGAATCACAGAGGAGACCGGGTCCCGCCCCTCCATCATTGCGCGTAACAGTAATAATAGTAACAGCTACCGTTTATACTTCGAGGACCTTCTCACCAACACCTGATGTACAGTATCTCATTTAGTCCTCCCCCAGCTCAGTGGGAAGCCCTGGTTGCGTGGCCATTTCACAGATAGGAAAACCGAAGCAGGAGGCGGCTAAATTCACAGCTGGGATTCCAACCCAGATCCTGCTCTCTTAACCACCAAGCTGTTCTGTTCTGTGCGTCCCTTTTCCTCCGCTGTGTGGTAGACACAAACGGTGGATACTCATGAATTGCGGTAGTTACCTCTTGTAAAGTAGCGTGAAAACTGAATTAGGAAATACTGTATTCCTCGGGGAGATACAGGCAGGTTTTTGTAAGCCACTAGTCACATTTTGGTCAAGTAATCAATACATAACCTTGTTTTCTGTGCATTTCAAGACACCTTGTTTAATATACATGCTGCCGATTTGTTAACGTTGAACTCACGGCCACCAGCCCTAGAACTCACGTCTGAACAAAGCTCGTCGGAGAGTATTTGCTTCCGGAGGCACATCCCAGCCTTCTTGCACCTGGGGACACTAGATAGCTCTTCAGCACTACACTTGGGGGCCTTTGCAAACAGCAAAACTCACCAATGAAAAAGCACAAAAATGCAAAATGGGCCCCTGGCTAGACCTCAAGAAGGATGCCTGTTTACAGTCAGAGCTGGAACAGGAAGGCAGGACATCGCCTTGTCCTACCACAGCTGGGAACATGCACCTCTGAGGACTCAAATTTTTTCCGGCACTGGGCGTGTCCACCAATAGCCACAAAAGCGCTGTGAGTATCGATCTGGGGGTCACAGATTTGAGCCAGTAGGAGAATTGGCGAATACGGACTCCACAAACTATTTGTGAAATGAACCACCCCAGGGCTCACACTGTCTCTCCCACGCATGTGCTTCCTTTTCTACTCTCTCTTCCCCAGGTACCCATAGCGTCAGGGTGGCCCAGGTCAGGAACATTCCCCAGATCTCTGCAGCGTAGGAAGGCTTAAGGCTTATTTCTCATCCGCATCACGTGCCCATGGCAGGGCGGCAACAGGCTGCTAGTCGTAGTTGCAAGGATCTCACGCTGTCAAGTGCTCTGGCCTGGAAGTGCGTTGTCAAAGTTCTGCTCACAGCTCATTGGCCAGAAGGGGTCACACGGGGTCCCAAGGGGATGTGCCACCCACCCAGGCACTTGTGTCTAATGACACTGGCCTGGGGACCTGAAGGGGGAGATACTGCTCTGCACAGGGATCTGAGGGAAAAGAGTCCTCTGCCCTGGGAGTCTGAGGGTGGAGACAGTGAACTATCCTGGAGGGGAGGGTGGGGGGAGACGGTACCCCCTCCCCACCCCCCACTTCAGCTGCCTTGGAAAAACTAGGCCTCTGATGCTAAGATATCTCCCCGGATCTCTCCACTCTGGGCGTAGCCAGCACCTGCCGGGTCCCACCCAGGTTGCTCTGGCGCCGGCCATGGAATCCGATCCAGCTGGGAAGCAAAGCCTGTTTGTTCTCTCTGGTTGTGATCTTGGCCACCCCGAAACCAGCCCCAGATCACTTTCCAGGGCATCTGTGTGTGACCAGGGGCCCCCGGACGACCCATACTGGCCTTGGGTCCGACTGGCTCAACCATCATTGCCAGGTCACTCACTCTGCAAAATCCCAACCCTCTTGAGTGCAACAGTGCCTGGGAACAGCCTCACAAAGGGGCCGGAAAGTCCCAATGGAGCCTCTCCCCTTAGTCCCCAACTCCTGACTTGGGCCACATCAATCCTCACAGCTCCAACTAAGCTTACATCCTCTTGGGCTACAGGGAAGGGAGAAGAAGAGGAAGACTTATCCTTCTCCCTTTAGCCGGCTCTGAGGCGCTGAGACCCGGGAATCACAGGGTCCTGGGGACTGAGAAGGACATTTCTGGGGAGATGTGGTCCCAGCTCCAATGCTCACTAGCTGGTGACCCTGAGCAGTGGCTTAACCTCTCTATACCTCAGTTTGTCCATCTTTACAATGGGAATCTCAATGGTCCTCACCTCATTTGGTAGTTCTGAGGGAGAACTCTTGTGGGGCTGTGTCTCTCCGCTGCCTCTGCTGACTGTTGCAAAAACTCTTCCTGGCTCTCAAAGTTCTTCTCAGCTGGAAGGCTTCTGCAGCCCAAGGTCGTCTTCTACTGGCTTCTACTAGTCTGGCTTCTGCTAGTGGCATACCCCACACTTCTTGTATTCAAGTGTTCCAGAGCCCAGATGTGGCCCCTACTGCTCTCTCCACCCCCAGATCAGAGGAATGATCTGTGCCAGTCTTGAGCATCCCCTTGGGCACCCTCCCACCCAAACCCCCAAAGCTGCTGGCTTCTACTCCATCATTCATCCTGCCTATTTTTTTGTTTGTTTTGGTTTTGTTTTTTTGCCATGCTGCTTGACTTGCAGGATCTTAGTTCCCCGACCAGAGATTGAACTTGGGCCACTGGCAGTGAAAGTGCTGAGTCCTAACCACTGAACCACCAGGGAATTCCATTATGCCTGTTCTTGAACTTGATCCAAGCGCAATGCCCAAACGAGTCCTCTTCTCTTCTGAGCCTGGCTAATTATATTCACTGTTTGGTCTGAGACACTCATCTGTGTTGCCTGAATCAGTAATTCCCTCTTGTTAATTGCTGAGTAGTATTCCATTGTATGGATGTACCACAGTCTGTTCATCTGTTGATGGACATTTGGATTGTCCCTAGTTCTTGGCCATTGAAAGAAATTGCTCTGAGTACTCTTGTACATGTCTTTTGATGAATACACACTCATTTTTTTTTGATTCTTACTAGTCATATATATATATATTTTTTAACATCTTTATTGGAGTATAATTGCTTTACAATGGTGTGTTAGTTTCTGCTTTATAACAAAGTGAATCAGTTATACATATACATATATCCCCAAATCTCTTCCCTCTTGCGTCTCCCTCCCTCCCACCCTCCCTATCCCACCCCTCTAGGTGGTCACAAAGCACTGAGCTGATCTCCCTGTGCTATGCGGCCGCTTCCCACTAGCTATCTATTTTACGTTTGGTAGTATATATATGTCCATGCCACTCTCTCACTTTGCCCCAGCTTACCCTTCCCTTTCCCCGTATCCTCAAGTCCATTCTCTAGTAGGTCTGCGTATTTATTCCCATCTTGCCCCTAGGTTCTTCATGATCATTTTTTTTTTTTAGATTCCATGTATATGTGTTAGCATATGGTATTTGTCTTTCTCTTTCTGACTTAACTTCACTGTGTTTGACAGACTCTAGGTCCATCCACCTCACTACAAATAACTCAATTTTCTTTCCTTTTATGGCTGAGTAATATTCCATTGTATATATGTGCCACATCTTCTTTATCCATTCATCTGTTGATGGACACTTAGGTTGCTTCCATGTCCTGGCTATTGTAAATAGAGCTGCAATGAACATTGTGGTACATGACTCTTTTTGAATATGGTTTTCTCAGGGTATATGCCCAGTAGTGGGATTGCTGGGTCATATGGTAGTTCTATTTTTAGTTTTTTAAGGAACCTCCATACTGTTCTCCATAATGGCTGTACCAATTTACATTCCCACCAACAGTGCAAGAGGGTTCCCTTTTCTCCACACCCTCTCCAGCATTTATTGTTTGTAGATTTTTTGATGGTGGCCATTCTGACCTGTGTGAGATGATATCTCATTGTAGTTTTGATTTGCATTTCTCTAATGATTAATGATGTTGAGCATTCTTTCATGTGTTTGTTGGCAGTCTGTATATCTTCTTTGGAGAAGTGTCTATTTAGGTCTTCTGCCCATTTTTGGATTGGGTTGTTTGTTTTTTTGATATTGAGCTGCATGAGCTGCTTGTAAATTTTGGAGATTAATCCTTTGTCAGTTGCTTCATTTGCAAATATTTTCTCCCATTCTGAGGGTTGTCTTTTCATCTTGTTTATGGTTTCCTTTGCTGTGCAAAGGCTTTGAAGTTTCATTAGGTCCCATTTGTTTATTTTTGTTTTTATTTCCATTTCTCTAGGAGGTGGGTCAAAAAGGATCTTGCTGTCATTTATGTCATAGGAGGTGGGTCAAAAAGGATCTTGCTGTGATTTATGTCATAGAGTGTTCTGCCTGTGTTTTCCTCTAAGAGTTTGATAGTGTCTGGCCTTACATTTAGGTCTTTAATCCATTTTGAGTTTATTTTATTTTATTTTTTTTTTGCGGTACACGGGCCTCTCACTGTTGTGGCCTCTCCCATTGTGGAGCACAGGCTCCGGACGCGCAGGCTCAGCGGCCATGGCTCACGGGCCCAGCCGCTCCGCGGCATGTGGGATCTTCCCAGACTGGGGCGCGAACCCGTGTCCCCTGCATCAGCAGGCAGACTCTCAACCACTGTGCCACCAGGGAAGCCCATTTTGAGTTTATTTTTGTGTATGGTGTTAGGGAGTGTTCTAATTTCATTCTTTTACATGGAGCTGCCCAGTTTTCCCAGCACCACTTATTGAAGAGGGTGTCTTTTCTCCACTGTATATTCTTGCCTCCTTTATCAAAGATTAAGGTGATCATATGTGCGTGGGTTTATCTCTGGGCTTTCTATCCTGTTCCATTGATCTATATCTCTGCTTTTGTGCCAGTACCATACTGTCTTGATTACTGTGGCTTTGTAGTATAGTCTGAAGTCAGGGAGCCTGATTGATGAATACACACTCATTCTTGTTGGGTAAATACCCTGAGTGGAAATTCTAAGTGGTAAGGGAGGCCTATCTTCAGCTTAAGCAGATACGGCCAAGCAGACTTCTAAGACTGTCGCACCAATTTACCCTCCCACCCACAGCAAATAAGAGTTCCAGTGGCTCCATGTCTTCACCAACACTTGGCATCGTCAGTTTTGTTAATTTTGGCCATTTGTCTCACCAGTTTGAATTTCTTAGCTATCATGTACACTCTTGCCAGCTTAGAAATCTGAACTGAAAAAGCTGACCCGTGCTGTATAGAAAACACCCCTTTCTCATCTTCCTTATCCACCTGCCCTTTTTATTTGTCATTGGGAAGCGCCCACAGAGAATTTACAAGACATTAAGTAGTTTGTGAGATGGTTCCCTTTGGAACCTTTTGTCTTGGTATCCTGGTGTTCAGGCCTGTGTAATCCTCCACTTGAGGGCAGGCTGGATCTAGTGTAGACTCACCTCTAACCAATGGAATACAGTAAGGGTGATGGGACTTCACTTCTGTGAGTAGGTTTAAAATACAAGATTTCCATCTTGTTGCAGACTCTCCCTTGTTGGCTACAATGATGCACACTGCCCTATAGAGAGGCCCACATGTCACGGAACTGAGGGCAGCCTCTGGCCAACAGCCAGCAAGGAAGCAAGGACTTAAGTTCCACAGCTCACAGGGAATTGAATCCTGCCAACAACCACAAAGTGAACTTGAAAGCAGATCCTACCCTGGTTGAATCATTTTTTTTTCTTTTTTTAAATTTATTTATTTATATTTGGCTGCATCAGGTCTTCGTTGCTGCACATGGGCTTTCTCTAGTTGTGGCGAGTGGGGGCTACTCTTCGTTGCGGTGCGCAGGCTTCTCATTGCAGTGGCTTCTCTTTGTTGTGGAGCACAGGCCCTAGAGCAGGCAGGCTTCAGTAGTTGTGACACGCGGGCTCAGTAGTTGTGGCTCGCGGGCTGTAGAGCACAGGCTCAGTAGTTGTGGCACACGGGCTTCGTTGCTCTGCGGCATGTGGAATCTTCCCAGACCAGGGCTTGAACCCGTGTCCCCTGCACTGGCAGGTGGATTCTTAACCACTGCGCCACCAGGAAAGCCCTTAAAGTGTTTTTAATAAAGTGTTCTCTGGGGGAAACGGGCCCCTTGTTTGCTCTGAGCAATCTCCCTCAAGGTGACATCTGACCTTCTGTTCTAAATGTCACCAGCACAGAGGACCCCAACTCCATCTGCCACTTTCAGAAGATTTTACCTGCAGAAGTAAAGGTGGGAGACCAGTGGGTGTGATGAGGGGGCAACAGTGGTGACCCTTGTGTGAGTTAGGCAGGGTGTTGGCACGTGGTGGGCATCCAAAAACCAACAGCTCTTCTCAACCACAAATAGCACAGTTAAGTGCTTTCAATATCCCGTTTATGCCTGCTGTTGCAAAAATACCACGAAGCTGGAGCAGAGGCTATCTGTGCCTCCCTCCCCTCCACAGCAAGTACCTGTGACCCTGCCTGGGGCCTCCTGTGACCAGAGGAGCGTGTCTAGCTGGTGCACAGGGAAGGCTAGAAGTGTGAGGGGTCAGTCCCTCTGGGAACAGCTCTCAGCTAATGCCTGATGGAAATAGGAGGATAAATATCCCAGCCCCCTCACCCCTGGGCTGGGACCAACTGCCATGTGTGCTCTATACTGTCTCCCTGGGGTGCCCAGGGGGATCGAGCCCCCGTTGCCCTTAGCGCCATCTGCCCACTGGCGCCCCCTGCAGGGTTCCGGGGCTTCCTGGGGTCACTTCCCAGGTAAACCACATCTTGGCAATCATCTCAGCCTTTGGTTCTGATGACCCTAAACCAAGGCAACATCTTTTTTATAATTAATTAATTAATTAGGTTGTGTCGGGTTTTAGTTGTGGCATCTTCATTGGGGTATGCGGGATCTTTTCGTTGCAGTGCACGGGCTCTTCGTTGCAGCGTGCGGGCTCAGTAGTCGTGGCGCATGGGCTTAGTTGCCCCACGGCATATGGGATCGTAGTTCCCCGACCAGGGATCAAACCTGGGTCCCCTGCATTGGAAAGCGCATTCTTAACCACTGGACCACGAGGGAAGTCCCCAAGGCAGCATCTTTAACAGGTGTGTCTACACCTCAAAATGTACCAGGATGCCGACAGCTACTTATGTCGGTGAGGCCCGTGGAGCTAACGGAGTCATTGATGCGCTCCGATTTGGTCCTCACAGCTGTACTATGATGGGATTGGGGGATTAGCCCTATTTTATAAAGAAAGAAACTGAAGTGCAGGTCGCATGACTGCTCCCTGAGCCAGGTCTGTCCAAGCTGGCTCTTGGAACACAAAACCCTCATCAGGTGCCCGGGACAGGGAGCAACCAGAGCGTTTGGCTCCAGCCCTAGGACCAGCCTCTTCCCTGCTCGCCAGATTCTGATCAAAATACGAAGGTGCTCAGCACCCCATCCAGGGCGGTGTCGACAACAGGGCCAGGTTTCAGCAGGGACTGTGGGCAGCGCTTCCAGCCAGCCTCCCACGTTGTAACCTTGCAGACTTTCCAGGGCTCCAGTTCTTGGTCCCAGGAGGACGCGCGGAGATCTGGGATCTCTGATGGGATGAGGCTAGTGAGCACGTAGGGCCCACATTTAAGGAGGTGCTCGCTTCAAACTTGGGGCCCACCTGCAGGTGAAGGAACCTGAGAGCGAGTGCCTCCTTAAATTTTCTTTTTTTTTTTTTTTAAGTTGAGGTGAAATTCACATAACATGAAATTCACCAATTAAAAATGTACAGTTCAGTGGCATTTAGCGCACGGACGATGTGCAACCATCACCTCTATCTAGTTCCAGAACATTTCCATCGCCCCAAAGGAAACGTCATCCCTATTAGCCATTACTCCCCATTCCCCCGCCCCCAGCCCCTGGCAACCACTAATCTACTTTATATCTCTGTAGGTTTGCCTGTTCTGGACATTTCATATCAATGGGATCATTGGCCTTTGTGTCTGGCTTCTTTCAATCAGCATCATGTTTTCAGGGTTCATCCGTGCTGTAGCATGTGTCAGAGCTTCTTCCTTCCTTTTATGGCTGAGTAATATTCCACTGTATGGATGGATCACTTTTTGTTTATTCATTCATCTGTTGATGGACATTTGGGTTGTTTCCACCTTGTGGTGACTGTGACTAGCGCTGCTATGAATGCACGTGTACAAGGATTTGTCTGAACCCTTGTTTTCATCTCTTTAGAGACTCCTTAAATTTTGTACCCGCACCCTAGTCCTGGCCTTGAAGATTAGGCCTAGACGTCTAGCTTCTAATTCTCCTGACCAGTCCACCAGGTACTCCTCGCACACAGCAGCTTGGGTCCTTCCTCCTCAACTCTCTTGCCCACCCTCAGAGTCCCCAGGGCCTCCCCCATTCCAGAGAGTTCTCAGAAACTGGAGTCTCCAGTGTTTCCCGGGCACTAGCTATGTCCTGGTGTCCTACGTGACAGGGTTATGGGGTTCCAGCCATCACCACCGCCGTGTGTTCTCACATGAGTGGCCTTGCTTTTCTGGCCTCAGTTTGCCCATCTGTGAGTGGGGTTGTCCTAAGGATTAACTAAAGCCGGAAGTGCCTGGTGTGTGTCTGCAGTACTAGGCATGGGACACGACATTCATTCTGACTCGATCCTCTTCAATGATATTTTCATGCTCACCGAGAGCCTATGCTTCCTGGGCACCCCTGTGACAGGTGCCATATGGGAGGAGGAGGTCTGTGCAGCCTCCCAGGGGCTCAGGAAGGAGGTGATCCAAGCCAATGGGGCACCCAACTCTGTACCTGATCATCAGAATCCTTACCCAAGGTCAGGTTTGGGGACCAGCTTCCCTGCTGGGTGCTGCCACCTCTCTGCCCATGGAGATGGGTCCTGGGGGACTTCAAGCCACTGTGTGGCCGAGCTTCCTCCACCCCGAGTCCCTGTGTGGCCCAGGAAGGGACGGCTTGGGAGACTTCTGGGGACATTTGTCCATTTGGGGTGGGGGCAGGGACCAGGCCATCCCCGCACCCTGTGAAATGTATATGCGTGAAGATTTGTGGGGCATGGGTCCCAGACTTGGCTCTACAAGGGGCACACTCTCTGCCCCCTGACTCCTGCCCTTTCTACCCCCACTCCTTTCCCTCCACCCCTCATCCTGGGTCTGCACTTGGCCACGCAGCACGTTTGGACATGGCTCAGATGACATGGAAATAGTGACATGGAGTTTATTTTCAGGTTGTGCAGGACAGGGGTGGGGCCAGGGCCTCCGGAGACCCCCTGAGGCTCTGAGTTATCCACTCCAAGCCCTGTCAGTTCCAAGAGTCCCAGACACTGGCCATCAACCCACCTTTTCCTGCTACCAGGCACCCCGACTGACAGAAGCACAGGTTGACACGCCTTGAGGACCTGCTATGCACAGGCCCCTGGAATGGCTCACACGGAGTCTCACGGGAGCCTTAGGAAGAGGGACCGCTTCCATTCCCATTTTACAGACCAGGAAACTGAGACACAGAGCGCTGAAGCCCTCAGCCACAGGCCCACAGCCAGGAGTCTGGGTCCAGGCCTCCAGGTGCGTCCATGGCCCTGGGCTGCTCTGAGCTCCGCACACACAGGTTTCAAACGCTCACAGCCCGGAAGGAGTCGCAGAGTCTGAGACTTGCACTATCAGCAGCATGGGGGTTACAGGACCTGGGTTCGAATCCTGGCTCTGATGCTCAATACTGGCCGTGGGACCCTTGGTGAGTCACTGCCCCTCTCTGGGCCTCGGTTTCCTCATCTGTAAAATGGACGGAGATGTTTAGAGAAATGCTGCCTGAGCTCTCCCCTCCCCTCCTGCCTATACCAGAATCTTATTCATTCTGGGCAGCTACATTTCCTTGTCTCATCTGTATTGAAGCGTGGCCACATGACTCTGTTCTGGCCAATGGGGTATAAGCAGAAGTGTCCCAAGGCCTCCCAGGAAAACTTCCAAAATCTCCTGAGAAGTCCTGGCCCTCTGCCTTTCTCTCTGAGTGAGGTAAAGGTAAAGGTTGGAGCCCTGGCAGCCTTTTTGTGCCATGAGGCAACCTTGAGGACACACATCAGGGATGCTGTGAACTGAGAGAGAAATCAAGTTATACTGCTACTGTGGTTGAGCCTGGAGCTATCTCTACAAGGGTCCTCTTCCTGCTGCCTGACCCTAGGTCTCTATCCTTGATCTTTGGGCTCACACCAGAGTGGAGTCCTTCCCTGAACCCCCTGGCCTGTGGCTCAGGATGCTACGCATCTCATGAGTGACCTCTTCCCAGTGCCCCTCACTGGCAGACAGTGTCCGGTGCATGCGGAATGCAGGCAGGCTGCCCTCCCGGCCTCCCCCTATGGCTGCAGGTGTTGTGGCAGTAACCATGGATCTGAGGGAGTCCCCAGGTTTTGGGTAGGATGAGTAGGGGGTCCAGTGATGGGTACCCTGCTGGGGCTGAGCCCTGGAGCTGGCCTTGGAGACTTCAGAAGGGCAGACAGGGTCGTCTTCAAAGTGCGGTGGGGACAGCTCATGGAGGCCACGGCGGGTGGCCCGGGCGGCCCGGAGTAGAGTGTGGGTCAGCGCCGCCACCAGGACCAGAGCACCCAAGCCAAGGATGGAGGCAGCTGCCGCACCCGTCTCGATCTCGAAGAGAAGCAGGGCGTAGATGGATAGTGCTGGGGAAGGAAACGGCTCTTATTCAACGTTTGTTCTCCCACCCCTGGGAGAGCTCCCCCACATGGAGAGCAGTTATAGAAAATTGTACATTATGATAGGCACATAGACTAACGCATCTAACCCCTTCACACCCGACAAATACATCATCATCACATCTGTTTTACTATAAAATGGTAAATTGCGTGTTATGTGTACTTTACCACGATTGAAACAACTCAGATCTCAGGCTTTCTGAATCCCTGTGATTGACCTTGAGTGAATCACGGTCCCTCTCTGGCCTCAGTTTGCTGATCTGAACAACAAGACAGCTGGCGGGGACTTCCCTGGTGGTCCAGTGGGTAAGACTCCGCCCTCCCAATGCAGAGGACCTGGGTTGCACCCCTGGTCAGGGAACTAGATCCCACATGCATGCCACAACTAAGGAGCAGCAACTAAAAATCCCGCATGCCGCAACTAAAAAGATCCCACATGCCACAACTAAGAACTGGCGCAGCCAAAATAAATAAATAAAAGTAAATCTTAAAAATCAAAAAAGACAGTTGACGACCTGGCCTTGAGGACCTGTACTGGTTCTCTGTTGCCCTGTCCGATGTCCAGTTGGCACCACCATTCTTTTTGGTGGGGACTGTGCTGTGCATTGTAGGACATTTAGCAGCTTCTATCCACCAGATACCAGTAGTACGCTCCGCCTGCCCTATCGTGACAACCAAAAATGTCTCTAGATGTTGATTGCCAAGTGTTCCCTCAGGGGCAGAATCAGTTCCCATTGAGAAGTGCTGGTCCAGTCCCTACCCCTACCCTGGTCACTGGTCTAGAAGGACTGACCCACCATTCTGGCATCAGTGACATGTATGGTTCTAGGCCAATCAGAGCACTGCTTCCCCTGATTATAGTGATTGGTGCATGGCTATCACATGACCCAAGCTCAGCCAATCAGAGTCAGCCCTGGGACCTTTGCTTGGCCTATGAGGACAGGGTTATTTTCTAACTGCAGCCATTAGGGAATTGGTAGGAGAGAAGCCCAGAGCTGATGAAGGACTTCTTGGCACTTTGTGGGCTGTTTTAATGCTTTCTCCAGCTCTGTACTCTTGCTTTTGAAGATGCCACAATGCATCATGTCTGACATATTAAGGCAAGGCCAAGGACTTTTTTTACTCTAAACATTTTTTTAAAATATTTTTATTTATGTATTTATTTGGCTGTGCTGGGTCTTAGTTGCGGCATGTGAACTCTTAGTTGCAGCATGTGGGATCTAATTCCCTGACCAGGGATCGAACCCAGGCCCCCTGCATTGGGAGCGTGGAGTCTTAGCCACTGGACCACCAGGGAAGTCCTTGCTCTAAAATTTTTTTTTTTTTTTTTTTTTTTTTTGCGGTACGCGGGCCTCTCACTTTTGCGGCCTCTCCCGTTGTGGAGCACAGGCTCCGGACGTGCAGGCTCAGCGGCCATGGCTCAAGGGCCCAGCCGCTCCGCGGCATGTGGGATCTTCCCGGACCGGGGCACGACCCGCGTCCCCTGCATAGGCAGGCAGACTCTCAACCACTGCGCCACCAGGGAAGCCCTAAACATTTTTTTCTTTTTTTGAAAGATCTTTATAACTATTATTTTGGCTCTGGTTAGCAATGAATGAATGATTGGCTGGACATGCTCAGGAATTCTTGCTGAGTGAGGTCACCTATCCTCAAAAAGAATCTAAATGGGAGCTGAACAAATTCTTAATTTAATGCTTAATGAGGCTGACATAGTTACCTTTGTTTGCCCTTTGTGAGTTTTCTTGTATTTTAGAATAAGAATATTTTATTCTTCAAGTCTCCAACACTTTTGTTGGCTTATGAAAAGGCTTGAGGTCATAGGTATTGTGTTGAAAGCGCTTACAGAGACAGGCCTCTTTCTCAGGGCACGGCAGGTGATGAGATGAAGTGAGAAGCATTTCTGAAGACCTCATTGGAGTGCCTGGATCCAGCCACACCTGAGGCCAATAACCCCTGATCTTTTCAGATACACGAGTCACTCCATCCACTCTCCTTTTTAAAAAACACACATCCAGGGCTTCCCTGGTGGCGCAGTGGTTGAGAATCCGCCTGCCAATGCAGGGGACACGGGTTTGAGCCCTGGTTCGGGAAGATCCCACATGCCGTGGAGCAACTAAGCCCGTGCACCACAACTAATGAGCCCACGTGCCACAACTACTGGAGCCCACGTGCCTAGAGCCCGTGCTGTGCAACGAGAAGCCACCGCAGTGAGAAGCCTGCACACCACAATGAAGAGTGGCCTCCTCTCACCGCAACTAGAGAAAGCCCGCTCACCACATCGAAGACCCAATGTAGCCAAAAATAAGTAAATAAAATATATTTAAAAAAAAAACACACACACATCCAGAACATTTTTGTTTGTTTTTGTTTGTTTTTGGCCACGTGGCACGTGGGATCTTAGTTCTTAGTTCCCTGACCAGGGATGAACCCACGCCCCCTGCAGTGGAAGCGCAGATTCTTAACCATTGGATCGCCAGGGAAGTTCCACACTTAATAAAATCCAGAGCATTTTATGAAGTCAAACAACAAGAGTTATGCAGAGTTCGCTGCACTGTACATACAAATTCCCACAATGAACCCTAGGCTCATATCTCATGAATAAATCTTTTAAATATATCGTGTAAACTTCTATTTCTCTATTATGGTACTAAGGAAAAACAGTAATAGCAAATCTCTGTTTTTCAGTCAGCTGATTTTTTTTTCTTCCAGTGAAACAGGTTGTTTATAAGGCTGCCAAGGATCTATGTATGATTCAGCGCTGAGTCTCCAGCACCAGCAACATATTTTTCAAGATTAGAACAAAATATAAGATGTCAGGAGTCTCTTTAAGAAAGGTGATGAGGGGAAGGGGGGGGGGGAAAGAAAGGTGATGATTGGATTCCTTTACCAGCATGTTGTGGGTGAGAGAATGTTGATCAAAGAAGAGTTATAAGTCGGGGAAGGAAAGACAGTGCAGTGTGTCCCTCGGGCACTCAGGTTATTAGTTTTTACTCTGCTTCATGTTTTGGGATTTAAAATTGCATTTCTGGTTTATGAAGCGTATTTTTTTTTCTTAAGCCCTTCTTGAGCTGGATTCAGATATTTGTGACCAAAACAGTTTTTGCTAAGGTCAACCTGTGAAACACTATCTCCAGAAACCACCAAGGACTTGGAAACTTTTATTCAAACCAAATGTAGAAAACTGATGAATCAGAGGTGTTCTGAAGACAGCTGCCATTTATGGAATCCCCACTGGGATCAGATGCCAGCCATGGGCTAGAGTGTAGGAGCCAAGAGTGAAACAGGCAGGCTGCCTCTGGAGCTGACCCCAGTTGTGGGGCTATTACCCCCGGTCACCCCAACCCAGGGCCCTACACCCCATGTTCTATCCTGAGCACGTACCTGCTAAGTAGACGGAGACCCCACAACAGAAGAGGCCGAGGGCCACATGTCTGAGGAGGCGGCAGTCATAGAGAAACCAGTCAGACCTGGCAGGGAGGGGGGCAGGAAGAAAATGGGCTCAGGAGGCAGAGCTGGTGGAATAAGGATGGGGAGGAGAGGTAGGGGGAGTGGTCCAGCTTTGGGGAACTGGAGGTCTATGTGAGGACCTAACCATCCACTCATCTTTCCCCCCACTCATTCATCCTTTACCATCCACCCGTCCCCATCAATTATTCAATCATACAGCCATCCATCCATTTAACCATGCTTTGTTCATCCATCCATCCATTTATTTAAATATCCATCATTATCCATTCATCCATTTGTCATCTGCCATCCATCCATCCATCCATCCAACCCCCACCCACCCATCCATCCATCGTCTATCTCCCAGTCACCATCCATCGAGCAAACCAACCATCTGTCCATTCATCCATCCAGTCCCTAGCCATTCCATTCCCCTCCCCCAAAACCCATCCATATACATCAGTCCATTCGAACACCCAACACTAATGAAGCAGCTATTGTGTACAGACACTTGCTAAACATCTGACCTCCATTATTTTACAGACCATAAGCTTATTTGGGGGTGAGAAAACTGAGGCTAACTTGTTATCAGTGACAATAGAAACAGAGATTCCCAAGAGCTGACATGGATTGAGGACTTAGTTTTGAGCCCAGCCCCTTGCTAAGTGCTTCCACTGGGTGCATGCCCTTCTCCAGTCCTGTGAGATCAGGAAAAGGAGAGCTTCCATCATCACTCACCTCCCACCAATACCATGGAAATGGCCTCCTCCCTGGTCTGCCTTCCAACTCCCCTCCTGACCCCTTTTCTGCACAGTGGCCAGAGTGGGTTCTTTCAAACTTAAGTGGGTTCTTTCAAACTTAAGTCAGATCACATCCCTCCTGGCTCACAACTCTCAGTCAGAGAAAACCCCAAGGGCTTCACCACAGCACAGGAAGCGCTATATAATCCAGTACCTCTTGGACTTCCTTGGTGGTCCAGTGGTTAAGACTCCGTGCTTCCACTGCAAGGGGGGGGGGGGCAAGTTCAATCCCTGGTTGGGGAACTAAGAGCATGCATGCCACATGCGGAAAAAAAAAAAAAAAATCCAGTACCTCTCACTTCCTGGCCCTCATCTTCCTTATCTACCCTTCAGCCACACCAATCACCTCTATCACCTTCTAACGCCCTAAGCTCCTTCCTGCTCCAGGGCCTTTGCACATGCTGTTCCCTCTGCCTGGACCACAGTCCCCCAGATCTTCTGCCTCCTTTCCTCCCTCAAGTCTCAACACAGGCCTCCCCTGATGGTCCCATCTCATCCCCCACCCTGTCCTCCTGCACCACATCACCCCATTTTCATCCATTTCCGGCATTCATCACCATTTGACATTACTGATCTGTTTTGTATCTTCATTATCTGTGTCCCCATGAAGGTGGGTCCAGGTCCGCCTGGTTCCTGCTGGGTCGCCAATACCCAATGCTCGGCTCAGCCCCCCGGCAGGTGCCCAACGCATATTTGTCAACTGACAGAACACATGCTTTTCAGCACCCCTTGAACTATCAGACGGAGGGTGCACAGTTCGGATGGGATCAGA